>NC_053420.1:6307500-6907500 GCF_016859285.1 Xiphias gladius | reverse complement strand
AGATGACGGTAAATGTTATTTTAGAGTTTTTAGCCTCAAGCTATTTTCCAGTTAACGTCCACAGGTCGGTGAACTTTATCCTGAAACCGGCAGGTCAATGTCTAATAAACCACACACACACCGAAAATCACCGTTATATCAGGCCTCGGTCACATTTTACATAACTCTGTATGATCTGTTGTTGCCTTCAGCCTGTCATAGGAAACGTCAGTTGTTTCTATCAGTAGTTATGATAAACAGTAATGCATTACACTGATCAGCCACACCATTAAAGCATGTTACCAGTTTTAATGTTGTGGCTGAATACGTGTGTATCTGCGGTCTATACTGCGCACACACACACACACACACACACATATTTCCTAACTTAACAAATGAAAGTCATGAGAAAGCAGCATTTTGACGGGCAGTTTCATTAACGTTTTTAAAGGAGATACATTGTACGGTCGGTTTTGAATCAAGTCTCGTGTAGGAGCTGATTTTTAACCAATAATTAACTTTTTCCCACACACAATCGCCAATAATACACCTACGCTCACTTTGGCGATGAATCCGTGGACAATTCCTGATTCAGGCGCTCAACCAGCGAAGGACTGACTCGAAACCCCTTTCCCAGACCGTGATGCCAGGAAGTTGAGTTGATATATTTTCATCCCATTCATACGAACTCTGATCTGCTGCTGACAATAAGGAAGCAGTTTTGTCCATACTGGTCACAGTCGGTGTTTGTCTCGGTTGCCAGGGTGACTCAAGAGGACTGAATGATATGTGACGCGGTTCAGCTTCCAGCCACCAGAGGAAGACAAACACCAGCATCTCCTCAGGTCTGTTCTCTTTAATTTCTCTCTCTCTCTCTCTCTCTCTCTCTCTGTCTTCATCGGTTTTCTTATTGTGTTAGTTGACAACAACATATTTTAAAGAATATGAAGTATATAGCAACAGGATTTTGAATTTGTCCATATTTACGTTTGTATGGCGGGGGGCACAACAAAACCATATTCTTTACATTACTACTTATTCTTTGTATTATCACCATATAAGAATTGTGTTCCTGTATTCACTGATCCACCAATAAAACGCTAAAAAGGTAAAGAAATAAATAAAGTTAAATGAAAGCATGTAGCATGAGTCAAATTGTTCAATGTGATTTCTCCATTTATTGCAGTTTCATCACAATAATAGCGTCCTCGCAATAAAATCCCTGGACTTAATATAAAATAATATTTGGATGTCCAACAATATTTAAAAATTAAATTACAGAGAGTTCTTTTAGAACAATTTGCTTTAAATAAATAAATAAAATAATAAATCAAATAAATGTGTAAAAGCAGTTAAATAACATTTAAAATTTGTTTCAACACCATCAAATTCAGTACAGTCAATCTGGAGCACCTTCTGGTCAACAAAATGTCCTCACTTCCAAAAAATGTCTTCATTTACAAAGAATGTCCTCACTTTTCAAAAATATATATTCACTTTTTTTAAAAACAAGTCCTCAATTTAAAAAAAAAAAAATCTTCACCTAACAAAAAATGTCCTCATTTTCTAAAAATGTTTCCACTGTTTCTCCCGTCCACTGCTCTTGTTTTTACCTTGTGCTTGTTCCAAAATAATTCACCTCAATAATGAGGCCCCTACATGCCGCTGTCACACGTGTGTGTTGATGTCAGGTTCAAACAACCTAAAACAGATATAAGCACAGAAATGAGGCAGGACACAGAGTGGTGAGGTTAAATACTTGCAAGGAGAACGGACAGAGAGTGCTCAGTTACAATCTCCGACCCGCTCTGAGTTTCTCAGCCGTCTACCTCGCTCTTTTATTTCCATAGGGTGGTTCGTATGTCGGCATAGCTGCACAATCTCATCTAAGAGGCAGGGTGCCCCCTGCCTGTCTCAGGGACTGGTCAAGAAACAAAAACAAGGAAAGAGGGCAATATATCTTATCTTTATTGGGGGTAACTGCTTCGCAGCTGCAGTACCCCCTTGCGCATAGTTTTCAAGGGTGCTGATAACAACAGAGAAATAGCGAAGCATGGGATAATTTATGTACATTCTTCTAACAGTTGAGATATGGTTTTATCTTCGTTACAGTAATAAGTTCACATACTTGAGGGGAATAAAAGGTTTACTTGCAGAGGGTTTCAGCGTCCAGAGACGAGAGGGCCCCGGCCTTGTCGAGACTGAAACTGTAACGAAAGCACTGGGAGGTTCACGGTGGCGCAATCAGAGGTGAGCTGGCGTCCAAACCTGTGGGCGTGAGCTGATAGTCACCAGTCATCCGCAGATACTGTTAAACTCTGCGTGTGAAGCTGCAGGCGCCTCAGTGAGGAGTGCGAGGTCATTTAAGAGCGAGTGCACAGAGCCTCAGAGTTCAAGTCCTGGTCCTCTAGTTAATCACAATTGTATAAAGAAAAGTGTCCCATTATTTAAAGAGTAACTTCATAAAAATCTACTTGTTGGAGTTAACAAATGTTTATACAGCAACTTTATTTATCTGTCGGTCGATGTGGCCTCAGTCTAAACATAGTGTGTTTTGTAACAGGAAATGCAGTAATGTAATCCTCTAGTCTAGTGTCATGCATTTCACCTCCTAACCTGTTGCAATAGCGACGTACAAAAACTGAAGTGTAAAACCAAGACGTTGACGACAAGACAGAAGGAAGTTACTGGTCCGGGCCGAGAAATAGTTTGGCACAAAACCCCCTGTGAAGCCATAACGTGTCATTTGTCCACTCGCCGAACAAACAAATGAGAAATAACCCATTAACTAATGAGCTCTACAGGCACTGGCACATGGACTTTGATCCTCGCAGAGAGAGCAGGCTAACAGTTTCCCCCCATTTCCAGCCTTTGTGCTAAGCTAAGCTAACTGGCGTTCCTCGTTTTTCAGGCCGTCCCCAAAGAGATCCCCTTTCTTTAAGCAATTTCAATACACGGTAAGTGACGGAGGACGAAATCCATGTTGTTTTGAGCAAAAATCCATTTCAAACTTTAAGCTAACATTCTCCTGAGTCTTCAGGAGTCTGAGTTAGGCAAATCAAGTGGATATCTTCTTTTTCAGTCTTTTTTTAGCATGAAATTCCCTCCATGTGTTTCCCTGGACAATGTCTCCTTGCTGAGCTGATGTGAAAAAATAGAAACAAAAAGGGAATTCTGTATTAAAAAGGCCGTAACTTTGGAAGATATCCATTTGATGTGAATAATTCAGACTGCTGAGGCCTCATAGTAGCTTCAGATAAACTTTTGAATACACTTTTGTATGGCGGGAGGAATGTGGATTTTTTTTTTCCCCCATTACTTCCATCGGCAGCCGTTTCTAATAAAAATTACAGTTATGTACAACTGAACTGCAACCAAAAAATAACTTTTGTGGGAAACACACAAACACGATGAAGATGTGTTGTTAATTTAGTTATTCGGCAAGACGCGGTTGATACTGAACATGTCAGTGAAATGTTCACCGGCAACATATTTGTTTTCCTCCAAAATATCTGATCTTGCAGAACAATATCCACGTGGAGTGACTACAGCAGTATTAAACCTTTGACTGGTTATGTCTAGCCTCTCACGGGTTAAGGTTAGGGAAGGATCCTGGTCTGGTTTAACACAGTGAGTTCATACACAACGTGTTTATCGAGGTTTGACCCAAACAACGACCTTAACCAAAGCGCTTTTGTTGCCTCAACATAACCGCAGCCTGGGCCGCGGATTTGAGCCCCAGTCTCGGGTGGGACAGGCATGCGCTTCGTGCGTCCACCATCCGCCATCCCCCTCCTGGTGACCCTGCCGCTGTTAATAAGTGTGGCGTGTAGTTCCTTCATTAATAAAATACATTGCTTCTGAACATAATCCAGCCAGTGATTATGTTTCCTACAAAACGTATTTGCCTTTGTAGTTCAGTTGTATAGAAACAACATTTACTAGAGGACAGGGTTGACATCAGAGGCAGGTCAGGAAGGGATCTGTTTAATGGCCAGCGTGAACAGGAAGTCTGAGGACAAGCTGTTTCAGTGTTCATATGGGCGCCCGTCTATTGCTTAAAAACAGACTTGAAAAATGATCAACCTGTCCTTTAAAAGAAAAAACCCAAAGATACAAGCACATACAACAATTAGAACCTTAAAACAACTTGTGACACAAAGAACCGTAAGGCCGTAATCTTATAAAACGAATACTCAGGACGCATGAAGAACGAGGTCCGCACACACTCACACACTCCTAACGAGGAACATCGCATATGGCAGCCCGACCTCAGATACACTACATGTCCACTGATGGAAAGAGCAGGATGAAAATACATCAACTATCATGCTGGGACTTCTTTTTTTCCTCCATTAGTCAAATTTTCAACTTTCCAGCAAAAATACCATAGGCTGTTACTGTAGGTCTCTCAAATCCGTCGGAAGCGTGTACGAGCCCTGTGATGCTCAGAAAGAGAAGGCCGACTGACCGGCCTTTACCGGAACCTCCAGTGTACCCGCTTTTACCTGGTGTTACCGGTTCTTCAGTCAAAAGAGAAGGAGAAAGGACTATTACAAAGGGTCCCAGTGATGGTGACAATTGGGCTTTTTGTCCTTCTCCTTTAGTACTTGAAAATGAACGAGTGTGTTTCCAAAACGCCAAACTATTCCTTCAATGGGAAAGATTGTGGTCATGGTTGACAAAGAGGTTAATGCAGGTCTGCGACGGGAGCCGACCCCCACACCCGCACTCTCCACCTCTGTGAGTACACTGTCGAGACTGTCCTCCCTGTGCCCATAGGTCGTCTGTGTAAGCGGCTCATTATGGCCCACGGTTACTCCACAGTTAGGGACAAACGACCCAAATGATTTGTTGGACTGTCGGTGTCGTCTCGGCTGCAAGGTCTGTCTCTGTCCACTTCACGTGTCCTCACATGGTTCACAGCACTGTCGGCTGTCCGCATGATACACACACACGCACACACACACGCACACACACTCTGATCATCAGTGAAACAAATTGGACGAAATGGAAATTCTTCTGGTTCACCGTCGTTTTTTAACCTTCTCCTCCCTGTACATGCACAGACAGACACACACACACACACACGATCAGAGATTGTCTCACTTGATTATTCTTTGTTTTCCTGCAGATTTTTTTTTTTTCCATCACAAACAGAGATGATTTTATTTATTTATGGGCCTCTTCGAATCAAACCAAATCAGTCACACCCTGCTGCTCATTAACAAAACACCCACGAGGAATGAAAATACACACGTGCAGACATGTGAACATTAAATTACACAATGCACAGTCTGTATTGACTCCTGCTGAAGCTTTTTCTCTATACTGCTAATTTTAGTGCAGGACAAAAAACATAATTCTATTAAAAATTTAAAGAATAATACGATTTGATCTAATTTCACACAAATTTAAGTAGTCATTAAATAAAGATTAGCTACTGTTGGATTTTATTATTCTAAATGATAGTAAAAGTAATATCTTGAGAGCTTCATTTCGCTGATTGAAGATATACTTCAGTTCTGACTCCCCGATACGTTCTTTCTCTGTTCCCGCTGTGTCATTCAGACGCCACACTGGCAGAAAAAAAAAAAAAATACAAATTGTTTGTATCGCGACGCTCAGCAGAGACAAAAACTCAGGGTCAGAAACAAAATAAAACCCTCCTTCTTCCATCGGTTTGCAGACCGTCTGAGTCAGCTCGCCGAGAATCTGAAATATTCTCCGACGTGCTCAGGATTTTACACACTCACTTTGTTTTTAGAGACACACGTCAGTCTGTGGAGAGTTTGACTGTGTCCTACTTACAGGGACAGAAAACCTGATCTCCAATACCCCCCCCCCAGAATAGGAGGCCCAAAAGGCACAAACAAACAAAAAGACGCAGCCTCATAGTTTGTTGTCGTGTTGTGTCTCTTTAGAGTAGTTTTAACTGTCTTTACATTTTCTTTTTTTTTTTTTTTTTTAACTGAGCTCTGTGACTTTCAAACGAGAGCAGTAACTTCATACAGGGGCCCCCTGACCCCTCGGGGCCCCTCGGCTTGTGCCCTGTTCAGTAATTCAAACACAGGTCCAGGTCACGTTAATTTATTAATTATGTTACTAGGAATTATTGTTATATACACCTGGGAGGTACTAACAGAAATGTGAAATAAATTCATGTACTTAATTAAGAATTGTAACTCTCGTTTTTTTTTTTTTTTTCTTTCATTCTTTGACCAGTAGGACAGTGAAAAAGGTGTTATATTATATTCTAGTGCGGAAACGCTGTATTGTCATCCGAGTGATCTGTGCGTTTCATGGCTGACTGCAAACAAAAAAATAAGGTTGAAGGTGAAATTTAAATTGAGGTTGAATCTAAATGTAACCTGACTTTTAAAGGAAACACCCACTGGGTGGAAGAGGATTAGTCCCCCATCGATTACAACGGAAGCACTTTAGGAAGGGATCTTTTAATGGCCAGTTAATTCGAGAGAAATTATTACGGCAACAAAAACCCGTTCCACTGTTCATATGGGCACTTGACTCTAGACCGACTTGAAAGAAACATGGCTTGAAAAGCCGTAGGATCACGGTTGACGAAGAATACCAACGTCTGTAACAAACTGCATTGTAATACGTCCAGTTATTTCTGAGATACTTCTCTCTAAACCACAAATATCAACCTCATGATGGTGGATGGTGAAAAAGTCCCGGGATCACCAAAGTCATTAGGACTCATCCTCTCTCTTTGTGCAGGATTTCCAACATGTCCTATACACGTTGAGGTATTTCTGGAGTCTGCAGTGGTGAAAGCGTGGCGGACTGAAATTGCCTTCCATAGAGTTATGCTGCTCGCATGGCTGAAGTACGGTCCAGTGTCCCAGATGACAAATCAGTTATCTTCAACTATGCTACTCTGCCACTCAGGTCTGATGGCTCGTTATTGTGCTGACATCAGTGTGTGTGAGTGTTTTCAACTCATCAGTTTGACCTGTGTCAAAGCAGAGCCCACTGATAGTGTTACTGTGTTGTGTGACGTACCTGTTGCGCATTTTCCGCCCTCGCATAGGTGAAGCAGCGGGGATACGAGAGTGGGCAGGACAGGGCCAGCTGCTTTTAGGTCACATAGGTCAAAGAATGCCAGATATGTGAACGACATTTTAATGGACGCGGTCACATTTTTCGCATTTTGACTGAGGTGAAGGAAAGCAGTAATGTCGAGCGTTCAGCTGAGCATTAAACACGCAGAGGCAGCAGCATCCAGAACAGAGAGCAGCAGAGAAAACTAAAACTGGAATATATCAGTAAATTCAACATGTGACTGTAAAACCTAAAGTCAAATGACACAAATTTATCTGTTAAAGGCCTGGACAGGAAGCAAAGAATATTTAAAGATGATCAGATTTCTGCTGGAAATTATTACCTCTGCCAAGGAAGTCACGTAATCCCCCGCATTTATTTGTTTGTTTGAACTGGGAATTTGAATTTTTTCCACTGAAGTCTGTTGTATGTTGTTTGACATTGGCCTTGGCGGAAGTCTGCACTCTAATGAGCGCATTTTCTAGAATCAGATTAGTATTAATTTTCAGTCTTTTTTTAGTCTTAGTCTTGAGATACAGAAGTCCATGTTAGCTTTAGTCATATTCAGTCAACTTCACCCGTTTTATTTTCAATCAGTTTTAAATTTACTGAAACTCCGGACATTTCAGTCTCGCCTTAGTCAGGACCAAGAATGAGCATTTTAGTCAAACCTTCTGCTTTCAAGTAAGATTTCATCCAACTGATCACCATTAAGTCTGTAGTGTTGCCGACACTACTATACACTCACTTTTTCTCTCTAGGGCGATATATTTGAGGTGGGTCCATAAGTCAACCCGTTTTTGTTGCCGTCGTGTTGTTTTCCCTTCACTGTGGGTTATCGGATCATAGCTTGGTCCAGGCCACCGGCGCCGGCAGTGCGCTCATGGGTGCGCTGGGGCGTTGCTTGTGAGCAGAATCACCAGAGAGGTGATTTGAGCGCGCAGGAGGAGAAACGTGCAGCGCGGCCATTCAAAGACGGACATTTAAATTATGTAATTTCATCAACGAAAATAGAGAGTTTTGGTAAAGTGTTTATTTTTTAAACTACATTTTAGTCTCATCTTTTTTCATACACGATACTGCATGTTGATATAGTCACAGTAAGTGTTTAATGACTCGTCATCACCTCGTCTTAGTCATAGAAAGAAGGTCTTTGACGAACATATTTAGCCATAGTATTCGTTAATGAAATTACCACTGTTTCAGATCCAGTAAATCCTTGATCTTTATAATGAACTCAATGATGTTACCCCTTCCCCACAAAATTTACACAATAATTGAGTCTTTTGTTTCAATGTTAACCAGACTACGAGTGCGCTTAGTCCGTTAGTGAATTATTGAAGTTAATGTTCACCGTCTTGCACCGTGTCTACACGGAAGGCAAAGTGTGAGCAGCACGTTAGCGGAGCAGCAGCTGCGGCTACAGTGGTAATCGGGCACATTGGAAGTTGATGGTGTTGATGAAAAGTTAAGTTATCATCAAAGCTATTACAGTTTATCCTGATGGGGATAGGGAGAGTTGTGCCAAATTTTCTGCCAATCCATCCAATAGCTATAGAGGCATTTCACAAGAATTAAAAAAAAAAAAAAAAAAATTCGATCTCATGATGGCTACAGGAGAAAAATCAGGGATCACCAACGTCAGTCTGGGAACCATGAAAGTCTGTATAAAATTTCATGGCAATCCATCAAAATATATATATGTATATATGTATATATATATATATATATATATATATATGTGTGTGTGTGTGTGTGTGTGTGTGTGTGTGTGTGTGTGTGTGTGTGTGTTGTGTGTGTGTGTGTGTGCGTTTTATGTAAAATATGAAAATTTTTCATCAATATATCTTGACATCAGTCTGCTGGTGTGTCTCTAACCACCAGCTGCGTTTTGTTCATTAACTAACCAGCTTCCACATGGCTCCTGTTAAACAACACACACACAGTGGTGCATCTCAAACTAAAAGACAAGAGACTGAATAAAGAACACAGACACATTAATCTGTTTTATCTTCAGACAGCAAGACATCATTGTCACATGAAACCTTGTAGCCTCTAAATGTCATCTGTTGGTTTTCCATTCAGCTTTGTAGTTTTGAACGATTTTTCTGATTTTGTACTTTTGACGAGTTTCGGTTTATTTCTGACTAATCAAACCTTTAAAATCAGCTCTCTGCCTGGGGCAGATCTAGGGATGGTACTGGTTTTGGGTTTTCATTCTTACGGACTCCACAAAAACAGCATGGTCTGACCGCAAAGAGGGAGCAATATAAGTTCACTTCCTGTCGGTTTGCCTGGTCTGTCTGGTTCCAGGCCAGCTCTGGTTCCCCTGGTTCCAGTCCAGCTCTGGTTCTCATCCATCGGATGTGCATGAGCCTCATTAGCAGAAGCTAATCGGAACAGCAACAGGGTAACATGTGCGGTGTGTTAGCGGTCATGAGACACAACACGGCTGCCGGTTAAGCTGCCACATCTCGGTTCTGATTGGTTAAATTGAGCTCTGAATCTGAGTCTGACCTGATAAGGTTAACAACGTTCAGGCCGACAGATTTGACTTAGCTGATTTAGAAACGTTTTTAATTGTCCTGTGGTGTGTAAGAATAAAACTAAATGCAAATGTGCTAGTCTGATGTTTAGCCTCGTCTGAAGCTCGTCAACTAGCTACAGGCTCTTATCAGGTGGGCTGGGTTGAAATTACAAGTAAACTTAGATTCTGTAACTTGCTAACTGCTGTTACCGGCTAACCATGAATCACTAGCCGAGTAACTCTTCGAGCAACTTGACACTAAAAAAAGTTAGGTTATATTGAAGTGACCAGATTTCTGAAATGAAAACCAGGGACATTTCCAGTTCGGCCGTTTTGACCATGTCAACAGTTACACTGTAATAAACTATGGTGAGGGCTGACAGGGTACTAAACTGGGAACTAACTAAAAATTGAGTGAAAATGGTCTTTAATAATAAATCGTACACTATTAAATTATATACTTTGGTTAACAGATTCCCATCGCTGGCCCCATTTTTGTGTTTTATCGTTTAGAATCATAAATTGGCGGGCAATCGTTTCTTTACCTTTCCTCCTCTGTCTCCTTCACTCTTCTTTCCATCCAGTCGTCCTCCTTTCCTTCCTCTTCACCCTCCCTACAGGGATTAAAGCAAAAAAAAAATAAAAAAAACTTCTTCTTACAATTTGTATAACAAGTTACAGTGGCGGCCAACATTAGCCCTCGACGCCTGCTTGACAAATAGCATGTTTGATGTGTTAAATTAAAAATGATGCACAGTATTTGTAGTTCGCATGGTAGCCTACATCCGAGTAGACTGTATGCCTACAGATCAGCTACCTATCACCTGGTAGTACGATTCCCGTCCCGTAACCCCACCCCTGATTCTAACCCAAGGTCACCTCCTGGCCTGAAAAGACGCTTGTGGCGCTGATGTGGATTCAGTTGACACCTGCTAGCGTCTGGTGCAGTTTTACGCCGTAGTTTTCTCTAAAACTAGGCAAGCAAGTGGTTAGTGGTAGAAGAAGAGTGGTATGGAGCTGCTATAGTGAGCAGCCAGCCCCCTGTGTCGGCCAAAACAAGCACAGCTCGAGACGTCCGCCCGTCTGCTCTGCTGCTGCCCTTGTCTTTCTCTCCGGTCTGTTTTTAATTCACAGTTTAAAAAGCAAATTGTTGTTTTTAACTGTTGTTTTTGCGGTACGGATTAAACAAAGATATAACAAGCAAATTAGTGAGCTTTAGAGGTGTGTTGGTAGGCAGGCTTTGTTACCGCCGGACAGAGCCATGCTAGATGTTTCCCCCCGTATCCAGTCGTTATGCTAAGCTAAGCTAACTGGCAGCTGCGTGTAGTCTTATGTTTTTCCTCACAGTAGAATGCTGTAGATTTTCTCAACTAACTCTTGGAAATAAAATGAATGTCAAACTATTCCTTTTAAAGCTGCTACAATGGCTTTTTTTTTTTTTTTTTTTCAATTTATCAAATGACAACGTGAAAGGAGTCACTCGTTCTGATGATCCTACAGGGAATCAATCACCCGAAGCTGCAGCTCCCCACGGCTTTACAAGAGCTTTATAGTGAGCTCGAGCTCACTGTAAAGCTGTTCGGCCCGCGAACCTCACTGTTTTTCGGTTCCCCCTCGCCGCTCTCATGGCGTTGCTTTCCGCCGCAGCAGGCAGCTGTTTTCGGAGAAAAAGGGCTCTGGAAAGCCACCGTACACTGCACCAAACAGTACGGAGACGAAGTTAGAGACCAGCCGCTGAACACAGCGGAGCATTTCGCAGCTGAAAAGCCGGCTATTCATCAGGTGGCCAGAAACGCATATCCAAATGAATAATGATGTTGCTGTGTAACTGCCGATTGTGCTGCCAAGTAGCCAAAAGTATCCTTAACTGCAGGTTTAAATGAACCACTAATGTAATATTTCAAAAAATGGCAGCTAGGCAGAAGCTGACTTTTCTCTGATCGCCTGGTTTGAGCCCTGGGGGACTCGAACTACAACAATCTGTATTATTTCTCCATCTGATTCTGTTCATAAAGAAACATGACATGTTTGTAAATTTGGTTGATCTAAATCCATCGCATTTAATACTTGACCATAAACACAGGACTGGTGTTTATTTTATCGAAAATTCCCTCAAATCGGTCAGCCCTAATTTCACGTCCTAAAAAAGAAAGATCATTATACTACAGGATAATGGTGTACTTGTTAGCTTGGTGCTAATTTAGCTCTCACTGTTGCCTCGGTGAATGAAACGGTGACCTGAAATAACACCTGTTCAGATTCAGGTCCATGTTTGTCCGTGTGTTTGTTTTCTCAAAATGTTCATATTGCAGTTTCAATAAACACTGCACTCTGTGTGTGCATGTAAATATTTGTCCTCCCCTCCCCCCCCTATAACTTTCCATTCTAGCTGTGCATAAAGCTGAAGTCTGACTGTATTAGTGTGTGTGTGTTTGGAGGTCACAACCCAGTCACAGCTGTGTGACAGCTCTGTGTGCGGGTGTGTGTGTGTGTGCGTGTGTTTGTGTGTGTGTGGGGGGGTGTGTGTGCTGGGCCTCAGGATCAGAGTTAGAGTGAATTAAGACTGAAGTGAATTTACATTACTAACGGCGGGGGCATGACGAAAAACCAGATCCTGCTTACACAATCGAAAATTTTTTTTAAAAAAAAGCAAAAAAAACACACATTCCAGTTCAGACAGGAATCCCAAAATGTGCATGCGCACAAACATTTCTACAACACTGTGGCTCCATTGGCTGCTGCCGGTGAATGAAGGGGTTGTTGACCAATCAGGAGCATGTGACCAGTGAATATCTAGGCCGATTGGCATCAACTGGCCGCACTCTGACTGTTCCTCCATCAAATACAAACATTTCTACACACACACACACACACACACACACACACACACACAAACACACACACACAAACACACAAACACAGACGCAGTTAGTGACTGAGGCTGCTCATTGAAACACGCGCACACATCGGTTCTGCTTTGCATTCGTCATCAGCCCTCTGTCATCCGTCCGTCATGCACAGCAGAGAAGAGATCAGGTAAGGAAACACGTATTTTACATCTGTCTTATGTCTTTGTATAACAAATATATGTTTTATTGCTTTATTGTTGTGTTATTAGTAACATAAACAGCTTTCTTTCTGTATATGTGACCTTTTTTTTTTACTAAAACGTTTGGCTTGTGACTCCTTAAAACAAAGCAGTGTCTACTTTTGACCCCTCATCATTGCATCATTTCTGCTATGACCGGTTCAAGCAAACATTTTCTGGCCTGAAAAGGTAAAATTGTTGAGAGAAACAAAATCAAAGGTTAGACGATGGCTTTCAAAAATAATTATAATAGTTCATTTTTTCTGCTTTCCTGTTCTGTTAATCAGCCTGTGACCCCCCTCAGATTTGTCCTGCGACCCCCTGGTTGGGGTACTGACCCCAAGACTCGACTGACCCTCTGTAGCCTGGAATTTACAGTGTAATTTAGTTGTGTGAATGGATGGAACGGTTGCCACTGGTACTCGCATGCAGTTACAGCGGAAGGAAATGCTGTTGGACTGTGGGAAACGAGGGAGTAACAATTAGGCATTTTGGAGGACGGGAGAAATAAATTATACTACCGAGTATTTTTTGTACCCGTTCGGCACGATTCGAGTATTTTTACCCACTGTAAACTCTCATTTCAAAATTTCCTTTTAATGATATCATCGGTTTTTGTCAACACAGAAACTCGGGGCTACTCAGGGGTAGTTTAGCGTACTACGGCTGTCAGCTTGGATCATTTCAGCTTTGTTTCTGAGAAATTCAGGTACTTTTCTGACAGTTCGGCGAAATGGACTGAATTCTGCGGTACCCATGTGCCTCGGCCGCTGTTGCTATGGAGTAGAATGTGTCCAGAGTGTGTCGCCACGGTTACTGAACAGCTCCCAAACGGATCCAGAATCAGAAAGTGAGCTGGCTCAAAGTCCTGAATGTTAAATCGGGTTTCTGGAAAGTATAATCTTCAGCGTCGGCTTGCCTGAAATGAAACGTGTCCTCCCGTTGGAAAGAACATGTTTGGTGCCTTTGGTGCCCTAATTTTCTTCATCAGCTTATTGGGGCTAATATGGTTGAACTCGAGGTTTTGTTTAAAAACCTGTCTGGCCTCTCGTGCCATTATCGTCTTGGTGAATAAAATGTTATCATCACCAGTTAAAAAAAAAAAAAAAATTTAAAAAATACTAATGTAGGACTCGTTTCCTTTAAGTTAGGCCTTTACGTTGCCTGGTAGCTCACAAGCGTCGGCCATCAGAGCATCCGTATCGTCAGTAGTGACAAAGTTCCGATTCCAACAGAGTATGTGGGCCTTGTTTTGTCATGGGACAGATTTAAATAAAGTCTTTCTGATGCGACTGGACCATTAGCAGATAGGGCGTGAACAGACAGAGTTGTAGAGAGATGCAGCGCTCACTCCTGTCGTTCGATCAGGAGGAGGAGGAGGAGGAGGAAGGTGAAATTGATTAGTCAGACCGCAACCATATTCTTAGGAAACGTAAACAAAGTTTTTACCAGATGATGTTTCGGACACATATTTAGCACAGCAAGAGATAAATGGCAGAACTTTGAAAATATTTTTTTTTTTCATTTCACTATGTATTTAACAATAAGGTGCTTGCTGCGAATTGTAATCCAGAAGTAGAAATCAATTATTTAATTGATTAATTATTCCCCCCCTCCTCTGTTGGGCTTTATAGTAGAGGTCTCCGGACTTGATCTGAAACCGAATCCCACGTGGATAAACTCATTTTGCATCTCAAAAGCGGCCGGACGCCAAAGGCGACCCGACAACAGTCTCACCTGGTCTGGGGGGGGGGGGACAACAACCCCCCTGAGAACAAACGGACCTGGTTCAGAGTGCGGTTGACCTGACCGGACACGAGCGGAGAGAGAGCGCCAACACACATGCGGCTGCACGAGGCTACACTGATTAACGAGCAGCGGAAAACAGCCGCAGTGCAAGTCACTTGATGACAAGTCGTTTCTTTAAATAACAAAAAAAACCCCACCGATTTTACTCCTCTCCTGTTCTGGTCCGCAGTCATGACGAATACCAGAAAACCGCTGACTGGCTGATGTCCCAGACGAAGCACCGCCCCCAGGTGGCGATCATCTGCGGGTCCGGACTGGGCATGCTCGCCGACACCCTCAAGTGTCAGGACTCCTTCGCTTACTCTGACATACCGGGCTTCCCCCAGAGCACAGGTACTCTGGATAAGACCAAAAAAAAAAAAAAGTTTCATCTCAGTCATTCTATTACCGACCGACAAAGCATCTACATTATTCTAGTTCAAAGCTGATAGCACAGAGCTGTTTACTACATGTTTATTCACATCTACATCTTTCTGCAAATCAAATCTTATATTTCAGGATATTTTAAAGAGTTTCACCTATTGATTATCCCGTCTCGCAGAAAAATTGGCCGCACACTCACAGAAAGGTGGAAGAGGCTCTTCTATTTTTTTCGTCAGTGTGCCGCCAGTTTTTCTGCGGGATGGGGCTCCTGATTTGGGCCACGCACACCTGACACTACTGCTTGAAAAGCCTGGATTCAAGACAGAGCAAATCCCATCACAGTTGTTTCATTACAGTCAGCGTTGTGGTGCATAAATTCGGAGACTCTAAGTACTTTCTGTACACCTATAAATTCATGTAGTAGAGTCCAAATACACGATTAGAGCCCCACTGTTTTTCTACTGAACAGACAAAACTAATTAACACCAACTACAGTAAATATATGTTCAATTTTCAATTAATCATCTGTGTTCAATTCACAAATTGTTTGTGCTCTTAGTCCTCAAAAGCACAGTGTGCATATCATCATTTTTCTTAAGTTTCCAATATGTTTTATCTTTTCTAATTGATTATTTCACCCTTTTAAATCTTAATTCATTATTTATATACCTTGTTGGGATCTTATGTGTCCTCTTTACTTTTAGAGACCTGATTTTATTTAATTTTATTGTGCTGAATTTTTTTTTTAAAATCTGGATTCTCCTATGTAAAGCACCTTGTAACTCCGTTTTGGAAAAGTGTTTCATGAATAAATTTTATTATTATATCATTATTAACCTGGGCTCACACAAAACTGCTCAAAGACAGCCGGCCAAAATCATCCAGTTGCCGAGCAGCCAGTTTGTTAATCGACTGGGAAAGCTGACTTTCAGACCACAGCGGATCTGTAGGAAATTCTCCCTGATTCTACAGTGACTAGGGGGGCAACAACGATGGGGTTGAAATCTGGCTTCATTTGTAAGGGGATGTGCCCGGCACTGCGGTACCATTTAAAGATGAAACTGATTACGGCATTGCGTGAATAGCAACTGTCGGGATGTGTTAGGCCCAGGTTAGCGCAAAGACTGGGAGCAGGGGGAAACCGCTAGCCTAGCTCCATCGGAAGAAAGACAAGTTCCACGTTCCAACAACCCCGAAGCTGTCTGATTCACAGGTGTGTTTGTGTTGCAGTGCAGGGCCACGCAGGTCGACTTGTGTTCGGGGAACTGAAGGGGAAGACGTGTGTGTGCATGCAGGGTCGCTTCCACATGTACGAAGGACACTCACTCTGCAAGGTACACACACACGCAAACACACAAACAAAGCTGTACTGTACTTGCGAGAATCCTCACTGACCTAATCCTTTCCTTGAGTCCTAAACCTTTATTCCAAACCTGAGCAATCTAAAAACCCTCAGAAAATGTCCTCGCTTTATGAAAAATGTTCTCACTCGGAAGGACTACAACTCTGTTTTTGTCCTCATAAATAAAAGTATAGGCCACAAAGTTCAGTGTTTCCGGATGGTAAGAATTTATTGTATTGGTTTTGTGTTCGGAAACAAAAACTATAAAACTGTGTTACTTTCACAAACCCATTTCTGATAGGGGAAAAGTTATTTTCCCAGACTGCAAAACTGCACATGAATGCACCATTTCAGAGTTTTCCCACATTTAACTGACATTAAAAAAAAAATACATACAGAGCCACAAGCAATAGATACAAATAAAATTTAATAGGAAACAGAAGACACACACAAACCGTAACCCTTAACCTTGATGCAAAACACATATGACTATAATCAGCAGTGTTTGTGTGTGATAACCCAGCTTAGGTCATGCATGGGTTCGGTCACATGCAGCCTTTCAGCAGACTGTTCAATGCTGCTATTGTTTCCTTCACACACAGGCACACACACACACACACACACACACACACACACACACACACACACACACACACACAGTGTACTATGCTGAGAATATCTGATTGTCCTCCAGGTGGCGCTGTATAAAAGCTCCTTCTCAACAAAACTGCTGAGCAAACACAAAAATACAATTAAGTTAAATTAAAAGTCACAGCTGCTCCTGAATCAACAGGCAACTCTGATTCTTTTTCCAGTTGTTTAAATTTACTATGAATTAGAAATAAAATGACAGATAAATATGACTTTTTTTGATATTTTTGTTTTTAGATTCTTAAAAATGATTTTTAAAACATTCTTTTGCCAGATATATGAATTTCATGCAGCCGATAGAGACCCTGGAGCAAAAACGACCCGTAGACCCCTGTTAAATCTTAAAAAAACTTAAAACTTAAAATCTTGAAAACAAAAAGTTGGTCTGATCGTCAATAACTTGAAGTTAGTTTGATAATCATCAGGCTGGAAGCTGTAAATCTTTAAAACAAGCTCACAAATACAGTATATAATTTCATTTTCTTAAAAAGGCTCATTAATTTCCTAAAACAGCTGGTCAGTGTGGTTTTTAACAATCGTTACTTGAACAGGAGCATTTGTTGGGGACTATTTTCATTGGCGGATTAATCCACGTTTTGATGCTAGAGAGTGTTTACAGCAGCGGGGTGCTGTGTGTGTGGGACCGAGTCAGAATAAACTACGGTGTGTTTGAGTACATGGTAATGGAGGAACATGTCCCCCAGTGCAACAGTGTGGCTCACCGATGCGTTTTTAATAGTTGTTAGACAACGATGGGGCTGTGTGGCACAGAGGAACAAGATATATCAGGCTGTGGATACAGAGACAGTGCCTGTTAGTAGATCAGTTCACTGTTGGTTTTAGTCTACATATGGGATTTGTTTCCATGATAACAACAACGAAATTAATAGAGTATCATCAGACTTATACTTAAAGGCCCTTAGCATTTCAGTTTATATTGTGATTTAGTGTATATTACCAAACAAACCACAGCTAATTGCCTCACGGTTAACCCGGGGCATGTGGTGCCTCAAAGGGTCTGTGACCCTGTACCAGTTGCCCAGTTTGCCCCTAAGTTAACACGGACTCGAGAGGTGCTCTTCTTTCTTGATCCTTTTTAAACCTCTGACACATCAGAAGATTTTTCCACTTATTTGAAATTTGATCACAGTTTAAGGCTGGGACAGTGGTCGCGGTTTAGGTCTGCCAATCACGGAAAATGAGGCAGGTTTTTTTTTTTTTTTTTTTTTATACAAAGGCCTAAAGGGAAGTTGTACCTGGAAGGCTGCACTCAGGGTAAAAACAGCTCACTCTTCAGCATTTACAGTGAAGTAATTTGATTGGAAGATCACGTAGATGTAAGGCGACGTGGCCTGAGAGCTTCAACTCAAGGAACAAAGTGCCTGAAAAAAACCTTTACAGGGAGCTTCTGCTGTTAAAGAGGCAAATGACTACCAAGGTCATGACGAGATTCGTTCCTGTCTGTCTGTCTGTCTGTCTGTCAGACCACATTTCCCGTTCGGGTCTTCAAGCTGTTGGGGGTGGAAACTCTGATTGTGACCAACGCGGCCGGATCACTGGCCGACGACCTCCAGCCTGGTGACATCATGATCATCAAAGACCACATCAACTTCCCCGGACTGGTCGGTCTGAACCCGCTGAGTGGACCCAACGACGACAAGTAAGACAGACACTGTCTACACATGTGTTGTTTGTGTTTTCATCACTGTCACGTGTCTTTATCTTATTTATTCTTGTGTGACTATTGCGATCATATTGTGATGACACACGCTTGTGTTTTAACTCAGTTGTCATGGCAACAAAGTGTTGATACTGCCATTTTATTGCGGTTGACAGTTTCGTTTCAGTTATTGATCGTGTTGTATGTTGTTTGTTGTTTACAGGTTCGGACCTCGTTTCCCGGCCATGTCAGGTTGCTATGACAAAGGTCTCCGTTGCCTAGCGATGGAGATCGCCAAGCAGCTGGGCGTGGCCAGCCTCATGCAGGAAGGCGTGTACGCCATGGTGGGAGGGCCAACCTTTGAAACCATTGCTGAGGCCAGACTGCTGCATCAACTTGGGGTTGATGCTGTCGGTACGTCACACACACACACACACACACACACACAGAAACCAGCCTAACAGTGTAAAGTCCTGCTAGTGTCCCCTAGAGGCTGCAGTGTTCATTACAGCCAGGAAATAAACTAAAAATCATCTATTATCTATTATTATCCATTATCTAAGCCCAATTTTAACCAAACTGTCTAGATGACTCTTGCTGCTTACCTGTTACTGATCTTCTCAGAAAGATACTTGAGACCCCGAAAGCCCAGTCTTGACCAGGTACCATCCCCTCCGAATAACACACACGGGAAGCGACAAAGCGCCTTCTTTGACACAGACACAAGGTTTTCTATGTGTCGTTTAGTTGGAGACAATTTGATTATGCATAACTTTGTTTAGAAAAATGCACCGTTTGGGAACAATGAGACCTAAATTAATTGAAGTTGAAAGCCCTTCGCCGTGCACTCTACAAATCAGAGCACATCAGGTACTAATGTAGGACATTTTTATGTTGATATTGTACATTAGCGGTGACAGTTACATTTAATCAAATGACCAAAAACAAGCTGACACACAGGGAGCCCGTGGCGTTTGCCCACGTTTCCCAGGTTGGTAATCCAGCCTTGCTGAGTGTGGACATTTCTGAGATTAATCACAGGATACAAAGTTTTGGTTCGTTTATTTTTCCTCCATGTGAGCTTCATCCTCTTTCAACAGGTGGGTTTTTTTATTTTCAGGTTGAGGTCACATTGAATACCCTCTTTGATAATATTTCTGTCCCTTCTGAATAGCATTGAATAGGAGGAGAAAAATAACTTGAAAGATGCGATCTTCATTCTTAATATGGGTTACAGATAAATATACAATGTTTTCACTGACATAAACAGATGCATATGCAGATTTGGCTTTTGTTTGGGTTATGTTTGTTTAAATTTGTATGAGGTCAATAAATTGTTCGAATCTGGTGAATTTTGAGAAAATGGCCAAAAGAAAATGCAAATTAATGTTCATTGCCATCGACTACCGATTTTCTTCTTTGAGATATTTCGACATTTTTTTTTTTTTCGAATTTCCGCTCCAATTGTTTTATAGGCAAATGTGAAAATGTGCGCGGTGGTTGCTGCACTAACAGTAACATTAGTGTTATTCACATCATTATCATCAGTATTATCAGGACTGTTGTGACCTGTTTCAGTAACCCGAGGCGTTGTGTGTTTACAGGTATGAGTACGGCTCCTGAGGTCGTCGTGGCGACTCACTGCCGTCTGAGAGTCTTTGGTCTTTCTCTGGTTACCAACAAGGTAAAGACACGGCTGATCAGTATAGTGATCACTTGAGCTGGTTTGCTGGATTGATGAGTTGTGACCGATAACGAAGCTGCAGGATACAAAATGACTGATTGATTGATTGTCAGATGGTGATTCATTGTTTATTGAACTGATCTGTGTCAGATCGGGAAGAGTTATGAAGACTCAGAGAGCACGATTGATTGATTGATTGATTGACTGGCTGATTGATTGATTGATTGATCTGTGTCAGTTTGTGAAGAATTATGAGGACTCAGACAGTGTGATATAGGATTGACTAATTAATTTCATTGGCTGATTGGTTGTTTGGTTGATTGATTTCAATTAATTGATCTTTGTGAGTTTGTGAAGAGTTTTGAGGACTCTGACAGCGTGATTAATTGAATGATTACTTATTGATTGATTGATCTGTGTCAGGTGGTGAAGAGTTACGAG
Source organism: Xiphias gladius (assembly GCF_016859285.1). Taxonomy (NCBI): domain Eukaryota; kingdom Metazoa; phylum Chordata; class Actinopteri; order Istiophoriformes; family Xiphiidae; genus Xiphias; species Xiphias gladius. The sequence goes on along the minus strand of NC_053420.1, from coordinate 6,886,891 downwards.
GACTCAGACAGTGTGAACCACGAGGGCGTCCTGGAGGTCGGCCGGCTGCGTTCTCACACTGTGCAGCAGCTGGTGACTGAACTGATCAGCAGGATGGAGATCAATAACAACACCAATGATGCTGTCTGAATGAACACACACACACACACACACACACACACACACACACACACACACACACATATTGTGTATATATTTGATTATTGAATTTACAGCATTGTTTTGAGTTTCCTCGTGTTTTTGTTTATCATCTTATCATCATCTATTTTTTATCCTTTGCTGTGATTAAAAAAACCTTTATTTATATCACCACGGTGCCTAATAATTCTCTATCAGGGTAAATCTGACTGTAAGTATTGATTTGTGATATTTGATTAACCCTAAAGATTAATATAACGATGACCACTGTGTTTGATGGTGATTTAATATGAAAAGATATGAGACAAAGATTTTTTTGTCTTCTCATGTACATTGTTCCTGTTGAATTATGGAGTTTTATTTTGTACAAAAAGAATCCCTGACTTCTTGATCCACGTTAATCTGATTAAAATATGTTGCCGAACCTCCTTTTTCCTGTTTGTGTTGATCAACTAATCTGCAGCTGAGCCAAAGGAAACTAAGAGAAATAAAGTTTTGATTTTGAAGTGACACACCAAGAAATGCCAAATTGAAAATCAAAAGTGACACTGAACAACCAGAACTGGACAACACCAACACTACCTTCACATATTCAAACAAGACAGAGAGTCTACGGCCATGCTAGCAGCTCTGTGAATCAGTACTCAGGCACAGTGGTGCTTTGACCTAATGGAAACGTTAGCATGCTAACTATCTTAGTTTAGCATGTTAGAATGCTAACATATGCTAATTAGCACTAAACACATAGTACAGCTGGAGCTTATTAAAATGCCATTAGTTTTGCAAATGTTTAGTCATAAACCAAAGTACTTGACAAATTTAAATTCAGAGCATATGATGGCACCATGTGAAAAGCATCCATCCAAGTGTGCACAGTTCATCCTGTAGGGACCATTCAGTTGTGCGCTAAATTTTAATGCCAGTCCATCCAATAGTTGCTGAGATATTTCACTCAAAGCCACAACTGTAATACCATCAAAGAGTTGAGTTGTTGAGGTATTTAAGTCCGGACAAAAGTGGTGGACCAGCTGACATTACAGCCATGCGCTACCATGGCTGAAAATGCATTCACAAACAAATCTCCACACGGGGGGAGTGACAAGCTCTAAGTGTCTTTACAAATTATGAGTTACATATAGTATGTAGCTACAGTTCTGTGAATTGTGGATGACCACCATAGACAATATGCAATACCAGGATCTCCACCATCTGTTGCGGTCAGGAATAATGAAACAGAACTCTCTATGTCACCGTCAGTTGATTCCTATTTTCATATGTCTTGATCAGAGGGAGGCGTGATCCAGATCAGAGTGAACGAGTGATGTTTACTCGTACTTTGGGGTCACGGAGTACAAGAGAACATCAGCGTCTCTTTGGTCTCGAGGACAGAATCACTGGATTGTCAATGGAAAAGACAAAAAAAACCTCTGTTACAATGAATTTATAAACTGGAACCAGAATCAGCTAATTGTGTACTAAAGTGACTGTTCATACTGTAAAATTCACTGAGTAAATCAGCGGATTTAGGGTTGAGTTACTCTTTCTATTTGAAGAGGCTGCCAGAACAGAAAGGTTTCCGGTCCGAGACAAACACAGAAATATTCCATAATGATCATCTTGGTAGAATTTATCTCCAGACGACAGAGCAGAATGTTTACTTTCAACTTTCTCAGAGTGACAAAGGGTTAAACCTCTCTGCAAATTTCTGATCAACGGACTACAGGATCACAACAGGACAGGCAGGTATGTTAAACAACATATGTGTGCTTGAAGAAGTATATTTTACAGTGACTGCTTGTTGTTCATATCACATTGACCAATGTTAAACAAGGACCACTAGCGTCTTCTAGAGGCCAAAGTGCTCATTACAGTCACAATATGAGCAAAAAACATCCTGAACCAGTAGTGAGGAGCTGAAACTGTAGAGGTTTGTCCTTAGGGTGGTGCTAGAGGAGAGGCCCTGGGGTCATAAAAATCTCAAGGGGTTCATCCTATGAAGGGCAGGAATGAGATCAACACTTTAATGGAAATCTGACTGGTAGTTGTTGAGATGTCTCCGTCTGAACCAAAATGCTGGGTGGGGGAACTGATAGACTTTGCCATCCTTAGGAGAGAAAATGTCTTTTTAAAATATTTCTTTGTGGACAGGTTACATTTCTGACTACTTAGGGAAAAATTATAGCCATATCAATCAGACTACATTACTATAAGATGCACAAATCGATTTTAAATCAAAGTTTTTTCTATGACTGGAGCATCTGAAGGGACTTGCAGTTGGAATAAGTTATGTTTTTACTTACTTTTCACCTGCATGATGTTGTTTTTCCCACCCTAGAAGGAGTTAAGACTTTGCACTGAGTGTTGTGACTTTGTTTTCTTAACATTATTCCCAGAAAAAAGTGATCAGAGGGAAAAGATTCCTTGACCAGAACATTTTGAACAGAACAATGTTAACCTAATGGGAAATCAGTCTCACAGCAAGGTCAAGGTGAGTTTTACTAAGCTACAGTGGCAGGCTACAATCGGTTACCTGTGGCTGCCCTGGTTGTCTGTCACTCAGAAAACAGTCAGCGAATAGATGCTCAGAGCCTCTCAGAGCTGACACAAAACGCCCTGTTCTTGCTAGAGCTCCAGAGAAAAGTGTGAGAAAGTTTCCTTTTTCCACAAACAGATCTTCTTATGGAGGCCAAAACTTAAAATAAAACACAGAAAAAGTGTAAGGTATGGGGACTGTTATGTTGATTTTTTTTCCTAAACAGGTATGTAGTGTTGAGAAGCGGAGAACCATCGCTGCCCCCTGCTGTACAAGTATCAGTGTGACAATGACCCAGGAGGTGACTTTTGACCTCTTCTTCGTGTCCCTGGCGGTTCTGCTGCTGGTTCTGATGGTTCTGCTGCTTCTCTGCTGGATCATCAGGCGCAATAGAGGCAGGTGAGAACAGACATTATTGTCACCTTAAATCTGCATTGACATAAATCCAAAGCTATTTTTATTCACGTTTAGCGGACTGTGGTTTCTTCATTTGTCAGTGCCGATGTTTTCAGTTTTGATCTTGCGCATTAAAGACGTTTTCAAACCTGTTTTGTTTAGTCCAGTTGAACCATGGTTTGTTATGATTTAGGCAGATGTGAACACACCAAACAAACTCAGGTGCGGGCCAAAACAACTGCACCAAGACCCTTTAGAGCGATCGGTCTGGGTGTGGTCACAAACGAATTCGGGTGTGGTGTGTTTGAGGTGATCCGACCTCAATCTTATCCAACCACAAGGCGAACCCTGAAAGGATGAGCTCAACGGCTCCGGTAGCCAGGTATAGGTTGCATATTTGGGTCGGGACGAGCAAAATCCACAGCTGACTGGAGAATGGATCGAGGTCTGTCCTGGACCAGCAACAAAGTACATTGCCTTCTTGAAACTGGTGCAGAAGATGACGTCTGCCAGCTTCTGCAAACGACACTAGTCTTTAAAATGTTCAGTCGGTGGCTGAAGGAGACGGGATTTGACCGGTCCACTGGCTGAACAGCTCCATGTTAAAGTTTAAAAAAACGGACGCAACAGTATGTAAAGATCCGTCACAGAGGTATGAACCCACCCAGAAGACAGGACCTCCCTTCCGCGTTTACTCTCACACTCCCGCCCCAGACACATTTAACCAATAAGCCCAGTAAACGTTGCCACGTGGCTTTTAGAGCTGCATTTTTGCTTGAATTTTTTTCTATATGAAAAGAAACTGAACCAATTGTGGAAAATGCAACAAGCTGACAAATTAGCCACTGATTTGGACGAGAGCAAGGTAACTGTGGATTTAAAAAAAGAACCCAAAAACATCAGCTGTACATACAGCCGACTCCTAATATTCAAATAATGGATGGAAATGTGCATTAGTTCACATTTTCTTTTGCAAATATTCTGGAAATTCTGTCGAAATTTGTGTTACATTTGGATGGAAACCTGGCTAATGCGTATTGTGGTTCAGAGTTTTGAAGCGTCTCACTGGGTTCTGGCTCCTCAGAAACCTCACAGAGCTGCAGGTCTCAGCAGGGCGACCCGCTCGTATCCTGATCGTCAGAACAGAGCCAGACCGCGCTCAGCAGCTGCTGGACCACCTGCTGGACCGAGTCTTTCTCCAGATGGAATCCGGACCAGAGTCCGGAGGAGAACCCGGAGCAGAAACAGGAGAGGAACTTGGAGGAGAAAGTGAGTCAGATTCTGGATCAGACCCTGGAGTTTCAACAGCGGCTTCTCTTCCCAGCAAAGGTGGGTGTTACAGAACCAAACCTTTTCAGAGCTTTGAAGATTCTCCCCTTTCAGTTGTTATGCAGTACTTGTTATACAGACTCTAATTATAGAGACAGATCAATAAAATAATAACTGCCCACATGTGACAAAAATCAACTGAATATCGCAGAGCGAACTAGAACTGGAGATGGCACAATTTTCTGAAGTAAATTAACAGTATGTGTGTTTTTTCTGTCCTGCAGCAGTTCACGCTCTTCGAGACAAAATGTGGAAGTGGATCGCTTTTGCAAATCCTCCACCAGGTGAGAAAAAAATGACTTTCAAAAAGTAAATACATAATCAGTAAAATGACAGACAGGTGATGTATTTAATATAAAATTTTACTTTAATACTGTATTTACTTCATGTGATTTTTTTGTTGTTATTGTTAGAATTTAGCTTATTTTCTATAATTTTTTGATTCATTTTGATGAAACAATGTAACTATTATTAGTAAAATGAATGTATTTTTCATAAATCACCTCATTACTTTCCGATATTTTTATTTTTTGTAAGGTATTAATGAATGAGCGTAACTAATTTTACACGGATGTACTCCCCTCAAGCCACTCCTCGCCCTTCTCCCCCTCGTCTTTCTCCCACCAATCGGGATCAAACCAAAGACCTCGGCCCTCATCAGTCGGGTGAATCCCAGTATGCCTCTCTTTCCCCTCAGGGCGCTTCCTGCAGTGCATGCTGGGAGGAGGAAGAGAAAAATTTTGAGTTTCAACTTTAGAGAGAAATAAATGAATCAACTGTACTTCCTGTGAGGATAAAGAGCTTTTATTTTAATATAAACAGGATCATCATTTAAAATATCAGCCAGTTTTTAAGTTTAAGTTTATTATGTTTATTTGTCATTTCAAATATAATAAAAACAACTGAAACAAAATATAATCTAAAGGACCAGAGTGTACTGATAAACATCTGACACAATATAAAAAACCTGACGTGTATGGTTGCATCAAAAACGTGAGTGCAATTTTAAAAAATCAGTTTGTTCAAATAAAATAATACTTTTTTGATCTCTGAGGGGAGTTTCACATGTTACAACAGCACAGAAAGACTAAGAGGTAAAGAAAACAGGTAAGAACTATTTGAATATAATAAGATCACAACGACAAATTAGAGGGGTTATATTAAAAACCTATATGCTGTATAGGTCATCTATGATGTGAACACATATAGTATAAGTATATAAGTCCTTAAATTAAGCTTAATAAAGCATATAACAGAGTAAGAGATAAAGTATATAAACAAACGTATACACTTATCTAGCACCAATAAAAATTATAAAAGGTTCTGCTTTTTTCCTTCTATGATTAAAAAATGAACTCACATTTAGTTGTTGTCTACTGTCTAAGACCTGACGATCAATTTACGACTGACCGCAGCCTCCAGTTTTCTGGTTTGACACTTTGCGGTTTCCATTTAGATCACTGACTTAAATTAAACTATGTCCGTTTCATTGATTATTTTTACTGATCAGGATTTACTATTGAGAAAAACTAATACTCCTTTCAAGTGAACTGTTGGTTTCACTACAGCAGCAGGGTAGTGCATTTCGTCCGGCGACCATGTGAGGGCAATAGGAGTCAATAATCCACATGCTACTATTACTCCTACAAACTTTTACTATTATTACAACAGCTGCTCATAGGTCTACTAGTTCAATATAGTTCTACTGCAAATAATTCATTTCAACATTTGAGCTGTCAGTTTAATAGAGTAGTTAAGAAATCACTGATTTAATTCAAATTGGACTAGACATCTGCAAAGACTCTACGTGGACTTTTTCTTATTAATTAATTTTTTTATTTAAAAAGAAACTTTTCGAACAAAGTCAGATAAGAGGTTTATTTCATCACAGGTTTGCATACATAATAAAAAATGTCAGCCACAAATTTACAAGTTATAATGGGAACAGTAAAAATTAAAATAACAAAAATAAATCAAATGTGCTTCATAATGTCATAAGCAGTTTTATGAGCTTTGCTGTGACAGATATTGTTAAAGGTTCATAAAGATTTTTCACATCAGTCGAGAAAAGTTTAAAATTACACCATTTTTTTATTGTGGTCGACTTATGGATGTGTTATTTCTCAAAAAGACAAGAGATTCAAGGCAGCTTTATTGTCATTGTCTCTGACCAGGTGCCAAGTAATTCAAGGATATGAAAATAAAAATGTAAAATTACCAAAATACTCAAAAAGAGAAAAAAAATGTAAATACCAAACGTACAATTTACAATAGGAAATTTGACATGCGAGACATCCATGAAAACAAGGAAATACCATCACATATAAATATCAACATGCTGTATTAGGTTTTATACAGGGTTCTACACTCCCCGAGCACTTTATTAGGAACACCTGTTCACCTGCTTATTCAGGTAATTATCCAATCGGCCAATCATGTGGAAGCAGTGAAATGCATAAAATCGTGCAGATAGGAGGTTCAGTTAAAGGCAATACATGTAAGAATGTGAATCAATTTACATGTATTAATCGCTTTTTCGCCAGCTTGTGAATGGATTGTAAAATAACGTAAAAAATGAGACCTTCCCCGATTTTCTCGGTTGCCTATAACAGCCTGTGGACTGATTTCTATGCACAGGACTTCGCAACCATAACTAGACAAAGCAGATCTTTCAGTCTTCGGACTTCTCAATATGTTGATGTGTTGTGCATGGAGCTGCAGTAATAGAGATGCTTTGTATAAGAATTTGAAGGGTTGTGTCTTTTTCTGCATTTTTCAAAAACCAAAAACAAGGAACAAAAGTGTAAGGATTAAACAGTGTGTTTGTCTCGTCTAACGTAAGCTGCAAATGTTAGTAATCCTGGCACACTAGCTTACTACCTACAGCAGTAAGCTAACATTACTTCTAAGGCCAAGGGGTTCATTCTTAATTACCTAAATTAGTTTTTGGGGTTACAGGTTACATTAAAAAACCCATTTCCATCCACCGGAGGGGCTCTGGATGCTATCAGGTTTCAAGCCAACATTAGTGGCTCTTTCCTGCTCTTTATTGGAGAGTTTACAGTCCAGTATTTCCAGCCAGCGTTGCCTGAGGTAGCTTTATGTTTGCCAAACACACCAGTTAGTAATCAAAGCCGTTTCTATTGTAATATTAAAACTGAGGCATACCGTTGGAACATACAAACAGTTAGCGAAGTAGCCAAATGTTAACTGTTCACAGTCATTTTTCCTTATGGTATTTACAATACAAGGACTAACTAAGTTTACATTGCAATATGAAAACAATGCTGTTCTTTTATTTTCATGTTCTAAATGGATCATCAACTGAGTATCCTGATTTATTACCTGGCACCAGTTAGCTTTAGCCTAAGTTTTTTATCATGACATTATATATCTAACCATTAAGTGCATATTTATGACCCTTTTACTTGGTTTTTCTTTTAAAACAAGTCAATAAGAAACATTAAAAGATCTAGCAACTCGTCAACTCACGGACCTAACGCTAGTTTAATTTGCTAGCTAGCTACAGCTGATAAAAGCTACCAGCTACAGTTATTATTTCAGACGGCAAAATCAGTGGTTGCAGACTAGAAGAAGTTTGTCTACTTCTGTCTGAAATCAGGGACCCATCGTTTCAAAGAAGGGATAAGAATTTAAACTGTAAATCCGTCACCAATATCACTGTAAACTGCATATTTGCTCTGCAGGCATAGCAACAGAAACAGAAAGGCTGAAGGGCTTGGTGAACAGTCAGTTATTCTAATGTTAGTATGAGCATGACAAAAACAAAACCAACTAAAAATCAACAAAGAAACTCTCACTGTCAGTCATATCAGTCTGTCTGCAGTGGTAGTGATGAAACAGCCGGTTGCACTGATACAGGGGTTGATCATCAGTGACTAGCTGCATTTTAGGCTCACTGGATACGATTGGGGGGAAACTCCTCCTCTTAACTTTTAAACTGAGGGGGTGGTTAAGTCTAAACATCTGTGCTGATTTGAGTTTCAGTAAGAGCCCTCACACTGACACTGAGGAAGTGATGTGTGTTTCTCCAGTGTAATCTAATTTTCCATGTCAGCTCATGTATAAACAATGGAAAGCCTTTTCTGCCAGAAAAAAAGTATGGAAGGTTAAGAATAATATGAGAATGTAAATACACTCATGGGGCTTATCTAAGTCCCAGATGTGATTTTCTAAATATCATATACAAATTTCTACATCAAAATTAAGAGATTGTAAGTCAAAATTTTTTACTGACTGTCATAATTTGGATTTAACATTTCATAATATTGAGCTACTACCAGTACTATGAGGGCATCTATTATAAACAGATCCAGACTTCAAGGGGTACAACAATAAATTTTCGAATGAGCAATTCCATTAAGTTGAGGGTATTTGCAAAAGACAGATATTTAAAAAGAATGGCCAAAATCTATGCAGCAGAGGCAGGGAAGTCCTGACTTTTAGAATCTGGTATGGGTCAAGTTCCAAAAACACTGGACTACATTGGCCATAATATCAGTCTTTCACTGGACCCTCTGAACCTGGTAAACACCCATGTCTTTTAAATGCCACACCTCCAATTTTAAAAACCACCTTTCTGGTCTGTCAAAGTCTAGAACTGACCATGACCAGTAAACTTACCTTCATGTGTAAAATTAGTTTAATGACCATTAAATAGTAGCACCCACCAGGCAAAAACGCCAGACACAACCTCAACAACACCTACTAGTAAGGTTTTCTGAATCCTTCTTGTGTGCAGTACCATTGAAAATATGGAAAATATAACCTCCTGACACCTGAACCTGTTGTGTAAACTGTTGTGTAAGACTTTGTATTTACTTTGTATTTGAAAAGATTTTTTATTTTTTTTTATCCATACACTTAAATAACTGATTGACTGATAATGACGGTAATCGTTAGTTGCAAAGCCCTACTTTGAGGATGCAAACCACTGCCGGAAAACAGATTTCCCCGAAAACAAATCGGGTTAGCGGTAGAGTGAAAATGAAGAACACTTTGGCGGCATAGTGAGTTGAAGCAGTTTTTTTGCTATCTGATACTATATCTGAAATGTTACACTGATTGACTTTATATTCGGTAAACTGGCCCTTCTACATTTTTCTATTAAACTGATCCTTAGTAAACTGCTAGTTAGCTAGTTATCATCTAGGTAATTAGTATCCCTGTAGTATTTCTGCATAAGCTAGCGTTAGTTAACGCTAGTAAACTGTTATCTTTACCAGTTAATCCTTCATAAGCTAGTCAGTAAACTGGTATCTATATCATTCAGTCCTTCATCAGATAGCATTAGCTAGTTAACGCGAGTAAACTTGTATCTTTATCAATGAGTCCTTCATAAGCTAGCATTACTTAATGGTAGTAAACCGGTATCTTTATCATTTAGTCTGCCAAAAGCTAGTTAGTAAAATTGTATCTATCAGTTATTTCTTCATAAGATAGTTAGTAAACTGGCATCTTTTTTAGTTAGTCCTGCATAAACTAGCATTAGTTAACGCTAGTAAACTGGTATCTATCAGTTATTTCTTCATAAGATAGTTAGTAAACTGGTATCTTTTTCAGTTATTTCTTCATAAACTGAATATTTAAATCATTCAATTGTTTTTTTTTTGTTTGTTTTTTTGTTTTGTTTTTTTAGGAGTTTAAATTGATGACTATAAAGCTCCTCCTTAATCTCACTTTAACCCCAGACGGAGCCAGCGAGGGAAAAAAACAAACAAATCATCATGTAAAGTTTTATATGTAAACTAGTCTGTCCTGACTGAACTGTTTCATGAAGCCAAACTGTATTTTTTGGGTCAAACAGGAAGTGACCAAAATGTTTCCTAAACCAACTCACCCTCCACACTGATAAAACAACACACTCACACACACACACACTCCCTCCTCAGATATCTGTTTCTCCTCTGCTGTCGCTCTGACACACACACACACACACACACACACACACAGAGGGAGGTAGATAACTCTGTGATTCCACTGCTGAATTTTTAACGCTGTTGTGGAACTTTTTTTTTTCCAGGCGGGTGGCACCAGGGTACTATTACACCGATAGAGACAGAGGGACAGGGTTCAGTTCAGTTCTGTTGTTTACTGAGGCTGGACGGAGACAGACTGTTCATGGGGTGTACGGTAAGTTTATCTACCTATCTATCTATCTGTCTATGTATCTATGTATCTATCTATCTATCTATCTATCTATCTATCTATCTATCTATCTATCTATCTATCTAACTATTGCATGTTACACTGTTAAAATTTTTTAGTCTTTAGTTTTTTTAGTGTTCCCTCACAGAAAAAGCATGGGTGAAACTTACGTTTTCACACATTAAATGTTATATCTTGTTTGTGAAATGTCCAAAAACAAATTCACATTACCCTGGCACATGTGATTTTCACAGATTTTACATGTAAAAGCTTTAATTTCACATACATTATCACTTGTGAACCATATTTCAGATTTGTTAAATTTACATATAGGCATGTGTTTTTGGACATTTCACATGAAAACATTCACAGTATAAACAGATGTGGTTTTCGGCCAATTCAAACAGAAAGTGTCCTTTTGATATGTAAAACATAATTTACTTGTGCTATTTTGTGAGGGGTTTCACTTTAAATGAAAGTGGCTGATGTAGTTCATTAACTCTTTTCTACTAGCTACCACGGAGTAATACACCATATAACATTTAACATGAGGGGACTGTGACCTCTGACCTCAAGAATGCCTGGTGCTTGTAGTTCTGTCGCGGATGAATAAGCAGAAATTTAAAACATAATTACTGATGATGAACAGAAATTTTGGAGGATTTGGGAGGGTTTTGCGGGATTTTGAAGCCGTTACTGTTCACCTAAAATATGTTACTGTCATTAGTTAACTCACTACCTCCAAATGGAGGAACTCTGACCTGGTCTGACATTCGTCGCACCATCACTGACTGTCGTACTCGGCACCTTTAATACATGAATTATTTATTTTGGGAGGTTTGTTTGTGTGCCTGTGCTCTTTTATACACACTAGAGGTCTTCATAGGTCCATTCTGAATAAGCACGTTTCCAAATTATATTTATCTGATCAGTTTTTAACATTTCTGAGTTAGTAAATTACATGTGCACTTACTTCAAGTGACTCAGGCCCCAGTCCACAGTGTTTATTTTAACGACAGTTCTTTGTTTTTTTCAAACTACAAGGAGAGGTCACTTTGACGCAAGACATAAAAAAACAAAAATCAACTGAAATTAGGTGTTATGCTGCTGTTTAAAGAGGAATGCCAGGCTCACACAAAACGTGCAAAAGTGTATAGACTGCTTGAGACGGCACGTATTCCTGCAATGCAGTCACAGACATCAGAATGTGATAACGGTGTAAATCATGATTATCTTTGCTGATGCGAATCATTTCGTTCAGCTCACAGTCCAAAGATTTGTAGTTGCTGACTACAATATGTAGTTTGTTTACTTTTTTTCGACGCTAAGAGGTCGCATCACTGTTCAAATGTGTTTCAGTAAGTGAACAAATCACTTTTCATACCACAGTGACATTTGGCGCTGATTCAGACTGTCTTACGTTGAGTAATACGTTATGTCTGTTGCTGTGTCAAGCTGTTACATCCAGCACTGTTTATACGGTTAATAACTCAGCAGCCACCTGTCTACAACAGAATTATGACTTTTACTCTCTTAATAAACTTTAAACCAGAGAGTAATGTACTGTGTGTGACGGCTGTGCACACAACTGCACTTTCAGTCACCAGCATTTGGAGCTCCAATGCTAAAACCCTTGATTCAGTCAGTTAAATTGATGAGAGTACATTACAGTCAGCTCACTTTGAATATTCTGTGTTAAAGATTTGTTCATACATGAACTGAACACAGTCATAATAAAGTATTTTCTATCCTGGTATCCCTGGTAACTTCCTCCTTTCATCGGAAACCCATTGGACAAGTTGTGGAGGTCAGTGTATAACACCAAGCAGGAAATGAGGAGAACGCAGCTGCTCTGTCCATTGGAAATAATTTTCTTTTTTCTTTTTTTATCTAACCTTTATTTAAACAAAGAGGTTTTTCGAAAGTTTACATCCACATTCAGCACAGTGACGGCCTTGCTGTGCGCAGTGTTGTTACTTGTGCTTTTGGTGTGAGTGTCCTGTGAGTTAAACAAAGTGTTTCACAGCCCTCCCTGGTTAAAAGTTTTCGGTCTGTAGCAGCTGTAACCACAGCGAACAGTGGTGTCACAATGAACTGAAACACCCCGGAGTACACGTCTGCATCTCTGCAGCAGCGTGTGGAGCTAAACCATTGGATTTCAGCAGTAGTGAGCTTTACTTTTAAAAGGTTGGTGACCAATGTCTTGCCTTACGGAGGGAGAACTTTGTCGTTTGTTCAGATTGTCAGAAAGACTGAGATTAACTTGGAGAGGGGGGCAGGACCTAGCCTGGCTCTGTTGACCTTTCTAGAATCTCAAAGCGGCTGTAATCAATATTTTTATACTAACAATCAAAAATCAAATAACAATGTGAAAATAATGTGACCACGTTAAAGGGGTCACTCGTAAAGATGAACCCACAAAGAGTCCTCACTGAATCTGCAGCTCCCCTTGGCTTAATGGTGATTTATGGTGACTTTCAGCTCACCGTTTAACTGTCCGCCCACACATTACTGTTTTGTTTCACTGTCACGGCTCTCATAGCTTCATTTTGGCCACAGCAGGCAGCTGTTTTCATTGAAAAAGCTCTAAAAACCCACTGCACACTACCTGCTAAAGAGCCAGATATTTCATTCAGGAGTCGGTAGATACCAAACACACGGCTAAATTAGAGTGATTGGACTTATATTTATCAGGGGGCCAGAAAAACAACCTCAACTGAACGCTAATGTTGTTCCGTTTCTGAAGGGTCTAACGTTCCACAGACCATAGTAGACCAGACTTTAAACCTGAATCGTCCCGTCTCCTCCCTCAGGCCTGTCCTGTCCTGATGCCGTCAACATAGCAACATGACCCTCAACACCCAGAGAGAGAAGGAGCCCCTGCGGCGGCGAGGTAGTACGCCGATTCCTCCTGCCCCCTTCTACCAGCACCCGTCCTGGACTCAGGACGACCAGCTCCCCGGCAGCACCCAGCCCCATCCCCAGCGCAGCCACCCACCTCTAGGACAGTCAGCATCCTACCACCCCGGAGACAAGTCCCTCCACTACCGCGCCAACTGGAGTTCAGACTCGGATGACGACTCGCAGAGCGACTCGGACTGTGTTTACAGAGTTGTGCTGCTTGGTGACCACGGCGTGGGGAAGACCAGCCTCGCAGGAATCTTTGCCGGGATCACAGAGAAAGATGAACACCCCGGAGGTGGGACTTAATGCGTGGTTGTCTGATTATTAAACCAATTCAACTGATAATCCGTAATGTTCTCACTTTAAAAGATCAAACGTATTTTTTTTACTTTTTCTAGTAGACATTTATACCAGCAGCCAATATATTTTCACTCTGTAAAAGTTCCGCAGAACGCTGTTTTCCAATCAGTCCTGACGGGGTCCAACTTTACCAGCAAGTATTAGATTTAATTCATGGACAGGAAGTGACTCACTTGTGCACAGGAAATAAAGAAAGTCCCATTTGGAAGAGAACAGCTATGAAGAAGCTAATCTGGTTTTCTTTTCAAATATTGGAAAAAACACATTCTTCCTCCTACAAAAAAAAGTTTAATTTATACGAAATAAATCACTCAAGAGTTTTGCTGCAGGAGATTTTTTTAGCTGCAGTACAGCAGTTGACCAACCTGACAGGATGTATTAAAGGAAAAGTTTGAGATTTAGGGTAATACACTTTTTGCTTTCTTGGCAAGAGTCACGTGAGAAGATTGATACAAGTCTCATGTCTGCACATAATATATAATAATATGAAGCTACAGCTAGTAGCCAGCTAAATTAGCTAAGCACAAAAACTGGAATCGGGGGAAACATCTTGCCTGGCTCTGTCCAAAGGTAAGAAAAACTCTGCCAACCAGCAGAATTGACAAATCGCTATTTATATGAGGGGTAATGTGCCGGATTATTTCTAAACAAAAAAGATACGGCATGTTAATTAGTGGGCTTTAGAGGTGCAAGTTAGTGGATTCATATTTAAAGTACAGACAGTGGACAGAGACCGGTATCGATCTTCTCATCTAACTCTCAGCAAGAAAGCAAATAAAGTGCATTCCCCAAAATTCCAAGCTTTTCTTTTACGACTCTTAATCAAGCATTTATTAAAAGAACACAGTAGTGATTAGCAACATTGAGGCCATTTTACTGGCCACGGTTAGTTCTACTCAGCCTGTGATCTCTGCTGTTTCTGACAAGCTCAACAACTTCATGGAAGTGACAGACTGAGTCATTGGAGAACCACATTTTCTACCATGTTTTATTGTCCCGCTGTAACTTATAAACTCTAACTCAGGCCTCCGCAGTTCAGTGCTCAGTCTTCTGTCTCTGACCTTGTTCACATCATGACCTTGACTGACCCGACGTCATCACGTGTTGATTGGCCCGAGGCCATGATTGACAGCCCTTATTGATCCAGTGATAGCCAGACACAGTGTGAGAGAGCAGAGCCTGTCTGCTGTTTGTTTTCAGGTTGACTGGTCACACTCTCTGGTTTTCGTTCTACATGTTTTTATTTTTCTCGTTGTGTGCTCAGAGCCCCGATGCTGTTATTGGCTTTAAGTCATTAATTGTGTTGTCGCTGTTGTTTGTTGTTTGATCGTTTACCAGGTTGTTGTTTGTCTCTTTTCGACCACACATAGACAGAGTGGCTATGATTTGTAATCGGTCCTCCATGTTGCTTGTTGTTTTTAGCCACACTAGCTTTGGGGGTGAAATTGTCTATTGGTTGTTCAGTCAGTCTACCACTTCAGTACAGACTGAAATATCTCAACAACTACTGGACAGATGCCATGAAACTTGTGAATGTTAAAGATTTGGTGATCCCCTGACTTTTCAAAGTTTGAATTCGTCCAATTTTTTAGTATATGACCAAATGCCTACAAAACTAATGATATTCCCATGAGCCTCAGCTGTAATTTGTGTTTGGTTCTAATGATAAAATACTAGCATTCAATCAGATAATGTTTATATGTTACATTATAAACGTATAACGTTTACCACGATGAACATGTTTAACATTATACCTGTTTAACACCAGTAAGTTATTGTCATTGTGAGCGTGACGGTATGCTGACTTTAGCATTTAAATCAAAGGAGCGCTGTGTATGAGTACAGCCTCACAGGACTGCTAGCATTGCTTCGGATTCTTAGTCTTGCTGTTTATTGTTCATATTTATTGTTTGTTACAGAGGACACATACGAGCGGACACTGACAGTGGATGGAGAGGAAACCACACTGATTGTCATGGACACCTGGGAGAATGACAAACTGGTACACAGTGTGTGTGTGTGTGTTTGTGTGTGTGTTTGTGTGTGTGTGTGTGTGTGTGTGTGTCCACCCCTCTGAATCTATAATCTCAAGAACATAAGTGTGTTTTGTCGAGATCACAAAATGCCATCTACCAGGAGAACATCTGTTATTTTCAAATAACAGATGGCAAATTTCCAGAATGCTCTCCTGAAAACATGTCATCTCTTATCGGGAGTTCCAAAGATATATGTTGTTCCTTTCCATAAAAGTGAAATTATTCAAAAATTGATGAATTTTGAAATTCCATACAGTTGGAACCCATTACCAAACCACTGGAAAGGCAAGTGTTTTTATTATTAATGAGTTAGATCAGACTTCTTTTAGCTCCTTCCTAATAAATGCCTTCTAGTGGTTCAACAATAAGAGGCTTTTATTGTGAAACAGCAGCAAGAAGTATTCGGTTTACATTGATAGTATCTAAACAGCAGCAGACTGTTTTTAACAGAGGCTCTGAGAGCGACACACTTTATCTGAAAATCAGAAAACCGCTGGTGCATGCTGATGAAAGTGAAAACAGGAACGCAGAAGAGAAAGTGATGTTTTTTTATTGTTTACTGCGATTAGTGGGCTAGCGGTCCTGGCCATTAGGGGAAACACTTTCAGCAGTTGAGAGTTTTCAGTTCTCATTCCAGATGCAAATCAGTCACTGGTAAAAATGTGTCAAGGTTCATGGCCCAGTTCAGTGTGGACACGGTGGACGTTGACGAGGATGCCTCGTGTCCCCTTTCGACTGCGTGATTATCACTGACATGGTGCAGCCACAGTCTGGAAACTGCCAGGTTCAGTGACACTTACTGCTGTCAGACCCTTTGGTTTTGTTGGTCCATGACCT
Source organism: Xiphias gladius (assembly GCF_016859285.1). Taxonomy (NCBI): domain Eukaryota; kingdom Metazoa; phylum Chordata; class Actinopteri; order Istiophoriformes; family Xiphiidae; genus Xiphias; species Xiphias gladius. The sequence continues at coordinate 6,870,190 of NC_053420.1, read as the reverse complement.
CTGAGGTGGAGAGATGGAAATCGTAAATCACCTCGTTGACTCAAATCATTTTATTTAGTTCAGGTTAAATGATCCCTGGTGATTAATTTGTGTTTGTTAAGATAATCGTTGGCATCACCAATTATTAACACTGTGACGTTACAGAGCTTTTCTGAAGTTCAGTCTGCGTAAATTCAGCTATCAGCTCACACTGAAGGCACTAAATCTCCCAGCATGCCTACGAGCTCTTGCAAAGTCCCGCAGGATGATCTGGAGGACGTTTCCAGATTAAAGGATGTTTTGGGGGTGTTCACCCTGCTGCCACTGTGTCTCTGACCAGATCAAGCTACCTTAGAAGTAGAGGTTCATCACATCAGTATTTCCAAAGCAGATGTTAAAATCTGGATTTAAAAAATATTTATAAGATGTTTCTCTCTCTCTCTCACTCTGTGTCTGTGTCTCTCTACCTGTCAGGAGGGGGAAGGCGGCTCCTCTCAGGACGACTGTCTGAAAGTGGGGAGTGCTTATGTCATCGTCTACTCCGTCACCGACCGCTCCACCTTCGAATCTGCGGCTGAGCTCCGCATCACACTGCGACGCACCCGTCAGGCCGAAAACATTCCCATCATCCTTGTGGGCAACAAGAGCGACCTGGTACGGTCAAGAGAAGTCGCTGTTGAAGGTGGGGGTCAAAGGTCACATGGGGATACATACAGTGGCTTCATAAAGTATTCAGACCCCTTCAGTTTTTTCAAGACTTGAAGCTTGCAAATACTGAATAGTGTCTCTGAATACTTTGGTGAATCAGAGATTTCAGTTCTGATTTTTAATAAATTAGCAAACATTTCTAAAAAATACAGTTTTCACTTTGTCACTATGGGTTATTAAGTGTAGATTGATGGGCAAAAATGGCAATTTATCCATTTAAAATTAAATGTACAACACAATCAAATATGCAAAAAGTGAAGGGGTCTGACTACTTCCTGAAACCAATGTGCTACACAAATACAACAAATGGCTACAAACGGGTAACGATCGACTGATGCCACAAGAATAATTTATTCCCTTTCTATATGTGTCTTTTTCTTCCCAGAGGGCCGAGCGTGCGCAGTGGTATTTGACTGTAAATTCATAGAGACGTCAGCATCTCTGCAGCACAATGTGGCCGAGCTGTTTGAGGGCGTGGTGCGACAGATCCGTCTCCGTCGGGACGGCAGCGAGGCCATTCAGCGCCGACACTCCATCTACAAACGCAAAGAGAGCCTTACCCAGAGGGCTCGACGATTCCTGGACCGACTGGTGGCCCGCAACAACCAGCGCATGGCGGTCAAAGTGCGGTCCAAGAGCTGCCACGACCTGGCCGTCCTCTGAAGACAAGTGTCCACTGGGAGCGTCAGGTTGGACTTTTTTTTTTTTTTTTTTTGGCTCGTTGAAGTTCTCGCTGGTTGTGATATCGCGGACGATGCCGTCTGCGGTGATTGTCACGCTCAGCTGGCTGACAGCCAGTCAGACGAAAAACAATGAGCGGCGAACGGAGTCAGTGGATTTTAGCATTCTCACTGTGATCAGTGTGACCAACGCGTTTTCCTGTTTGATATTTTGGTCGAAACATTTCTATGACTTCTCCTCCAGATGACCTAAATATAAAGATACCGGACGACTGTAAAGGGTCATCACTGTAGGCTTAAAGATGAGAGGATGAGTGTTCAGTATCAGAGGATGTCTGTGTGTGTGTGTGTGTGTGTGTGTGTGTACATTTTTTTTTATGAGGACCAGTTTGAGTTAAACACCTTATGGGGTGAGGACATTTTGGGAAAGTGAGGACATCTTGCCCGGTCCTCACAACTTCAAAGGGCTGTTTGAGAGTTACGACTTTTAGTGTTCAGGTTAGAAATTAGTTTAGGTGAGGGTAAGGGTTGGGTGTTTAGTTGTGATGTGATGTGACGTGATGTGATGGTCAAGGTTAGGGTAAAGGGAATGCATTATATTAATGAGTGTCCTCACAAAGACAGAAGTAGAGGTGTGCGTGTGTGTGCAATGTGTGTGTGTGTGTGTGTGTGTGTGTGCGTGCGTGCGTGTGTGAACAGGTGACTGTTAATTCTCCATCATGGAGGATGTTCTGTAGTTTCCACTGTGTCCACTGTACTGTTCCCCTGAAGTTTCTACTGTTTTCTGATCAACACTGTGCAGAATAAAGTCTTAAAGGAACAGTCATCTCAAAATCATGTTTTTACAGACATCTAATATAGATGACCACCGCTGTGATATAAATATGAGTTTCATTCCCATTTATTTCATTACTGTTCTTTCTTGTTGCTGTTGTTTTGTTGGTTTTTATTATTTACAACCGACAATTCACTAATTCCCTCCCCTGAACAGTGATTGTCCAATCGTAGCCAAGGGGCACGGCAGATCCGTCACTCTTTGTTTTCCCTCCGCATGTTGTAGCAGTGTTCATGGAGCTGTAGTAAGAATGACTATCAGTCGACAGAAAGTGGGGAGGCCAGTTCCTTTTTTTTTTTTTTTTTAGGGTTTCCAAAACCAAACATAAAAGCAGAAGTGAAAGGAATGGATGAAACAGTGTGTTTATTAGCCATAACGTAAACTGCTAACATCAGCATGTCTGTCGAACTAGCTTACTATCAACAGTAGTAACCTAGTGTTACTGCCAAAGCCAAGAGTTAGCATATCACATTTTATCTACATTATTTTGTGGGGGGGGGGTCACAGTTTTGGTTTTAAGTTTGGGTTTTGGGCCCCATTCAGGACTGGACTATCCGCTGTGTGGCAGCCGGTCCGTTAGCTGCACTGTCCTTGAAGCACGATATCATACCGTACACGTAGTCATGTACATTTCTAACACGCTCCTTGCAGTTTTTAACCAACTCACATTGTTAAAGTTAATTAGCCAGCTAGCTACAGCTGGTGAAATCCGCCATAGCGTTTCAGTAAAATCAACGGTCGTTGGCTAGAAATGAGAAGCTGCTTTTGGTACTTTTTGTCTAGAATCAACGAAATATTGACAACGGTAAATCTTGTCATTGTAAGATGCATATTTGCCACGTGGGAATAGAAAGCTGGAAAGGCGCAGCACCAGTAACAAAGGAGTCGAAGCGTAGTGAATGCTCAATTGTCTTTTTTTAAATTTAGGTCATTTTATTTAGTTTTAAAGTATATCTTCATATAACTTACATTTCCTGGTGTTTTTTATTAGATTTATTTGAATTTTCATAGTTTGTCGGTTGTTTTTATCTGTGTGCTCACTTTTCTACTATTTTATTTAGTTTTTTTATCTTTTTATTTAATGTTAAATTATTAATATAATGTTCTCGTGTGTTTTGTTTGTTTTATTTAGTTGTAATCTCCCGTCTGCAGGAGCTGCAGCGATCAAACCACTGTGATCCACTCCACATATAAACACTCTCAGGTCGCCACGTCAACCCCGGGCCTCCTGGATGTTAACTGTTGCCATGGTGACCTGTGGACATTAGCCACAGTTGAAGAAGAGGCTGTTTACTCAGTGGCCGTCATGACGACATAGGAGCATGGTGATACCTTTGTGCGGTTGACAACAAACAGGCTGGGTGTTTGGCTGATGGATGGGACAGTGTCTGACGAGGGTCTTTTCTGCCCTGAATTTAGCGTCTCAGGCCGCATACAATCCACGTCTGCTCGGAACCGTGAACAGCCCGACTGACTGCGGGAATGAATGAGTGTTAGCATGTTAATATTTGCTAATTAGCACTAAACAGAAAGTACAGCTGAGGCTGAGGGGAATGTCGTTAGTTTGGCTGGTGTTAAGGAATAAATAAAAGTAATGGACAAATTAAAATGTTGACCTGATAATGGCACTAAATGTTTTTATAGTTCATCTCTAGTGGTACATGAATGTCTGTATCACATTTCATGACAATCCATGCAATAGTTGTTGAGGCGTTTGACTTGAAACCAGAAATTTCAGCCTTCTGGTGGCGCTAGAGGAGAAGTCAGGCGACCACCAGAGTCATTGTACCAGTCACATTCCTTATTTTTACAAGAAGTGAACAGAAATGAAGCTGGCAAAGTGGTTTACGTCACAAGAAGTTTATCTAAAAACCACATCAGGCAGACTGGTTGTCCCAGTTTTTACTGATCAAATAAACTATCTGTTTATTGATTGGGGACTTTGGCTACACACACACACACACACACACACACACACACACACACACACACACACACACACACACACACACACGCTGCTGTTGTACAGGCACAGTAGATGGAGGAGTGTTGAACATTGATTTGATGAGGGTAATGGAAAGAATGCATGACTCTGCTCAACCCGGATGACACACACACACACACACGCACACACAAGCACACACACACAGCGATGTGTAAACATCCTCTTAGTGGAGGAGGACCAGAAGCTCAGAGCTGTGAGTTCAGCCCCCTCCTGAATCTGTTATGAACAGAAACATCTGAACATATTGCCTCAGTGGTTGTCTCTCTGGTGTAAAAGTTAAGGAGAAGATTTGATAAAGGCTGATTTTTACAATAACTGCTGACATTGTTGGACCTGCTGGACCTGGACCTTGTTCTTGCTCTTCTGTTGTTTTATTTCCATCAGTGTAGATGAATCTCCAGCATTCGACTGCTGTAAGGCTAATGTGGTTTATTAGCTCACGGCTAGCAGAGGTTTAGTATTTTATTATGGACGTGGGCAGCTGATGAAATGTGCGTCAGTCGAACCCTCACTGCAATGCTGACGTTAAAGTATAATTTGAGCTGGTCTGTTCGAGGTTGCAAAACTGGCAGATACTCTGGAGAAAGATATTAACACTCATACAGTTGATTCAGCTAATTAAAAAATCTGAATTTGCCATTTGTTAATGAACCACTACAAATATGTAACACAATAAAAGTAGCTAATTATGGCTTAATTTCAATTAATCTGCTGTGACCACAAGGTGGAGTGACTATTTTAGTTTCTTAGCTCAAGGCTAACAGGTGACGTGTTTGGTTTGAATGCTGGTGCATTTGCCCGTTTTAGTGAGGCTTGCCTGAGCTGGTCTGGAAGCCGCCAGTCGAACTCCGGAGCGGACAAAACAAACCAGACCCAAGATCTGGTGCGGTTCATTTGTGGTTTGAAGACAAAACAGACCAACCATGGCGAGGGGGCATTTTATGCCTTTGTTGGATCGCTGACGCTAGAGAGATGACTGGGGGAGAGGGGAACGTGGAATTACATGCAATTTAAGTCACTGGATAAGAGCGAACCGGACATACTGCAGTTTATGGGGCCTTTACCCCTAGGCCACTGGAGCGCCCCAACCACAGGATTTTATGATAGTAGAGATGGGATTTTAGCATAAATTAAAAAGCTAAACCAATATTAAATCGATCTTCTGATTGTGAACTGCTGAGTAAGGAATCTCCCGATCTCTGATCAATGTATTGCCCATATTCATACAAGACTATTTGGTAACCATGGTAACATAGGGCATTTGCAAGTGCGGGATTTTTCTCTGATCAATCAGAAAGGCGTGTAATGCTCTGTTCATCTCTACTTAAGGCTGTGTGCAGCCCCGACACAGCTTTTATCAATAAGGTAGGACGTAGCCTGAAAGTTGAAACTCAGGGGGAAAAAAAAAAAGAGTACGCGAAGCACCGGCTGCGGCTGGTGTAAGCTTATTGCTGTGAGCAAACTGTTCATCCCCATACCCACTGGAAATTACGCCTTTGCTACCTACAATATACAAGGTTCAACTGCAGTCTCAGCGAATGGTGCCCTCCATCAGTTATTTCTTTCACAAGCTCTCTGTGACACCAGAGAAGATAAAACACACTCATGAGGTTCAGCACAGTGCGGAGCTGTGCTGAATTTGGATTTCCCATAATAAATTAACAAATAGAAGGCTAATAGCGCTAATAAATTAACAAACAAATAAATAAAATTAAGAAAAAAATGAAAAAGAATAAAAGAAAATAAAAAGGAATTCTACATTAAAGCTCTTTAAATAACTCCTGAAGAAGGCTGGAAGTGTGCACGTTTTTTCTTATGTCTAAATAGACTCAATGTCATTTCTAAATTTAATAATGAATAGTGTAATAGTTGAGCAACATTTAGTTAATTTTGTCTTTTGAAATGATGAATATGAACTTTACCTAATAAGATTAAAATGGTATCATCACCAAGTCAACGGTCTTCTGTGTTTTTGTGGTGACAAGGTTGTTACCTCGGGGTAAAGGTTTTAGCCCGGGCAAAGATATTGCAAAGTAAGTTTTCCATATAAAACATTAAAAAAAAAAGCCAAAAACATGACCTGACTTTTCAAAACACAGTAAACAACATGAATGACCAGCTCTCCCCTCCTCCTGGTGACATCAGAAAACAGTGTGTAGAGCCAACCGCTGAGCTGTAAACGAACCTGAAAGCTTCAGACTAAGTGAGAGAAATTCTGTAGTACCTGCATCGGTGTCCGAACACCCTGTCACTGACCCGAACATTATTCTAAGGGAGATTTCAAACATTTCAGCCCCTTTGAGGTGCGTTTGATTTACAGACACAGAGGAGAGAGCACAGAAAATCAACCCCCCCCCCCGGTGCTTATATAAACTGTACAGTTTCCTCTCTGTCTGTCTCTGTGTCTCTGGTTCAGTTTTCAGACCTCAGTACTGTAACGCTGCCACTTTAATCACACACTCACACACACTCTGACTCTGCCAAGAACTACAGGAATGTAAACTGAAGACACTCTGCCAGCTGTAGGAGTAGGATTGAATGTGTGTGTGCGTGTGTGTGCGTGTGTGTGTGTGTGTGGGAGTGTTAGAGAGAGCGAGAGAGAGAGAGACCCGGCTCCACCTGCTGGCTGGATGCGCTCAGCCTAGTGTCTTTAATATTTACATTTTTTTTTTTTAAAAACGACTGCATGTCGGTAAGTTCTGCTTTCCAACATGCAGGTTGGCACATCAGTTGATCTCACGTCCAAAATGAGCTGAACACGTCACACACGTCACACACGTTTCCCAGGATCAGCTCTTGTACCAGAACACTGACAGCCTTTGTCACTCAACAGTAAAACTTTGTCACAATGAACCAAAACGAAAACCACTAACAACAGGTAGAATTACAATAGCCATCAGTATTGTGTTTGAAGTATCTTTTATTCATTTATTTATTTGGCATAAACCAAGATATAAAAGAATGTTACGCCTTTATTGCATGGGCTGTGCTGCTTTACATGTCACAGAAATGAATCAGAAATGTTGCAATAGTCTTTAATAGGCTTTTTTTTTTTTTTTTGACATTTCCAAGTGCACAAAAAGAAACTAAAGTAATTCAGTAACTATACATATTGACTATATATACTTGTATAGGATAGCTGCAGAAACACATCACCACTAGGCAACGCTGTCTTCTGCATCTTCCTCACACCTCATGTCCTCTCTTCAATCCACCTGGGAAAGAGTCTCTTTGCAGCCTGATCCATCCCTGACGATCCTCTGCAGATACGTCCAGACGTCCAGCATTCACTGTGTCCAACAGAGACGTCTGATCATAAACTTTCCGCCCTCCACGAGGAAAGCAATCCCTCTGTGGGGCTGAGGGATGGAGAGTAAGGTGGATGGAAAAGCGCAGCCATCCCGGGATGGGCTGTGAACGTCTCGGTGACTGGGGGACAACGGCGAAACACAACATCGTCCTATACAATTACGAGATTTTCCGGATCCAGCCTCACCTGCCCCCTTCCCCCACCTGGCACAAGTCTTTCATAGAGGTGACTAAGGAATGAAAACAGGCCTCAGTGTTTTGTGTCTCAATTAGGAGTTTACGCTTTTTCTTTCTAGATGTAGATGTAGCAGAACGTAGCAAATGTCAGTCTAATTTACAGTAATTTTGCGCTGTGTCAGGTTTCGAGTGTAAATTTAACTGCTTTTACAACAGTGTGTAAATGTGCAAAATGGAGTTTGAACACAGAGTTTTGGTGGAGGCTGAGTTTGAGTGAGCAAACGGTTCATGAACTCCTGAAAGACGTGGGAATCGCAGTTTGGTTCACATTGTCTGCTGTTGCGAAGACTGTGAAGAGTTTTGAAAAAGTGAACTCAGTATTGAGAAATGCCTGTTAGCAATTGTAAAAAACAAAACTGTAATTGGTTAAAATACAAACACAATTCAGCATCGATAAAAGTTAATGTAAACAAATAATCACAGGTAAAGGCAAAATTAAAAAAAAATATTCAATGGGTTTTAGAACTGCTTTACAAAAAAGAAAACAAAATTAAAAGTAGACGCATGTTAAGTTCCTGCAACACGCGTTTTATTTATCTAGGGAGTTTTAACCCTCAAACAATGCATGCTGGGAAGTCTGCTAATATGCTAATGGTGTTTAATCAAAAACTTAATTTGTGGAGTTAAGTGAACATTTAGCAGCACATTTATTCAACTCAACTGATTAATGATAAAAGATTAGTTGATTCTGGCAAAGTCTAAATTCCTTCAACGTATGAAATTGATTAATGACCTTGTAGCTGTATTTTCACAACTACACAACTAAACAGGTAAATGAGATGTTTAACACACATGCTCCTTGTCTTGTCTTGTTTATTATTATTTATCTTTAGTTCATGGTTTCAATCTCTGCGATTCACTCTTTGCCTACATTGTAAATATATCATATTGTGACCTGTCGTGATTGTATTGTTGGAAACTTGCCATTTCAAAAGTTCAAGTCGAGTTAAAAGCAGAAGATTGCAACCTAAAAAAACCCAAACTGAGATGCAGAGGTGTACTGGAGATTAGACACTGCAAACCGGGAGGAAAAAGGCTTGAATCTTTAAACTGTTTATTTCCACATAAAAATAAAATAAAATTTTTTTCTCAGAGTTGTTGGATTTCTTCGGCAGCCGACCTGATGTCTGAAAACCTGTACGCCTCATCAGTGCTCTGGCGTTAACGGACATAAAAGTCTGTTCAGGTTTGTACATGTAAGAGCTTCCATAGAATTCAAATTACACCCACAACAAGCCTATACACGGTGAGAATATTCTAGGGAAAGTTGCGTTTGAGTAATTTTGGAGCGTGGTTGCCATATGTGCAGCTACGGCCGCGGCTTCAACCACTCCACCTGTAGTGGTTGTCAGGCTCATCATCAATGGAGTTTTTTAAATTTAAGATTAAGAAAGTCAGCAAAACCTGAAATCTCGGCATAATTCAGCCCTTTTTTCTCAACATGCCGTCATCACTTTATTATATATGAGCTTAAAACTAAAACGTATTTGCTGCAAAGAAACAGACCCTGCTCTCACTTTAAAAACTGATTGAGTGGTCTTAATACAGCTAGACTCAGTCGGACTCATCGAACTTTTCTGCTGAAGGTTTATTTCCATCAGATAAACACTGAAGTAAAATAATCATGAGATTGAGGTATATTGTGCATTACAGGCAACTAAAAATTTTGATAATTTGACATAAGATTGTGCAACACTTAAAATTTACAATAAAACAGACTGCTAGGTGTTATTGATGCACAAAATGTGGTCAGCTTGTTTCACATCCTCATTAAGGATGTGAAACATATTTTAGATCCATCAGAGGATTTATCCCTCCAACAGTTATATCTTACTTATCGTGCTAATAATGTAAAATTTCAAAATTAAATAAAAACAATGTTTTATTTCCAAGCCTAGTTGAGGGAGTAAAGGAATAATGAGCAATAAATGTACTGTGTAAGGTGTCATGTCATTTCACCTTTCTGTCGTATCTGCAGAGTGTTTTTCCTAAACTGGCAGTGTACTGTAACCGGACCAACACACTAACTGATCTTCTGGATCATGGGGAATGCAACGGTTTTTGTTCAGAAAAAAAAAAAAAAAAAAAAGTGTATAGCAAGAACCAGTGCCACGTGCGTACCACAGCAGTTATAGCCCGCGCTAGTCTGCAACGCTCGTCCCCAGATGAAATACAAAAAATACATACAAAACGGCAAAGAACACAAACAATTTACAAACGATAACACTGTGTCATGATGAACCTTAGCCAAAATGAATCCACTCCCTCCCAGTCATATTAACAGTCACATTCCTCCAGGCACCGGCCAACGAGGTGGAGTTGCAGCCATTTTTAACCGAAGCCTAATAATCAACCCTAAACCTAAAATCAGTTATAACTCATTCGAAAGCCTGGTTCTTAGTCATACACATCCGTCATGGAAAACCTTAAAGTCTGTTCTATTTGTTACAGTGTACCGCGCCCCTGGCCCATACTCTGGATTTTTACCTGAATTTTTTATCAAGTTTTTATCAAGTTTAGTCTGTAGCACAGATAAAGTAATTGTAGTGGCTGATTTCAATATTCACGTGGACGTTGATAATGAGCCTTAGAACTGCATTTATCTCATTATTAGTATCCATTGCCTTCGTTCAGGGCGTAAATAAACCCACTCACTGTTTTGACCACACCCTCGACCTCGTTCTGATTTATGGCATCGAAATTGAACATTTAATAGTCTTACCACAGAATCCTCTTTTATCAGACCATTATTTAATAACTTCTGAATTCCTGTTACTGGACTACACACTCTTAGGCGAAAATGTCTCTTCTACATGTCTATATGATAGTGCTATGGCTAAATTAAAGGAAGTGATTCCATCAGCACTCAATTCACCGCCATGTTACAGTACAACAGGGAACTCCTGTGCTAAGTTTAGTCCCAAACTGACCATCTTGTTGATAGTGCTGCAGGCTCAATGAGAATGACACTCGACTCTATTGCCCCTCTATTGCCCCTCTATTGCCCCTCTAAAAACTCAACAACTTGAAAGGATATGGCGTACTACCAAACTGGAAGAATCCCGCTTCGCCTGGCGTGATAGTCTTAAAACATGCAGGAAGGCCCTCTGTAATGCCAGAGCAGCCTATTACTCGTCCTTAATATTGGGAAATGAAAACAACGCTCGGTTTCTTTTCAGCACTGAAGCCAGGCTGACAGAGAGTCATAGCTCCAATTGATCCATGTATTCCTATAGCTCTCAGTAGTGAGGATTCCATGAGCCTCTTTAATGATAGAATTCTAACTATTAGAGACAAGATTCACCACCTCTTGCCCTCAACCGGAACAGATTTATCTTCAAACTGTGTTTGCTCTGACAGTTTCTCTCCCATCAACTAACTAACTTCAACAATGTCTTCATCTATCACTTGTCTCTTAGGCCATCCACTTGTCTCTTAGGCCCCATCCTAATGAGGAAGTGTTACGTTTAGTTAGCACCTCTTTACTTGATATAATCAATCTGTCTTTATTAACAGCCTATGTACCGCAGTCCTTTAAAACAGCTGTAATTCAACCTTTTCTTAAAAAGCCTACTATTGATCCATGTTTTATTAAACTATAGACCCATGTCTAACCTTCCCTTACTTTCTAAGATCCTTGAGAAAGCTGTCATCAACCAGTTGTGTGACTTTTTACACAACAATAGTTTATTTGAGGATTTTCATTCAGGATTTAGAGTGCATCATGGCACAGAGACAGCACTGGTGAAAGTTACAAATAACCTTCTTACTGCATCGGACAAAGGACATGTCTCTGTGCTTGTCTTGTTAGATCTTAGTGCTGCATTCGATACAACTGACCATCATATCCTATTACAGAGACTGGAGAATTTAATTGGCATTAAAGGAACCGCTCTAAGCTGGTTTAGGTCCTATTTATCAGATCGATTTCAGTTTGTGCTCGTTAACAATAAATCCTTTATATACTCGAAAGTTAGTCACGGAGTTCCACAAGGTTCTGTGCTCAGACCTATTCACCTTATATATAGTATGCTTCCTTTAGGCAATATTATTAGGAAAAACTCCATAAACTTCCATTGTTATACAGATGATATCCAATTATGTTTGTCAAACATAATTGGGTATCAATTGCTGGTTTAGGTCCTATTTATCAGCTTGATTTCAGTTTGTGCTTGTTAACAATAAATCCTTTATATACTCGAAAGTTAGTCACGGAGTTCCACAAGGTTCTGTGCTTGGACCAGTTCTATTCACTTTATATATGCTTCCTTTAGGCAATATTATTAGGAAAAACTCCATAAACTTCCATTGTTATACAGATGATATCCAATTATGTTTGTAAAAGAAGCGCGGTGAAACCAACCAGTTAACTGAACTTCAAGCATGCCTTAAGGACATAAAGACCTGGATGACCAGCAACTTTCTGCTGTTAAACTCAGACAAAACTGAAGTTATTGTGCTTGGGCCCCAACACCTCAGAAACACATTATCTAATGATATAGTTACTCTAGATGGCACTGCCCTGGCCTCCAGCACCACTGTTAGGAATCTGGGAGTTATCTTTGATCAGGATATTTCTTTTAACCCCCACATAAAACAAACGTCAAGGACAACCTTTCTTCACCTACGTAACATTGCGGAAATCAGGCACATCCTGTCTCAAAAAGATGCAGAAAAACTAGTCCACGCTTTTGTTACTTCTAGGCTGGATTAATGGCAACTCCCTATTATCGGGCTGTCCCGAGCAAATCTTTTAAATACTCTCCAGCTGATCCAGAATGCTGCAGCATGAGTACTGACAGGAAGTAGGAAAAGAGATCATATTTCTCCCGTGTTAGCCTCTCTGCATTGGCTCCCTGTAAAATTCAGAACAGAATTTAAAATCCGCCTCCTCACCCACAAGACCCTTCATGGTCGAACACCATCATATCTGAAAGAGTTCAAAGTACCTTATTACCCCACTAGAACACCGTGCTCCCAGAACGCAGGCTTGCCTGCCCCAGTGATCCTGCTCAACACCCGCTGCTTCAAATATTACGATTATCAGCTATTACAATATTTAGTTTTATTAGTATTATTATTCACCCTATTATTATAATTATTAGTCTCATTATTGTCATACATCTTTATGTTATACCCCCTCCCCCCTCCCTCCCTCTCTCTCTCTCTATGTCTCTCAACCCAGCCGGTCGGAGCAGAGGGCCGTCCACCATGAGCCGGGTTCTGTTCAAGGTTTCTAACTGTTAAAAAGGAGTCCTTGCTTTGCCGCCGTCGCCAAGTGCCTGCTCGGTCTCTGTAATTATAACTATAAAGGGTCCTGGTCTAGACCTGCTCTACGTGAAAAAGTGCCCCGAGATAACCTCCGCCGCGATCCCAGTCACGATCTGTTTTGATTTCCGTGGCTAAAGTGTTCTACAGAAAAAAAAAAAAAAAAAGGCCTTTTCTCCAAATGAGGAATTACAAGGGGTTATGTGATGCGGGGTCCCGGCGCGGCAGCTTCCTGTTGACCTGAGAAATATTTATCCCTTAAGGACACACAGGCTGCCTGAGCGTGCGTATGGAGACGGAAGGCAGTTCCGGACCTGTAGCGCTGACGTTAAAGGAACAGTGCGGGGATTTTTTTTTTTTTTTTTTTTTTTTTTATCACGTACTCGAGTCTCCTCGGCCAGAGTCGCGTCGAACCCGGCGACCCCCACCACGAGGACAGGACCGTCAGGGATACTGCGGAAACTGTTGCTAAAACCGCAGAGTCTCCCATTTTCCATTTCTGTTCCTGCACCTGTTCAATAAACAACCCGAGTAAAAACCGTTCGGTAAATGTTCTAACGTTCAGTTTCCAGATGTTCTCGTTATTCTGTCCTACCCATGACCACTTTTCTTTTTTTTTTTTTTTTTTTAAATATCCGCTCAGATCCGAGATCAAATCAAGATGGGTGTGGGCGACATTCTTGGAGGCTCCGTGTGGCAACAAAGTGCTGCACAACAACACATTCACACGACCGGATGTGAACGCGTCCTTCAAAATAAGCGCCTACAATGTCAAAGATCCATTCCTTAAGCCCTGTGAATAGCTGGTTGTCCGGTACAGTGGGGGCGACAGACTTTTGTCTTTTGAACGGTCGCACTGTGTGTGCCGATAGAAAAATAAAATTGAAATGAAAAAAGGTCAGATAATAGATGTAGTTTTGAGTACAAACATACAAAAAGCATATTGAGAAATGATCAAAACCAAGAACAAAATATGAAAAATATATATATAATTTTTCTTATACTTTTACTATTATTTTTCTATTTCATTTTACTGGTTCGTTTAACTTTGTATATATGACAGGCTGCTGGCCATTTTATAATCTGTATATCGAGCATCTTGGGCACAGAAATGTCCTTCCGGATGATTGCACATCTGTGAGAGCCGCAGTCTGGTCGAGTTTTATTTTGAAGGTTTCACGGGGAAGATGCAGCCCTCAGTCCGGCACTTTTGGGCAACTGAAGTTGTAGCACCCGTGTAACGGATCCCATAAATCCGCGGGAGCCTCTCCGGGTCCACCACAGTAGCGGCGACCTGAAAAGTCAGTCTGACCTCGGGCAGCAGCAGAAATGAACATCGCAGGTAGGAACCGCGGCGCACGCCGGGACACAACACTGCACGGGCGGCCTGCATTGCCCCGCATCCGCAAGACACGCACACCCTGAGCGGCGGTCGTTGGGTACAGCGGCCGGAGCCAGCCTTTTTTATTTTATTTTATTTTCCCACGCATTAAACATAAACAAACGGAAATAATAATAATAGAAACAAAAAAACATCCCGGTTTTTATAGGCTACTGTTTCAGCTCGGTGCAAATCTGTCTCGAGTTTTCTCGGTGTAACTTTAGTGCAGGTTTAACTCTACTGGGTGCAGCAGTTTTTAATTTTGACCTGGTCTAGTGTGGGGCGTGGACAAGAAAAAAAAAAGAAAAAAACGCGTTATGCGACAATATATCCCGGATAAAAAATAGATAAATTAAAAAAATACCTTCATGAGGGCTTTTTAAAGGATGTGTTGAATAATTTTCTAGCAGCTGATGGGTTTTTCTGATGCCTCCTGTGCAGGTTTAATAAGGTGATAATGTGTTATTTTTGATAACTCCACTGAATTCATTGTCTGGTCTCTGACAGTTTGATAAACCTCAGACAAAGTGCGAGTGGGATCATATCGAGAGAGACAGAGAGAAAAAGAAAAGGCATTGACATTACAAAAAGATAAGTAACGCCGAGTTAGGCCAAGAGACGGTAGTAAATACAGAGCATAGGAAAACTGAAAGCACAACAGAGGAAGTATTAGAAAAGGAGAAATGATTAAAGATGGATTGGGAACAAAATGTTTAGAGAAATGGGAAAGGAACGTCAAAAATCGAAATGTGAATATCGAAACTGTAAACAGGAGATATACTGCAGATAATGTGTCTACTTCCTCCTCGCATTCTGTACCTCCTCTTTGTTTCCTCCTCTACCTTCTCCTCTCAATCTGTTTCTCCTCCTTTCATGTCCTTCTTAACCCATTCTTCCTTTTTGCCTTTCCTTCCTTTGACTCCATCTCTACATCCCTCTTTCCTTCCTTCCTTCTCCTCTCCTGTCTTCTTTCCCTCTCTACTCCCTCTTGTCATTCTCAACCTCCTCCTTTTCTCTCAGCCCCCCTATTCCTTCCACTAAATCAGAAAATTGGACAATTTTGCAGTGTCCGTAGGGGGGGAAAGTTCATCTACAGGTGTGTGTGCGTCCGTTGTGATGCGGTGGGAGGTCCGCCGCCAGCGAGAAACCAGGTCCCCTCGGATGGCGGTGACGCGGATAAAGGCGTAGGAGGGTTGGCTGTAAAACATCACATCGGGATAAGTCCGGGTTCCTAGGAAAAACGTCCCAGTTCGGGCTGATAGTCATCTGTTCGGTTATTGAGAAGATTGCAAACATCTGTCACGCATGTCGTGCCGCAATTCATGCGGTAGCAATTGAAACCCTGAGTCAGATTCTGAGGTTTGTTGCACAAAATACCTCAACTGGCATCGATTTACTATTTAACCTTTTATATATATTTTTTTCTTAATATTTTTAGCAGAGGACACAAAACATTGAAGCAGCAGCTTGTGATTTTTGGTACTAAATTTAAAAAGTTTCAGGCAGTAGATGATGTCAGTTGAATTTGAAGGGAAATGCCACTGTTTTTTAACTGTGTGCGAAGCCTCTGATCGGGATGATTGCCTCCATAGGAAATTGATTAGATAATGTGCTCGGTTGTGGTGGTTTCCGGCTTAACCCGCCCTCCATTAAAACCCGATTCACTGGAATAGCTGCGTGGGAAGTGGGAGGAGTGTCACAGTCTTGTTGAAAGTTGAACTTCCAGTCAGTCATCAAGCTGCTCCAGCCGGCAGAAAACAGCCAAGTGGCGTAGCTTGATGTTGCTTCCTTCCCCATTTCCTAGTGTGACGAAAATGCACCACGCGGAGGAATTTTTCTCAAGTCCAAAAGATGTCAAGCAGAAGTAAAATGTCATGACGCGTCAGTCGACTGTGATTCTGTAACAAACGTTTTCATTGAATGCAGCTCGGTGGTTCTGTCAGTGGGTCGCACACCTGATACCAACCTGTTTCCACTAACAACCTAATATGCATGTAAAGCATCTCTCCTTAACTAATGACAGTAAAAGAGTCTTTATAGTTGTGAAGGAGAATTTAATATCACATTATTTTTGGAGACTAACTCAAACAAAACCTTAACTTTGACTGCTTACATTTGGTTAAAAATGAAACATCATTATGGAGTCCTCCTCCTTTTCTCCGTCCCCTTTCCTTCCACTACCTCGTCCTCTCCTTGTCTACCTCCTCTACTCCTTTCCTACCTCCTTTTTTCCCTTCTCTTCCCCTACATTTCCCACAAGGCATCTGGAACGGGTCTTCTATCAGGTCTTTAATTAGACCCTCAACTCACATTGCCATCCCGAGAGCCAAAATACGTCCAAAATCTTTAAACACAGTAGCATAATTCGTCAGATAATTAGCTGATACGTAACCTGCGTGTGTTTTGTAGTTAAGGGGGGTAAAACATTTAACTTGCTGATTAAATTGCTTAAAATTAATCATTTGCCTCTGATCAGTTTGCTAGAAAATCGGACAAACCGGACATTGTCCGTAGGGGGAAAAGTTCATCTACAGGTGTGTGTGCGTCCGTTGTGATGCGGTGGGAGGTCCGCCTCCAGCGAGAAACCAGGTCCCCTCGGATGGCGGTGACGCGGATAAAGGCGTAGGAGGGTTGGCTGTAAAACATCACGTCGGGATAAGTCCGGGTTCCTAGGAAAAACGTCCCAGTTCGGGCTGATAGTCATCTGTTCGGTTGTTGAGAAGATTGCAAACATCTGTCACGCATGTCGTGCCACAATTTATGCGGTAGCAGTTGAAACCCTGAGTCAGATTCTGAGGTTTGTTGCGCAAAATACCTCAACTGGCATCGATTTACTATTTAACCTTTTATCTGAATCAGTTGAACCCGACTCACTGGAATAGCTGCGTGGGAAGTGAGAGGAGTGTCACAGTCTTGTTGAAAGTTGAACTTCCAGTCAGTCATCAAGCTGCTCCAGCCGGCAGAAAACAGCCAAGTGGCGTAGCTTGATGTTGCTTCCCTCCCCATTTCCTAATGTGACAAAATTGCGCCACGCGGAGGAATTTTTCTCAAGTCCAAAAGATGTCAAGCAGAAGTAAAATGTCATGACGCGTCAGTCGACTGTGATTCTGTAACAAACGTTTTCATTGAATGCAGCTCGGTGGTTCTGTCCGCGGGTCGCACACCTGATACCAACCTGTTTCCACTAACAACCTAATATGCATGTATAGCATCTCTCCTTAACTAATGACAGCAAAAGAGTCTTTAGAGTTGTGAAGGAGAATTTAATAATATCACATTATTTTTGGAGACTAACTCAAACAAAACCTTAACTTTGACTGCTGACATTTGGTTAAAATGAAACATCAATATGGAGTCACGGGAAAACACTTTATTTCTCACTTGAAGGGTTTATTAGGAGATTCGTGATATTGCCGATCTTTCGAAATGAATAACCCCTAAATAAGCCTGTAAGCCGTGAACAAGAGGCAAGGAAAAATCCCTCAAAGAGTTGGTTTTAAACTTTTGGGTATTGCACTCATTGGCTTTCTTGCCAAGAGTTAGATGAGAACTTGCACCTCTAAAGCTCGCTGATTAACACGCTATATCTCGTTTGTGCAACCTGTGCAAAAAGTAGTGTAAAACGGTTCTGTGCCGAGCTATTTCTTGTATGGGATCAGGCAGCCAGCAGAGACTGGTTAAAATTAATTTATGGTGCTGCGTTAAGGGGCTAAGCCATACCTACAGCGGCTTCGTGCGCAGGTTCCGAGGCTACGCCATACCCGACCTGCCCCTGCTCAAAAATGGCGTCGACGGCGATACCACGTGGGGACCGCAGGCACTGTGATTGGCTCCTTGTGTTTTCCTGTACATGTTTCTGATAGCTAAGCTAACCAGCTACATGTTTACTGTACAGACACGAGAGGGGTATCAATCTTCTCATCTAACTCTTGGCTGGACGGTGAATGAGCGTATTTTCAGAAATGTCCAACTATTCGTTCAAAAGTCTTGCATATCCATGTTCCACCTACGCAGGTGTTTTCACTTAGTAGCCTGATTAAACCTCCTAAACTGTCAAACTGTAAAAAAAAAAAAAAAACCAGGATGAAGTTGATTATTTTCCATTCTCTGTGACTTTAAACTTCTTTGATGGTCAGTTTTAACAACTGTTTCCTTTTGTCGTTTATGTCAGCTGCATATCCCCCTCTCAATGTCCCCGCGGCCCCTATGTTCAACAGCGTGCCCGGCTATGAGGGTATTGTGGCAGGAGGAGGTAAGACGTGTCCAAACCACAGGTCTTCACTGAATATTCATGTTGTCGCGTCCACTAAAAAAAATGCGTTGACGTTGCTGCAGGTGGTTATCTTCCCCCGCCCATGCCTGTGGAACCTCTAGTGCCTCCACAACCCGGCCCTGTACCCGACAACTGGAGGTGAGACCTGGCATCAACTGCCTCACAGTAGCTGGTTATCATCCTGCAGCAACCAGCCAGTCACGGCCAGTCTGATACTCATGTTGCTCTGTGTGTTTGCGTGTGCGTGCGCGTGTGTGTGTGTGTGTGTGTGTGTGTGTCTGCTTGCACACTATAGCATCCCGTCTCTGTCGGAGGAGGCTGCCCGTGAGGCGTTCAAGAACTATGCGTCGTCTCAATGCTGCTACAGTGAATCTCCGGCCGAGGAGGGCATCATCACCAACATGGAGTCGTACAACACCTACAGGGTGATCTGATGTTCTCGAACTACCGGTGTCACTGCTTTCTCTGTTACTTAAGGATGCTCCAGTCAGGTTCTGTCGGTGCCATCAGTTGGTTTTATACATACGGCTGATTGGATCCAATTCATTTTACGGAAAGTCTCTCTTTAACACAGACCCTTAAAGTTTGCTACATGACTTAGACCTCATCATCTCCACCTGGTAACCATCTGTGATCTGTATCTGGATATGGTATGTCAGTGTTACTCATTCCACAGCTCACCGAGCTTTAATCGGTGCCTTGCACGGCAGAAAATAATTGTATAATAGAACAGCAAAAAGAGTTCCTAAAATACTCAAAACAGCTACACTATTCCTACACAAATGGAATCACAGGCTATAAACACGGGACCTTCCCTAACTCACTGCCGTGTTGCCAGTTTTCATGGTCTTCTGCAGCACCACAATGGTAAAAGTGCTGTTGGACGGGTAAATAAATAGTGGGGTTGTTTTAGGATAATTTGGGGTTATTAAAAAAATTGCACACATACTGTACAGTTCACTATAAGAATGTAACCTTTTCATTGTATATTCAGGCTCTAACTAAATTCCTAACAATGCTACAGAATTAAGGGGAAGGAAACTGTCGCCAATCTTGCAGCGCTGCTCACTTGTATAGTAGAATTCATTATTGGTAATAGCTAAGAACTATTTCAGGGTCTCATGCTAAGAAACAGGAAGCTCCCAGTATAAATGTACTGGTTTGTAATCAAATAAAGTCTCAAATCAGATGGACAGAAACAAGGCACTTTGGCAAGTGAGGAAAAAAAAAAGAGTCAGAGCAGCAGTTGAAAATCGAAACAAAGATGCTGCAGAGGGGGACGAGCAGGCAGACTGCAGATGATCAGAGTTAAAAAGAAGAATGGACACAAACCTTAAAAGATGAGCAGAGGAAATTTAAAAAAAAATGAGTTGTTGTTGCTGCAACAGCAGCAGATCCACAGATCCAACCCTTTGTGTGTAATACTCAACCAAACCTGCTTCAGTTTCAGGTGAAGTAACTTGGAGCGCTATTTCTAAACTGCACAACCGACACTGTAAGATTTTTGGTGTTGCGCAGTAAACGTGGCTCCACTGTTGACCAGCGAGGCAGGACATAGCACTTACAGCTGGGGGCCTCGTTTATCAACCTTGTGTATGCACAGTTTTGTGCTTAAACCATTAGTATTCTCATTTCTACACATAGAATACAATTTTTTTTCTTTTTGTGCTTGAGACTATGCGTACAGCAACTTAAAACCTACTGTAGCTTGAAACTGTACAGATGGGGACCATCTGACCATCTCATCGTGATCATAATGCGAGCCCGACCACCTCCAGATGTGATCTGGCCGATCTAAACACACTCTGCTGCAGTTACACCTGCATCAGCACGAGTTTTTCCTGTTCCAGATCACATGTCCAGATAAAGATTACATGTTCTTAGCAGGTGGCGATGGGGTGTAAGTGTCAGCCTTGTTATGTAACTGAACCACTTTGACGACTTTCCTGTCCCTCCGTGCTCTACATGTAAAGGGGACCGGATGCGCCCACACAGAGAGCAAGGTTTTGAGAGTCTAACGGGACTTCAGACACTTCCACACAGTTTTTCTAAACGCTTTGATTAAACTACTCTGATCACTCTCGCATGACTCTCATGTGACATGAACATGTGAACAAACCACAGTAGAAGAGAACCAGACCTGAAACAGTAAATCCAGTTCAATCTGACTCGCAGGAGGCTTCTATTTTAATCAGTACAGCTGTCCACACATACCATGTAACAGCTCACGTTTCACTTGTGCTATATGTGCATAGCTGCAGCCTGAATTATATTTTTACACCTGAAGTTTATTTTCTTATATTTTATATGCATAACAACAGTTACTTTGTACTGGACACCGAGCACTGCCATCACACAGGTGACACACACTCAATGCGTCAGATTCAGTCTCTGTATTTACACTGTAGACAAACAAAACTCGGATTCGTCCAGAAATAATCCTCAGAAATCCAGTTTTCATTTACAGAAGAACTTGTCTGTTAGCTTGTAGCATGCCAACGCCTCTCCCAATGTCATTCAGTCATACTGATCAGCTAAATGTGAGATCCAAATCAAGTCATCTGTATGAATTTATTATTTATTTATTTGGATAAAGACCTGGTTTGGATCTGTTCTGTAGTATCGGCTGGAGACATTCGCTGAGTCCAGGTCAACTGAGTGGGCCAAAAAACCCTATGAAGGTAAACACACACACACACACACACACACACACACGCACACACACACCCACCCACACACTAACTGTGTAAAGATTTACTGTTTTTCATGAGGTTTAAGGGTCTTTAACCCTAAAACCAAGTCTGAACCTTTGAACAGGCCTTTGAAGAAGTGATGACCGGACAAAGTGTCCTCTCTCTAAAGCAGGGGCGTAGTAGCGAGGGGAATAGTGGGACTAGGTACACTGGGCACCAACATGCGGAGGGCCCTCACGAGACATGGAATTAAAATTTTGATTTTTATCTGCAATTTTGATATTTTTTATTATTAGCATTTTAAGTAAAGCATGTGAACTACGTAAGTAGTTTGAGAGTATTTATTTAATTAAAAACATTATTAATTGACGAGGCTGTGCTCTTTGGAAACAAATTTACCATAACTGTAAAATAAAAGATGACGCCAGTGAGGTCTTATTCAGCAGTGTTTTATTATGAAAAACAGTAATGTAGTAATCCTGTCTCAGTGAAGGGGCCCGAGTAGAGAGGTGAACTGATAAACTGTGACGGAAATAAGGTTATATAATGTTGTAAAACCTCAAAGTGAAAGTTTCACATAGTAACTTCAGCGTGTTGAGAAAAGAGGAAATGTGCTGAGAATCCAGGTTGTGCAGATTTTTAAAAAAAATGTGCTATGAACACCTCATTAATATCCAATACAGATGCATGTGTTTATCTGTTGATTCAGTTATTTGTACTGGTGGGACAGAGGATTGTATTAATAGGGGAAGGGGTCCCACTGCGGCTGCATGTGTACGGGGCTCAGCTTTTTGTTCTACATCAGTGCTTTCAAGGTCTCAAGCTAGTCCTCACAAAGACCGACGTACAAACGATATTTAACCGCAGGAGAGTTTTACATCGATGAGCTCTGTTCGCTGTTACAGTGCAGGATTACTGAGTCATCTAGATATCTAGTCACATACAAAGAGATGATCCGGGTTAGAGTTTGTTACTCAGGAAGATGAGACGCACAGTATAAAGCCCCTAGTGTCAGAATATGAAACCCAGAAGACAAGCAATCAGCACAATAGTCACCATGTCATGAAATATTTCTATGAATGTGGTTGTTACTAAAAATGGCAGCTTCTCAACAGCCTGCTCTCTAACTGCGGATGACAGTGTCCTGGGATGCAAACCGTTTTCCATAAAGCTGTTAGGCTTGTGAGAAACAGATTCTAAAAAGAATGATCAAAATCTGTGCATCTCAGGCTAAGATATTCCGAGTTTTAGTGTCTAGAATAGATCAAACCCCAAAAACAATGGATCCCACATTTCCCATAATGCAGCTCGATAGTGTCTTTCATTAGACCCTCCCTGCCAGATAAACAGTCTTTCAAACCCGACACCTCCAGTTTTGCGATGCAGGCCTTCTGTTATAAATCTGAAGCCTTCGAGCCCAAGATGAGATGCCATCACGG
This sequence comes from Xiphias gladius, assembly GCF_016859285.1. Classification (NCBI taxonomy): domain Eukaryota; kingdom Metazoa; phylum Chordata; class Actinopteri; order Istiophoriformes; family Xiphiidae; genus Xiphias; species Xiphias gladius. Next base: position 6,847,383 of record NC_053420.1, on the reverse strand, counting down.
TCACATCACTATGGTATATCTTGACAGGTTTTTTGATTGACAGGTAATTAAGACGTCTCTCTCTTGTGTGACTGTCAGGTGAGCCAGCTGACTTTTACACCCAGCCCGCCCCCCGGCCTTGGGAAGTCCAGGCCACGCCCCCCAAGCTCTTCACCGATTACAAGCAGGAGATTCGGGTGCCCTTCACCTCCTCCATCCAGGTGATTGTTTAACTGGAGCTGTCTGTCATAGACTGACTTGTTACTATGGTTACCTGCAGTTTAATTTACCCTGAGTTATGATTTAGAACTGTCGACCCGAAAGCCAATCAGAGGGCAGGATTCTTTGTTGCCGGGATACATTTTTAGCCTGAATTATCCTGGAAGGCCTTGAGGAGGTTGGAGAAGTCCTTGAGAAAGTTCCACACGTCTCTGACGGAGTTCAAGTGATCCTTGAGGAGGTCCAAGGGTTCACAGAGTATGTTTAACAGGCCTTTGAAGAAGTTCCAGGGGTCCTTGATGACATTCCATGGGTCCGGGAACAAATTTAAATGCTCCTTGAGGAGGATCCACGGGGCCTTGAGGGGCTCCAGAATTTCTTGAAGATGTATTACACACTCTTGAAGGGGTTTCCGGAGTCCTTGAGACAGTTAAAATTGTCCTTGATTACAAAAGTCCTCAAAGATGTTTTACGGGTCCTTTTAAGAGGTTTCAGTTCCCTGACTGTGTACCAAAGATACTTAGAGGGGTTCCAGTGGTCACTGAGGACGTTCCAGAAGCCCTTGAATATTTGAATGTTTATTTTGGGACTGCTTCGAAAATAAGATTATTCATTTGAAGGGGTTAAAGCTGTTATAACAGCCCTCTTGGAGGCTCAGTGAGGCCTTAAGTTTCCAGTTGTCCAGAGGTTCTTGAAAAGGTTCCAGAGGTCCCTGAAGATGTTGTAGAGGTTCTTGGAGAGGTTCCTGAAGTCATGTGGAGGGTTGAGGTGCACTTTGAGAGGTTCTTGAGGAGGTTCAAATTGTGCTTGACGAGTTTCCATACAATATCAAAGGACTCCTTGGGATCCTTGAGGACGTTCCAAAACTCCTTGAAGATGGTCCAGAAGTCCTTGAGGAGGTAATGGGGTCTTTTGAGGAGGTTCTAGAGGTTTTATGAGGAAGTTCAAGGTATCCTGAGTGAGTTAGCTGCTAATACGAGCTTATATTTAGAACTGAAGTTTAACTTTCGACCTGAACTATTGATTTTATTTTTTACCTTTGTGTGTGTGTGTGTGTGTGTGTGTGTAGGACTGCGAAACCTGCCAAGGCAAAGGGCAGATGCCATGCAGTGACTGCCATGGAAATGGATACGTAAGTAGACTATCAATAAGTTATTCCATCAATCAGCAATAAAAAAACTACATAGTAATTGTAGTTTACATAACAACTACATAGCAAAATTAAAGACAGGAAAGGTTTGATGTGGATATAAAATTAGAAGCTGTACTTGTAGTAGATTAATAAACAGATGAAACTAAATGTGGATTTACAATTAAACAAGACACACTCCGTCTTAATAGTTCTGTGTGTGTGTGTGTGTGTGTGTGTGTGTGTGTGTGTGTGCGTGCGTGTGTGTGTGTCTCTGTAGAAAACTTGCCGGGTGTGTCATGGCTCTGGAATGAGCGACGATCAGAGCTGCACTTGCTGTGACGGCACCGGCAAAGACAAGTACTGCAGGGGCGTCGGGGAGTGGGTTTTTGAGGCTGGATGAAAGTCTACTCACATCCTTGAGTGGTTTTCCCGTCTTAGATTTGTCTTACTTGAATAGATTTTAGAGTGCTGGATCGGTAACACTATCCAGCTTTTCACAATAAGAGAGAAGGGTCAGAAAAATAAATGTATTTTTATTTTGGTAGGGGATACATGTTATCTTGCATCTTTTTAATCGTTTAATGACCCCTCAGACATGTCTCAAAACCCCTGACCTTGGGATTTTAAAGTTGTAATCCTTAAAATTACTGTGAATAAAATAAAAGAGAAAAAAAATGCTGCGAGAAATACACTGCAGTCCCCGTGACCGCTTCGCAATAAAAGCCACCATGTTTCAACAGTTGAAAGCTTTTAATGTGAAGCAGCAGGCAGTAGGCTGTTCAGTTTGCCCCTTAAAATACAGTTTTCCTGTTTTGTTTCCCCTTAAGTAAATTTTAAAGTTGTTAAAAAATAACTTTATTCTATTCCACACTGTTTGATGGTGTACATTCTGCATCAGCTTGTTTCAGCTCTTTACTGAAGCTACAGTATATGAGGTTTACACTGAGGGAAACATTCAAAAACAAGACTTCATAATCTTCATGGCTGCACCACTTCATTAGATGGGAACATACTGTGTAATGTTTCTGCATAATTTTATAAAAAATATCCCCAAAATTCCTGATGACACATTTGATATTTTTGTTTTTTGAATTTTTGAATTTTGTCATTTGAATTTAGAATAAAGTAAACTTGAACAAGGTTGGGCTGCACAGCATGAGTTTGCTGGATAAAGGCTCTGATACAGCTGTAGGAAAGTGAACAGTGAGGCTGATATCAATTAGATAAAATTAAAAACAGTAACACCAGATTACACATGGCATCATTTCCTGTGAATTCCCCATGTGTGGGAAGGTCAATTTTAATCTACCACTAACCACCACTAACAATGAAAATTATTAGAGGTAATTACAGAATATATATTCAGTGAATGGCTATTGGTGAAAAAATACCAAACATAAATAGTATCAATAATATGGTTTGATTTCATGAAAATCTTGAAGATTATAACTTTAGGAGGCTTGTGATGTTCCCAGTTTAAGTGTAATTGGGGGAATTTGTTAGCTCTCTACTGTCCACTGTCTAATGGAAACAAGAACAGGTCAAAACCTAGTGTATGGCTGGACCGCCTTTATCTGTTCGCTTCTCTCCTACCCTCTGTGCTCACACATACAGTAATTTAATACAGCTGAATTCCCAACAGAGCTGTTCACATATAAATATTTTCTGTTTCTGTTGATAGACAACAGAACAACTTTGAAATAGTGACCGAAATGCGGCAAATTAAGACTACATGTTAACCAGCAGTCGCTTCCAAGCCATTTCCAAGCTGCTGCTCTGCAATGCTAAAAGTCTGATTTAATAACAGAGATGTTGTCTGACGAAAAATCACCATACACAAAAGTTACAGACAACGACTGTGCTGTGATTTCGGCTATATTAACTTGTGAAATGATCACCCAGAGAGAAAGTGAGAAGTCTACTTGAGTTTACGTCTTGAGTCTACCGGAGTGTGGTCAGTTCAGTGAGACGCAAAGAGAAGTGTGCCTACAGAGGGAAAGCCTCACTTCCCATTTTATTATAAGGTAATTTCGATAACTTAAAAGACAAAAAAAACTTAAGTCTCTGCCCTCATCTGCATCACCATACAAAATATAAAGCTTCTGAAAGCTGATTTTCGATGAAATGGCTGTCTGTAGGGGAGGAAATCGATCTAAAAACTGATGGATAATTTGAAAAGTGATCAGCAAGATGTGAAGTTAACAGTGTGTGTGTGTGTGTGTGTGTTGTGTGTAGGTGTAGCGATTGTAATGCTCGGGGAACGGAGAAGTGCAAAACCTGTGAAGGAAAACGACAACTGCTGAAATTCATCCTGCTTAAAGTGGAGTGGTGAGTATTGAGACTACAGCTTTAGGTCCTTTTACAAGTTCAAATGGAGGTTGAAGAGGTTCTATGGGGTCTTGAAAAGCTTCTAGGGGTCATTGAAGCTGTTCCAGTGGTCCTTGAGGAGGTTCCATGGGGTTCCTTAAGCAGCTCCCAGGGGATCCATGAAGATGTTCCAGTTGTCCTCAGTTATGTTTCTGGAGTTCTATGGGGTTTCCAGTGGTCCTCAAAAAGTGTACAGATGGTCTTTGTGGAGGTTTTAGGTATCCTTGTGGAGAGGTCAAGAGTCCTTGAAGAAGGCCCCAAAGAACTTCAAAGCGTCTTTGGTGGTTTCAGATGTTTAATGGTCCTTGGGAAAGTTTTAGAGGGCCTTTAGAAGTTGCCAGGGGTATTTGAGGGGTTCCAAAGATCCTTGAGGGGATTCTTTGAGACTTTGAAAATGTTTCTGTGGTCCCTGAAGATATTACATCTTGGACACTGAGGTCCTCCTCAGGAGTCATTGGTGAGATTCAAATGGTTCTTGAAGAGATTTGCTGAGATCTGGAAGATATAACAGTGGTCTTTCAGCAGACTCATTTGGTGTTAAAGAGCTCCCAGAGGTCATTAAGAGGCCCAGAGGTCCTTGAAAATGTTATTGTTAAAATGTTATCCATGAGGAAGCTGGGCCCTTGAATGATTTCCAAGAGCCCTTGAAAAGGTTCAGGTGGCCCCTAAGGAGGTTCCAGAGGCCCTTGATGAGGTTTCCTGAGTCACCGAAGATGTTACAGTGGTCCTGGAAGAGATTTCGGGTACCTTAAAAAGCCTCAAGGCTAATCATTAGTCCTGGAAGAGGTTACTGTGGTCTTTGAGGAGGTTCTGAGAGTCCTTGAGAGGGTTCAGATGGTCCTTGAAGAGGTTGCAGAAGTCCTTGTAGATGGTCCTTGAGGGTGTTCTAGAACTGGTACTACGTCTGATAACAGATCTGACCTGGTGGCCTGAAAGCAGCACACACTGAACCAGATACGGAATTAATTAGGTGGACATGTGGTGTTGTCATAGATGACACTCTTGTGCCCTCTGGTTGCATAAAAGTAAAACTGCATGATGTGAATTTAATTGAAAACAATACATACTGTAGACTGTTTAAATTTTTTTTTAAACTGATGAAATTATATACAGTAATTTATATATTAATCTGTGCGTGTATGTGTGGATGTTTACACAGATGTGGCCAAAAGTGTTGTTACCCTTACACCTCATTGAAACAATGCCTTGTTCTTCCAGAAAAGGGTTGAAATTAAAAGCTCTTTTGCCATGAATACCTGTATACCTTATGTTTGCCACAGAATAAAACAAAGAAGCCGTCAAAAGAGCAGAATTCTTGGTTATTCAACAAAGATCTTCTAAAATGGCCTGGACAAAATTATCGATACCTCTGAGAAGTGGTGATAAATAAGTGGATTGTAGAGATATTTAAAGCAGACTATTATTCGCTATCACAAGTGTTTTCAATCTTAAAATCAGTCATTCACCCTATTTAAATGGAGAAAAGTCCTCATTGTGCCATTTGGTATCATTGAGTGCACCACACTGAACATGGACAAGAAAGAAAAGAAGACATTTGACTGAAGAAATAAGGAAGAGAGTAAATGCCAACCAAGGTTAAGCACCAAAAGCACCAAAAATGGATGAAAAGAAAACATTGGACCATTCTGAGGTGGCCTGTTAAGAGTCCTGATCTTAATGCAATCGAATGGTTACCAAAAGCACCAAAAATGGATGAAAAGAAAACATTGGACCATTCTGAGGTGGCCTGTTAAGAGTCCTGATCTTAATGCAATCGAATATTGATGGAAAGAGCTGAAACTCGCAGTTGGGACAAGGCAGCCCATCAATCCTGAGAGATCTGGAGCAGTTTGCTCAAGAGTTCAGCCAAATTACCAGCAGAAAAGTGTAGCGGTCTCGAAAAGGGCTTGATTGCGGTGATTAACTCAAAAGGGTGTGCTACAAAACATTAGGTTAAGGGGCCAAAAATACTTGTCCATGCCATTTTCATTTTTTGTATTATTTAAAATGATATGTTAAATCAAAAATCTAAATCAACATGTCTGTTCTATTAAACATGGAATAGAGAATAGTGGATGAGAATTACTTTTTTCAGTTTCAACTTATTCAGGGAAAATTTTGGTTTTTCATTTTTAAGTGGAAGAGTACCAACACTTTTGGCCACATCTGTATATGTATACATGCGTATAAAAGTGTCTTTATATGTGTATATATTTGTGTATCTGTGTGTTTAGGACTAACCATGCGGAGGATCACGTGGTGGAGCAGAATTCTGGTCTGAATGTCACTGATCTTCACTCAGTGAGCGGGAAGGAGCTGTTCAAGAACAACCATTACTCCGTACAAACAAACACACACACACACACACTATAAAACTACACATACTAAATACAGTATCTGCTCTGTGTTTTTTCCCAGGACATTAGTCAGTGGTGGTGATAAGCGCTGCTCATCCTGTTATCAACGTAGTTACTAGATCACACCTTTACCAGTAACTTAATTCTTTAAATTAAAATATGTGATGTTGCTCCACTTCTCATTATCTCTGAAACTTAACAAGCCTAATATTATATTTCATAAAAGTGTAATAATTTCTCCTGACTTCGGTGGTTGCGCTATTTATTTCAGGCGAGGTGGGGCACTTCCACTGTAAAACACTGGAGGAAATCCACATTCTCCTCGCCTCATCATGTTCCTTAAATACAGAGTAAACAAAATTCCTCCAAGTTGTAAATCGTACAGGACGGTCAAGCTGTAGCATATGGTCATGCCTCTGCGCCGGCGACAGTCGTGGCCGGAGGCATTATGGTTTTTTTTGGGGGGGGGGGGGGTTGAGTTATCTGTTCAGCCTGTTCCTGTGAAATTGGACACAAACTTTCACTTGCGCTCAAGGATGAACTGATTGGAAATTTGGTGGTCACAGTTCAAAGGCCAGGGTTATTGTGAACTCACAAAACACGTTTTTGGCCGTAACTCAAGAATTCATACACTAATTATGACAATATTTCGCAGAAATATCCAAGAGGATGAAATGAGGAAGTAATGATTTTTTTAAATTCAAAAGGTCAAAGGTCAACTTCACTGTGACATCATAATATTGTGCAAAAACCCTTTTTTGGCCATTATTCAACGCTACTCAGGAACAGAAGGGGATATTGTGACCGTATTTCACATTTGGTCGGATACTGAATTGCTGACACTAATCTTGGGTGCCCACCTTGAAACTGTGGTGGGTGTATAGATCTTCCATGCTGCCAAATTGAAGATGTTTGTGTAAAGCACCCACGTTTTAGAATTTATAAATTCTTTGCTGTAACGTCCGTGTTTGAAGCATTGTCTACTGTCATGGCTACAACTTTGTGGTGTATCAGAATCAGCTTTATTGGCCAAGCATTTGAACACATACGAGGAATTTGGCTCTTTTTTTTTTTTTTTTTTGTTTCTCTCAATGGAGTTACACACTGCTGTTCCTCTGGTAGTCCACCACAAGCTCACTGGTTCTTTTGCTATTGAGCTTCAGGTCATTGTTGTTGCACCATGTGACGAACTTTCTCTCAGTCCTCTGTGCTCCTCTGTAAAAATAGTCTTTAAGGGAAGACAGCATGTTTCTCACTGGAAATTATTCAGTGGAATCTTACAGTACATGTCAATATAGTTACAACTTCGCAAAAAAATGCACCTTAATACCATTTATCAAATTCCTTGAAAGTCCTTCGAGGTGGCTATCTGTTTTATTGTCAGTACTGTGTGTTAGTCTCTCTGTCTCTGTCTCCGCCCAGCTCTACCCACTGCTCGGGTTCCCAAATCAGGCCATCGCTGAGGCCTCCGACCGTCTGATCAAAGAGCACCAAAGCAAGTACTCCCAGAACTCCAGGATCCTGCAGCAGGTAGGCCAGCAGACCGCTCAAGAGACAACCAATGCTGGAAAAGGTCATCATTATAGGTCATAAAGTGAGGGTGCTCTCAAACGTAATGCCATGAAAAGTTTTTATTTATCAGTTAACTTCGTACAAAGTGCAGTAAACAGAAAAAACCTAAATCAAATCAATATTTGTTGTGACCACTCGTTGCCTTTTAAAACAGCAACAGTTCTCCTCAGTACACTTGCGTCTTCTGTGGATGTAGTCTGTCTCAGTGTCTCCTGTCTCTTCATGTGATCCCAGACTGACTCCATGATGCTGAGATGGTATTGTGCGATGGATAAGAATCTAAACATCTGATGTGCCTCAAATTTTTCCACAGTGCTGTATGTGGAGTAATGTGTTTATATGTGCATATATATTTGTGTATCTCTGTGTTTAGGACTTAACATGATGTTGTTTCTTTTATTGAAACCGTTTTAGAGAGGGGTTTATTCAACTGCATGATCATTTGGGAGGCTGCAGTTTGTGGTGCTGTGAAAATTGTATTGCGTTATACAGGCAGGTGTTTAAATTATTTTGATCACCCCATTTATTTAAATTAGGGTCGACTAAATAGCAGAAAGAGCAACACAGCTCAGCAGCAGCAAAAACTACAGCCTCCAAAATAATCACACAGTTGAATCAACACATCTCTAAAACAAAAAGTGAACATAAAAAAACTTCATGACTTGGAGGATTTATTGCAGAACTGTTGTATTATACTGCATTAGTTTTAGCCAGCTGTACCTAATAAACTGGCAACTGAGTGTATATACACTGAAAGCAGCGGAATCATAAATTAAACTGTAAGAGATGAAAACAGTTGAAGAGATTAAAGTTGAAATTTCAGTTGTAGCGCTACAGAAAGTTGAAGCGTGTTCACTGTAATCAGTTGAAGCTGAGCTTTAGAAGTGTTTTAGGTGTATTATTTAAGTTTGGACCGAGCCCGGCTAGCTGTTTCCCCCTGCCTCCAGTGTTGATGCTAAGCTAGGCCAACCACGGCCTGACTTTTACGTAACACACAGACGCGAGATTGACATCCACCTGAGAGAGAAAGAGAATAAGAGTATTCCCCAAAATGGTGAGACTGTTCCTTTTTATTTCTCTTTCTATCTCAGAGGCAGATGGTCGAGTTGATCCCCATCACTAAGGTGAACTACAAGTGGAAAGGTGAATCTTACCTCTACTACGTCTACGGCAACGAGCACCAAGTCAGCGCCGAAGACTACCCGGAAACCTGCTGCTGTGTCATCCAGTAGACACACACACACACACACACACACACACACACACACACACACACACACACACAGCCAACCTCGACCGTCTCAAACTGTTAATTCTCATATCGTCTCTCTTTTTCATATTAGCCTTTCACATTCATACGGACCAATATGAAGAATCACTGTGACTAATCAACATGATGTTTCCGTTCATTCAGCGTCGCTGATTGGAGCTCAGGTCTAATATGTTGATCCCCAGATTTTTCTGTCGGGTCCCACTTTTGCAGATGCAGATACATACATGCATTTTAACACACGCGGATTGTTTACTGTGACCCCCTCCAATGAATGAATTAAGAATATTGTAATAATGCAAAGCTGAAATGAAAGTATGTAACCTTTTCCTTAGAAAAGGGAGAGCGACAAGCGACTGTCTCACTGCCAGCATCGGAAGTAAAACCCATAGCAGCCTTTTTCTGGCGTTTGTCCACGTTTCGATTGGAATTATTTGTCTTAATCAGTAGTTCACATTCACAATTAACATAAAAAAAATGTTACTGTTACTTCCCGCAGTGTTTTATAAAGATGCCTCGCCTGAAATGTAGACCGCCCACACTAACATCAGTGCTCCTCACTAACAAAATGATCCTGTGTCTCTATGATCCTTTTTTTTCCTGAACTTTTCTGCTCAGCTCTGACTCTCAGCTTCTGCGTCCTGTTGGGACATGAGTACATTTTGTCTCGATAAAATATTTAGTCTTTGTCAGCAAGAACTGACCTGTTGATATCCAAGATTAAGATGATACATATAATGCAATGGAAAAAATTATGTTGTGGTTAAAAGGGCCTCCTCAGAAACCATTATTGCCTCATTAGCCGCTCATTGTTGACCATCATGTGTCTGTTACCATAATAACTTACTAAAAGCATTTTTCTGTACCAGTTTACATAATACACATGTTAGTACGTGTCATTTAATGTCTTCCGTACTAGATGAAAACCTAGTTTATGTCTAAAACTTTGCATTTTCAACATCAAGTAGGGCTTTTAAGGAGAAGATCTAATAGATGAAATGTGAGAAATGACAAGTAAAAAGTAAAAACATGAGAAGCAGCAAAGAAATGAAACATATTAGGTTTTAATCTGACAGAGATTAACATTCTTTTTGTAATTATGTGATGGAGAAGTCGAAATCATCAGAGACACATGTTAAAAAATAACAACAGAATCTGGTTCACCTGGTTTCTACTTGTGTCTTTCTTCTGTGTTTTAATGTTTCACGAGGGTGGAAACCACTTGAATGTTTAAACTGTGGAGATCAAAGGTTTCATCACAAACACATCGGGATTTTCTGACTCCCGAAAAAACCCCAGATATCTTTTGTGTTTTTCTAAAGGCCCGATCAGGCCAGAAAGTGTCGAAGCAGAATTAATTTGCACGTCCGTGTAAATATTTGATCCTCGGGGTGCGGTGACGTAAGGACTGCCCACAGGGCTAGCGCAGTTTGTGCCCCTCATGTATTAGCGTACAATCAGGTCGCTGAGGTAACCATTCGTTTCTCTGAGAGATAATTAACCGGGGACGTTTGGAAAAACACACAGATTTACTTTGCCCCTGCCGGTGGTCTCAGCGATTCCATTGAAATTGATTCATTTTCCCCAAAACTTTGCTGTTTTTAAAAGTGGCCGTGACTGGGCCTTTGGTCTCTTTATTCATGTTTACATGTTTACAGTTAAATAAATGTCTTTCACCTGCACAGGCTCGTTGGAATTATTACCATTATATCTTTAATTTTCAGTATTGAAATATATCTATATGCTAAATGTACCTGATGTTTATCACATTCAGCTGTTTAATGTTGACAAATAAAAATACCCAAAGTGTTGAAACAGTATTTTTAATGTTTCATACCTGTGTTTAAAAAAAAAAAGAAAAGAAAAAAAAAGAAAAATCAAATCAAGATGTCACTGTAATAACCATAAATGTTAAGATTAGTAATTGCTAAGATCCAAGCGTTTCCTGTCCTGCATGAAGTCCATTAAAGCCTTTTTCGTGGGCTTCTCTCTCGCTTTAACTCTCAGCCAATCAGATCTGAGTCATCAGAAGCGAACTAAAGAACAGAAGCCATCGGATGACTGAATGAAAGGAACGGAAAAGACTCTTCTTTTCACTTATGCACAACAAAGGCTCTGTAAAGAAGTCAAATAACTGGTACCTCCTCAAACAATACCAGTCGCTCAAACTCGCCTTGCTCTCGTCAGGACAACCTGATGCTGGAAAATTCATTTTCATGAATTTTCTTATTTCAGTAATTTCGGTTCAGACCTGTCTGCAAAGGCTTTAATGCTGGAATTGTAGTTCTGCGGAGACCTAAACACCTGTGTAAATCTACGCAGAGAACAATGTTATTGGGAACTGTTGGCCACACACTGCCTGACACACAGATATCTAAACATAAATATAAATGTAAAATGTCAATGGATTAAATATTCATAAACGAAATGGTAAAAATTACTTTTCCAAGCCTGCGGGGGCTGGGGGCCACCCATGCAAAGCAGCATGGCTCCCGGTACCAGCGGTGCTGGGAACCCCATTGTAATCGCTCAGGCTTTTATTTTTTTTTTATTCTTCTGTTGGTAAAAGTGATACTGCGGAAAAAAACTGTAAATGATGTGAAATTTCAAGGGGGAGGTATAGAATAGAGCACAGGTCAGACACAAAAAAAATGACACACGTCCACCTACAGGGGGCACTATGATCAAGGTAAGCACATTTTGGCCAGTAACTCCCACATTGTACATTGCACATTGAAAAACCTTATATCCACGTGTTTAGCTGAATCTTGTGATATGCACACATCCGCCCTTTTTTTTTCCCCCACAAAAATGTGAAATACGCAAAAATTACTCCTAGGCCTCGAGTCCGATGTGCATGACACTTTGCACATGGGAATTTTTTTATAATCCAAAAAAGGCACAAGTTATGAAGGAATAATTATAATAATTATTATAATAATACCTATAGGTTAAAGTTAAAACAGGAAGCATTGCTTATCAGCAATCATGACAGTTCATAGCAGACCTTCATATGAACTCGATCAGGAAACTTAAAAAAAATTGTACACTACTGATTTACCAAAGAAAAAGATTCAGATTCAGATAATCAGCTGGTGTTGAAGGAGAAAGTACAGAGGGTGACAGAGCTGACAGCAGCTCAGTCACATTCTTCTCAATACCAAACATCGAATAACTCTGTGAGAGGTTTGGGATCCAAAATTGTACGATCCCACCTAAAAACACATGCTCTTACTCATCATTGATCTCATCATTGATCTTGACACCGAAGATTCCTTCTTGGGGACCAGGGGAAGAGCCAGAGGACCTGTTAAGACTTTAATTCTGCACAAGTTGTACAGTTTCAGCCTTTGAGATGGATTTTCCTTTCAACTTTGAACCCCAAGATTTACACTGTCCCGTCAGAAATGTTTTTATTTAATGTAACTCAGTCATTATCTCGTGAAAACTCCATTTACCGTGTTGGTAAATGCAGTTTCACAACAGATGGTAACCTTTTTGAGTTGATCAAGGACTGGTGTAAAACCGGCTCCGACAACCAGCATTGCATTATGGGTTTTTTTGTAACCCTGATGTTGATATTCTTGTAGAGACCTCTAAGTCAGCATATACCGTCTGTTAGTTAGTCAGTTGAATCAGGCCCCGTTTCACCTACAGGAGTTTCCTGTAACGTGCTCCTGCTGCCACAGAGGAAATAGATTCATGACGAATGAAAATGAATTGAAGGTGTCTTCTGGTGACTTCCCTCCAGAAATGGGCCGGAGACTGAATCATCATTCAAGAGCAGGCAAAGGACTGTCACAGAAGTGACTGTCCAGTGTCGCAGAGGAGGAGGAGCTCGAAAAGGCAAATCACCTGTGCGAAAGTGGGATTTCTGTTCCGCCTTAATGGAAGTAATTCGTGGCTTCATTTTACCAGGCTGGATTAATTTTTCAAGTCTTTTGCATCTTCAGAAAGTCATCTTCCAAAAACCGGTGTTTGAAACCGGAAAGTTCATCTTATATTCAGGCCAATATGGTACTTTAACTATCTTTCATATTTAATCCAGCTTTTAGTTCCGTTTCGATCATCATACTCACTTAGACAAACTTAAAAAGCCTTTCTTTTTTTTTTTGGCCATTAATAATTTCTACAGAGATGGGGAGATGAGCCCCGTTGGACTGGTAGAACTCGTCAAACTCTCTCAGATCCGTCACGTCTTTCTACGACTTAAAAGAGTTCCTTGCTTGGTTTACCTCAAATGTACTTGTTCTTCTTTTTGACGGTATTTACCTTTTTGGTTCATTGTTATTTTTGTTCTCATTTGTGTATTTGCAAATGCACCAATGGGTTTTAACATGTTCAGATTTGTCAGATAAAGAAGGGGGTACACTGATCACTGATTCATTTACTCAAGTCTGAAATTATTTTTCATGTGATTCACTCATACACAGAATCATTTGTATTTGATTTAAAAAGACATTTTTTAAAGTTAGATGTCTTTAATGCGCTTTGAGAAGTCTGTGTTTTGCCCGTTTAGTTTCTTTATGCTCTTGCTTTTAATTTGGCAGTTGACAGTGAAGACAGACAGGAAATGTGTAACACTGTAACAGATGTAGAAGCTCTGTGCTGTATGTTTGTTGAATTTGGAGAGGTTTTGTGCTCCTGCAACCCTGGCAGATGTTACCCAAGACAGTTTGCCGAACGCATCTGTAAGTTCTCGTGCTCAGAAGCTTTCTCTGTCGAACCATTCAAAGTGAAACATACTAGGGCCCAGACAGGGTCGTGGTAGTACAACATAACAGGTTGATTTTACATTTCTCCTCGCCAGCTTCTTACACGTCTGTAAGAACAAGGCTGGTTCTCTGCTTCAGTGTCTTCTACAGGTGCCATCAGCCGTGAGGATGTGGACTTTTTCCTGGGACCTTGCAGGGTAGTTTGTGCAGCTATCGTTGCCAGGACGTTGCATTGACTTCCATCCACGGTGGACAGTCTAATCCAACCCCTAGCCCCGACCTTAACCTCAGCCCGATTCACATCTTACCCCCAACGTGAACCAGGGCCTCAGAGATGAAGTTTTCGCTTATTGGGACCCGGTTTGGTCCCTGGGAGGTCGTTGTTTTTTTTCCACGAAAAAGGGTCCCAAAGAGGTAATAAAAATGCGTGAACACACACACACACACACACACACACACACACACACACACTGTTGAGAAACACGTGACACATCCGCACTCATGCACACCACAGCACTGGAAACACACCCCAGAAAAAAAATCTCACTTGAGTAAAACAAACTCAAAAATAAATAAATAAATTAAAAAAACCTCTTCACCCCCCCTGCCCCCCTCCTGCCGGTCTACCCAGGTCCTCCCCCTCCCGGGCGGGGCCTCGCTGCTCTGCATCACCATGCCCTCACCGCTCCGCAGCTTCACAAAGAGAAGAAGAAAACCCATCCGGCCGCTGCCGCATCCGCCGCTTCATGTGAGTCCTCCTCGGTTCGTTGTCAGCGGAGCTTTGCCGTGTTTTGCCAGCTGTTTACCGGCTCCGTGTGTGTGTGTGTGTGTCTGGACCCGAGTGCAGCTTCGCGTGTGTGTGTGTATGAGTGTGTGTCTGCGTGTGTCTGCGTCTGACAGCGCGGTGGAAACTTCAGCTAGAAACTTCGGAAAGTTCCCACCAAACTTCATGCAGTTTTCAGCTAATTTTGCCGCGGGTCGTTCTCACTCTTGTCGACGCGGTTTGTTTGGTTGTTCCTCTTCTGTGTTTTGTGTGTGTGTGTGTGTGTGTGTAAGTGATGTAAAGTGAAGGAGCGTGAGGTCGATAAGAGGGAGACACCGAGAGGTGCAGGAGACGGAGCAGGTAGGGGACCGTGGCCAGACTCTACCTCGTACTTTCTCGAGCGACTCGGTGGGATATACCTGCGATAATCGCAGTCGTATCTCTGCCCTTTCTGTTGGGTGTGCGGTGACCGTAACGTTAACTCTGATCTGATATTTCTGTGAGATCTTTAAAGTAAGGCCTCTCCACGACCACCACACCGCCGTACGCTGCCCCCGTAGTCCTTGAGTGGGTCTCCGCCTCACAGTTTGGTCCGGTATTCACGTCTTTAATAATCCGTTAGCTGGTTCCGTGTCTTATTGTAGGTCTGCTTAATTACAGCGCCTACTACAGTTTACTATAACTTGGGCTGCGGTTTGCTGTAGCCTACGCAGCAGTGGTCTATGTTGAATTGAATTATACTTTTATATACATTTATATAATGTTAGTTTGGTTGTTTCCAAAATATTCTTGTAATATTTAACTGGTGTGTTTGTGGTCCTAATATTTTTAACTGTTTGTCTCCTTTGGCCACTAAAATATGGTCTGTATTCATTCACTGCGATAACTCCTACCTCCATGAACGTTATGTTGACTTCAGAGCTGCAACTAACAGTTGTTTTTCATCATTAATTCATCTGATTATTGTTTTCCCGATTAGTCGATTAATCGTTTTGTCTATGTAATATAAAGAAAAATGTGAAAAATGCTGTGTACTACATCCTAAGGACACGTCTTTAAATGCCTTGTTTTGTCCGATCATCAGTCCAAACCTCGGATATATTCAGTTCACTATCATATATGACAGGGAGAAGCACAGAGTCTTCACGCTTAAGAAGCTGGAACGAGCAAACGTTGCTTAGAAAAGGACTAAAAACATTTACTCATACTTGTCAACTATTGCAAAATAGTTGCTGATTAATCTTCTGTCGACTGCCTAATCGTTGCAGCTCTACTTTAGTTTTTGTTGGAAACTGTTCTCCACCGCATTGGTATAAATGAGAGGAAGGAAACACAAGAAACATTCGTCAGTGTAAAGAAGTGCAATTCAACAGCAGCACAAAAACTCAGCCTCCAAAATGACCACGGAGTTGAATTAACACATTGAAGACAAAAAACAAACAAACAACAGTTTCAACAAAAACTGAACATTAAACCTTTTTATAAGGGATATGACTTGATATTATGGCAGGACTGTTCTATTAGACTACCTTAGTTTTAGTTAGGTGTACCTAATAAACTGGCAACTGAGTAAATGTGTGTCTGTCGGGTCTACGGGGACCTTAATGTTTCCTCACTGTAGGGATCGCAACAAACGATTATTTTTTATCATCGATCAGTCTGTTAAAAAAAAATGTTTTTCTTGTTTAATTGATTAGTAACTTGGCCATCAATATGTCAGATAATCATCCAATCTCAATTTCCCAAAGCCCAGGGTGCCAAGAACACAAACATATTGAGTTTACTATCATAGAAGACTGTGGAAACCAGAAAATATTCACGTCTGAGGAGCTGAAAGCAGAGAATTTTGTCAGCGATTGTAACGGATCGACTATCCAAATAATTGCCATCACTGTAATCTCCCATATATTCAATATTTACTTATATGGTAAAGTAAATATTCAATATTTACTTCACCATATGAGTACTTACAGTATGTCTATAATATTCTTTATCCTGGGTGTATCTGTAGTACTCGGTTGGTCGGTTCTTACTTTACTGTACTAGACTACACGATCACGTCATCTACCGTCACCGGGGTTGGTGAGTCAGTCGGTCATATAGTACTAGCACCTGTAATAATGTACTTCAGTTTAATCTCCCATACTTTTTCCATAAGGTTCTTATGGTGTTTGAATAGAAACCGCATAAAGTGCTCCCGGAGTGTTTTCCTAGTGTGTCTGTTGTTAATATTAAACTTTACCCCTGTAATATTTGCCAGCAAATTATTTGTTTGGTAGTAGCCTGTGGCTATGTTATTGTAGGCCTCCTTCATTGTTATGTCGCCCACAGTTTTCCTGTTTCTGTACCTGGTGTGCTGCTCTGTGTCGTTGTGCGTCTGTGTTCACTGTATTTTTACTAGTTGTTCAGTCGTGTCTTTATTATTCCTATGAAAGCCTGTTTTTTTTTGTTTTTTTTTTTTAATAATGGGTTTGTGGAACAGCCCATTTTGACCCTTATGTATTTAACCGTTTTGTTGTCTCTTATGGCTTTTCTACAATATTCTAATGTGTCGGAGACACTCTGTTTGTTCCCTGTGACCTTCATGTAATTTGCTTTTAGTATTTAATATTCATACAGTGTTTTTATAGAACCACATAAAACTCCTATAATATTTGTCCTTTGTTCAGCGTTAAGTCTGTTTGGACTCTACTGTATTATTTTCTCCCACGGTCTCCCTATGATATTCATCTGCTGGCGTCCTGTAGTTATCTTGTGGTAGGCCTCCTTCATTATAAGATCATCGGTTCTTCCTGAGATACGCACTGTTTAAGTTGAAAACAAGATTATCCACAGATAAGATAAGATACAATAAAACTTCTTTCATCCTCAGCAGGTGATTACAGAAGCAAAACAAACAAAGCAGAGACAGGACATAAATACTCACAGTATGTCCATAATATATCTTCAGTATTTCTATATTTCATCAGTATTCGGATAATATTCCAGAGTCTGTCTGTTGTGGTTTTCCTTTAGATATTTACAGTTTAAGATAAAAGGAAAAGTGTTAATCCACAGATAAAATAAGATATGATACAACTTAATTGATCTTCAGGGGCTGATTTAACATTACCACACCACGAGAAACAGAGCAGTTGTAGTAAATACTTGCAGTATTTGTATAACATTCAAATAATCTGTTTGTGGAGCACAGTCGGCCCATTTTGACCGTTAAGTACTTTACTGTATTTTTGTGTCCTGTGGTGTTTCTGTGACGTTCTTACAGTGTTTGTTTAGAACCACCTGTAATGCTGCTACAATTTTTCTACGGTGTGTGTGTGTGTGTGTGTGTGTCGTTCACAGTCGGGTCTATTTAGAGTTTGCTGTATCTGTCAGCTGGTATAGTTACTCTGTCTTACTGTAAGCGTTCGTCGTTGTGAAGACTCCTACTGCTTTGACTACTCCTACTGATACATCAGCGGTCTGCTTGTTGTACTCAGTTTCTACTCTGGCTTTCTTGTACTTAATCATAATACTCCTATAATAGTTGGTTGACCTAGTTTTCCTGTAGTATTTATGGTGTTCTTCTGGTCCTCAGCAATGTATTTTTAGTATTTTATGCTACTTTACAACCTTTATTTCCATATATTATTCCCATATGGGACGCTCTTGCGTTATGATGACATTTTTATGGTTGCTTTTTTATGCATTGTAGTATTTATGTAGAAATTTTCAGCGTGTGAAGAATACATTTAGACTTTCTATGTCTTGCTCTTGCTGTGTGTCTGTAATAGTTGTACGTACTATACCAGTCCTGTGGTGTTTGATGTGGTGTGTTTACGGATACTTAGGTCGGATTGACAACTGAACTAGGACACTGCAACACATAATTATAGACAGAGAGACAGATGGACAGACAGACAGACAGACAGGTTGTGTGGTCCCTGAGTCAAACGTCCTCTTTATTTGGACGGATGTAATTATAGAGGCCTGATTCTAAATCTGAACTGCAGAAACAGATTGTTACAGACCCGACTGACTGTCTGTCTCAGGGCAGTTTTATTCCTATAGCCCAGAATGACATATTTCTCAGAACGGCCTTTAAAACATGTCCAAAATATGACACAATTTATCCATAGCGCCTCGATTCGTAGGAATGGAAAAGGTTCACACGAAACCTTTTCTTTTAAAGGAAAAATAATCAAAAAAGAGCAGCTGAGGAGGGATCAGTCTTCCAGGACAGACAGACGAGAAGTAAGTGTCATCTTTACAGAGCAGACTGCTGGACCACAAGGACACTTTGTAGATAAAGAGTAAAAATAGAGTAGTATAAATATACAGTGACAAGGATAAGCACTGTGAATCCTTTGGAACGACTTGGTTCTCTGCATTAATTGGTCATGAAATGTGATCAGATCTTCATGTAAGTCACATGTACAGACAACCGCAATGTGATTAAGCTGAAAATACACAATTATAATCTTTAGAGTCTTTTTTGGAATACACCCATTAAACACTCGCAGTAAGATAAAGATAAGCGGGGAAATCTGCAGTGTTACAATAGCAAAGGGGGATAGCGCTGTACTGGTGGAAAAAGGAAGTGAACCCTTGGATTTAATAGCTCGTCAAACCTCCTTTGGCAGCAGTAACCTCAAACAAGTTGCAGATCGGACCGGCACGACGTTCATGGGGAATGTTGGACCATTCTTCCTAACACAGCAGCTTCAGCTCCAACGTATTCTAACAGTGTCTGCTTTGAGCGTCTCTCTCTGAGCTCATTCCACGGCATCTCTATAGAGTTGAGGCCTGGGCTCCGACTGGGCCACTCCAAAAGCTGTATTTTCTTTGTTTGAAGTCGTTCTGCAGTAGATTTACTTCAGCGTGTAGGGTCATCGTCCTGCTGCGTCACCCAACTTTTACTGAGCTTCAGCTGGCGGACAGCCACCCTGACATTATCCCGTGAGATACCTTGATAAACTTGAGAATTAATTTTTCCCCTCGATGATGGCGAGCTGTCCAGGCCCAGAGGCCGCAAAGCGGCTCCAAATCATGATGCTCCCTCCATCATAATTCGCTATTGGGACGATGTTTTCATGTTGGTATCCACTGCCTTTTTACATTGTTTGTAGTGCTGCATGTTCTTCCCAAACAATTCAAACATAGTTTCATTAGCCTACAAAATATTTTCCCAGTAGCATTGTGGAGTGTCAAGGGGCTTTTTTTGGAAAACCTCAGGCATGCAGTAATGTTTTTTTTGGTTTTTTTTTTTTTAGAGCAGTGGCTTCCTCTGTGGTGTCCTGCCATGGACACAATGCTTCATGCAGCCATGCAGCCATGCTCCATGATTTACATATGGTAGACTAGTGAACAGAGATGTTGACAAGCTCCAGTGATTCCAGCCTTTAACTGTTTAAATACAACAGTCCAGGAAAGAAAACACCAGACACGTAAGAATATGTCTGAGCTGACTTAAATAAACTTTAACTCTGGACTTGTGTGGTTTTTTTTTTTTACCTTACTGAGTGTCTGCGTTTTGCCTTTGGAGTCATCGTAGCTGGGCGCCCACTTCTAGGGAAGTTGGCCACAGAAACTAAATGGTCTCCATTTAAAGACAGTTTGTCTGACTGTGGACTGATCGGTATCTAAATTACTTCGCAACCTGTCCCAGCTTTATGCAAATCAACAATTCTTGATGCTGAGTCTAATGAGATCTCGTTTGTGAGTCGTGGTTCACATCAGCAGATGTTTGTCATGAATGGCAAGCTTAAAACGTTGGACAGTTTTTCGTAAGTCAAAGTAGCTATGACCCAACTCCGGTTTGATTTCATTGATTTGACTCCAGGTTTATTAACTCCTGAATCCAGTTAGCTTTTTCTGATGTCATTAGCCGAGGGGTTCTTTACTTTTTTCAATCTAGACTGTTAATGTTTGAATATGGACAAGAACAATGATTTGTGTGTTACTAGTTAAAGTAGATTGTTCATAATAACTTAAATGAAGTCCTGACCATATTTTATACATGAGTGCAGGTAATTACAAAGGGCTCACTTGCTTTTTCTTCCCAGTGTATGAAATTAAGTTAAAGAATATCAGACACGGTATAATTGCAGTTTCAGACTGCATGATATTGTAGAGTCACAAATTCTTGTCGTGACTTGGCCGCGAGACATGACAAACCACACGTTGGTCCCCGACCCCGGTCAGAGCTTGGCGTCTCTCATGACCTGCATGACGTAATCAAGAAGTGGGTGCCGGGGACTTCAGGGAACTACAATGTAAAGAGAAGATGGCGTCCGCAGCGGTGTGATACCAGCTGTCTTGTGTTTGCAGAAGTCTAAAAAAAGAAAGAACGAAAGAAAGAAATGTCAGAAGGGCAGGGGTGCAGTTGCCATGGCTCAATGAACATTTCCTCTGTTGAACAGTTCTACCTAGCAGCAGCAACAACACCATTCCTCTTTCGCTTCGTCGGGTCTACAAGTGCGTGCAGAGGAGCGATTTGTGCTCCTATTGGTCAGTGTCACGGGAAAAAAAGTTCTGAATGAAAAAATTCTCACATGCTAGACTTGTTGTCGGGACTTGATGAGGCGTCCCTGATGTGGAATCACTTGTTGCCCACTATGATACCCTACGCTGGATAAAATGATCAGTTGTTGTGCCCGATGCCCATTTTCTTTCCTGATGCCCTCTGCCTTTCGGTTCAGGCTGTTATCGGGCTGATATCATGTGGTCTGAACCCAACATTAATTTCTGAGAGTGTGCACTGTAACAGGAAGACAGTGTGTGTCGGATCGGAGCAGTTTTTTTTTTTTTTTTTTCTGGACTTTTGCTGAAGTCACTGTTTAAAACTACCTCACACTGGGTTTGTGAGCGTGTGTGTGTGTGTGTGCGCGTTTGTGTGTGTGTGTTTTTCCTCTGGTTGTCTTAAACCTTTGCAGCTTCAGCTAATTTTCCATTCTGCTCCTGGTCAGTGACTCTTAACAGGAATAACCACACCCTGTTTCTGCTCTCTCCTCTCCATGGAAACTCAGTCATTTGTGTAGGGCGGGCTATTAAACCTTAACAACACCTCGATAGGAGCAGAAGATTGTGCAGTCTGCCTTTTTTTTTTTTTTTTCTTTCTTCCTCCAAAGTTAAACTTCACTGTTCGGGCAGCTGTGGCTCAGGTGGTAGAGTGGGTTGTCCACTGATCCAGAGTGTTGGCGGTTCGATCCCCAACTTCCCCTGAACCCTAAGTTGCCTCACTTGTAAGTCGCTTTGGATAAAAGCGTCTGCAAAATGAGTAAATGTAATGTAATGGATCCGGTTTCAGAGTTAAATTGTCAATACAATGATATATACCACAGGATGATATAAATTTGTCGACCAAGAGAGATTTGCTCATATCCTTAATGTATCTCCCCCTTTTAATATCTCTCGTTGTATTAGACTACTGTTGGAAATGCTGTAAATCAGTGAGCGACTATGGATGGTGGTGTCAGTCTGTTCTTCCACCACTTTGGTCCAGACGGAAATACCTCAGCAACTATTGCATGAATTGTAATAAAATGTTGTTCATGTTCCTCAGAGGATGAAGCCTGATGACTTTGGTGAACCCCTGACTTTTCTTCTAGCGGCGGCAGCAGGTTGACATTTGTGGTTTTAAGGGAAATGTCTTGAGAAATATTGAGTCGTTTACTGTGAACCTGTGCCATCATCAGGTGAAAATTTCAATTTGTCCAGTGTTTCCAGTTATGAATAAATACCCCGAAAAACTAGTGACATTCCCAACAGTCTCAGCTGTTCGTGGTCTCAAGTGCTAGTCAACAAATGTTAGCATACTCGCATGCAAAGCTAAAATGACGAATGTGTTAAATGTTATACCAGCTGAACACTGGCATACTAGCATTGTCGGCGTGAACATGTTAGCGTGCTGAAGTTAGCATTTAACCCAAGGCACTGCTAACTACAGCCTCACTGAGCTGCTAGCGTGGCTGTAGTCTCATAGTCTTTAGCTTTTACGTGAATGTGATGAAAGGCTCTCATTTGTTTTTTATTCGAAATTCCAACTTACATATAACTGTGAGAAAAATTGAATTATTTCATACATAATAATCTGTTTAAAATCGAAATAATCAATATGCAAGCGCAACCGACAATGCCTCGCGCTGCAGCGGTTTCTTCCTAAAATGAGGTTTCGTCCGCGTGCTGGGTAAAGTGATTCTGCTTTTTCATGTTAGTTTGTCACTCACAGTAGATTGTACCTTGGGAGACACAAGAAATAAGCGTATGCTGAGTTGTGAGCATAAGCTGTGAGGGCTCGTGTGGTTAGCGTGCTAGCTCCATCGGTGCGTAAAGTTGTAAATGAAACAGAAACACTTCACTGTGATTAACGTCTGTCACTGTCTTCAAACTTCGCTGCAGCCAGTCGGCTCCCCCATCCTCTCCGCTGCTTGTTATTTCACCTGCAGTTCGGAAAAAACAGGAAATAAACAATCAGTGTTTCCTGAATCAGAGGTCAATCTCACCCTCTGTCAAACCGACAGAGACGAGACTTTGTGTGTCAGAGTTCAAACGGATTGATGACTGACATTGCAAAGCGAATTAGACGAGGCCAGTTCACGACTAGAAGTGAATGCGCCTGCATATTATATTGTGACTGCAGCCACAATGGGTTTTTTAGCACGTGTGGGTTGGTTTGGAGTTCATTTGAACGAACTACGCACTAGTTTGAATTTGTTTGAACTTCATATTTTGAGAAAGTGACAGTCCAGATGTGATGAAGTACTTTTATTTGTCACATATCCAGAACAGTCAGCTGGTTTTTGGTGATTCGGATGTGAAAACAAATCTACAGGTTTATTTTTTTTTAGAACACGTAAATATAATGCTTGTCTCAAGATGTTCCAGGCTGTTCAGGAACTGCTGGACATGTTTATTGGTTAACGCTGAACACAGACGGTTAGAAAGTGAAATCCTTTACAAACGCTACAGTTACTACAGAGGTATACAACAGAGATACGGCTTTCCCCTTATTTACCTCCACCTACAACCTGGATTAGTCTTTACCTACAACATGTAAAACAGACTTCTCATAATCCACAGTCTCCTGTTACTTCATACTCTGCCTGAAACTTCTTAACATAATATTTATGTCATATTATGTTTGTACATTTTAAAAAAAAAATGTTTTCATTGTTTCTCAGTTTTTTTTCCTTGTTTCAAGGTTTTTTTTGTGGAGCTTCATCTCTGCAGTTCTTCAGCAGACCATTCAGAAAATCAAACTCAAGCTTCATTTAAACATTTTTCCATTTGTTGCTGTTTCCAACACTGTGTTTTATGATAGAAAAAAAAAAACAATCAGTCTGTTGTGCCGTTGTAGTTAATACTTTCTTTTAAAACAGATTTCCCTTTTTTGTTATCTCTGTTTTTACGACTTGTGAAATGCCTTTCACATGTTCATTTCACTGTGTGTGTCACAATCTGTTGTGCATTTGGGCATTAGGGCCCGTATTCATCAAATATCTCAGCATCCCATGAGCCCATGACACTCGCAGCTGCAAAATAGAAATAATGACATGTTGTAGTTTTGAGACAGTTCAAGCAACATGTTTTATGTGTAAGTTTACTGTATATGTGTGGAAGGAAATAAGCGTGTGACTTAAGACATTGAGTTTTTCTCTCTATGACAGTCTGCCTCGAAAGGACCTGGAAACTTTTCTTTAACACAGCCCTCACAGCTCAATGTGGAGAACTGATCGAAG
Source organism: Xiphias gladius (assembly GCF_016859285.1). NCBI lineage: Eukaryota > Metazoa > Chordata > Actinopteri > Istiophoriformes > Xiphiidae > Xiphias > Xiphias gladius. The sequence continues at coordinate 6,823,290 of NC_053420.1, read as the reverse complement.
AATAAGTCAACAAGATTATGAATATGCCCAGAAATACTTGACTTTTATTGTGATAAGGACACATTTCGGTTGGTATCAAAAAAGTATTGATGTTTGATACCCAGTTTAGTCCCCCTGTGTTCCAGGACAGAAAATATTTGGACAAGTCAGCTAGAGCTACGACTAACGATTATTTTCATGACCGATTAACCAGCTGATTATTTTATATATCTTAATGATTAATGATTTAGTTGATAAAACATTAGAAAATAGTGAAAAATGTAGTTTCCTGTTTCCCAGAGTCAAAGTCATTAAATTTAAAAACATAAAATTAAAGTCAAAAGGCAAAAACAACAAAGACAAAACAATAAAAGATTACTCCTCCGTTGTTTTGGGGTAGAGACAGAAATCTTGTGACATACAAATAAAACCAAACTATCTGACTTGACACACAGGGAGAGAGGACATGTTTTGTTTTGTTTTTTGTAATTTGACTGAACTAACCCTTTAAGTATTTGTAGTAAACCACTATAGAATTAAAATACAGTGAATGAGAGTATTTTTAATTGTTAAAGACATTTTCTCTTGTGTTTTGAGGATTTTTTTTTTCTTGTAGTATGAGGCCACAAAAGGAAAAATAAATCCCCTGAAATACCCCAAGAAGTTTCACCTACAACAGGAAAGTCTTTTCTAAGTTATCCCCTTTCATTTCCTGTCACTTCTCTACCGCCCAGTATCAAATAAAGGCAAAAAAAAGAAAAAAGTACCAAAAATGCTTAAAAAAAACAACCAAGAAACAGAAAGCAGTCAGCTTGTCCCCTCTTCTCTGTGGGCGGTCCATCTGTGTAACCAGAACGAAAAGTGACATAAGTTTCAGTCTTCGTTCCTCTGGCAGCCTGTGTGAGAACGGGCGCCGGCCCTCTTCTGTGGTGTCGTTGTTTTCCAGCTCGTTGCTTTTCTGGCAGCCTCTCTCTCGTCTCGCTGTTCGGCGGAGCAGCTGGTTTCCATCCTGGTGTCAACACTGAGGTCAGAGGTCACAGAGAGAGACGGGAAGGAGTGACCCCTAAACCTGTCAGGCCCCATCCCCCCCCCCACCCTTCATACCCTAAAATAACATACGACACTGTGACTCGGCTGATACTCGTTGACCGTCCACTGTCCTCTAAACTCTTATCTCTCTCAGGCAGTATGTGCAAATTCCCTTCTGTATCTCAGTTCTCTGCCATTTATACGATCATCAGCCTTTCCAGTGAGCTTTTAACATACTCTGCCTGTCAAAGACCTTGGGCAGAGAACGTTACGGCAGAGTGTCTGGGTGAAAGAGGAGATCGTTTCATGTAGTGCTGCGTTCTTGTTTTGAGCAAAACTGCAGTCAGACTGCAACTGAAACTAACAAAATATAGCCTCTAGAAATCTACATAGGTTTGTTCTCGCTGCTGAACATTTGACTATTTGTAAAAATTCAGACGCACACTTACGCGCACTGCAGGCACATCAGAGGAAAACACCGTCGCTTCTGTCACTGATACAGTTAAAAGCAGTAAACCATGCTCACATAGGGGAGAAATCTCATTTCTGACCTGCTGCATGTATACGTAGATTTACAGTAACCAGGTTACTACAATGCATGTACGCACATACTCTCCCTCGCCACGTTCAGGCCGACATAGTCGCTGTGTTAACATGCACTTTATAAAGTATGTAACTAGGTTACACTCTTCAGAATACTTTCTCCAGTTTACTTATTTCCTAAAACATTGACCCAAACATTGTGTAAGCGAGAAACCTGGTTTCCATAATCGGGGCTGGGGATTAGACAAACATGATTACTCCACCTAGATTGCTCCTGGAGAAAGCCAGCTTCTCGGCAGTTTATACAGGTGACCGGGGCCTGTGCACGTGCGTGACAAAGATCGCAGACAGGAAATGTACCATCTGAGCAAGCAGACTCGAGGAAAGAAAGATCATTTCATGTAGCGTCGTATTCGCGTATTGATTATAACTCCCTCAAACGCCCGACTAAAATTGAAACCAACACAAAGAAGCCTTTAGAAGTATAAATAGGCCAGTTTCCACTGCTAAAAATTTGATTATTTGTAAAGTAATCAATGCTGTCACATTCGTCCTGTGAGAAAGAGCTCTGTCTCTCTAATCCCATTCAGACTGAAACCCAGTATGGGTGTAATTGTTTAGTCATTTTCCCCACTGTAAATTCCCATTTCAAAGTTTCCTTTTCTAATGTCTCGTCATGTGTAATTTTAAACGAGTGTGCGCGCGGCTCTGCCCCGGTGAGTGCGGGTCACTCTATACCTGTCAAGAATGAGTGTGACACGAACGACCTGAACCTGTTACGCAGCAAGGCTCACCATGTGCTCTCATGCGTTGTTTCGCGCGACTGTTTGTAGTTATCGTGCGTGGATTTGGTGTCCAATCAGCGATGCGATGACTGGTCCATGTAGTGTTGGCTGCTGGGGCTCACCTCCTGGCAAGACATTCAGTCCGGCGGCCTCTCGTCATTTCTGCTGTGCCTTGAAGTTGAGCATCCCCTCTGTCCACCAGCTGTATGTCAAGGGCCTCGCTCGTGAACCTGCGCTGCTGTTGCTACGGAGAAGAAGCCAGTCGGGTGTGACTCAGAGCTTCAGTGACTTCAGAGCACTGGAGTTGGTTGCTGTGGTTACTAAGTTGGTCCGAAACTGATCCAGAATCAAAAAGTGAACTGGTTTAAACTGCCGAATGTTTGATCGGGTTTGATTTTAAGTGTACTGTTTAGCTTTAGCTCGTCGTTGGTGAAGCACATGACTGAATTTTGAGCTCTGTGATTGGATGTTTCTGAACTGAATTGTGCTTTGGGAGTCATAGTTGACTCCCCTGGTACCTTTTTTTTGAGTTTTTTTTTTTTTTTAAATCAGAGAGCCACATATTTTCTTTCACAGTTGTTCCCCTTTTGTTTCTCATGAGTTTCATGTCACTTCAAGCATTGAAGTTCTCCAACTGCCAGTCACCTAACATCGTCTGTAGTCCCTTTCAGACATGCTCCACTTTATGTAAATGCTCCGGCAACCAAACATGTTTGTCTGATGTCTGAGTAAGCCCTCGAGTGGGGCTGGATATTAGCGCTGATCTCCTGATTCGATTTCAAGTCAGAGTCCCGAATCGATTCACTTCAATTCTGTTCTTCAGTTACGTCAGATATATGCTGCGTAAAGCGTTTCACTTCTACTCAATCCTGGGAACTTAAATTTCTTGTACATTCAACAAGTGAGCGTCACTGTTTGTTTCCTTGAATTTAAAACTGTGTAAAGAGCACATTATCGGCTAAACTGTAAACACATTTCCCGGTTATAAAACTCTCACCCAAGGATCTATTTTCCTTGGCAAATGCAAAACAATTAAATCATGACACATCTATATTTTCTAGGCCTACGTGTACATAAAAAAAACCTGCACCACTTAAATTTGTGTCATCCTTAGCAGATCTTAAAAAAAAATGCATATATGATAGATAGAGACTGTTATTAGCAGATGCTTCAACTAAGTACAGTCATCCACTTTAATGATCACTTTGTGCATAGACAGGACAGAAACTGAAAGTCTAGACACTAACTCATCTGCACTCCTCGTGTTGACAAGGCGTCAGCCTGACATCTGCAGACTGCTGATAGCTGGCGTTAGCGCCACTGCGTAGACGGGCAGAATAAAGTAGAATCCACCCGCCGTCCAGAGTCAGCTAACCATCCTGAGTCACGCGTAGGCTGTAACCCTTCACGTCACAGTTTAGGGGATTGTCGTGACTCAGGGCGGCTTGCGTAGTCAACCATCGTCTGTTAGTTTTTTAATAGTAATGACCTTTTTGTTGTAATAACTGAACCAAACCCAAGTCGCCAATGCCTAGACAGAACATTTAGCACAGATGTTCTTTTTATCTTTTTATTTATTTATCTATTTGTCCAGCTCACTCTTGACTCACTTGACCTGTAGCATTTCTGTAACGCTTTCAGTACGGCACAGATTTCCAGCTTGATTTCCATCACACCTGCGTATAACTAAGCACAGTCTTGTCATTCCAAGATGGCGCAGTCTGTTAAAAATAAGTTTAGAGTTACACAGCGAATAAAGGTATAGAGTATTTAAGAGGCAAGATAATAATTGAGTTGCAAACACTCCTACGGTACAAAACAGACAGTAACAGTGCGAAGAAAAACCTTTCAAGAGGTGAAAGAGTCTTAACGCTGTGCAGTGTTAGAAAAAAATGTACATAAGAACTGTACACAGCTGAGTTGGACTGAACAGCGTTGTGAAAAAAGCTTTTTCGGAGCCTAGGGTCTCTGATTACGTTATGCCTGTCTGGACTTAAAGCTCTCAGATTAACATACCCCAGCAACACAGGGTTAAATATGCACAGAAAGAAATGAAAGGCTTGCTCACCTGAATGAGCTCACGGCAATATGGTTCTCACGCACGTACCATCTGCTGTGCTCAAGGAAAATAAAATCTGGAAATAAATAAATGTGCTGGTTTTACATGGTAAGGGAGGTTCTTCTCATGGCAGTGCAGGGCAAAAAAAACCCTGTACAACCCAAATATTAATCAGACCGGCTGTGTCCCAGTCTTTATTTTCAACACTGATTCAAGCCAGCTGCATGGATAAATACATTAAAATCCAAGAGGAAGATTTAGATACAGCTTGTGAGTAAACAGGATTTTCCGGTCGTGTCTGAGAAAAGTCCAAAATAAATGTTTACTCAAAAGTCATCTCTGTCTGAATGACAATAGGTGATCACTTAAACAGCTTGACTAAGCCAGCAATGTTGTCTACTATGAACTTCTCATACTTCAATACTCTCTTTTACCAGTAATGTATGAGTAGTTATTTACTTCATCCCCAGAATTAATTTTTAACAGATATTGATCGGTGTGTCCCCGCTTTCTGTGCGGACTCTCTGATCCAGACCAAACGTCTTCGCTGATCCGTTTGTTCCGAGCTGCTTCTGTGTTAAAGCCCTTTGTACCGGGATAAGTTTGCGCAGTCAACATGGCACATGGTCAAACTCTGCTAACATGCTAACGCAGATGCTAATCCAGGAACCTTGCTTTCTCTCAGGCATTTTTTCCCTGCCTTTTCCCTTGAGAGCGCTGCCCTTTTCCGTCTGGGGAGGATACAGATAACTGTAACAAAAATGTGTGTGTGCGTGTGTGTGTGCTGATAAGTTTATCAGTATCTGTTCTGACTCGTCTCCTCTGGTGCTTTTTCCAGAAATGACAGTTACAGTAGTGTAGAAGTATGGTGTAAGTGCTGTGATATTAGTGGTTGCAGTAGTATTAATCCCCTTTCTTAGGCAAGAAATACAAAACATGTTTCTCTTCATCTCTCTGTTACGGTAAGTCTGTCTCCTGTGTTTTTTTAAGCCTTGGTGTCTGTGGGTAAACATTGGTTCTGCATTGAGACACAAATGAAAGTTCCAACTGTTGTTTTTGATGCAGTGGCTGTGCAATTTCTTTTTTTTTTTTTTTTTTTTTTAAACATGAGCTGAGATGAGGAGACTCGGCTCATTCTGTGTTTCCTGCAGGTACAAGCAGAAAAATAAAAGTTTTGTTTCTCCACTGTAGTTTTGACCATCCTGAGAATAATGAGTAAAGTACTGTTGTTATTTGTATTTGGTAAATAGACAGGTTTCCCATTTACGAACAGTTGAGGATGCGCACGCAGCATTGGTGTAGAAAACACGTCATAACAGCTTTTATACAGATATTTTCAATATTTATTTATAAAAGTGCTTCCTTGAAACCTGTGAAATTACTGTTTGGAGGTGAATGTGTATGTGTATGCGACGCACATCCTTGCACTGCAGAACCTTTTTTTTTTCATTTTTCTTTTTTAAATCACAGGCCACCTTTGATAGACATCTGACATGGGTTAAACTTAAAAGCGCAGAGGCCCACTCACAAAATTAACATCAGCATAAAAAACTAAGGTTGTCGCGTGGTTTGCTGCTGCACAAGCTAAGAGCACTGCTTCGCTAATTCTGTTTATTATATTTGTAACAATAGCATGTATGAAAATCCTGCTTTGTGGAAAATTATGGGCATAACAACGTGACACATTTCCCATCCAAAGCCCCCCATCAGCTGTCGCCGATTCCCAAACTGAAACCCTTAAACGCACGTCAAACACAGAGCCTTAGCGATGCGATACTAAAAAGCTGTAAACACACAGTAACAGCGTGAACCGCCTGACGTTAAGACTGGTGTTTATTCCTGCAGTTTCAGTGTAAAAAAACATCCACAGCCGCCATAAAAATCCAGAGATCACTGGAGCCAAAAGCTAAGTCTGCTCTCTAAGCTAACAGGCTGGTTTACTTCTTGAGATAATGAACATTTTCCATGCATTGCTTTTGTGATTCATGCAGTCTGTTAGCACAAAAACAACTTGTTTTGTTGATCTCCTCCTGCCCTCTTACAAACCCATCCATAGTTATGAGAATGTTGCTTTTCATGCTCACTGATTCAACACAACCCCAACTAGACACTGCTGCTTGCACTTGTATAATCCGTAAAAATCCGTTTTGTTTTTTTTTTGTTTTTTTTAATGTAAAATTTGTACCTGTAGCTATCAGATAAATGTAGTGGAGTAAAAAGTGCAATATATCTCACTGAAATTTAGTGGGGTAGAAGTATTAACTTGCCAAAAAAAGGGAAATATTCAAGTTAAGTATTTCAAAATTGTTCTTAAGTACAGAACATAGTAAATGTACTTTGTGTGGAGCTTTGGTGCTCCTAGTTGAAGGAAATGAAGAAGCTAGTTTTAACTACTGTATATGCAGTTTGGTAGTTTAGTCTAGTGGTTACCAGCCAAGGGGTCGGGCCCCTCCAAAGGGCCACAAGATAAATTGGGGGTAGTGAGATGATTACTGGGGTACGAAATAAGAAAGTGCTGGTACACAAATTTGTATTTTTTTTATTTTTTTTTTTTGTCTAATCTGTGCTTTTTTTGTGAAATATTGGAAAATTTTACCTCTACGGGCCTCGAACAGTTATTAAAATAGCCCGATTAGAGAAATCTCTTTGGTTGAACTGCTAACAACTCGCAGACTCCTCAAACGTGACCCTTAACAGACACTGCTTTTTTTTGTGCTTGAAACTTCAAAAAACAAATTAAATTTTATAAGATTATCTTAAGTTTTTATGTAAAAATTTTAAAATTAACTAGTGTCTGCAGCTGTCAGACGAATGTAGTGGAGTAAAAAGTAAATCTGGAGGACCGTGAGATGATTGATGGGGTATGAAAAAACAAAGTTCTGGTACACAGATTTTTGGAGCTTTTGGACATAATTTTAACTATTTTGGCCTCAAACAGTTATTTAAATGATCCGTCCCATTCTTAAATATAGTACAGTAGAAATACAGCAGTTACTCTCCACCACTGCATTTATGTAACTCAATGAAAGTTTAAAAGGAGCTTTAGAGCTGCCAGTGGAAGAAAAAAGTAAGACTGTTTACAGAGTGTGTCTGTGTCTGTGTCTGTTTGTGTTGAAACAGTTACAACAAACATTATGAAATAAACTTTTATAGCTATCAGTTACACAACACAGTAGTGAAGAAACACGTACAGGTCGGCTGATTCGGACTGTTCACTCATACTCGCGCACACACACACTCACACATACGCAAGCACAGTGAGAGAGAGACATTGAAGCAGACAGGTGGAGACCAAGAGCTGAAACAGGAGAAGCTGAACTGAATCCAGATCTGATTGGTATGCAGAGACCGAGTCTGTGTGCATGGAGGCATTCCCGCGGGTGGGGAGGGGGGGCAACAGGGTGACTCCAGTCATCAGCAAAAATCAAAAGCTGGACTTTTCTCTCTCTCTCTCTCTCTTTCTTCCTTTGTTTTTCAAGGTAGAAAGCAGTGTGAGTTGTTGTAATAGTTGATGTCATCCTTTTCAGTGTTCACCATAATCAGCAACAACATGTCCGCCTGGTTACAACAATGACTTCATGCTCTCTGTGTGGAACTTTACTGTTGCCGCTGTTCTGACTGAAGTTTTCTAAGAGTGAAGAGAAGCTGTGGTCTGTGTTATTGTTGTACACACCTTTTGTGATGGATAATTAGTTTGTTATAAATGGTTTGTAGATGATTAGTTTGCTATAAAAGAGAAAATCAGTTTATTATTGATGATGCTGATTTCGTTGTGTCTCTCTGTCCGACTCAGGTGTGAATGTAGATCCCGTGTCCACCAATAGGAAAGCAGCGTTGTGCACAAGTCTCAGGCTCCATGGCGATGAAACTCAGTGGAGAGACGACGGAACAGAGGAAAAAGTGCAGATGATGTCAAATGACACTGTCTGACTATGCTGACATGGCGGGCTGAACAGCTGATTGACTTCTAAACAACAAATCCTGGTTCCTGTCGCTACCCAACCGTCGTCCGTCCAGCCATGTTGCCGAGGAGGAAGCTGTTTGTTGCCGTGGCGATCGCTGCCATCCTTTTCCTGATGCTCGCCAGTCAGGGCATCCAGAGGAGACATTTCCTGCCCCTGTCGTTATCCCCGCCCACCATCCGGGCAACGCCTGCCAACAGGGAGACAGGTCAGGAGCTGATGACATCGTCATCACTGTGACATTAACCTCGATAAACAGCGGGGCCCCGCAAACACGCAGAGCGGAGAGCCTCTCATAGGAGAGCTGCTAGCTCAGCAACAATACAGGTTTCCAGGCAGTGACTCTACAGGTACAGGGCCATAATTGTGCCTCTAGTGGCTGTCAAAGCTCCGCCTGACTCCCAGCGGAGGAACTGAGTCTGACAGCAGTTGCTCGTGGCTGATTAATTCTGACCACCAGCTCTATGTCTCTATCCACGCCCACAGTGGTGAGCGGTGGTTGCCAAGTCCCGCGCCGCACCCCGACCCAGGGCCTCACCCACTATGTAGCCAGGCTACGCTCGTTGCGCCTTCACTCCCCTTGTTGCAATTTGTAAATATGCCAGGAGAGAGAGAGTACTACCCGGAATTTGAGGTTGTAGTTACACTTTAAAGTCTCAACATAGTCAGAATAGGAAATTACCATTAACGGCCTGATGACGGAGCTATAACAGTCTGAACTTTTTCCAGGGCAGTTTTGAAAGTCATGAATAAAATCTGGGTCTTGAGAATCCAGCCTTGAGTAGTAGTAGTTCTAGTAGTAGTATTAGTAGTGTAACAGCAGTCACAGAAGTAGTAGTATTGCGATTTTACTATAAAAATGTTAAGACTTAGTCAGAGAACAGTGCATCATAGGAGATCTGCTATCAGTCTTTTTGTGTTTGCAGTGGTTGAACTCACAGAGCCTCCTGCTGACCTGAACCCTGACCCCCCCAGGACACCCCCTCATCCCAGCTCCACCCAGCCTGAGGATGAAGAGGAGCCTGTAGACGACTCCCAGTATGAACTGAGGTAACACGCAGGAGGTCGTGGACCCTGTGTATCCCATGATTCACTGTCTCTGTCTCTCTCTGACTCTACTGTGTTGTCCTCTTTCAGGTCTTGTGGTTGTTCCAAGTCCTGTATTTCAGACGTGGGGGTATCAGACTGGTTCAGCCAACGCTATGACCCCAAACAGCAGCCCATCCTCCGAGGCACCAACGACAAGTTTGACCCCGACGCACTCAGATGGTGGCTGGTAAGGACGAGACATAGGAACAGTGTAGTTTCCAATAATGTTACTGTTTCTCGTCCTATTTTAGAGGTTACAAAATATATGTCTGCGTGATGATCAGTGTGAGGTTTGAAATCTGATATAAAAGGTTAGATTGTATTGAAAAGGATTCTTTTCACGGTTAATATCAAGGTTTTGTTCACTCTAGTACTTAGTGCAGGCTGCTGTCTGCTTGTGTGGACAAATTACCTGCTATAAATTTCAGCCTTCAAAGTAAAACTCAGTATTTGGACCAGCGTCGTGGTCCAAGCTTTACATGTGTTTTATTAGTGTAACCTAATTCACTTCAGTTGATTAAACAATTTACAATCATAGAGCTGTAATACTTTTTGCAAATTAATCTATATGAAGCAAATTAGGTTGTAGGCAGTGTGAGAGATTTTATTATGCACACCAGCTTTACCGCAAGTATCCAAAAGCTCAGATCACTGTTAGAGTAAATCATTATACGCCTCAATTCTACTATTTCTTGTACTATCATCATTTTATACCTCAGTCATTGATTAAACTGATTAAACGAATTGGGAGTTCTATTACAGAAAATATTTATGGGGCTGCACACTGGAAGTGACCTGATAGTTTTGAATTGATGGTAACATTAAAAAATCAGTAGATCAGCAGAATCACAGAACGGAGATTTTTTATTTTTAGACCGAGGAAGGATGTATAACATACTACATGACGTCCATACAGTGAGTTTCAGTAAATTGTCAGAACCTTTAATAAAGATCTGTGTTTTAATGAAACCTGAAATGTAAGATGTCTTAAATTTGTGGTTTTGGAAACTGTCAGCAGTCTGGATGAGGAGCCGAACGTCTGAGTCTTTTTCCTGCATTACAGACAAATCCTGCAGCAGAAACCATTAGTAGATTAAAAGGTGGGGGTGGTCAAGCTGCTAAAATCAGTCTAATGCACAGTATGCAGTATACTGTATATTCTGTGTGTGTGTGTGTGTGTGTGTGTGTGTGTGTGTGTGTGTGTGTGTGTGTGTGTGTGTGTGTAAGATAAAAACTGTAGGTACACTGTAGCTGTAAAAATGTACAGCGGCATCTAACAGTTATTTTCAGCATCAATTAATCTGACAGCTACTTTATTGAAGGATGGATAAAAAATGTCAAAAATAAAAAAAAATTTAAAGTTTCCCTGAACTAAAAGTGACATCTTCAGGTGTCTTGATTTGTCAGACCCACCGTCTAAAACACCAAAAAAATCAACTTACTATCATAGAAGATGAAGAAAACCAGTAAGTATTCACCTTTGAACTGGTTGGAAGTAGCAAATTTCTGTGATTATTGGTTAAAAAAATTAATAATTCATTATCAAAGTATTTGCTGGTTAATTTTGAGTCAATCGACTAATCGTTTCTGTTAAAAAACATACAGCGGCTTATTGATATAAAAAGCTTAATAATGCTCCAATAAAAAATAATGTGATATCCTCCACTCTTCCACAGGGTCTTCAGCGGTCTGGTAACGACAAGACCCTAGAGGAAGTGATGTCAGAGATGTTCCAGGTCATTTCCCCACCCACTGTGGACTTGAGGCCCCTCCCCTCACTTTGCCGTAGTTGTGCAGTAGTCGGCAACTCTGGCAACCTGCGATGGTCCCAACACGGCGACCTGATCGACTCCCACAACTCCGTGATCCGGTACGTGTATGCACACATACAAACGTACGCACGTCTTGCCCCCTCTCCTCATCTTCCTCACTTCATCTTCCCCCTCCTCAGGATGAACAAGGCGGTGACTAAAGGATTTGAGAAAGATGTCGGGAATCGGACTACGCACCACTTCCTGTATCCGGAGAGCGCGGTGGACATTGTGCGAGGAGTCAGCCTCGTCCTGCTGCCATTCAAGCTGAGAGATCTGGAGTGGCTGACTAGTGCGCTGTCCACCGGCCAGGTCAAAATGTACGAAAAGTTAAATACAAATCTACTCTAAATCTACTGAATAGAGAGAGAAATATATTCAAAATTCAATAAACACACAAAAAGTTATTCAAAATCTGGAAAACACATACAAAAATAAATAGTTACATGAAATAAACACACATGAACACTCACATTAGACGCAGTCAAATGTACTAAATACAAAATAGTATATATTAAATATCAATTTAATAAAATCATTATATATATTGTATTAAATACATAAATATTTATAAATAGAATTACAAGGAATATACACGTGAATATACGCAATATATGTATATAGTAAAATAATTATAAAGAAACGTGCAGAATAGCAAAAATATATATTTAACATTCTCCAGACATATTAAAATGTGAGGAAATTATACAGTGCATTCAGTACATACAGTATTTCTACGCAAAACATATATTTATATGGAAGAAAGTAGAAAAAGAAAAACTTGATTTGCATAAAATACTTTGTTAACTGGACAGTAATGTTAACATACAGTGTATAAATCCATTCCTCACAGCTTAAAATGTGCATTTGTGTACTCAAATCTTTACTTATATACATACATATTACAAATAATAAGTACACATATCATGTACATAAACTGAATGACTCATAACTTTCTGTTTGTGTGTGTTAAGGACCTACATGAGGGTTAAAGAAAGAGTGAAGGCTGATAAAGACAAGGTAAAATAAATGCTCCATCGTTCTCCTTCCACATCACACTGTTTACAGTCTGCTGTTTTTATTGCTGCTATTAGCCTCAGCCTGCCTCTATATTTAGATTATATAGATTTTTCATTCTTTTTTTTTTTTTTTTGGTACGGGAAGGTTTTCACTTCTGTGTCGGTCTAGCTTTAGATTTTGCAGATCTCATTTTAACATTTTTGCATTGACTCATTTAAAGGATTCTTGACAGATTTGAAATGCCCTCTCAGACAAGGAGATAAAAGCCAACACCTAGACCACAGAGGAATCCACAAGTTCATAAAAACTTTGCACAGCTTTATCCAGTCCCCGTTTAAATAAGTGAGATTTTTGTTCTGAAACACAAAGTTTTGTCTGTTAGCTCAGCTCTTTTCAGATGATTCATTTGTACAATGAAATCAAGCTGTTGCAGGTGCTTATAAAGTGCTTAAGAATACACGTGAAAACTGAACTGGGAGCGAGTGAACGCTAACACATTAAAACATTTTTACCATGGTGTTTGTGTGTGTGTGTGTGTAGGTTCTGGTGGTGAACCCGGAGTTCTTTAAATACGTTCATGATCACTGGACCGAGCATCACGGTCGCTACCCATCCACCGGCATGCTGGCCATCATCTTTGCTCTGCACACCTGTGACCAGGTAAGAGCTAGGAGTCCACGTTCAATGCCACATTTGATCAACTTTATTTTTCGCTCAAGCTTATCATCATGTACCCTCGTAACGCAGCAGAGAGCCGACTGTTGAGAAAGTTGTCCTTTTGGTACATTCAGGAACACTCGGACATTTGCGAGATCAAATTCACACTCTTCATTCGTATCAGGGTTTGATTATTAAGTGTCCCTGATCCACCAACAGGGAGAAAACAGGGGGAGTTCTCCAAACAGTCTCTGCTCTTGAATGCATCATCACATAATGAGGACAAAACTGACAGAAAGATAAAGGCAGAGTTCATTACCATCGAAAGTTGAAACATATTAAAAGTCTTACATCATTGAAAAATGTACAGATGCGGGATGATTAATGACAGTACATCACGTCATATTTGTTTATGTCGTGCATCACAGTATACCGTGTTGCAGAATGTCATGGATTCACTTCCTGTCTGTGCCCAGGTGTCAGTGTTCGGTTACGGCGCCGACAAGCAGGGGAACTGGCATCACTACTGGGAAGACAATCGCTACGCCGGAGCCTTCAGGAAGACCGGCGTCCACAGCGCCGACTTCGAGACACAGGTTATTCACCAGCTCGCCAGGGAAGGCAAGATCAGACTGCACCTGTGACACAACCCACCTGCTGACGGACCTGAGGACAAGACCTAGAGACCTGATTGCAGACTCACAGATTTGCTGAGTGACAGACCTATCAACCTGCTGACAGACCCACAGACTGATCTATTGACAGACATCCTTGCTGAACTATTGACAGACCTGCAGACCAGTGGACTGACCGACAGACCTCCAAACTAAAGTACAGACCTGCTGACTAATGGACTGTCTGTTGATTGACTTCCAGACATACACACCCACAGACTGGTCTAAAGACCTGCAGACCGACCTACAAAGACCTACAGACAGACCTGGAGACATGCTGTTTTATGAACTGACCTGCAGATTGACCTGCAGACTTGATGACTGTGGACTGACCTACAGACAGACCTGGAGACCTGCTTACTGACCAATAGATCATTCATCACTTAATTGAGACCAAGGACCAAGACCAAGACCGGATGTCATCTGATTGTAAATCCAAATTGGAGCCAGCTGTGGACCATATCTTGCTGCCAGACTGGGACACGTGGACAGGAATCAGACCTGTGTACTACTTGCACATTATGATCCTCATCATGTCTGCCTTGAATCAAACACATCCAGCTATGCTGGATTGAGGCCGCTATCGGGCTGAGACATTTTTAGATACGTAGATTAACTGTGGATGGGGCTTTTGGGGGTGGGATGAGCTAAGCCTGCCACCCGCAGCTCGTCGAGGGGGTTGGGCCTGGAATCCAGCTCAACTCGGACAAATAAATACTGTTTTTGGGGTCTCTCCACTGTTCACACAAACAGACCGTCCTGCCAACTACGACTGCGTGGATCGACCACACAAGTTTTGCTCTGAGCGGGAAACAACCACAGAATTTTTATATCTTTTTTATTGGATTTTATAGACATTATACAGGGATAACCTCTCTTTTTTTTTTTTTTTTTTTTAACATCAAAGCACTTTGCCCTGAAGGAAAAATGGCGTGAAGAGGCCATGTTGTTACTCATCTGTCCAACCATGTTACAAGACTTTTTTATATCATTATAATCCATCCATTTATTCTTATCTTTATGCAAACCGTCCTGATCTAGAGGATCCTAACAGACTGGCCCCGGGAACAGGATGATGTTTTTGAAGTTTTCTGTCACTTCAACTTTTTTTTTTTTCTTTTTTTTTTTTCTTCCCCTTTTGAGACACGAACCGTCACTTCCTGTCTTGACCATATATGGAAGCAGTGAGTGGGAGGAGCCTGTGTGAGGTTTTCAGCCTATGGTCATGATGATTCAACAGTCTGCAGGTTTTTCAGCTGATTTCACGGACCGTCCAAAACGGGAACATTTTATTGGTGTGTGATAAGTTTTAAAGGAATAGTTCATCTGATGAGAGTGAAAAGGACGAGGAGACTGTGCACGACTTTTAACTAAAGATTTATTAAATAAACCTTAACAAGGACAAAGTCAATCAGTAACATTACCAGTGAGTGCAGTCCATGGATGCAGTGAAAAAAAAAAAACCAAAAGGAAAAAATCTAAAGCCCAACCAAAAATAACCAACCGTATGGATAAAGAGAGACTGACCAGTCTAGCAGGTAGCAGAGGATTCAGTCAGCTGACTGCTGGACTTCCCTTCCTGTTAAAGGGAGATAAGAGCATGCAGAGGGCTGTTTCACACCTGTACTGCGAATGTGCAAAAACTGTTGCTTATTGTCAATCACAGCCGTCCAAATGTCTGTGGCTTTGTTGCACTATGAGGAGTTTCAGGACATTTTCACAGTTTCAGTTTGTTTGATTCTGAATCTGAGTATGGTCGTCCCTCGTAAAGCTCTGATATAAAGCTCTTCCTTTAAACTTGTGCTTGCTTTATGGCTACCCCACACATCCTATGATCCTTTGTGCCTTGAGAGCATTGGTTTTGCGCATCCCTTTTTAGAGGCACCATTAGGGGCAGCATATCAGTATATGTCAAGTAAGGTCAACAGCAGACTTTGACCAAACCACAACTGAAAAGTTTGGAGGAGAAAAATTGCTGATCTGTCCATCCATCCGTCTTTCACATTATCTTTTAATGCACTAGTAAAAAGTGTTATACAATTCATCATAGTTTTCAAAGTTTATTTTTTATTTACTTTTTATCGCATTTTTACCGTATAAAATGGTTGTCAACAAATATTTTTTGCTATTGTTTTCGTTTACACAGTTAACATTAATTTGTTACATGTTAAGTTGTGCAAAGAAAAATTCACCTTGAGCGCTCTTGCTATAAAGTAATACAGCTGCTTGTCAGCCTGTACAAAATGGTAAAATTAGTATATGATGGCTCTAATCTCACCGCTGTGATTTTATTGGTTTAGTGTTCAAACTGCATCTCTCTTATCGTTCCTTTTTTCATGCTAACAGTACCGTTAAAGATGTTATTATGACGCATATATGACACTTCCAGTAGGGGTACAGATTGGTTTCTGACTGAATTTGAAATTATTTCAGATCGACTCATTCAAATGGATTCAGGCACAGCTTTTTTTAAATTTTTTTTTTATTCGCACTGAGATAAGTGTTCGTACCAATTTTTTGGTCGGCTACTCCCTGATTCGGACAAACTGCCGGTGTGAAATCCTGAGACTGAAGCTCAGTGGACATCTCAGTCTGCTTCAAACAAATATGTTGGTACAGCATGTGGTCTCACATCAAAATATGTCTGCCCATTTTTAATTTCCACACTGGCAGGCAGGGTAAAAAGCCTGCCGTCGTAGTCTCCTCGTGGCGGCAGCACAGTGCCTCCCAGATCCCTCTCCAACAACTGTTTCTTTTGTGTGATGTAGTCTCGACACCAAGAACAACGGTGCTTTTATAGTGCTGTTCACATGAAAAGTGACAGAAGTATCTGTGTGCAGAGTGAAAGAAAAATAAAGCTGGAGGGAGAAGTTCACGCCCTGCTTACTTTCACGCCTCCACACCTCATGGCCAGTCACTGGGTAGAGTGGAAGTGATTGTTGTTTTAAGAAAGTTGTAAAAATTGTTGGCTGCAGTTGTCAGATAGGCAGGTGTCAGACACCATTGGACAATCCAGCACGCACTTTGTTTGAAGTTGACAGAGGCCTTAAAAATAATCACGAATGCTGAGTCATCATCTGGCGGCTGTTGCTCTGTCGTTAGCTCGGCTGCAGTATAGAGTGTAGTTTGAGTTTAACCCTGTTTGCCTGGAACAAGTCACAGTCTCTTAAATCCGACTGCTGAGTCATCAGAGACCGTGGTTTTAATCTGAAACATCTGCTGCTTGTTTTAAAAGTTTTCATTCAACGCTGAGATTTAACACTTTGTTGGCTTCTCTGGGAAAACTTCCTGCTAATAAACTGGGAAATTATCCACTTTACGAGTTGACGAGGAGCCGCCTGAATGTGCCATAAACCTGAGGTCGGCCACTAAATGACAGATCAGTCGCCTTCAGCTGTCCTGAGCTGGACTTAACATCTGGATGCAAGGTTTTGGGACTTGCAGGCTAAGTTGCTGTAAACAGATTTACTTCCTCACACTTAAAAGATCAAGTTGTCTTGTGAATATAAATCCAAAGTTGTGCTTATTAGATACCCTGGAAACTGAGACATCATTTCCATCAGGGATGCAGGAAAGCGCAGATTAACTCGAATCAACACACCAGCTGCTTGTAATTTCATGTAATTCCAGTTCCATGTACTGTACGTGATCTGTAGCTTTAGAACAGAGTGACGTCCACTGACCAAACACGATGTATGTTTGATATATGTTCAGTTACCGTAGCTTTAATTCAGCTCATCGTGTTTAAACTGTGACTTTGTTTGATAAAACAGAAAGAAATGTCCGTTTTGCTTAAACAACCTACTGATCGTCCGTTCACTCATTCAAAATAGCCCAACAGACAGAAGCACTGTGATATCTCAGTAAAAAACAGAAAACAATGTAAACCCACCACTGTCACTTTGAATTAAATAAAAAATATGAAACAGAATTCAAGGTTGGTTTGTTTGTTTGTTTTTTTGTTTTTTCCTATCAAAAAAATCGAACTCTGGAGGTAAAGGTTGAAACAATCAAACCCAGATGAGAACGGCTCGTACCTTTTTAACGGTGTATTTCTGCCACCATGACCAAAAGAAAAAAATCAGGTCAGTTTTCCTGTTTCCCGAGATATTTTTCATATTCTGGAATTTTCATTACATTATAGTGAACTATTCTTTAACAGACTTTCTGTTATTAACACAAAGTCAATGTATGTTGTTAGATCAAGGGTTTCATGATAAAACAAGATGAAGTGCTATGTTACAAGTGTCTTGTAAGAACAATATGTTATAAGAAAGTTTCTTGTTGAAATGTGATTATTTTGTATTTGTTGACGAGAAAATATCATTATAGAGAGTCGACGTGAAACCAGAACTTCCAGGTTCTGCTCCAGAGGTAAAAAAAAAAAAAGAAATCCAGACATTTTTAACATTTGTAAAAATCCAGCCTTGGAAAAGAGCTTTTCTCAACAGCACGTAACATAGCTTGGTTCAAATGTTGAGATAAATAAGGTAGTTGTTTTGAAAAAACATGTAATATGGTTGTTTATTCAGTATTTATATATTTTTTTGGCTTCCTTTAATTAACAGCATTTCCCATAAGCCCAAGACGTTTGTGGGCTGAATGTCGTGGCTCGACAGAAAAGACGAGTCCGCGCACGAATTGAGGGGTCGTGGTTAGTTCAGACGTGTCTCCGGTGACAGCAGGAGTTGGTGAGTTTTATGGATATCGACAAAGCCGAGTTACGATGACATAAATAACTGCACTGCTGCGTGCCCCCCCCGAGCGCAGAAAGCAAACGAAAGAAACAAAGGTTTCAATTACAGCAAATGTAAAAGTAAACATTTCTATCGGTTTGTGTTTTTAAAATGAAAGAAACGTCGAATGAGAGATTGCTTTCAGGTTTTTCAATCTTTTGACAAGAAGCTGAGTAATTTCATTTTTGTAATAGTGGCAGTAATACACTGTGGTACGTACTCACTGAGGCGTTGTGATATCGTGGGACATCGAAGGCAACTGGAAGCATCAGATGTGTCTCATTTCAGGGTTCAACCCCTCTGAAGTCCATGTCTACAGACCAAATCCAGGATGATGGGTCAACAAGGTCGCATCCGGTTTGAAAGACTGATTTTTACCTGAATTCAGAGTAGACATCTGATTTTTGTCCTTTGGTCTTTAGTGTACTTTATCGGATCTGGTCCATTATAGGACGCACCCTCTCCTGTTTCGTCCCTCAAAAGAGTAGAAGTCTAAAACGGGGCAGAAGCAACTGGTATGGTGGCATCGCCACAGGATCAATAACCTTTAAACACGTTAAGATAAATAAATTAGAACCGAAAATGTTGTTCAGGTGAACTTCAGAATAAAAGTCCAGTGGATTGTTGTATCAGTGTCCTGCCGTTTTCTGTGTGCTTAATAAAATATTGCTTCTCATTTTAAATAAATAAATGGATAAATAAAAGTGTTGTCAACATTAACCTGAATCATCACTGATTAGTCTGTGCGAGGCCGTCTCCACGGCAACATTAACAC
Source organism: Xiphias gladius (assembly GCF_016859285.1). Classification (NCBI taxonomy): domain Eukaryota; kingdom Metazoa; phylum Chordata; class Actinopteri; order Istiophoriformes; family Xiphiidae; genus Xiphias; species Xiphias gladius. The sequence goes on along the minus strand of NC_053420.1, from coordinate 6,804,171 downwards.
ATGACCCGAGCCATACATAAAGGTCTAGTCTGGTCTAGAGTCTTCACTGGAAGGTCATCTGTAACATTCCCATGGTAAAAGAAAGCATAGACTGAAATGACAACTCAGCTGACGGCATTGGCTGGACTGTGATCCCGTGAACTCAAAGGATGCTGGGGCTGCTCAGAACCAGATCACTGACCTGGTCCATCGACGATCAGGGGTTCAGCTTCTGCTGCTCGGTACTGATCCCGTTTGGTTCTGGTGCGGTTCGCCGGGGTCTGCTGTGATTTGGATCTGTGCCAGTCCAGGGTCCGGTCGGGTCCTCTGTTGGCCCAGGTTCATGTCAGTCTGAGAGCAGCTGGACGAAGGAAGACGGAAACAAACCTCTCTGGTCTGGTTCGTCCTCTATGTAACCATGCTGCACACACACACACAAAAAACACACATTCATTTACATTTATATATGTACTGCACATTCAAAGAAAGTTAGACTCCAACCACCGCTGCTAAATTTGGCGCCTGATTTTGATTTACCATTAGTTTTAGTCTTTAGACAAAAATATCACATTTTCGTTGTTTTATTATTGTTAGTTTTAGTCAACAAAAACCGAAGACACTAGTTTTCATCAGCGAAAATGTAGTCTGATTTTTGTCACGAATCTTTAAAGTTTGTCTCCTAGGTTCTCTGAGGCTACAGCTTATCGTCGCCCTTGTCCTGCACAGCGACCGCGGCCCCAGGCGTCGCTCTCACCTGTCGCGAGATCAGACGCCGTTGACCCGTGGCAGCCTCCCGTGCTCCCCCTCAGTCACCGGCCCGATCACCGTCTGGGCTCCTCCTCAGTAATGTTCCTTTAGCGAACATCTTGAAGAAGGCTCAGATGGTTTTGACGGCCGACACTTACCCACCAATCGCTGTCCTCCTGTCCCAGGACCACCAGCACCTGCCCCTCAGAGAAGCTCAGCTCGTCGTGGTGGTCGGCCTGGCAGTCATACAGAGCCTGGACCCGCCGATTCGCTGTGCCTCGAGGCTGGTGGACAAGATCAAATCATTCTGAAACTGTTCCTGAGAATAGTGATAATGTGTAACAGTGTAGTTACGACCTAAAAACGTCGTAACTACAATTACGCATTACAGCACCCACTTCACTCCGCCGTAGAAGGGAGCTAAACTACACAGCAAACGTTAAAAAAAAGCCATATCAAGGGGAAACTAGCTTGTTAGACAGCCGCGGCTAGCCTTAGCTCGAACTAAAGCTAAGTTTAGTTCTCCGATTTTCCTGCCAGTTTTTATTTCTAAACTTGGTGTTATTTCCTTCAAACAACATACTTCAATGTATTAAATTGTAAATATATGCACTGATTTCAATATAAACACCAATAGTGCTTTGATAGATGAAAACTTAGCTTCCATCAGAGCAGAGAGAACACAGTTGTGGGTTCTATGTCACCGATTTTTTTGGGGTGAAAATATTTAGCCCTAAAAGCCATAAAGTTAAATTAAACCTTATCTATCTGTTTTAAAGTTTGCTGTCGACCCTTTTTTCTCTGGCTCACTGATTCTGCAGTTGCTGTAACTCTGCCTTTACACGGCAGTTATGTAGTCGTCTCTAGGGTGTTGCTATATGGTTGCTACGGTGCCGTATGAGTGTTGTTTTGGCGTTTCCGAGGTGTTTGTGCTGGTGTAGGTTGCCAGGGAGTTAAAGGTACAGTAGTTTAAATAATAACACCGAGTAGTTGTTAAGGTGTATTCGGTGGTGGGAAGTAACGGCGTACTTTAACTCGAGTACTTCCGTACAACTTTGAGGTACCTGTACTTTACTTGAATATTTCCATCTTATGCTACTTTACACATGTTCTCTACTATACTTCAGAAGGAAATATTTAACTTTTTATTGTGCTTCTATTCTACTTTAAAAAAAAAAAACAAATCTTATTCCGCTATATTTATCTGACAGCTATAGTTGCTCGTTGCTTCTCAGATTAAGATTTTACATTTAAAGAATAACATCATAATGCACTGTTAACGACTGAACCACTGGCTTCCAACATTATTTGGTCTGATCCCTTAGAGAAAAAAAAACACAGTGTCTGGTTGGGGGCCCCTTTTCACATTTCAGATGTTAATTACATTTCCACAAAGACATCTCCCTTCTAAACTTCTCCGATGGGTTCATTTAAATAACAGTATCCAATGTTTCACAAAAAGTGAAATACAGTAGTATTAGGGACAAATCTCCAATAATGAATATACATTTGTGTAAAAGAACTTTTTTACTTCTTCTTTCCTGCAAGATTTTCCCACAAGATTTATCTTGGGACCCTTTGGAGGGGCCCGACCCCTAGGTCGGCAACCACTGACCTAAAATTAGCTCCACTTCTCCCAGCTAAGATCAGTAAAATGCTACTTACTGTACACATTGATGTATCATTATTAACAATCTACCAGTGTAATGTATAATTAATACTTTGGTCTCGGGGGCCACTTTTCCGCAGGACGTACTTTTACTTTTGATACTTTAAGGTAGATCTTGTTGATAATACCTCTGTGCTTTTACTTAAGTAGGATTTTGAATGTATGACTTTTATTTGTAATTGATTTATTTTCACATTGTTGTACTGGGAGTTTTACTTCAGTAAAGGATCCCAGTTCTTCTCCCATCACTGGATGTACTACTTTATGTATTAGCGGCAGTCACAGAGGCAGGAATGGAGGCACTACTCTCATTAGCAGGCAGGAAGAACGGCATATAAAAGAAGAAATTTATGTAAGCACATTTAGAGCTGTAATATTACAGCTTGCTCACAATGAATCACTGGGTTAATAACACGATGCTTTCACAATCTTTCTTGCGACATTTAACTGAAAACAAACTCATCTGTTCCTTCTCTGGTGTAAAATGCACAAACGTCTTTCAGAGTTTCTTAGATGAGAAGACTTTCACATGCAGATCTTTCACCTACATAAAGCTGAACTGAAGAAGCAAAAATGCCTGGAAGGGAATTTTGGTAAGATAAAGACCCGATGCCTGAACCTGATCCTCCAAATGCAGGTTTAAAGATGTAACTACTTTTAGACTTTGTTTTTGTTTGACTCCGAAAATGCTCACGTTATCAGGAAGCATTTAATCATGTCCTTTGGTATTTAATGCCTGTCAGAATATTTGTAAGGAAGTTGGCTGAGGTTGAGACTTTGTGTGACCCTGGCTCCTAACCGTGGCTCTGAACTGGATTATTCGAAGCAACGATTGGACTAAAGTTCTCCCTTCTAATGCAAAGACAATCTGAAATGTTTTGTAATTCAATGGCCCCTTACAGAAAAAAAGTAAACACTTCAGGCTACAGGTGTTTTTCTGGTTGTTTTTCGAGGAACTGACCAATGATCTCCGGGGGAGAGGCTGGGGGACGTGGCCGCTGCTGTCACGCTCAGAGCTCTGAGGGTGGTGATTGGTGGGAGGCCCGTTAGGCGGCGCTTTATCGGCAGGGGACAGGAGGTGGGAGGAGCTGGCGTCGCTATCCGCCCTCCGAAAACCTCAGGGGAAGATTAACAGATTAATTTAAATGTTTCAAAAAGTCAACTTATTTTAAGAAACACGTGGTTCAGAGAGGAACAGAAGGATAATTTATCATTATCATCAAAGGCAGCTGGACTTAGTTATTTTTAAGACATTCGTAACTCATTTGTATTTTGTAAAAATAAAATACAAGTGAAAATGAACAAACATAATTTTAGAAATGGAGTGGAACGATTGAATGATGGTCTAAACTATTTGAAAGTGGAATCTGAAACTAGACTTACACAATAAAAGGTACATACACAGCCTTGAGATGTGGGGACATAATGGATTCAGTGTTTAAACTTTAATGCTGGTGATCAATCAAATCAACAGATCGGCCATTTCATTCATTTAAGTTATTTATCTAATTAGTTATTTTTTTATGGTTTGTTTTCTTTTTTCTTTTAAACAATACTGATAAATTTGATAATCGTTTTTTTATGTGATTATCTTTCTTTTCTTCGACAGTAGATAGATAGATGCCAAAAAACATGTAGGTTATTGTAAGAATACAAAAATTATTCAGCTTCAGCAAGTGGAAATTTAACTATATTGCAATAAAGTAGGGCAACTAATGATTATTTCCATTATTGATTCAGCTTCAGATTATCTTCTCAATTAAATCAATTGTTTAATTGTTTGGTCTATAAAATGCCAGAAAAGACTAAAACATTTTCATCACAGTTTCCCAAAGTCCAAAATTATAATTTACTATAATGTAAGGGAAGGGGAAAAAAAGTAGATTCTCACAAAAGAGTCCTGACAGAATCATTAAATGTTTGGTATTTTTGTTTCGAAAAAGCCAAACATTTACTTAATCGACTGATAATTATCAAAACAGTTGTCAGTTAATTCTCTCTTGATCATTTCAGCCCTAAAACAAAGTAAAAAACAGACACAAACGAAATAAAACAAATTCATGAAAGTAAATGTAAACTGATCTGTTTAAATTACTGGGTGAAAAACTAAAATTTAGACTCGTATTTTATCTGCTCTCTTTGTTCCTCGAGGGACCCCTGGTGAAGGACCCCGGGCCCACACTGCGAGCTAACATCTATCACAGTTACACATGATGGATTCAACAGACGTGGATCTGAGGGGAAGAAGCTGGATGTGACAGGACAGGAAGTACCTCTGTCTGGTCTTTCAGTCAGCGAGCTGAGGGGAGAAGCTGGGCTGGAGAGACAGAGACGCAGAGACAGGGACAGGGACAGGTTTATTATCTGCGGTGTTTCCGTTGAACGTCAATCTGAAGACCCAGACCTGTAATTCGGCTTCAGTCCAGCAGAGGACAGTACAGTCTCCCAGTTCACGTGAAGAAGAGTTGTTTCATTACACACTGGGGCATCTGACCTTGTGACTTTACCCTGGTTTATCATCATCGGTTTAATTAAATCTAGTGGAAAAACATTTTGTGTATCATGTTGTTGCAGCTCTTCACTGAAGCTCTATGACGTTTCCAGTGAGTTAAATATTCCATACTCCATGTTTTTTTGTTTTTTTTTTCCATCAACTGGAAATATTCTACATCTGCTGCTTCATTTTAGAGACATTTAACCGAAACGCAGCCAGACATACTTGTTACCTTTGGACGCTTTGGGATCTCGCTAGAGTTTATAATAAAGTTCAGGGAGTTTGAACAAAGTCTGGACAAACACGAGTGCGTAAAGATGGAGCCAACACATGCTCATGTCAGATTTAAGAGGTTTTACAGTGTCACAATTTCTTTCTTTCTTTTTTTTTCTTTTTACCTAAAGCTAATTCAGGAGAAATTTAATAGAAGAACTGGTTCTCGCCAGGTTGGAAAGACAGTGTTTCAGAGACAAAACCTCTACACATGCATATGCAGTAGACCTGTATACACACGCCTGCTGTGGCGTCCATAGCTTTATTATTATTATTATTATTATTAATAGAATGAGGCTACGATCAACAAACACACGTTTGTTGGACGTAGCCTCATTCTTTTAATTGTGTGTTCTCTGATTAATTCTACTAAAGGAAGATGGACACTTTTATAATATGTAGTTCGTTGTCTATAAAAAATTAAAAAAAAAAAGTTAAATCCTGCCTGTTGTTACCTGGGCCGGCATGACATCATACTGCTACTGAGCCAATCAGAAGCCTGGCTCTCTTGCATGTGTTTATTGTGATCTACTGTGAGTTTTTAAGTGGGTTTGATTCCCAGATACTCACACACACTTCTTAAAGGAGGAGTCTGGACCACTGAAGAGCCTGGGACTGGTTGGCAACCCGTAATCTGCACACGCACACACACACACACACACACACACACACACACACACACACACACACACACACAGAGTTAATTACACGTTATCACTCAGACCGATTAATTGCAGTTGTGTCTCTCAGATGTTACCATGCTTGCTGGACTCGGAACAGCTCCTCTTGTGTCGGACGGCAGCGGGAGGGGGAGGGGTTGACTTTCTGCTTCCTGTCAGGGGGAAGAAGACCTCCCCCTCTTCCTCCCACTCCCCACCCACTCCCTCCCCCCCAGCAGGAGGGGGAGGAGGAGGGACAGTGGGAGCTGGAGGACGACAGAGAGCAGAGATGGAAGATTGATATTTGGTCTCACAGACAGGATCATATTTGCTTGTGACCTGCTCATATTTAAATTAGCCGTCGATCCAAACTAAGCTCTCCCTCCATGTTCAGCCGTTGTCTTTATAATTTCAGTGAAATGTACATTTCCGCAGAACAAATTCAATCGGAACAACAACGGTCATGATACTGAAGGAATATGACATGGAATATGATAATTATACATAAGATCAGATACCCTACCTATCACTTAAAAATAATAGAATTATTGTAAGACACAGTTTTGAATCATTCAACATTTTATTGATATTGCACTGGGCTGTACTCAGTGTGGTTGTATACTGTATTAGACAAATTAAGGTTGTATGACAGGCCAGAGGATCACCGTGGTTCTCACAGTTGATCCGGACGACATGAGTTTCTGTGCCAAATTTCATGAACATCCATCCAATGGTTGTTGAGACATTTTAGTAACAGCCAAAAAATGTCAAGCGGCTGGTGACACAGGAGGAAAAGTCAGAGGATCACCCATGTCAGTAGGACACACTGTCTGGGCACCACGAATGTCTGTGCAAAATTTTTTACCAATCAATGTAGTAGTCGAGATACGGCATTTCACTGAATAAGTGAAAACTTTGACCTGCTGGTGGCACTGGAGGAAAAGTCAGAGGATCGCCAAAGTCATTAGGATCCATCCTGTGGGGACCACGAGTTTCAGTACAAAATTACATCCTAATACTTCCTGTAGTCGTTGAGATATTTCAGTCGGGGCCAAAGTGGTGGAACAAATCACCGAGCAACATCGCCCCCTCTGGAGCCACGCTGCTAGCACAGCGAAACACTTGAGCTGTGGGTCAGGAGGGGGACGTTTTCATTTAACAAGCTTGGTAGAGGAGACAAAAGTTCTTTGTCTGTCAGCGTTTTATGGAAGAAGTTATGTTCTTCACCACCGCAACGGTATTTTTTGGTATCTTATAAGCCCAATTATGTGTTCGGCAAGATAAACAACCTAATAGGTCTAATTACTTTCTACTTTGCTTTTTTCTTTTTGCTGTTAATCTACTGTGAATGAAAGTCAACACTTCCTGCAGGAGTTTCACATTAAAAGTCTACTAAGAAAAAACTGTGATTGTGTCCTTTGAGCAGCTGGAAGGCTTTTAATACGAGAGACACTACAGTACAGGTAATTCCAACCCAAGTCATCAGAATCTGAGCTCACCTTTGACCCTGGGGGGCAGCGGGGGTGCAGGAGAGGACGGCGGAGGTGGAGGGGGACTTGGAGCAGAGCCAGAGGGCCGGCTGTGGAGCTCCATGGCCATGGCGAGCCTTCTCCCCACACTGAGCAGACCCCCTCCTGCTCCTCCTGCCGCTGCAGAGGATGGCGGGGCGATGGAGGAGGACGTGGACTGGCTGAAGCTGAAGGGACGGGAGGTGAAGGAGAAGGAGGTGGTGAAGGAGGAGGAAGTGCGCTCCTTCTTCAGTGGACCGTTCTGAAACGGGAGGAGGAGGGAAGTTAGTTCATCAACAGTTTACTACACAGCTAAACTAAAATCATGCAAATTATCGGCAGTATTGATGCAATAAAAGGTTTAAAGCTCAGTGTGAGCACTCTGACTACATTACAGTTTGGTAAATAGTAAAAAACAATCAAGGTTCAATGCACATAGAAACTGTTGTTCTCCAAATAAGCCCAAATAAAAAACGTCCTCAACCTCAACACCAATACAATCCCTCCAATAACCAAGAACAATGCCTCTAAGTACTGGAAGGACAAGAAAAATAAGAAATATACACAAATTACAAGAACTACAATCCCCATTGTAGAAAAATCCTAATCAAAGTTTCATGAAGAAAATTAATATCAGTGTCCTGACATGTCCACTTTTTCTAATTTCCTTACGTTATTACCATGCCCTGAAAGCAAGCAAGCACTTTTTTTTTTTTTTTTTTTTTTTTTTTTTTGCCAGCCTGGCTACATACAGGCTGCGCTTTACTGCTGGGCATTGGGGCAGGGGGCAGGCGAGCTATACTACCTGCTAGAACTGAAAAAAAAAAAAAAAAAAAAAAAAAAAAAAAAAAAAAAAAAAAAAAAAAAACACAACACAAAACAAAAAAAAGGTATCAAAAATCTATAAAAAAAAAAAAAAAATGATTTTAAGTTTTGTGTTTTTTTTGTTTTTTTTTTTTTTTTTTTTTTCCTTTTTTGAAGACAACAAACCCACTTTTTTTTTTTTTTTTTTTTTTATTTCTGCACTCTTTCTCTTTCAACGATATTACACGATCGGTGCATTTAGAATATAAAAAACCAGACCAAAAGAAAAAAAAAAGGCGGGTAATCTACTGCAGGGACAACGCAGGACGCGTCCTGAAAGCAAACATTTAGTTCCTCGACTGCTGTTATCCCCGTCAAATAGACTCTCAACAGATTTAATCTCAATTCAAAACCAGAAAACAGAGAAAGAATATTTAATGTTGTGCTTAAATTGGCGACTTTCGGTTGCCATGGTTACCTTGTCGTCAAAGTCGTCGTCACTGTCATAGAGATCCTCATGGCGGAGCCTCCACTCGTACTCCACGTGGACGTGATGGTCAAACTGGTTGGACTGGGCCTGCTGCAGCTGTACACACACACACGCGCGCACAAACACACACCGACACAGTTAGTCGACACAAACAGTCACATGTAAAGAAGTGTAACTACGATCACGTCGATGAACTCACCAGCGCCTCACAGTGGCTGTGCTTCAACCTGCGGCTCATGTCCAGAGCCGTCTCTCCTAATTCGTTCTCTGTTTTCACACACGAACAAGTAAAATGTTAATGTTACTAAAGTGTCCTCTGTCAACATAACCATCGACAGGAAAAGTGTTCGTGTACTTCTATCTTTGTGAGGACATTTTTTGGATAGTATCTAACTTTCCAAATAATGTCCTTTGTTACAAAAATGTTCCACATTTCTGAAAATGTCCTAATTTCACATAACTGTCCTTATTTTTGAAAAGATTTCCCCACTGTCCATAAATGTCTTTAAATATGAATGACTGTACATAAACATCTTAATTTTCAAAAAATGTTGACGCTTTCAAAATTGTCCTCTCCTTCCAATTCATCCAACTTTCCAAAAAATGTCCCCATTTCCACAAAACTATGTCACTTTCCAAAAATGTCCCATTTTTAAAAATGTACTCTTTCCAAAAAAAAAAAAATTCTCACTTCCAAAAAATGCTCTCATTTTCAAAAAGGGTTCCCCATGTCCAAAAATGTCCTAACTTTCTACAAAATGTTCTCACTTTCTAAAGATTTCCTCTTTTTCTAAAAAGGTTTTCACTTTCTAAAAATGTCACTACTTGCCAAACATGTCTTCATTTTCTCAAATGTCCTAATTTTCTAGAAATGTTGTCACCTTCCACAGATGTTTTTTTGTAATTACCCACTTCCAAACATTTCACCCCTTTCTTTAAATGTCCCCCATTTCCAAACATGTACTCAATTTCCAAAATAAGTCCTCACGCTCTAAAAATTTCCTCAATTTACATTAATGTCCTCACTCGCTAAAGTCATCCCCGCTGTCCAAAAATATCTTTACTGTCCAGGAATGCCTTCACTTTTGTAAAATAAAATTAAAAAAAAGTCTTAATTTTCAAAAAATGTTCTCATGTTATAAATATGCTCTCACTTTTCAAACGTGTCCTTACTTTCCAAATCAGTGATATCAATTTCTAAAAATGTCTTCATTTTCCCAAAAATATCCTCACATCCGAATAATGTCCTCACTTGACAAAACTGTCCCCTACTTTCAAAAAATTAAAATTTTCTGGAACATAAAGATGTTGTTAGGAAGTGAAGACATTTTGTGTTGGTGCTCAAAGGCTGTTTGGAGGAGGAGACTTATAGCACCATACTGGTCACAGTCTAGCGCTAAGGAAGGGCCCCAACAGGTGCAGTGTATTAACTTATATGTGACTGTGTGTGGTTGTATTACTGATGTGTGTGTTGGCTCTGGCTCTCAGCAGCAGTTTCACACAGTCACTCTTGTTGTGCAGACAGCTGTAGTGCAGCGCTGTGTTCCCTGCCGAGGTCTGCGTGTCGACGTTGGAGCTAAAAAAAAATGAAAAAATGAATAAGGATAAAACAACACACACACACACACACACACAGGTAATTACACAGGTGTACACATTAACACACACTGAGAGGTAACAACTCATAAACATCATCGGATCACACTGACCAGTTCTGAGCCAGGAAGTCCAGGATGTGCAGCGACGTCCTGTCAGCCAATAGGACGGCTAGATGGAGCGCAGTCTCCCCTTTCTCCTGTTGGCATGGAAACACGCTGTTGACTGTGTGTTCATGGGTGTTCAACTTTGCATGAACCTGTGTTTGCGTGTGTGTGTGTGCACCCGTGTACCTACTGTATATGTGTGTGAATACCTGTATGTGCATATACCTGTGTATGTACTTGTATACGTGTATACCTGTGTCCGTGTGTGTGTGTGTGTGTGTGTGTGTGTGTGTGCACCTGGGTGGATACCTGTATGTGTGTATGCAGCGGCTGGCTCAGCTCGGTCCTCTGAGCGTACAACTGGATCAGGCTGTAGATGTCGCAGCTCTTGGTCGCCTCCTGCAGGCCGAGTCGCAGCGTCGCAGCAGAGCTGTGAATCCGCCTGACGAAGTGGACGTCCTGATACTTGGACAGGATGAAGTCTTTACGCTCTGCCCTGCGCACCACAAACGTTACAGCATGGAATTTATTCAAATTAAAAAAAATTTTCCACTCGAATGACACACAGCGAACCTTGTGTGTTTTTCTTACATGTGGCTGTTTTGGGAGGGCTTCAGTGATGGACTCAGCAGGTTCGCCTCCAGTATTTCATTAAAACCAGAGTTACCAACATTCCTGGCCAACTGGGAGAGAGACAGACAATGAAAGAAGAGTTTTGTCACTACCTGCAAATTTGGGCCACGTGAAAAACTGTATTCATGTCAGCCGACCGGAAGCAGTTCGCTCAGAAGGGAAAAAAACGTGCAACAACTTCAAAACTCTCTGATTTTTATGTTGTATCTTGTTATTTAACAAGCTAATTCATCACCAATCCATCTTGTCTTCAGCTGGGTTTGAGTTACTGGAGTCAGGGGTCAAAAGCTTGGAGCTACCTCCTAGGTGACAGAGGTGGAGGGAGGTATTACGGGCGCCCCTGGTTCCAGAAGTTAAAGTCCTGAGGTACAAATGTTTAGTGACTGACAGTTGGAGCTTGTCACGGCTCGGATGGACACGAAAGTCTCCCGGTTGGATCATTAGCGCAAAAGATGACCAACTGCATTAATTTGATAAAAAAAAGTCAAAGGATCAAGATCGTGGACATAAGAAACGTAAGGTATTGTTGTGTTAAAGTTGTCCAACAAAACCTAATTTCTCAGACATTGAAATAATAACGTTGAACTTGTGTCGAGTCAAATAAACCCACAACTCCCGACAGGACGGGCTGCTTCCCAACTCTGACCTACCAGCAGGTCTGAGGTCCCCAGACTGTCCAGACTCAGAGACTGGATCCTGGAGACATGAACCCCCATCTCCCTGTGGATCCCTGAACACTCGATACAGGTCAGGATACCCAGGTTGGTCGAGAGCCATCCAGGATCTACAGAGGGAGAGAGAGAGTTAAAGTAATCAAGAACCAACTGTTTATTTTATGAAAGGCCCTAAATTTCAAGAGATTTTGTAGATTTTAAAACAGCACAAATCACGTATAAGGTCAAAAACAAATTACCACCTGAGAGCATCCACCTCAACTTGTTTAAAACGAGAGAATATGAGTTCAAATTATTTGAGTGGAATTTGCACGTTTAAGAAACAAAGCATCAAGAATAATGTTTAAGAAAAAAAAACTTTAGTTTAAAAACTTTAGTTTAAAAACGTTTAAAAAGGATTTGATGGACAAAAATGCAGGATCAGAACGGCATCTTGTCATTAGTAAGGAAAGTGCAAACTTTGATGTGACCTCTGGCATCAAATAGGCTGTGTTTTATTTATTTTTAAAAAGAGGTGTAGCTACAGAAAAATTATCTTTTTTTTGGTACTATTTTATCCCAAATTGTTTTTGTTTATTGCCATTTTCATATAAATTAGAAGCAGTAAAAAAAAAAAAAAAAAAACATATGATTTTAAAAAATTTTTTTATCATTTTTATAACGGCTGCCAGGGGGCAACAGTTTAAAAATCAGGCTTTTGGCTAAAACTGCCATATTCACAGTCACGCAGATCAAAGTGAACTGTCCCTGTATAAATAGCGAAATAGTAAAGTTTTGATATCTCAGATGTTTGCAACCTTTGCAGGCATGTAAATAGCTCTGAAGACCGATTCTTTCATTCCTCGTAGGGATTTTTTAAAACTTTACTATCAACTAACAATTATTTTATTAGAGAATAATCTTGCCAGTTATTTACTCGATTAATAGAAAAGAATGAAAAACGTAAATCACAGTTTCCCCGAGTCCAAGATGACATATTCAGATAGCGTTCGTTGTCCAACCAACAGCCCAAAACCAAATGAGATTCAGTTCACTGTCATAGAAGAGTAAGAAAAACAGAAAATAGACACATTTGAGAGGTTGGAACAAGGGAATTTCTGTAGTTTTGCTTTAAAAATGAGTTTTTTGGTTCACTATTAAATGAATAAATCCCGTCGTCATTTCAACTGTATATCTGATTTTTATATTACTCGTAATTGTTTTTAATAATTTTGTTCGTCGCTTCACAACCTGGTTGAGCAAAGTTCCTACTGCAGCTGGAGCTTCGATGTTGGGTTAAAGTAGAGGGTGGAGACGGGGTGTGAAAAGATGCAGTGATTGACTGATTGATTGACTGATTGACTGATTGACTGATTGATTGACTGATTGACTGATTGACTGACTGATTGACTGATTGACCGACTGAACGACACTACCTGGCGCGCCACAGTCGCAGCAGCTGTTGTTTCCCGGCATCCGTCTGATGTCATCGGTGATGGCCCGGGTCAGATCCTCCACGCTGCTCTCCCCGCCTCCTCCCCCTCTCCTCCCCCCGTCCAGAGCCACGCTCAGAGCCTCCTGCTTACTGTTACTGAGCACCGAGATCCAGCTGAACAAAACACACACACACACACACACACACACACACACACACACAATACACATTTTAATGCTTTATATTTGTATTTTTTATGATAATCAACATAAATACAAGATGATACCAGTATCAGACTATATCAATAAAGTTTATTTGTTACTCACGCCACACACTCAGCTTCATCTTCAGCCAGGAAGTGGTAGGTCCGATTATCTGGAGGACAAAGTGCTGCTAATATATTACACCATTTTATACCGTGGCCACTGGAAATTCTGGATTCGGATTGGTGTGGATTAACTTTTAATAACTGGACAGTATAAAGAGGACACCTAAGACACAGGTGTTTGTTTGTTTGTTTGTTTGCCTTATACATTAATGCACCAGTATTAAACTGTAGGTAAAGACAGCAACAGCAGAGCCTCAGCAAAAAAGCACTTGTGGAACCGACTGATGTTCAAAGCAACTGTGTTCCAGGTACCGGTCCGGTGTGTTACTCAAGGGAAACAATCAAAAGTGTAAAAAAACAAGAAAGAAAAAAAAGCGGGGGGCTTTCACACCCTGAACGATGTCTCAGAAGTCTCTTTTTTTATCTTTATTCTTTACATGACAGAGCACAGAGACTGACGTTTCAGTCGTGAACGCCTTTTTCCAGTGTTGACGCACCATATTGCACTTCAGGGGATTTCGGCCTACCGAGTGTGACCAGTGCAGGTGGTACTGATGACACCAATTAGTACTGACCTCTGTCAATTAGAAACACAAAAAGACAAAGACCAAATCAAGCCAGTGAAAAACTAGAATGGCAGCCAGTAGAGCACATAACCTCCGCAGAGGCCAAACAATCCTCCGCATGTCTGTCTAGCTCTGGATCTGCACCAAATTGTACGAACTCATAGATCTCAACACCATGAATGTGTCTGATTTTTTTTTCATCAAGATCCATACATTTTTTTTCCTGAGAAACTGACGTAAATGTGGAAAAACGCCCCGTCTCGCAATGTTAAGGAAATTGGTTAAAAAAAAAATGACTAGATCCACCGGTTTTTCAAATGTATTGAGTTCTTCACTGGCCAGTGCCCCATCCCTCAACCACGTTTGGTTCGGCACTTTGTGCGAAATCCCGCTGACAAATAAACAAACAAACCAACAAACAGACAGACACGGGTGAAAGCGCAACCTCCTTGGTGGAGGTAAGGACGTTGGCTCTAGCGTAGCTAAGCTACAGCCTGCAGGTCTGAGAGACAGCTGCAGGGGACAGCAACAACTGTACAGAAAATAAAGAGGTGGAGAAGTCTCAGGTAAGAGAATAACAAAACTCGTTGGGATTTTGAAAACTACCGCCTCAACCCTGTGAACCCCTTCCTGCCTAGCTAGGTGTTGCCCAGCAACACGAACGGCAGAAACGCTGAGGCTCAGGCACTAAGTTTTATGTTGTTTAAAACATAAAGGTTAGATCAACATTAGTTATAGCAATGTTTAAATTAACCACTGATATTTTCAGTTTGATTATACAGTATATGGCATTTTGTTGGTAGGTATCCTTGGTAGGTATTTGCAGGTGATTACATGATTGTAATGAGTGTTTTATCAACATATTTATATCTAAAACTTATATTAATATATATATATATATAAATATATATATATATATATATTAATATGTATATATATGTAGTTATTTGTTGTTTATACTATTTTTACATCATGCTTGATTATATTTATTATGCATAACTATAGTTTATATATAAATAATTTACTATATCTCTCTACTATATGTCACTGTAATTTGGAAACAGGAAACAGCATTAATGGTTTTACACATACATTACATTTGTGCACACTAGTATTTATTGTATAGTGTGTGTGTGTGTGTGTGTGTGTGTGTGTGTGTGTGTGTGTGTGTGTGTGTGTGTGTGTTTCTTACGAGAAATGAGGTCGAAGCATTTCTTGTCCTCCACACTGGGTTTAACCTGACAGGTGAGCAGGTTGAGTCTGGTTGGTGGTTTATTAGGCTGAGAGAGAGAAATGGGGGGGGGGTTGATAAGTATCAATCAATTTATTGATCGATAATCTTTATTTGTATGACCAAAAATAGAAATATGGAAAACAACAAAACATTAATATTAAAACAACTGACATAAATCCCTCTAGACAAAAAACAATTTGAAGTTGGAGCTTTAAACTTCTCAATAATACTTTTCAAATCTGGTACAAACAAAAAAAGACAATAGAAACAATTAGGGCTGCAACAAACAATTATTTTCATTATCGATTAATCAGCCGATTATTTTTTTGGACTAAACAATCAATCATTTAGTCTAAGAAAACGAAACAATTGTGACATAATAAGAAATCAACACTTCAATAGATGCAAAAGACAAGCGGCAAATCCTCTTTGAGAAGCTGGACTCAGAAAATGTTTCGCATTTTTCCACTGGTTTTGTTTGAAAAATGACTGAAGTGATCAATCGATTATTAAAATAATACAATTTTATAAAATAATTATAAAAAACGGTTGCTTTAGTTAGGCTGTAGTTGCTTATTTCATCAAGTGGCTCACTGTGGCTGCTCCTCCTTGTTCCATATTCCATTTCTGTAATATTAAAACTAATACGACACAGATCTGACCAAAAAAAAGGCTGAAAATAACCACTGTCTTGTTTTCTAGATGTGTTTTTGATGAACAATCGCAGTCAGCGCTAACCTCTGTGAAAAATGCACAGCGTCTTTCTTGTGACTGCTTCACAATAAGAGCCACCCCGTGTTTCGTCAGCTGCATGCTTTTAATGTGAAGCAGCATCAGCAGGAAATGTTTTATTTGCATTGGCAGTAAATTAATACAGCTCTGATAACAGCTGTGAATCCTTCAAGTGTGGACCGGCAGCGTGTATCCTGACTCCACCATTCACAATAAAAACTACAGAGGTAATTAATTAATGGATAAATACATTTAAATAATGCATAAGGACATAAGAGTACAAAAAATTGTTTCTGATTCCTTGAAAATCTTACGGATTATAACTTAAATGTTAAAGGTCAGAGGTTAGAGCTGATCACACACACACACACACACACACACACACACACACACACAGACACACGGGTGAGCTCACAGTAGCATGTGCGATGGTCAGGTAACAGTTGTGAACTGAACATTTCCTTTTCTGCCACATTTTCCTCAACCTGAAACACACACAGACACAGTTTTAGTCGCACTACTGAACCTGATTGTCAGTGTTGAGTGTTTGTTTGTGCGTGTTGTTTTTTTCTCTTTTACCCGTCGCTCTTCTTGTAGAGGAATCCCGTTCTCTCTGTTCCATACTGTTTGTCTCCCAGCAGCTGATGCATGTTGTACACCTGCTTAGGTAGAGAGTCCTACACACACACACACACACACACGCCCACACATTAACACGCGAGCGGCGGACACCTTCATTACCTGTTGAACAGTATTATAACGTCAGTTAGTATCAGTGGTTGTGTCTCTGACCTGCTCTGTGTGGACGACCGGCCTCAGCTGGTCCCTGAGAGCGCACAGCTGTTTCTTCTCCTCTTCCTGACGCTGCTTCACCTGCAGACACACACAACAGCTCACCTGAACAGCCCACATGGGCCCCGCTCTTCAAGTCTGGCTTGACTAATCCAGGCTAACATGCTGTTATCAGGCCAAAATGATCCTGCTAATTCTCATCCAGGTAACTTTGTCAAACACGGCCAGAGGTTTGATTTTTATTCTGAAATCTAGGCAACATGTGTAGAGTGTTGAAACCACGCTCGGCACTCTCAAGATTGGCTGAGTGTTGATCATGTGACTGCAGTTATCCGAGGTAGCCTCAGAGTATATTCCAGGGGAGTAGAGTCACTGACATTGTTACTTCCAGTATTCATTAGTTATTTGATGTTGATGCAGTGAGACTGTGAGTGATGTTGTGTAAAGGATCGAACTGTTTTCGTCGCGTCGCCACATACAGAGTGTGTTTGGTAGATAGGCTGAATTAATCCACGTAAATACAGGA
Source organism: Xiphias gladius (assembly GCF_016859285.1). NCBI lineage: Eukaryota > Metazoa > Chordata > Actinopteri > Istiophoriformes > Xiphiidae > Xiphias > Xiphias gladius. The sequence goes on along the minus strand of NC_053420.1, from coordinate 6,786,946 downwards.
GAAAACTACAATCAGAAATGTCAGTTTGATGTTTTCTGGTCAGAACGTTTTAATTGAGTTTATGTCTCTTTTTGTGAGTTGGTGCTCACAGTGTATTGTTCTTAATGTTTTTATTTAGAACAAAAGTATAGCTGGTTTTCCCAAGCACATTCCTGTTTTTAACATTTAACACCAGAAGGAAAATCAACAAAAAAGCTGTATATTCCTTCTTATATCCATATATACAAACATACTTAAAGTCACATATATAAATGTGTACATTAACATTTACTTACGCCCACCTGCACATGTACATATGTGCATATGTGCTTCCAATGCCTCTTTTTGCATTAATTTATAGAAAAAGGGAAAACCCTGAACAGACAACAACACTAGAATATCGTAAGAGCTAAGGGGAATTGATGTAGTCCAATCTGTTTACTTAACATCTGATTTAAATGGTGACTGATACTCAAACCAGGATTCCCGGCAGCTTTTGCAAACATGCCTTGTCCAACTCTTAAAACAAACGCTAATTTCCCCATTACATAAATATCATGCATCAAATTAATCCAGTGCTCAACCGTAAGAATTTCTGTTTTCATCCATTTTCTTGTGAGCACTTTCTTACATGCAATCATCAAAACATCAAACATATATTTGTTTTCAAAACAGATATTATTTTCTGTTCGCTTAATCAAATACAGTCTCTATTAAGGCAGAATGGGATCGATATTTCAGTACCTCCTCCATAATCGCATTCTTTTAAAAAATCCAATTAATGGGAGCAATGAGCGGCCCAACAACAAAAGATTATGATTTAGGGTTTGTTATGTTTTAGCTATTTATTTTTGTTGAGTATTTTATCATGTGCTTAGTATTTAAGTCTTTAATGTTTCTCCCTCCTACATGTTCTCATCCAAAATCATCATACCTCTAAGAAAAGACGTCATTTGTATTGAAAATAAGTTCACATCTATTCATACAGTCCAGCAGTCTGCTAGCGCCCCCTAGAGGCTGCCGAGTTCGTTGCATTATGAAAGTGCACAGCTGTGAGTTGTCGTCGTACCGTGGTCAGGACTCCGTTCAGCTCCTCCATGTACTGCTTCAGCCTCTGAGTGGTGGAGACACACTCCTGCAGGAAACTACACACACACACACACACACACACACACAGAGAGATAGAGTAAAAACAAACATGTCTTTTTACTGCATGTAGGCTCATTAATGTGTGTGTGTGTGTGTGTGTGTGTGTGTGTGTGTGTGTGTGTGTGTGTGTGTGTGTGTGTGTGTGTGTGTGTTTTCTTACTTGTTGTGGCTGTGGTAGTGTTTGATGAGGTTCTGCAGCAGGTCGACTCCTCTCTTTGTCTTTATCTCGTTGACCTTAATCAGATACTGAGAGAGAAGAGAGAGGAGTTGGCGTTAAAGGAAAGGAGGGTGCTGCACATTCTGTAAGTGATGACTCGGTTTCAGAGAAACACAGTTTTAGAGAAATGAAATGTCCGAACCGTCACCTAAAGCAACATCCGTTTCTGATGACGGCAAATGTGCTGTTTCTGTGAAACAGCACATTTATTAAAAAATGCATTCTGTTTTTATACTGTGCACGGAGCAGTAGAACCACGGCGTGTAAAATGGATTTTACTGCTCAGACACTGAATGCACATGAAAAAGTTCTACTTGCAGCAACGTGTTTTTTTTTTAATTTATTGATTATTTGCATCATAATGTATTGATATTAAGTGTGTAAATTCATTATTTCATAATTCAGATTGCAATTAGAATGTCTTATAATTTGTAGAAATTATTTATCAACCCAAATGATTTAAGGGAAACTGGAAATTAAGTCGATAAATCTCACATCAAACTATAGAGTTTCTGCAAATGACAATTGACAAGTAAAACGTTATTTTTTCTGCACGATATCAGACTCACCTCTCTCAGAATATATTGTATTATCTATGATAAAGATTAAAAGGGGAAACTGTTAGAAAAATGTAAGTTATCCCATGCTTTGCTCATTATCTGTTGTTATCTGCACTCTTGAAGGCTATGCGCACGGGAGTATCTGCAGCTGCGAAGCAGCTTCTCCCCAAATCAAGACGAGACAGATAGTTCCGTCCCTGAGACAAGCAGGAGGCACAAGGCAGATCATCAAGAAAAAAAACTTTCTAATGAAAAAAGGAAGATGTATATGGGTCTTTTCCTAATCAGACCCACGGATCCACCAATTTTAATTTCATGGTGAATCTGAAAAAACAAAATCTAAAAATCGGGAGTATTGCATTTCAATCTTTTGATTCTACTATTTGTCCACTTCGGTATAAACGCGGTTTCAGATCAGTCCAATGAGCTACAGTGTCCAATCACTAACAGATATCTAATAAAGGGGCGTGTCGGACTGGCAAAGGACTTCAGTGAAGGATGGTCTCAGGTGTCCTCGCTCCTCAGAGCAGGAATAAAAGCTTCGGGACCGCCTTCAAGATGGAGGACTAGAGCGATTTCTGGGTCAGGCTAGGATCGAGGAACGGTCAAACGAAAGAACTGGGATGTTCCCCAAGGTAAAAGTGATGGAGTAGGAGGAGGCGGTGTCTCTGACCTCACACATGCTCAGTTGGAAGGAGCGCCTCTCCTTCTCGAGCTCCTCGGCGATCTCTCCTCCACTCACCTCGCTCCTCACCATCCCATACTGACGAGCCAGCTCCCTCTTCTCCTTTTCCACCTGCTTACTGCAAACACACACATAAATAATACACACACTCGGGCCTCATTCAAAAAAAGTTTTCGTATTCTTCCCCTACACTTCTCCTACTATTTTTCTGGGAGGTGTGGCTTGTACGAATGCCCGAAATCAGACTCACCAAACTCTGTTAATCAACATGCCTAAATTACTAGATGAGGCCTCCTGTTAGCTGGGCTGAACACCCATTTCTAACAACAATAATCTTTGTGTCAGCCCTTCCTGGTCTGTAGAACCATGGGTATTGTAGTCTTTTACACAACATTTGTCATTTGCACTTATCCATGGGTACGATGAACAATTTCCATATATTACCTCCTTACTCCTTTTTAATTTTAAAATTAAGACAACGTGAGAGGAGAGATTATATCATTATCAACTCTCATCTGATTGGTTGAGTGCTGATCATGTGATCGGATTCATTGGACGGGTTTCAGAGCAATGCGAGGATGTGCGTCGCATACAAATTCACCTCTAAACAGTAATTTCAGTAGTTTCCATCAACCAGCTTTATTTCTAAATACTGAAGATGCTGTATTTCATATTGTATCTTGATTGTGTTTACTGGACTTTAAAAACATAAATGAGTTTTTATTTTCAGTTGTTTGTAGAAGGAACAGTAGGCCTACCTCTGAGTTAAAATTTATTATTTTGCACATCAGTCACATTTTCTTTGCTGCTCCTCACCTTCAACAGGAACATTCAAGAACTGGAAAATCCAGAGTTGTGTCAAACCATCAACAGTCAGGCCAAGCAAACCCCACATACGTATGTTTGATCATCACTCACAATCTGCTCTCATAGTCCCTCCATGCTCTGTCAAAAGGCTTCTTCAGATCCTGCGGAGACAGAAAAAGACCGAGACAGTCAGAGAGACAGGGTAGGAAACAGGATTTTAGACTCACCGGACTGAGGAACCTTACTGAACACAATCCCGCTGTACGACCTCTTTCTATCCTGGGCGCTCGGTGAGCTTCGCGACAGGATGTAAACGTCCAGCATCGGATACCCATCATGAACTTCACTGAGAGAAGCCGGGTGACAGACAGCGCCACCCCGAGGCCACGTGGAGCAAATATGACAGAAATAATTCTTGTGAATGACTGAATGTGTGGTGAAAGGTGACGGACCCGAGGTCTGTCGCTGTTACAGGACATAGGGATCGTGCAGGTGATAAGAAAGCAGTAAATCAAGATAAAGTCCTCACCCCCTTCACTTCCCTCAGGTCTCCCTTAACCACAGAGTCCAGAAAGAAGTTGATGTTGTGGAGCATGCTCTTTAACTGCACACACAAACACACACAAACACAAATAAACACACATTTACGTCAGCTTTTGTGGAGAAGATAATTTCACATTCAGTTAGAGGCATCATGTTCAATACTCTCTGCATTGCTTAACACTGACAGTTAAATTATCTCTTGCGATAAAAAAAAATCACAAATATTATTTTAATTTTTAAAATGTTGCAAATCTGCTTGAAAAATACAATTAAAGTAACTTCCAGTGACAAGAAAAAATAAAAATAAGAGGTATCAGTGAAGGATAATACCCAAGCTGATCATTCACCAATTGTGATGGATGACAAAGCTAAGATCCAGTTAGTAATTAATTATAAGTTTTTCCATATGAAGTTTGGAATGGATAAGATCCAACTGGTTTTCAAGATGTGTTTTACACTGTGGACCAGTTAATCATCAGTTTTTAATAGGGGGGATTTTTCAGTGGAGTTTGGAAGGGACTGGTTGAGACACGGAAGACCCAACTGAAATCCTAGGCTTGTAATCAGAGGGTGTTTCAATTCAATGTGGAATTAACCAATTAAGAGCTAATTGGTTTTCGATGGCTGAGAGGTTTTTCCAGGGGATTTTGGAATAAACCAGTTTTAAGCTGATCAGACATTTTTAAATAGAGATTTTCTTAAGGGAGTTAGAAATGGACAGGTTAAAAGACAACGTTTTTTTAAATTAGCATTTGTCAGTTGAAGTTCAGAATGGACCGGTTAAGAACAAACTGTTTTTTCAATCAAAGGATATCCCAGTTAGTTTTAATCAGTGGTTTTCCCAAATGAAGTGTGGAATGACGATTTAAGAGCCAATTAGAAGTCTGGAATGGACCAGTGAACTTAAATCCTTAGTTTTTTAACTCAAGTATGTTTCAGTGGAATTTGGAATTAACCTTTTAAGAGCCCACTGGTTTTTTGATCTGAGCTTTTTCCAGTGGAATTTGGAATGGACCAGATTCAAGCCAATCACAAGTTTTTAAAAAGGGGGAAGTTTGGAGTGGACTAATTAAAAGTCAACCTCTTTTTTTAGTTATAGGTTTGTCAGTTGACATGTGAATTGGACTAGTTCACAACTCACTGGTTTTTCCCAGCTGAAGTTCAGAATGACCAGTTAAGAGTCACTCAGAAGTTTAGAGGGTATCTCAGGGAAGTTTGGAATGGACAAGTTAATATTAGTTAATTCTCTGTTTTTCCAATGGAAGTTTGGCATAACCAGTTGAGAACCAATCAGAATTTTTTAGTTAGAGGGTTTTTCAAGAAAGTTTTGAATGGACTAGTTAATTAATTGGATGTTGGGTATGACCAGTTTAGCAAAAATGTTTTCCAGTGGACCAGTTAAGACCCAGGTGGCTTTTAGTCAGAGGTTTCCCCAGCTGGTTAAGAGTTGAATAAAGTAACAAGAGTAACTTAAGGTAGGGGGAGTTCTAAACCCGCTTTGGACCACCTGGAGGCAGTGACTCTTATCAGGTACAGTTGTTGTGACCTCTGACCTCTGTGAGGTCATACTGCCATCACTCACCAGGTTCTTCATTGGAGACACCAGGTCTTTGGAGAAGTCCGCCAGACGGCAGAAGGCAGAGCCAACCTCCGTCTCTCCGTTGGAGTGACAGTTGACCGACAGCTTCTCCATGGAGTTAATGTACTGCTCCAGGTGAGACACATGGTCTGACAGAGAGAAACAGTGTTAGTACAGGGATTAATATATCTGTGTGTGTGTGTGTGTGTGTGTGTGTGTGTGTGTGTGTGTGTGTGTGTGTTTGTATGTTTGAATGTTTACCTTGTCCTGATGTGTATTTGGCTTTAGCAGCTTTCTTCATCTTCTGCAACACCAGCCGGTCACTGTCCAGAGCCTGAACACACACACACACACACACACACACACACACACACACACACACACACACACGCATATTAAACAATTCGCACTTTCAAACATCAGTCGTGTGTGTGTGTGTGTTCATGCAGGGGGTTGGGGGTGGCAGTAATTCACCTGCTGACTCAACACACACACAGAGGACGAGCTTTGTTCTCTGACAACAGACAGCTACATTCCTGTGTGTGTGAACCTGTTTCTCGTCAGTCTAAATCTCCACATGAAGCAGCTGGAGTTGGATTTTGATGTTTTAAATTTAAAGCTTCAGTCCGATGTACGATTGGGCAATATGGCCAATACATTTGTCTAACCTTTGCTGCACACTTTTTTTACCAAGATCTCGGTTTTTATTTTATTATTTCTGGGAGTATCAGCCCGTAGACCTTTTCTTCACAGCAGAGGGGTTAATTCTCCATGTTAATTATTCCCAGAGATTTAAAGATTTCACACAGATAAAATAAACTTCGTAAATTATAATTATATGTGTTCTTGCAGAAAAATATACCACTGAATAACTGCAAGGATTTTTTTAAATATACTATATGGCAGATATAGGGTCTATATCTCTGACCATCTATTCCCTCTCTGAACAATCATATGACCAATCATGTCAACCCTTGAGAGTTGCTCTTACACTTTGCTCTAAGTGGGAGAAAATCATTTCATAAATGCGTCTTATTGTTTACACTCAGAAAATAATTTTTTGACTCTTAAACTGGAGCAGTCTTAAGTGTAAATCTCATAATGCTATAATGCTTCCACCAGACATTGTCCAGAGTTCATATGAGAAAACGGCTTCCGGAGTTTGATGAATACGTGCCATCTTCTTTTTTCTTCTTCTGCTGTGAAGAAGGCCTGTTGTTGGCCAGGCTGCACGTCAATGATTAGGACCAATTTATTGAAAATATGACTTTTGCATCATAGTTATTAAGTACATTTATTTGTCAGGTATTCAATTCACTGCCACAGCTGCTAATTGATGCATAGACACGAGACAAAATAATGACACTAATTGTGTCATTCCACCCTCAAAGAAATTATTTCCTCGCCTTCCAGATAAAACCAGACATGCACGTCTCTAAGAATGATAGGTGACAATCTATCAGTTATGCTGACATGGTTTGTGTGCGTGTTTATGGTTTATCTGCACTGCATTTAGTACTGTGGCGATCCAGAGTCCTCAGCTTTAAAACGTCAAGAGGGAGAAACTCTGAAATTTCTACAGTCTTCTATTTACAGTATTTGAAGGGGAAAGAAAGGGGGATCTCGACGCTCCTCCTCATCAACATTAATTGACAGTGACAGTGAATACTAATGAGGATTAATCTGATGCTGTGGTAACATATGCTAACTCTGTAGGGGGTAAAAGGGGGGCAGTTTGAGTGTCCGTTTTTCAGGCCAGTCAAGGATCCGAAGTCTCCAGTGCTGCTTTCACACATGCACTGCAACCCTGAACTCATCTAGACATTTACCTGGAGGAGCTGCATGTGAGAGCGCAAATGTCTGAATCAGTTGGACCGGAAATTAAACAGGCTTTACCAGACTGCCAGGTCCCCAGTACATAGTCCGTGTAATGTCCAGCTGAGCCCATATGTGAATAGAGCAAGTAAAAGGAACGCTTGTGACACTGACAATCTCCTGTTGTGTGCTACATGTGTGAGAGGGCAACTCCGGAGTTCATATGTGAAAACGGCTCAGGTCAATGACTCCAATCCCCAACAGAGTGTGTGTGTGTGTGTGTGTGTGTGTGTGTGTGGGATTTTGTGTTGGGGGGTTTGCTACCTGCTGGTTTAAAGCATACCCCCAACCGAACATGCAGCAGCAGAGCAGCTTCACAGCCTCACAAACTGTACAAAACGAGCAGCCCAGTAATTGGTTTGTTGATCGACAGAAAATTAATCGGTCGGACAGGACAAGAGACTTGAAGATGTCAACTTGATATGGCAGGGCCAGTTTAACCTGCAAGGGGGCCCCCATGGCAAGGAAATCCGCTTGAACTGGCCAAAGATTCTCACAGTGACACAACTTTGGTCCTGCTTTTAGACCAAGATATGAAACCATTTTATTAACTTTCTTAACTCATGAGACCACTACTGTCTCTGTTGATATTTAGGCGAGAACCAGTGGTGTCGTAACCTGTCAGGAGCAGAACATTACAGCATTAACCATATTCTCCCCTACCTGTGGAGCACGTGTAGTAAGTTAGCAAAGAGAACTACTAAAAGTTGGATCGGACAGTGAAAGAGAAGATTTCGTTTTCTCCATGGAGAAGTGCAGCATAGCCAACAGAGGGTTTACAACATCACAGGTCGTGTAAAACTGCACTTTCCAGTGGTCTCTGGTTTTTGGACCCCACTGTATGTAAAAATGCAGCGCTACTGTAGGCATTATAAAACCGACGTGGAGATGCGTCACACAGCTGAGTCTACTGTTTGTATATAGGTACGATTATAAATGTACACGTATTATCATAGTAGCGCTGACGTTTTATTTCGATACATAGTTACTCTGTCAGCAGCTGGTTTCAGTTGAACGTTCTGTTGCTAGAGAAACCACGACTGAAACCACCAGGGTTCCATAGCAGTTACGGTTTGACAGACGTTGTCGCATCCGGACTTTTGTCAGATCTAAATGTGTGACTCGTTAGATCTTTTACCTACTCCCCAAAATGCCCTTGTCGGAGCATTATCTGTAGGTGAAACATGCAACATCGACAGTAACTTTAAAAAGTTGTACTAGCAACATATTTGCCTCAGACAGCTAGCATAATAGTTTGCTGGATTAGCACTAGCCACGTTTCGGGACAGTCCCGGAGGTTCCACTAAAAAAAGCTCAGGGAAGTAAAGTTACACAAAGGTGAGATTTGTGCTTTATAAGAAGTGTTTTCAAACAATAGGTTTTTCAAATTTTGCATGAGAAAATACCTTTTTCTAAGCATGAGGACTAACTGGTTGGTTTGGCAAATGTGCATCTGGCTAACTTCCCTACCTCCCCTTAAGAGAAGCACAAAGCCACTTCCCTGAACTTTTCCAATCGACCTCCTGGGACTGTCCCCCGTGCAGTGGATGAGACCGTGGGGCTATGTTAGCACCTAACTAATCACGGTAAAGACTTCAAAGGCCACCTGCTGTTTTTAACATTTATTGGAAGTCTGTTTAGCTTTCTGCACAGTTGTGCACCTACATGCATAGTGGGAGCTGAAGAATAGCTTAACCTTGAACCTGGACGACTTCATTATCTATTACTGTATCTATACAATCGAAACCTACAAATAAAAAGCTGCGCTGTTTTCCGCATTTCAGTTTTCACCACTGTCCCATACTTCAAACCTTAACCCCCAAACCGGACCAAAACTACAATACGTCATCATTATTTGTACTTTACTGCAGAGTGTAGTAAGTACGGACCTGGTTCCCAATTCAGAACTCTCAGCCCCGAGTTACTCTGATTATAAATTCACTGGGTTCGAATTTTAAGAATACGCACCATGTAAGCGTGATACCAACTGAAAGACTGAACGTCCTGCAGATATGTTCAGTTTGAACATTTTGCAGATGTTTTCTTTGCGGATGTATTTATTAAAGGCCCTGCACACCCCCAGGCACTTTCACTTAATAACAACGATAAAAGGGGTAAGTGAAACATAGTCTGCACACTCCCACACACTCCTGAGAAGAGCTCCAGTCATCGAAAAGAAGTGATATCACCTGTGCGGGTCTACTGCGGGTGTTCAAACACATACTAACCGTCGAAAATTAGTATGATGTAACTGTAATTTCTAAGAGACAGAGCCGAAAACATAAATAAATGGAAAAACACTGGTGATTCCGACGTGGGAAAAACTGCACACAACACACAGAGACGGGGACGAAATGGGGGGGGGTACATGATGGGGGCCACGGGGGGCTCATTTTTGCCCTGGGGCCCCCGGAGCAGTTTGGTCCGGCCCTGACCTCAAGCTAGAAGAAGAGAGATAATGACTTGAGTGTCTGTTCACCTCACTCATCAGGTAACATGAGTCGGAACCGGTGAAACCTCCTGAACGAGTGACCACACATCTTCGGTCCACCGCTGCTGGTGCTACTACCGCTATGACTACCGCTGCTACCACCCCCCATCGCCCCGCGCTGTCAGTACCGACCTCCTCCAGCAGGTAGACGGTGTTCCTGCAGCTGATCATCTTGGAGGTGAAGGAGGAGGTGGTGGGGGAGCTCCAGTCCTCCTGAACCTCCTGCACGAACTCTGACACCGACACACACTCCGGCATGGTGCTCCTCCGCCGGGGACACACCGGGACCAACCGGGACGGTCTAACAGAGTCCGGGACTGACGGACCAGTTCCACACAAAAGACGGGGGGGGGGGGAAACCAGGCGAAGCACAGAGCCAATGATGATACAAAAAAATAATTAAGAATAATTAAAAAATCTACAGCGCAAAGGTGGTGTAATCCCACCAAAGCCGTTTCCCCACTCCCACGGCCCAGCTAGGAAAAATGAGCGTTAACAGGCTGATAAAAGCGACCACTGAAGACCGGATCCGGTGACTCCTCCGTCAGTGTGACTTCACCGCAGCATCAGTCGCTTCTTTCTCCAAACAAAAGGGGAGAACATCCTGCTGGAAATAAAATCCTACCGGCGCAGATTCCGCAGAAAAACAGGAAAAAAAAACAAAAAAAAACAAATAACCCCGAGTCATTTTCAAACTAACGAGTGTCTCTCCGGTTGAGCGTCTTCATTCAGAGAAATCCCACAAACCCGCCCGGGTCTCCGTGTGTGAACCGGCTGACAAAGAGCGCAGTAGCCGAGCGGAGAACCGGACCCCTCGTACAGCGGGACCGGGTTCAGATGAGGGGATAAAGCCGGTCTCTGCTCTCCGCTGCAGTGTCGGCTTCATGTCTTTTCATGATCAGCTGATTTTTTTTTCTTTTTTTTTTTTCTGCTTTTCCCTCTTTATTCAAACCGCATGGAGAGGCGCGTTCACGGTGCGCGGCGGCTGAGCCCTCTGCTGCGGCGGCGGCGCGCACTACCGACCGAGCACAGAGGTACACTGGGTAGACTGGGAATCACAGGGTGCTCCAAAGAATCTACCATATTACATCAGTGTCTGTTCAACCAGTGTCCAACCTACTTCAAGTGAGTTAAAGGAGGTTTCAGCTGGAATTTAAGTTTTTCCAGACCACTTCTGTTTATTTTGTTAAAATGAAAGAAAGAAAGAAAAAGAAAGAAAGAAAGAAAAGAAAAAAACAATTAAATAATACTTTCCACTGAAACTACTGTAAGCTAAAAATCTCTAGGCTATTTGCGGTTTTATTAAGAGTTTTTATATGACAGGAAAAAGGATAACTTCATTTTTAATTTTATTTTCTACAGCCATGGCAGTGGCTCTGTGAGGCTGTATTGAGCTAAGTGCTAACATGCTGAAGTTTAGCAGATATACTGTTGACAATGTTCACCATCTCATTTTAGTGTGTTAGCATGCTAACGTTAGCTGTATTGGAATTAACCACAAAGTGGAGCGGAGGCTAACGGGAATGTCGTCAGTTTTGCAGGCGTTTAACCATAAAGCAAAGTATTGGAATTTTTGACCTGAGGATGGCGCCAAAAGAAAAGTGCAGGGAATCACCAAAAATTTATCACAATTCATCCTGAAAGGGACGTGAATATTTATACTGACGTTCATGACAATCCATTCAATAGTTGTTGAGACATTTCAGTCTGGACCAAAGTGGTGTACCAGCCGACTGACTGGCAGCGCGGCATTGCCTTTCCTGGAGCCATGCGGCTAAAAAGGCAAAAAAAAAAAAAAAGAGAGAAAGTCGTCTAAGCAGAGCATTCTACATATTTTTGGAACAAACTGAACTGTAAACTGGTTTTCAGACATCAGTTCCCTTCTAGTCGCTGACAAAGTCGAGACAAAATTTGTCTCAACATGATCCAACATCATCTGAGTCTCGGAGGAAACAATCAGAGCGAGCATCTGTAAACAAACCATTCTGACTTCCTGCTGCTTAAACTGAAGACGAGAACGAGGTCTTAATGCCGAGTCCTGACCTTTATTTCACTGCCCTCAACTTCGGGAGTCAAACTGTGTTTTTCTCATGATCATATTTAATTATCTCATTATGAAAAATGCAAAAAATAGTTTTCAAGATGAGGACGGAGTCAGTTTCACTCTGTGAGGTTAATTATATTTCCTGCCTCATGAAGCTGACCGGTATGCTCGAGTCCACAGTCGGATGTCTCATTATCTTCTTCACGGGTCAACATGAAATGTCTGGATCTTATTCCTATTCTCCAGAGGATGATCCCCCTGGATTTCAAAAACCCCACGACAGTGTTCTCAGGACAAACGTTACATTTTTAGAACAGATAAACCATCAGGATGTGGTTTGTTCATATGGTGGCTTTAATGAACACTTCGGCCTGTAGGCGATGTAATTGTTTTTGTTTTAGATCTTTATAGCACTGAGTCATTACAGCATAAACACAGACCTTGTATGTACTGCATGTGTGTTTAGATGTTTTATAAATATCTGAAGCTGAATTGTAATTACTATGTAATTATGTTGTTGTTTTTTAAATTTTGTTTATTTATTAAACTTCTTTCTTAAAACTGTTTTCTGGTATTTTTTTTAACTTTTTACTATCTCTTACAAAGAGCACAGATGTAAATCTCTGACATGATGAACTGACGTTCAGGCACATGTGGTTTTGGGACATCTCACGTGAATTTCACTAATCCCTCCAGTCCACTGTGTTAAGGCATGAAATCCAGTCAAAAAAGTTAATTTCATCCCAAATATTTCAAATGAATATAATATTAATTTATAACACTGAATCTGAATGATGCACCTTAGTTCTGCAATCCAATTTTTATTTTTTTTTAATAATAATTTGGGTTTTTTTTCCACAGTTCATTCACTGCCTGCAAACAGGGAAAGAATCACCGATTCTGACTGATATTAATATTTATTGACTTATTTACGTATCAGAAATAGCATTTAACGTTCAGATTGATCATTCTGAAGCTGGTACACATGAGAATATCAACTTCATTTCTGAGTCAGTCCAAAATTAAACAAAAAATGAATGTACCTATTTGTTTTACTTACTTACTTGCTTTCAAAAAATGAAAACTTGCGACCACAACTATATTTTAATCAACAAAATTAGACAATACAATAGAGTTATGTTTTAGTTTACGAAAAGTGCTGATTTATCACATGGATTATGTGCCGTAAAATTGTCCAGTGCTTCTATACAGTTTTACAGTCTAACAATATTTAATTTACATAACATTTATATGTATATTTAGCCTGAAGCAATAGGTGTCCAGTAATTTTCTGTGGTGACAGATCAAGCCAACAGTAAAACTGTTTCCTGATTATTCCTCCCATCACCCCGGTTGTGTTTACATCAACAAGGATGCTGGGTAATGTAGCGCAGTCCGTGTTGGATATATTAAATCGTGAGCTTTACTGATTGAGTTCCACAGAAATCAGGCTGAGGGGTAAATAAGACGTCAGTTAGTTGTAAACTGCTTCAGTTCGGGATCAAAAACCTGAGACAGTCTGGCACATCCGGCGTGAGGTGATGAAGACTCCTCGCAGGGTTCTTCATCCTTTGACGATGAGGGCAGAGATGTGCTGCGGCAGCGTGTAGAGGATGAGGACGAGGAAGAGCGTGAGGATGGCCAGGATAACCAGGGCGATGATGTACTTCTTGTACTTCTTCCAGATGAGGAAGATGAAGGTCTTCATCGGGTTGACGAACCAGGCGAAGCTGGTGGTGGGACGACTGGAGGGAAGACAGGAGATTGTTTACACCCGTTTACACCTGGACTGACTCCACAAAAGGCTTTATATCTGGTCACACCAGCATTTAAATCTAATAAATTTCATGGTGAAATCAATTCATTTCAATTAAATAGCTGCAATCAGTTGATTCACTTGTGGAGTTTTGGTAAAATTGCTGATGTTTTTCAAAATTTACAAATTTCTGTGGCATAATAATTTTGAAAGGTAAAATAGACGCCAAAACTCAGATACTAGCTTTAACCCAATTTTGTAAATTAGACCTAGAAATCCATAGCTACTGCGTTTGGCTTTGTAGACAGAATAGCAAATTGGTTTGAGCGCAGGAGCAGAAAGCAGGAGAGCCTCTGTCACTGTATAAACTGCTCCACAACTGACAGTTATGAGACAGGAGTCGACAGGAATACGTGCTTTGAATAAACTGTGTCAACTTGACGTCCCATTAGCGACTGAAAAGCTAATAAGCTTGCTAATTTGGTAACTAACAGTTAGCAAGCCTGCTAAGTGTTTTCCTTCCTCGATAAATCTTTTTTGACTGAAATTGTGTAATATCCTGAGAACAAAATACCAGTAGGAGAAGAAAAAGCCAAATACAGAGAAAATAGAAATAAATTTAGAGAGCAACTGTGACTGACCGGGGCTGACCAGTTCCCAGCTCACTAGCGTGTGAGCGATTAGCTCATGAGCTACAGTAGTTTTATCAACCATCTGCGAGTAGTCACTACATCACCAAGAACCACATATTTATCGAAGATGCGTGGATGAATTTTATTGTGCCACTGTCTGGTGTGACCAGGCCTTACAAGGTAGGCTCACAAATTTTCACGTCCACCTTAAAACAACAATCCGGCGCCAAATATCTGCAAATGTAAGCGATGGAGGACAAAATCCCAAGTCCTCATTCTGTGCAAAAATACAATCAGGAGTTTAATTGAAGTTAATATGAGGGTTCAGCAGTCTGAGTTAGACAAATCAAGGGCTTATCTTCCAAAGTTATGGTATTTTTAGTCCTAAATTCCCCCTATGTTTTGCTCGGCATGGAAACACTGCCTGTGGAAACGCAATCGGAATTTGACACAAAAAGAGTCTTTTATCTGTCCAGCTCAAACTGCTGAAGGCTCGTGTTAACTTCAGATACACTTCTGAATACATTCTAGCAAATGAGTCGCCCATCACTTCCATTGAAAGCACATTATGAAGAGATCTTTGAATATCCTATGTGAACAGAAGTAATAATTAGGGCAAGAATAACCTGTTTCAGTGTTCATATGGAACCTATCCTTTAACAGCATCTGCATGTGTGTCTGTGTGTGTGTGTGTGTGTGTGTGTGTGTGTGTCATACTTTGGTTTGTCCAGAGGCTCCGGCTCCTTGCGGGCCCGCCCCACAGGGTTGGCCTCCGCATTCTCCAATGTCACCAGCTGAAGCTCGGCCTCCACCTTCCCCTTCACACACACACGCACACACGCACACACACACACACACACACACACACACACACACACACACACACACACACACACAGTTTCAGTGTCACCGCCAGTATTCAAACTGGAGTTTAAATTACAGTTAATATTTACATTTGCATTACCTTTAGTACTGCACATTGTTATATACAAGTGGTTATTGAATGACCAGCATGAATAAATAAAGGCCATTGAAATTACCTGTACTATAATCCCTCACATGGTAAATTCAGTATAACATACATTTCCACAGCCAAGTCCATCAATAAAATGCTGAAAATACTTTCTCTTTTTTAACACTAACATTTTCTCACTCGGATCATTTGGCTCCAGTTCCCCCTCCACATCCCACACAAATTCAAAAACAGAAACAGGACCAAAAATTACCAAAATACAGATTTGCAGAGATTAAAGAACCAGAATCTAGTTACAGCAGTTGTGTGAAAAGCTGGTTTCACAGAAATTTTACATATATTCTTTTATATTGTTAAAATAGATGTCTAAAAGTCAGATTGAGGTCTCAACCCAATTTTGACCAAATATGTAGTTACCGTGCTTCATTATCTCTGAAGGGCAGCATTAGCTATAGAGTGTATTACTGTTCTTTTTTGTACCATTAACAGGAAAGTGTTGCCACTGCTGTCGGTGTACTGGATGTCCTCCTGTCTCAGCTTGCTCCTCTTGTCCTTGCTCTTCTTCTTCTTGTGTCCCTTCTTCTTGGCCTCCTCCTTCTCCTTCTCCTCCCTCTCGAAGTCCTCGGCCGTCTTCAGGCGGGTCAGCGGCCACCAGCCCTTCATCTTCTTGGCGCGAAAGATGGAGAATCGGGGGCCGGCCCGATCCTTCGCCATCTCAATTGTACACTTACTGGACGACTTAGCTGCTCGCACCATGTCACTGAGACGCAGCTCTATGGAGCCTGGAAGAGGAAAAACAATGGACTGACGATGAGGAGGAGGAGGAAAAGTATTTAATCTATAAAGTACTGAGGATACAGCAGCTTTTGACAGCAGCTTAACAGCCATAAAAACAAACAGCAAAGCAGAAATAATTAGAATCAATTAATGAATGAAAACTGTATTTTTGTTTTAGAGTGGTGGACATCAGTACAACAACGTTAGTGCTGTAAAAATTCACATTATACTGAATTTTTTGAGACAAAAGGTCAATGTCAAAGAAGTGTTGAGTTTTCATTAACAGCAAATTAAAACAGGAGGAAATCACAGAAGGTTCTTACGAAAGTATGACCAAACATAAAATCGAGGAAATAAAGCCTTGTCACTCGTATAAGCCATACAATATACAGATACATACAGTATTTTATATATATATATATATATATATACATATATATTTATGTATGTATATATATATATATATATATATATATATATATATATATATATATATATATATATATACATATATATTTATGTATGTATATATACATATGAGGGAGACAGAGAGTCTCACCCAGGAAGTCGTTGGCGGCGATGCGGTCGTAGTCCCACACCTGCAGCGTCAGAACAGCCGGCTGTCGATACTCTGACTCCTCCAAAGAGAAGATGGACTCCTTCTTCTTATACACCACCTCTTTCTACAGGAAGAGAGGAGGAGATTTAATGCACTTCCACTAACTAACAAATCAGATAGTAAAACCGGACTGTTTCACTAAAATTCTGCCACCGTCTCCCAGTGTAAATTACAGGCACAATATGAACACACACATCCCGATGATTTAACTATGCTTAGAGCCTCACCATTGGTGGGGATAAAGGTGTAAACTTAAAATATAAAGCTAGAGGAAAGACCACTGTTTCATTAAGATCGGGTTCATCCTCTGGGGAACAGGAATGGGATCAGGACATTTACTGGAAATGTTGACCAAATATTAATAGTCGATGTATACAATAGAAATGTGATCCTGACGGTGACACAATTAGAAAATTAAGGGATTAGTTGAACGACAAAATAATCAATGATTTTGACAGTTTTGTTGAATGATTAATCGCTCATTAATCAAAAACTAATTTTGTCCAATATGATGATTTGCTGATTTTCTTGGTTTTATGTCTTTATAAACTGAATGTCTTTGGGTTTTGAGGTGTTGGTTGAATTTTTTCGAGATTTCATAGACTAAATAATTAATTGTAAAAACAAAGGACAGATAAATTAAAAAGAAAAATAAAGATTAGTTGTAGCCCTTAAGGCACTAGAGTGAAGGCCAAGAAATCTTCAAGGGATCAGTGGATTTGTTGCTCACCAGCAGTTCCGGGTGTCACTGGGTGTGTGCGTGTACCTGTACGGATATCTTTGCGAGGACCAGTTTGAGTTTTAGACCTTGGGAGTGAGAACATTTTGGCCGGTCCTCACCACTTAAAAGGGCATTTTGGGGGTTAAGACTTGTTTTTAAGGTTCAGGCTAGAATTAGGTTTAGGCAAGGGGTTAGGGTTAGGGCCTAGTTTAGGCATTTAGCTGTGATGGTTAAGGTTAGGGTAAGTCAATGTGATGTCCTCTGAAGTGATGGAAACACGACTGTGTGTGTATGTACCTCAGTAGGAAGGTAGTCGAAGCGGAACACAAATCTCCAGTTGAAGTTTCCTTCTCCAGTCAGAGAGTTGAAGTGGACATCAGTCTCCTGTTTGTCTCCTTCCAGTCCCTTTACCCATCTGCACAGACAAATTCATAATTTTTTGAAGAGATGGTTCTTAGAGTTCAGACAGAAGTGGACCAAAGACATGAAGAAAAACAAAGAAATAGCATATGTATTGAAGGACTAATCAGTCCTTGTATTATAAGTATGATAAGGAAACATATAAGATCAAACTGTTATATGATTTTAACATAACCCTATTTGTCCGCTTAGCTTACATGTTTGTTCCTATTTTCAGTTTTCATGTAAGACGCTTTTAGTGAGAGGATTAACTGATGTGTTTGGCCAGCGTAATGTTGAATGGGATTGCTGAATGCAAACTTCACCAAAACCAATAAAGTGCAGGATAGAGTTGCTAACATTACACCAAACTCTGATATTATCATCCAGGACCAGCATCCACACAGTGGGGAAATACTACACATCAGAGTCAAGCAGGGCTTTTTCTATCGTAACCTGTTACCACCCCCAAAATAATATTGAAATGAAATGAAATGCTCAATTCGTCTTTAAAGTAAGGCTCAGTCACTACTGTAGGTTGAAAGCTAGTTAGCCAGATATTAAAGCAGACAAACACACTGCTTGATCTATTTCTTACACTTTTGGTCTTGTGTTTTGGGTTTTGGAAAGGCTAAACAAACACACAGCTCTCAAAACTCCTTGTATAGAGAGTATCTCTCTTAATATGGCTCCACGCACACAATACGGCTCAACATGTGGAGAAAATCCAAAGACTGCCAGGCTTGTTGTGCCTTTTTACGGCTGCTAAGCTATGACTGGACATTCGCTTTTCGGGAGAGGTGCTTAGTGAGCGGTCAGTTGCGATCCCTTCAACGAAAGAATGACGTTTTCCTCTTAGATTGTTATTCTGGTTTTAGACTCCTGAGGAGACGAAACTCTCCAGTATTGTTTTTCTCTTCTTCTTTCCTCTGTTGTATTATATCAATCATCTCACAACATTTCATTATCGTGAACCCTGGGGGGGTTATAACACCCCGTTTGGAAACCACAAGAACTGAACAATGAATAAAGCCTGTGTGTGAAACCAACCCTTTAACATAGATGTCCGAGGACGGGTCACCGGTGAATGGGTTGACGTCGTCCAGAAACACGTCGTCCGTGTTCCAGATGATTACACGCAGCTCGTACCTGTCACCATGGAAACAACAACTAAGGTTGCATATTGTAACTCCTAATCTATTCTATTCTATTCTATTCTATTCTATTCTTTTCTATTCTATTCTACTGTACTCTGCTGTGTGTAGACGTACTGTTGAGGTTTGCGGGGCTTTATGTCAACAGGGGGTGGGGCTGGGACATCAGTAGGAAACATGTCCACCCACATATGAAGGTAACCCTGCAACATGCACATACACAAACTGCTGATGATATTTAGTAATACCAGTAGCATTATGTTGTCATTACTGTTGTTGGGACTGGTTGTATTGTTGTTGTTTGTGTTGTGTTGTGTTTACCTGTGGCAGTCCAGGTTTGTCCTGGTTCAGCAGGGATCGGATCTCCACATGTTCTGGGACCAGAGGGAGGGCTGCAGGGAGGAACTCGCTCATCTCCCCCCAGCGCTGAAGCACACTCAAGGCTGCATGCTCCTCCATTTCTGCCTCCTCCTCTGGAGATCGCTGGTTCTTCTTCAGCAGACCTGACAACAACAACAACAATGTTACTTAGAGCTGTTTATACAGTTACTGCTGTTAATCTTATTACAGCTGGTACAACTGGTAGAGCTGGAGGCTGTAGCAGTAGCAGCAATAGAGCCAAGTAGTGGTTGTGGCTCATGTGATACATGATATAGTCAATATGAGGGACAACTATAGACTCTTCACCTCGTCTTTGTTGGCCTGGCTATCTCTCTACCTGCTACTCTCTATATCTGTCTGTCTGTCCTACCTTCAGGTACAGCCTCTGGTGGGATCTTGAAGATCCTGTTGAGGACTTTGACCTCAAATGGTCTGTACTCCGGAGACGGGATGCTGTTCTTCCTGCAGAGCTCAGCCAAGATGGCCGACGGCTTCTTTGCATCACGCCAAATATTGTAACCATCTCTAGAGAGAGAGAGAGAGACAGGTAGAGAGACAGACAGGTAGACAGGTAAACATTAAAAGGGACAGGTTCCCTACTGACGAAGTACCTGACACATACAATAGTTCCTGTAGTAGTATTTTGTAATTTCTAGAAATGATGTGTTATATTACTGGTACTAATGTCTCATGGTGCCATAATACTGGTTCTTGCAAGTAGTACTTAGTTCTGATACTAATGTGTCCTACTACTGGTATTGTGGTGTAACAGTCCTAGTTCTGATGAGTGACACTTTTGATACTAATGTGTCGTAGTTCTCGTACTAACATGTTTTAGTTTTGGTACTAACGCGTTCTAGTACTGATGCTGACGTGTCATAGTTCTGGTAATAACATTTCATAGTTCTGGTCGCAATATGTTTTAGTTTAGGTTGTTGACCCTTTGCTGCATATCATCCCCTCTCTCTCCCTTCTTTCCGATCTCTCTGCACTGGCTGTCAAATAAAGGCAAAAATTGCACAAAAAATCCAACTTATTTTTAGTTACAACTCGTCTGGTTTCCCTTCCTTTGTCCAGCCTAGAGCTTGGTTGTGTAATATGTTATAGACTAACGTGATGTAGCTGTAGCACTAACGTGTCATAGTAAAGAGCCAGACCACAGCAGGCTCTGTGGCGGCTGTAGAACCGGTTCTCCAGGTCAACTCGTGTCTCGCCAATGACATCGTCAGACCCCACAAGATCGTGGTCCATCACTGTGATAACCAGCTCTGTTTCCAGCGGGAAAGACACCGTGAGTTCAAACACTCTGAAAGACAAAGTCAGACATACAAACAATCAGACAGTTAGACAGTCAGAGACAGTTGGACAGGTACAGGTAGTACAGACAGGTACTGACTCTCCAAACGTGGGGTTGAGCTGCTTGGGGATGTATCGATCTTTGGTGTCTAGACTCTGTTGTCCGACATGGACCACTAGGTAGGGGTCGGCTTTACCATTTGGGTCTGTGGGAGCCAGACTGGTGGCCTGAACACAAACAGAGACAGGAAAACACAAAGTAGAACTCACAGTAGAATAAACTGTACCGGTTGGGTTTAAACAAATATAAAACCAACGTAATGCAATTGTAGGCAGGGAAGTTGTCAATTGTAGAACGTGAGATTGGTCGTTTCTTGCATGAAAAGGGCTGCTTTGTAGACGACAACTCTCATATCTCAAATGTCTGAGCATCATTGAATGAATTTTATAAAATGTTGGACTGCTCAAGTAAGTCAGACAAAGAAAGGCTTGAATGGACAGAGAGACAGGTACCTTGACGATGTAGACTCGGACTAAGACTTTGATCGCTGAATTTTTGGGGATTCCATTTATGATCTGACACTTGGTGTCTTCTTCGTCTCCTGAATCAATTGGATAAACCAGGAAAGAGCCCTGAGGAGAGAGAATATAGAATAATAAAACGTCTAAGCAGAGTAACACACAGCCATATGGACAAACAGTGCTCCATCCACAGTACCTTGTACTTTCCCATCAACCTCTCCTCTTCATCCTCCTCTTCGTCCTCAGCACTTGCTCTGCCTTTATACAGTGGGAAGATCTGCAGCCAGTCCTGAAACTGACTGAATTCTGACTCCAGATCACCTCCATACAGCTGAGCACACAATCAAATGCACACAGAAGCAGAAATTTTAAAAAAAATCTACAGTTACTCAGAATCTGTTCTGACTTCACTTGCGTGTCCGCCGGCATCATGATTAAGTCTCAGGAAGATGATGTTTCTCTCTTAAACTAAAGGTCTTTATAGGTCCACCTGGGTTCCCAATGTCCGAGACCTGACCTGGGACCACAATCTAGCTGGGTTCAAATTATATTCAGACTAATCAGGTCTAGTAGGGTCCCACTGCATAGCCGCTGATCTTCCAAGTGGATTCAAGTGGACCGAGTCTCTTCAAGTCTACCACTTTCTGGATAAGGCTCAGTTATCCTTGGGTCTGACTGTGCTAGGGTCTCTTTCAGATACCGTTTCTGTTTTTTGAAAATTATTTTGGGAATATGGGGTTTGGGTAGCCCAGATGTGCCTGCATTGTGCCTTGTTACCAAATCTGTTTGCGATTTTCAATGACAGAATTTCAAGGCACAGTTGAGGGGTGAGGAGTGTCCCTAACTGCGATTTCTGGTATGCACTGGAGCAATTTTCAGCTGAGTGCATAGTGGCCAGGATTGGCTTGAAAATGGTGGTTCAGGTCAGGGTTGAGTTGCTCCCCCAGCTACAAGAGACACATTGCATTCACATCTACACCACATCTTATTCAGTGTTCTTATTCAGACCGGACTGTAAACTGTCAATCACAGTCATTTCACACCTTTAGTGTGGCGATCATCTTGCGTTTGGGAGGCTCAGTCTCAACCACCACCATTTCCTCCTCCTCCTCTTCGATGTTTGCCATGGTCAAATTCGCCCCATCTGAACAAAAAATAAAACTTTAATAACACTAACAAATACAACTCTGTTCTATTACAATTGCCAGTGTTTTTCATTTATTTTTTGTGTGTATATTTCATTTCATAGTATCCCTGACTTATTGTTCTTTTTTTTTTTTGTTTCTCACAGAATGTTCTACTGCTGTTGATTCACACACATAGCTCTGACTTAAACCCCATCCAACAAGTATGGGATGAACTGGGATGCCTACTGTGAGCCAAGCGTCATCACCAACATTGTTGTTGGACCTAACTAATGTTCTTGTGGCTGAATGCGAACAAATCCCTGCAGTCAGGCTCCAATATCTAGTGGAAAGCCTTCCCAGAAGAGTGGAGGCTGTTAGAGCATCAGATTAATGGCTTTCTTTTTGGAATGACATGTTAAAAAGCCACATATGGCTGAAACGTTCCCATGTCCACATGCTTTTGGCCATGTAGTTTACCTCTTTAATGGAAAACGGACTATGAAAGACAGTAAATTATCACCTGAGAGCTGAACTTAAAAAACTGTATTAGCTTTTTATTTGTAGAGATATGTTGGGCGTCTAACATTCACTTCAGTACAGTTTTATTAGAGTGTAACCTTGTGGACATTAGAGGAACTGCAGCCGCACACCCTTAAGCTCTGACTGCAACACTGAGCTGCTGATTGGAAATATCAGCTGTATGCGCTGCTGCTCTCTGCTGTTAAAATAGTTTCAATTATTTAAAAAATAAACAAATTGAGTAAAATGCAAATTATTATGACTGAAATTAACAGTTTAACTGTACCTGTCTCCGCTTGTTCCTCCATCTCCGCTTCCTCAGCAGCCTGCAGACAATCAACACATCAGACATGCTGAGTAAAGAACTGATTAATTACCGTTATTCTCCTCTTTTAAGCTAAAATATGTAACTTTACACATGTTCAATGTAAAGAAATTTTCTACTGCAGTGATCTTTCTTATTCTGAAAACAATCTCATATTTGATAACTGTGATCCCAGGTAGGATTCCAATGGAAACTGATCAGTTTCCAATGGAAACTGACCTGGGATCAAGTTGAATTATCTAATCATACTAGCTGACATTTTTCTAATTTGAATAAAAGTTAGTATGGAAAGCTAGCTGAAGGACTTCCTTCTTAAATGTCTTATTTAATTTCTTATTATTATGTACAACTGAATTTGTTCTTTATTATTTAAAGGCATAGTGCCACACTTCAGTAATGCAAGAAGGCAGATTAAATGATGATGGACACTGGTGACAATGGTCACCTGTCTCTCCATCTCCTCCAGTGATGCGTAGTATTTGGACCACCAGTCCAACTCCTCTTTCTCTGGGGGCTCCTCCTCTAGCTCCTCCCCCTTCTCCATCAGCTTCTTCAGAGGAGCCTGAGGAGGCGGGACAAGAGTCAAGGTCAACCCATCCTTGAATCTTATGTGGTTTAAAACTGGTTTAAATTTGTCTGAACAGTTTTGGTTTTGTGTTTTTAACTAACAGAGGAGAAAGTGGAGGAGATTAACGTACGTACATTAACCAGCTTCATGGGGTTGAGGGTAATCTTTGACTGTTTGATTGACAGGCTGCTGAGTCCGATATTCTTCACTGACTTCAGAGTGTTGATCTTCATTGAATTCTGTCTCACTGGAGGAAGACGAAAAGAAACTGTGTCCATAAAAACTTAGGAAGAGAAGTCAACTACGAGTCCCAGAGGACACTGCTGTGAAAAACATCCAATCAGAAAGCTTAAGACTCGGTTGTCAGGGGCATGATGGCAGGGTGAAGTTTAGCTTTACCCTCATACTTTCTGAGTGCAGACCCTTTTGCAGGTTTAAACAAGTCAAAGATACAAAGTCAACAAACCAACCTATAGAGCTAACATTAATTAGCTAACTAGCTACTAGCTGATAAAATCTGACAGTTGTCATTTCAGCAAAATCAATGATTGCTGACTAGAAATGATAGGCTGCTTTTGTCCACCTCTGTCTAAAATAAAGGACCCACTGTTTCAAATATTACTAATAATTTTGATGATGAATCTGCCACCGTTATCATTGTAAACTGTATATGCTGAATGAGAACGGAAAGCGTGATAGGCGTAGCAACAGTAACTAAAGTGGGTGGGGCTTAGTGATTGGTCGATGAAAAAATTCTGGATACATCTATAGTACCTGTACCAAAGTTATTCAAAATAATTTACTACCTCCATCACTTCTCTGGTAGCTCTTACCTTTTGGTTTAGGCTCCTCTTCTTCCTCCTCTTGCTCAACCCCCAGCTCGGGTGGGGCATAGTCCATGAGGCTCTGAACCACATGGGACCCGACCAGAGCGATTCGACCGAAGGCTCGATGCTCCACCACAAACAATGTCAGAGGAGGGTGGAGGTAGGATTGCTCCGGCAGCTCCTGATTGGACCAGACAGAAAAACAGGAGGGAGGACGTTAGCTGTGTTTCTACTCTGTCTGCATGCAGTGGATACACTGGGCGGGCCACCCCAGATTCAGTGAAAGAACACTGCATTTCTTTAAGCCAGATTTTGGTGACCAGGGTTGCCATAACTAATACCAGTAACCATCGCTTATGATAGAAACTGACCACGTCGATGTAGCGGACCAGCTCTTTAAAGTTGGAGTGAGTCTTGTAGCTCTCGATCTCTTCCGACTCCAGCTGTCGTCCTGCACACTCCACCCTCACCAGGGGGCGCTCCACCTCAAACAGCTGCACCCTCTTCAGCTCCCGCAGACCCCAGAACAGAACCTGAACACACACAGAGAAACACAAAGGCAGCGTCCTATAAGCCTGGTGCCCCATAAACACTTGAACACAACTGCAATATGTCAACACTCAGCGTATGTGTGTGTTTTTCGTATGTGTGTGTGTTTGAGAGACCTCGATCCTGAAGGTCTTCAGAACAGGTCGAACTCCATCTGGGATGATGTAACATCTCTGCTCCTCCATGTAGGCCAGCTCCTGAGGGTCCACACTGCTGGGGAGGCAGGGCTGCAGGGGCGAGATGTTATACTAGTTCACTATCTAGAATGAATTCATGCATATTGTGTTTTTGTTAAAGGACAATTCCAGTTTATAACAACTCTGAGCTTATTTCGGTTGTTTTATCCATTTTTTCTATTAGTAAAGTGAGCGCACTTCAAATGTTGGTAATAGTCCCTCATTGCACAGACAAACTGTACGCACACAAAAAATTGTTAGCACAGTAGGTCAAATTTTAAGCTGGAAACGGGCCTGTAAACTGTGACGGATGTTTTTATGGACAGTTGAAGTAATCATTTTTAAGATTTGCCTTTGTTCTCTCATCCAAACAAGTTTGTCTAACTTGGAGGTTTCTTTCTAAACTAAACAACTAAAGGTCCAATCATCATACCAGCATTTAAAAATGCAAATTTCTGCAGCGAAATCGGTTCATTTCAGCGGGATCACAGCAGTTCGCCGGTTTGCTTGTGAGGAGTAAATTCATCCTTTGGTGAATTTTGACACATGAATTTGCACCGTTGCAAAGTGAATTGACAGTGCTGACCGTAAGGACCATAAGTTTATGGACTCACATGCTGTCTGACCACAATAGAAATCAAAAGTGAAAGGCGGAGTGAAAACCTGGCCGTTATAGAGACGTGGAGACAGGATTTTGTTTAAAATTGGGGATAATGGCACATATGTACAAACAGTCTCTTCAGGAGTTACATACGATTGTTCACATGAAAAGTGCCACAAATAGTTGTGTAAAACATGAAACAAAACAGCAAGAGAGAGAAGTATGACCCTTACCTCCTTTCTCACCTCTGCACAGGTGGCCAATCACAGCGTATAGTGGGTGTGAATGTCGAATTGTTTCAATTGAGTTTCAGAACGTTAAAGAAACGGTCGGACACAGACCCCCCCTCAAAGGGAACAAGCAGGTAGCTTGTTAGCTGTGTGTCACCGTCCAGTTTTATTTAACCTCAAAAGAGTTACATACTAACCGACAGTTAGCAAGCTCAAAAGCTGATAGAAATAATGGACAAAACTATTAAAATAACAGGAAAGTTGTAATAAACCAGAATTGTCCTTTAATTCTGAACTGTACTTATTTATCTTATTTCCAATAAAAAAGGTACAAACAGAGAGACACTGATTGGCTGATTTATTGATTGATTAACAAGTGTCACCTCTCCAAAGCCAGAGTAGTCCAACTCGATGAGCTCGAAGGCCGCCAACAGCTCGCCGGCAGGGGCCCTGCCCATGCTGATGTCATAGAAACGGAGGCGGGGCTTCTGGTAGAATTGCTCCACAAGTTTAAACTCCGGTTCAGCAAACGCCCGACCCAGAGGCTTCGGACTGCCCTGCACACATAAACACACACACACAGAGGCTGTTATGACGTTTCCTGAATGAAAGTATAATAATAATAATCATAACATAAGAAGAAGAAGAAGAACATCAGCTTTACCATTGAGTCGTAGTCAAATATGTTGATGATGACGAGGGGCGGGTCTCGTTGGAGATCCTCCCTCATTCCCTCCAGCAGGACTCTGTCGAACAACAGACACTCACACCAGGCTGGAGAGAGCGTATCAGACAACACCTGAACACACACACACACACAAACACAGAGAATATGTAAACAAATGTGCGCGTTAAAGGGGTACTCCACGAATTTCACACATCAAGCTAATTTTTCTGGTCACGGTTAGTACTATTCAGACTGAAAAAACAGTTGCTTTACAAACTGAAGTGTGACGTTTGAACTGTCTACCAGGCAGGGAAGGTTTCATGAAAGACGCAATGCTACTGCATTATTAGAAATCTAGGATCCATTGTCTTTAGAGCTTGTCAAATACTGAGGGCAATAAGTCAGGATATTTCTGCCTCTACTGCACAGATTTTTACTATTCTTTGATAGATAAGGTTAAACAAGCTTAATTTTATTTTAAAAGAGACATATACTAATTTTATGATACAAACACTGAACACTTAAGATTATGGCAAAAATAAATGTAAAGTGAGATCAAAAAAAATTATATCTATTTTTTTACCCTAATTACCTCATATTTAAGGCTCAACAACACCGTTGTCCTATTTTCAAAGAATGATTTGCTCTATTGACATCTTGGAGCAAGTTGAAGTGTGTGAATTGTCGCAATTTGAAATCAGTGTGCCAATGCAATGAATGAAAAACTGAACCTTCTAACCAGTGGGACAGTTGAACCTACCCTGGTGACCTGGCACTGATTAGAGAAAAGGACCTTGGCGAAGGGATCTGATAGGCCGTCGTCATCGGCTGCCATCAGGCCACGCCCCTGGTACAAGTGACATCGTAGCTGGAAATACCTGCTGTCTGCAGAAAAAGAGAGATTTACCTTCACCTGACCAGGACAGACAGTTTACTAATGAGTCCAGCTAAAGCTTTATGGTTGACAAGTCAAAATAAAACTAATCATGGGGCTTTTATTTTGAAGTACAGACTTTTCTCTAACAACAGACAAGAAGTTCTGAGCAATCCTCCTGCTGGAGGAGGTCAGTTTACTCACCCTGGCAGGACAGACTAATAGGAATCTTCTTCTTCTCCATGGGGACCAGCCTCCTCTGCTCCTCCTCCTCCTCCTCATAGACTGGAAGGAACTCATCCGGCAAGCAGTTGTTGGCCTCTTTACTGTACTTGGCCAGACCGAGCCACAGGTACACCTCCAGCTTCGCAAAGATCTCACTTGCTGAGCCTCCTGGAGACTGGGAAGACAGACAGAAAGACAGACAGAAGATTTCAGACATGGAAAAGTGAGTGTCACTTGTGATTTTAAAGACAAAATGGCAACAGCCTATAAAGATTTTAGAGACAGAACAATGAGAGTTTCATCAATTATTTAGAGATAAAACGCTGAGTGGTATCTATCATCTTAGAGACAGGACAGTAAGCAGAGAGACAGAACGGTGAGTGTCATCGAAGCTTTTAGAGACTGAACTGCACATATTGGATGTTTTTTTGAGACGGGACAGTGAGGGTCATCAATGATTGTAGAGAATGAACAGCAAACAGCCTGTCATTGGGGATTTTAGATACAGAATGGTTACCTTCATGTAGAGGGTGGTGATTTGGCCACAGTCCCGCCCCTTCTGCTCCTCCACCAATGAGAACAGGATGGAGTGAGCGGGGATCCTGACATAAGCCAATCGCTTGCTTCCACTCAGTAACCATAGAAACGCATCCGGGATGGTATTCTGGGGCTGGAGAGATATTTGGGGGAGTTGGGGGGTCAGACCTCAGACTGTAAATGCTGCAACCTCTGATATCTTTGTTGTGACCTATGGTCACCTCTCTATGACCTCTGACCTCTTTAGCCAGAAGGCGAAGTTTCTTCAGGAGTTTCCTGCTATCCATCAGCCGCTGTTTGGCCGTCCGCCTAGTGATCCTCCGCCTTGCCCTCACTGCCTGTCTGGCCAGCACGACCTGGAGACAGTCAGATATTCAGTCAGACAGGTAATAGACTGGCAGGTAGATGGTGACGGGTAGAGAGAGAGACAGTTGAGAACATACTCACCAAATTCTTCTTGATAAACTCCTTCCTGCATTTGTCCAGGTTGTTGGGACGATACTGAGACCTCCTGTCTGAGACAAAACTAAACTGTCTGCAGAGAGAGATATGGACAGGAGGAGGAAGGGAGATAGACGGAGAGAAGGACAGAGAGACAGCCGGTAGACCAGAAAAAGAGACAGACAGGGAAATATATATGGGGACAAATCGAAAGGAATCAAACAATATTTATTTTACTTAAATTTAAAAAAGAATTTGTGTAGAATTTTTTAACAGTGGGAAACTGACTTGCAGGAGGCCAGTACTTCCAACAGCACCTCAACCAAACGCTCCTTCGCCTTACTCCTTGGCCTCCTCAGGAGACGTTCCACCTCATCAAGACCACTCTCCTAAAAGGGGAGCGGAGTGCAGAGAATACAAGACAAGACCAAAGTTTCTAGGCATTGTCAAATACACACACCATGTCATTCATCTTTATGTGTTAATAAAACAGAACTTAAAGATCACTTGTC
Organism: Xiphias gladius; assembly: GCF_016859285.1. Taxonomy (NCBI): domain Eukaryota; kingdom Metazoa; phylum Chordata; class Actinopteri; order Istiophoriformes; family Xiphiidae; genus Xiphias; species Xiphias gladius. The sequence goes on along the minus strand of NC_053420.1, from coordinate 6,757,609 downwards.
TCTCACCAGCCTGTCGGCCATCTTGCAGAGCCAGTTTGCTTGATAGAGACGAAAGCTGTGATCTTCAAACTGACTCCAGACAAACAGACAAGGCTTCCGTTTCAGGGGGGGGGGCTGGAGGAGAACACACTGGAACGACCTGAGAAACAGACAGACAGGAAGTGAGAGGTGTTTGTGCAGTAGTTATCTGTAGGTACAGTAGTTACCCCTACAAGAATCGCCACCATATGATGGTAAATGGTAGCGAGCCACCATGCGAGGGAGCAACTATCAGGAGCAATTGGGGGTCAGTGTCTTGGACATTTGACATGTGGACAGACAGGGATGGAACTGCCAACACTGCGAATAGTGGACAGTAGTCTACTTGTTGAACCACAGTCAAGTCAAGTCAATTTTATTTATATAGCCCAATATTACAAATTCGTCTCAAGGGGCATAATAATAAGCACAGCATACAACAACCTCTGTATTTAGGGAGCTCAGGAAGGCTATGCAGAAGTACCTTTCATTGGCCTGTGAAAGGTTCTGGCAAACTGTCTGACAATTTAGGGAGGGGAGGCAGGGCTGAACACCTGATGGGAGAACTGCTGACCGTAACCGCAGATATTGTTGGGTAGGGGAAGGAATACTCCTAAACCTTACTGACATGCAATCTGCAGCGGAGGCATAGTTGGAGGACTCAGACAAAGTCTTACCATCTCCCTTGCAGATGCTACTAAGGTAGTTAAAAAGTTCTGCAGTGGCTTGAGCCAAAAGACACTGCTGAAACTATCTATCCCAACTGGTCTGGGAACGTTCTGGGATCACCCAGGAGTAACCAGAGGATGTGGCTGGGTGGAAGGATGTCTAGGCTACCATACTTGGACTGCTGCCATCATGCTCACCTTGGAGAAATGGCAGAGGATGGTTAGATGGATGGATTGTGTACTAGTTCTACCTACTGAGCCGTAGCCAAGGAGGGGTTGTGTGTCTCTGTGACTTATGGAGCTACATTATTGGGAACTATATGTCCTGAATCCAGTTCTTTGGGATAGAGTGCCTGGATGATTCTGCAGCCACCTCATTGATCATTGCCACTGAAGAGACTATCTATCCCATCTGTAAAAAAAAATGTTCTAGGATTACTGAATGGCAGTCGGAGGAGGTGGCTGGGGCGAAGGATGTCCAGACTACCTTACTTGGCCTGCTGCCCCTGCACTCACCTCGGGGAAGCATTAGAAAATGGATGGATGGACTGTGGACTACTTAACCTGTGTAGGTGAAGTGGTTATTTACCTGTCGTACTCAGTGGGCTCGGGTCTCATGGCAGCAGACACTGATCTGTTGTCAGGTTCGGGACTCAGTACCCCCTCTCTGTCCAGCTCCTCCTCTGACTCCAACAGACCCTGCACCTCCTCATTCAGATCCTCCCTGCTCCTCCTCAGCTCCTCCCTGCTCCTTCTTAGCTCCTCCCTGCTCTGGCTCTTCTTGGATTTCCCAACCCCCACTGCCTTCCCATAATTCCCTGTAAGAAACAGCTGGTGAACCTCGAGGTTTTGATGTTGGGAATAAAATTCTACATCTGAACCATGGATGAGTTGGATGGGGTACCGCCACTCAGCTTTGCTGTCTAATAGACCACATTATAGAAGAGACATTTGTAAAACTGTTGACAGGACACCTCCAACTGCAAACAAGGTAAGTTATTACTCTTTCTATTATATTTTCTATTCATTTTTAATCTATGGAAGTTTTATATGTGTAAAATTTCCCAGAGACTAATGCACCTGCGCAGTGAGCTGCACAACATGGAAGCAAACCCGGAAGCTAGAAAACTTTTTTTGGCTTATTTGCCAGGTGAGCAATTTTTATTTAAGTGAATGGGGACTATCTTTGAGCTCGATATCCAGTTCCTATAATACATCCATGACCCCAGGAAGCCAAGATCGTGTCTCAAGATTGTCCTGAATCCAGCATGAGGTGCTGACTCAGGCCCAAAGTACGCCCAAATGCCGGCAACCCGAGTTGATTTTTAATCAAAATCCGCCCAATTCTAAACCCACAAAACTACAGTATATTTGGGTCAGAACCAGCTCACATTTGGTCCTCCAGTGCCAGAAAAGCATTGCCCAGCCTGACTGGCTACTTGGGATTTCTTTTTGTGGTTTGTTGCGCATGAAACCACACACAACAGTGATGTCACCTGTATATCACTGCAGAAAGCTGATAAGTTGAGGTCAGCAAAAACAAGATTTTCAGGGGGTGTTATCTTACTCTTTAAATAACAAGAAAAAATATAACATACCTTACATGTGGAAACCTAAAAGCTAAAACCATATTAGCCACTAAAGACTGTCAAGTTTAGTGTTAATGCTAGTAGCATCCATAACAAGAATGGTCATGTTTTCCTCTTCTAATTAATATGAAGTTGAAATAAAAGCATAGAAATGCTTGTATTCTGTGGACGCTTTGTATGTTTTGTGGCTTTTATCAGCTTCAGTGCAATGATGTTTGAAGGTATGAATGCCCTGTTAGACTGTGTTTATGCCAAGTGAGAAGATGCAGCAGATGTTCAGTGAGGCTGTGCTCTGCACAAATATAAATGATGAGAAACAAAATTTAACTAATTCAACATTCAACTAATTCAACCAATAACATCTGGACCTGAAAACAGAGAAACAGTCCTTCAACTGTACAGAAAAGAGCTGAAATGAATAGTCAATTAATCCATCTACAGACAATGACTCGACAACTATTTTTATTATCAATTAATCATTAACATTATACTTAATTTTGAAATAAAAATTATCAAACATTCTTCAGTTCCAGTTTATGGATTAGTAGTGTCACCCCTAGTAAAGATGTGTCTGTGTGAAAACAGTTCTCATATCCAGGTCATAGAATACACTTTTTACCCATGGAGAGTTCAAAGGTCAGTGGTCTGGTTCCTACTGACGGGTCTATCATAGTGACTTCAAACAGAGACGCGAACAGCAGAAACTCCTCCCTCTCCCCCAGGAAACCCTGAGGATGAAAAACAAGAAAGATCTGAGATCTGCCGGATGTCACTCTCTCTCTGTTTTCTAACTGGAACGCCTCGTCAACAGCAACACTGTCTTGTGCCTCTTTGATTTGCCTTATTGTATATCCTTCCACTTTGATGGATAATGTGTAGTTTTAAAGGTATTTCTTGTCATTGCTATGCAGATGATATTCAAATATACGTTTTGTTTAAGCCTCAAAATGTTATCTGTTTTGTTTCACCAGCTAAATTATAATGTAAAACATATGGCAGATAATTTCCCACAATTTAATGCTGATAAAACTTTTTGCCCCGGCCCGCACAAATAATGATCCATGTTTCCTGGCAATAACTGTGAAGAACCTGCATGTTAAAAATCATTTTAAACATAAATCAAAAACATAAATATAAACAATCCTATATTCTCAAAAGCTGGGACTGAGTAAAGTTCTGCTGGGTGATTCATGGTCAGAGGCGTAAAATAAATTATCTTTTAACATCTGTTCTTCTCTTTCAACATGAAAATATAGAAGGTAAAGGGAGGAAGACATTGAGACAGAAGGAAGGAGAGGTAGAAATTGACAAAAAAATGAGTAAAGTGAACAGATAAATAAAAAAGAAGGAGAGAAATATGGGAATGAAGACAAAAAGATAGGCAGAAAAAGCACATGGACATAGAAAGAAAGCAAGACTGGCAGAAGAAATCTTTGATACCAAATGTTTATGTAAACAGAAATGGTGTTGGTGGCGAGGGCACTGACATCAGGGAGCGGATGGATCTCCTCATTCTCCACGGTAACAGCCTCTGGTACCTCAATTCCCACCTCTCCTGACTCATCGACAAATCCACTGGAAGCCACAGATGCTACGGCAACAAGTAAACAGACCGATGAATGAACTACACATACTGGAGGTGTTATTCAACAGAGAAGTCCCAAAAAAGGCCTGTGGCTCGTAACATGTCAGTCTGAGGTGGAATATTCCGATCAACGCTGTCAGATGCTGTTTCTGTTTGCAGGATTATTTTCTTCTAAAGTTCTTTACTAGCTAAAATACCAGACATTACTGACATTTGTTCTATAGCACAGCATCATTCCATCATTCAAAAGCAACTCTAACATTTCGCTCCTTTAGACCTAATTTGGAATAAAATCCGAACAGTGGGGAATCCTCTCGTTAGTTGTTTTACCTTGAGTAAATAAACAAGATACAGCACTTTGCAAGTATGAGGCAAAGAGACAGGTGTTTTTTTTAATCTTTTGATGGAGCTAGGCTAGTCTTTTCCCCATGCTTCCAGGGATTGTGCTAAGCTAGGCTAAACACATCCTGGACCTATCTCTGTACTGGACACTTTGAGACGAAACTGGTATACATCGTTTCATCTGACTCTGGAGAAGAAGATTTTACTAAATGTTAGAGTGTTTTGTCTATTTGTCTCCTGTTGAGGAGAATTTTGCTTCTAGAGAGGTCTTTGAACACATGTAAAACATTTAACTACTGTATTGGCTTGAATATAAGACGATATTTTTCTCTGGAAATTAGGTTTGAAAAAGTGTGGGGCATCTTATACTCCAGAACTAGGCCATTACATGTTTACACTACAGATATTCTTTTCACCAGCATAAAATGGTCCTCTGCACTGGGTGTTGAATCCCGAGTTGTTTGTAACCTTAATGTTGCTAGGCTAGCAACAGTGTTTTCAAGTCCATTTAGAGAATCTTTCAGAGTTAGTCAGCACTAAAAGAATTTCATAAGCCCAGTTTCACCTGCAGAACTTTCTGAAGGTTTCTTTAACATGTTTTGCTGCCACGGAGGAAATAAGTTCATGACAACTGAAAATGAGTGCATAGCGTCTCCTAATGTCTTTACTGCAGAAATGAACCGGGGAGAAAATCTGACAAACAGCCAAAAATTACATGTGTCACAGACGATAAGCTCAAAAAGACTAGTGTCTGACAAATGTTGTCAGAGAAAATGATTCAGACTGCTTAAAAAGCCCGACAGGAGAGAATGTAAGTAACGTTATGTGACTGATGTGGTTTTTATGTATTACTGTATCCCACGTTTCACTTATACAACAGAAAAAAGTTTCAGTGCTGAGGCTGAATCTAATGACTCTCTTCTCCTTGGATTAATAGTATCTCAGGTAAACATTCCCAACAATACCAGTGTGGAAGTGTGTTTCATAAAAGCCTTTTTCTCAAAAACAAATGTTGGAAAAGAGGGGTTGTCTTATATTCAGGCCAATACAGGAGTTCTCCTTGGTGTTTCACCAGCATTTTTAAATGATGAGAGGAAACTACACCCTCTCCCGACGGACCTTCCTTCTTCTCCTTCTTGCTTCTCCTTTTCTTCCTCAGTCCCAGCTTCCCCAGCGCTCCTTTCACCTTTAGGACACACAAATAGGAGGGTCACATAAGAGCCAGTGAGGCCGTAAGAGATCAGGTGAGTGTTGTTAAGGTCACACAAGATTTTACTGGATATTTTGAGTGCCGAGGTAATAGAGTCCTGACTGAGATGAAACATGTTATAGAAAATACCAGCTGATAAACTGACTTGTTGCCCAAGTTAACCTTTTTGCCCAGGTTTTAACATAGTGTCACTGTGACTTTATGAGTGTTCATAGAACAAACAAACAAAAACAAAAAAAGAAGTAAGGCGTACCTTTCCCACGGCGACTGAGCCTGTATCTGCGGTGACTGCGGAGGGGGTGGCGTAAACCTCCACGGAGAGGGCTAGGAGAATTCGACCGCGATAAAAAATTCCTTCACCCAGACCCTGGTTCAAAGCCTGGAGACGGAAGACAAGGGTTAGTCTGGATTAGTCTGTTTTAATCCTCCACAGCCTACAAGTTATCACTGGATTGTTCAGCATTTTGGGAAGTACTTTTATTTTCTTTGCCAAGATTTAGATGAGAAGATTGATCCAACTGTCATGTCTGTACGGTCAATATAAACACCATAACCAGCAGCTGTTAGCTTAGCTTAGCACAAAGACGTAGTATAAAACCTCTAAAGCTCACTGATAAACACTCTTTTTTGTTTAATCCATACAAAAAATGGAGGGATAAAAAGTCAAATTGTGGTATGATGTGGGGTTATGTGCTGGACTATTTTTTGGTCAGGTTCAGTGACTTCCTGGAGTCTCCACAGGGTGCCTGGCAATGGTAACACAAAGACTTTTTATCTAACTCTCGGCAAGAAAGCAAATAGGTGTATTTCCCAAAATTGTGAAGTATTGCTTTCATGTTGAGTTTGGTTTACCTGGTGCACGTCTCCAAGGGTGGAGTTCTGCGGAGAACCGTACAAGTTGACCCAACATGGACCAAAGGTGGGGTTAAACCCTGCAGTCATAAGACAGACAAATGAAGGCTGGTACTCAGATAATGTTAGAGTCAGGCGATAAGCAAGTAAAGACTGGTCTCTTTTAAAAGCTAAAAATATAAATTCAGTATAATGTTCACACATATTCCACATTTCCTCAGCACTAATTCTATCAATAAAACAACCGGGTCATGTCACACTCACTACGCTGCTTCTCTTGTTTTCATTTACTGACTCCAGTCTTTTCTACTTTGCATTTCTTTCGAATGCCGTCAAAGGTCTGTCAGTCAATCTCAACACTTCCTGCAAATGTTTCACATTACAAGTCTACCAGAAAATGATGGTAACATCGCCTTTAAGCCACTAAAATGCTTTCAATGTGAATTACGTGTACAGGAAGTTCTGAGTTTAGTTCATAGTAGCTTTTCAGCAATTAAAAAAACAGCTATGTAGAAGCAACCAGAATCAATAAGTGAGTAAAATTTTTCCATCAACATCAAATTAAACAGGAACAGATCAGAAAATATGGAGGCCTCTTACGGAGACATGATCATATATAAAACAGGGGAAATCAGAAATAAAGGCTTGTCTCTGATTATAAGCATCAGATAAAGACTTGGTTCTGATGCGCAGTAGAATACCACTAAAGTTAAAAGTTGTATCACTAAGGATGTGTAAACAGGTGGTCGTACCGTTTCTGGTCGGGTCAGAAATCTGCTGCAGGTCCAGGAAGTGCGTTGCCAGGGCGATGTCTCCCATCTTGGCATCATCAAGGATCTGGACTCTGATTCGCTGAGCCAGAGGAGGAAACTGCTCAATAAAGGAGATCTCCTCATTCCAAACTGGACAGCTGGTGGCGCTGGCGACTGACGTCTCCCCCTGGATTAACAACCACACACAAAGAGACAAGTGGCCCTTTTCAACCAAAACGTTTCAGGAACTATGGAACCAGAGAAACTAACTTCAGGAACTAGGAAGTGGTGGAGATGATTGGAGAATATTCACCATCATTGGAGATGGGGCCATGTCACTCAACCACAGCTCCATCTCTCTTTATCTTGTTCTTTTTCAAATTAGCTGGGAAGCCGATAACACAACCTAACTTTGCCTTTAATGGTGATAAACACCAAGAAATTTCCACTATTCATCCTAAGATTAATTGTAGACTCATCCAGTACTTCATTATTTTGTGAATGAAGCTACACAAGCTGAAGCAGCTGCTGGATCTGTATTTGACCAATCAGCAAGATTCTGCCCTGCAAACTCTGCCTGAAAGTTCCTGAACCATCAGAAAATATGACCTCCCTGGAGCAGGGACAGTTTTGGCACTTGGAGGTATCATATGGGAGCTAAATTTAGTCCTTGGTTCCTCTGGTTGAAATGCAATTTAAGTTCCTGAGTTCCTCAAAAGGTTCTTGGTCCCTAACTGTAGCTGACAGCAGTGCATGCCTCTGACTCTCTGGGGGAAAATATTTATAACAACACGTGTATATACATGTCTGAGTACCTGTTGTCCTGCAAAGGTCACTTGTACATAGGGGTCAATGAAGACTGTCCGGTCAGTGACCGACATCTTGGCCATTAGACCCGCCTCCATGGTGGGTAGACCTTCGGCCCTGTAGATCCGGACACGAAACCGTGCCCATGGACGCTCAGAAGCCATACCACGAGGAAGCAGCAGGTTCCTGCAAGAATAACAACATCAGAACCAAGAGCTGCTTGCACCAGGTGTTTAGTGAAATTTTATGTGATCAAATAAAGATGAGGATGAATATAACTGTACACTATGATATTTATGATGCATCGTTACTGACTTTTCTATGTCCTCATTGGCTCCAGACGTGGAGGACGGTGGCAGACTGGGCATGTTCAGAGCGTCTCCCTTCATCAGCACACTGAGGCTCGCCTTAACGTAACCCTTGATCCCTGACCTGGTGTCTGCCGGGTCAGTGAGAGGAGCCCACTTCTGGTAGAAGCGGTGGTCTGGAGACACAGAGAGGTAAGAAGGTCATTGAGTTCTGCAGTATTTTAATCGGGGCGCTGCGATGTGAGCAGTACTGGTACCTGGCTGGTTGTACACGGTGGAGATGTCAATCTTAAAGGTTCCAATGTGGGTCATCAGGAAGGCCAGAGTCCGCCTGTGGACCACCTGAGAGGGGGTGACATCACAAGTGTTCAGTTTGGCCACACCCATGTCTGTCACCATGGTAACGGCCGTAGAGCCAGAAGTGAAAAAAAAACAAATACTAGAACTGACCTTTATCTCTATGACTTTATCAAAGAGGATCTGTGGAGCCTCCTGAAACTCAAACTGGAAGTTCTGAAAGAGGAGAGTAGATAAACAGCTGTACTGTACTCTACTGTACTGTACTGTATTCTATTATACTGCACTTTATTCCATTGTACTGTATTGTATTCTACATTGGTGCACTTTATTCTACTGTTCTGCTTTGCCTACTACTGTACTGTATTCTACTCAACTCTCCAGTACCTCATTGTAGAAGGGGCAGTTGGTAGATTTCTGTGTCGCTGTGTGTCTTTTCTGATCTCCCACTCTGATGAAAACTGCAGGACTGATGTTCACTCCAACCAGCTTCTGAGCCTCCAGGATGTTCACATTCACCTGCACATACACAGACACACACACACACAAACAACCACCTCGGTGATAAAAAAAAACTTCATGGTTCTTTGACTATATCAGCTGTAAATGACTGAACGGCTTGAAAGTCTGAGTTTTTTGAGCTGGGCTACCTTGCTCAGCCTGCTGCCATTGTTACATGGACCTGGAAAAAAGGTCAAAAATGGATGGATAAATGAACTGACCTGGAAGCTATGGACTCTGGGCGTCCCTGCGACAACACTTCTGGACAGTGGCCTGCAACGACTAGACACACACAAACACACAGACACACACATTTTTGACAGCGGATCGATTTTACTGCATCCAGAAGAGTTGATAAAACTCAGGTAAATAGTCAGTCAGGTGACCAGACCTCAGCAGGGTAGTGAAGACAATGTTGGAAGTCTCCATGTCCATCAGGTCATCGTCATAATCGTCATCGTCGTCATCGTCGTCTTCATCCCCAGTCCCGACCAGGCTTCGCCCCAGACGACGAGCCTCTCTCTCCAGCTGATCTGGGCGAGCGACAGTCTTCTGACTGACAGGAAAGAGAGAGAGAGAGAGAGAGAAGATGCTGAAGATGAATACTTTATTCTGCTCATGTGTCCAGCTTCTCGAATGAGTGAATGAAAAGACTGTCTTCCCAAGAAAATCAACAGAATAAGTTATTTCAGCAAGTGCCCCAAAATTACATATATTTAAGTTCAAGTGACAAAGCCCTATAATGGTTGTAGGAATTATTACTCTTTTCCACCTGTTTTTATGCATATTTCCAATTTGCATTTAAAGAAAATGGAGTAAAAAATGTCATTCCTATGACAATTTGGACAAACTCCGGATAGAAACTGATCTAGTGTGTATCATGGCGACTTAGATGGGTCCCACATTCCTATCCTTGCTCCACAGTTTCCACGGTTAATGATATTGTTTGATATTGTTTTCCCTTTGATATTACGTTAAGATGGAAGCTGCTTTTTCCAGAAAAAGGTTTTTCTCCTAACAATCTACTAAAATATATTTTCATACTGAGAGAGCTGACAAACCTCCGAGTGGTGGACTGCGGTGAATTTACAAAAGAAACTTTCGGCTCAGAGGAGAAATTAAGGTTCTTGTCAAATAGATATGGAGGCTCATTCTTGACCTTGGGAACACATCTCTGCAATTAAAAAAATTATGGCCTCAAGGTTGAATAAGAATCTTTTTGTAGAGGATTTGAAAGTATCCCATAGACTTCTTCCGCAAATGGAACTTGGTCAATTGTCTTCACATGACCAAAGTACGTAACTTCAAATTATAACAAGTGGTCGTATATGATAGGGGAAATCAAAGCCCTGTGTTATACAGCTGAAAGCTCCAGAAAAAGCTGTTACGTGAGCCTTGAGTTTAGAACATTTTATCACAGGGACATGAGACAAAACCTCAGATAAAATCTAAGTCAGATGATTCCCATACCGGTTCCCGAAGTCAGGGGGCAGGATCATGACTGGGTGTTCACACTAGAGCCCGACTGATACTTGGGCATGGCCGATATAATGTTTACAGACATATCAGTATTAGTGTTGATTATCAGTCTAGCTGAGGAAAATTAATGTGTGAGTTCTCACCTGTCAGGGTCATTAAATCCTTCATTCCTGATGACCAGAGCCGATCTGAGGATGAAGGAAGGGAGAAGAAAAAATTAAACAGGGGGAAAGAATTATTTGTTCAGTCCGCTCAGAGCTACCTCTGATGATTTGGACGTCGGCACTGTTTTTTTATGACACATTAAACGCTGGAACTTTCACACTGTAGATTTTTTTCTGATTTGACAGACCCTTGACAGCTTTTGTGCTAAGCTAGGCTAAACATGTCTCGATCAAACTAATAGTCAGACTTCAGATAGATGTCTAAATTCATTTATTGCACAAAGCTGCCTAGCTCTTGACTGTCTTAAGGGGGACTAATTTTCCATTGATTATGGATAAATTAAGACTTTACACTGACCGAGCAACCACTAGGAGTTGACACTATCACAAACTTTGGTTCCCAAAGTCCAGGATCACCGATATTGATATTGATCACCGATATTGATACAGATATCAGTCACAGGCAAAGATTCTGCAAGATTTTAGGCAATTAAGCTTCTTTAAACCCCTTAGCACCTGAGTGCTGCAATTTGCATCAAAATTCATATTCCTGCTCGGAGACAAATCAGACCACACTAACACGATAAACATATTTTGAGATTCAGTGTGACTAACACTGTCACGGATATCATTTTCTGCGCTATCCATTGCAAAAAAAAAACCATCAATGAATCTGCTTAGACATATAAGAATTTTAAAAAACTTTATACCTCCAGAACTTGCCTGAGAATAATCACATCTTTAATTTTTCTTCATTATCAAAGCAATCCTGTGATATTTGCCTTTACATCCAGGGGTACTAATGACTAGTTCGGCATACTTTTGATGGTGCTAATTTGCCAAAATGTAAATAAAAATAAGCTTTTTAAAAAATGGGGCTCAAGTTTTAACCCAAAGGTAACTAAATGACTCCATGGCAACAATATGCTTCCTGTTTGCATCCCTCACAGCATTATGGGAACTGCAGTTCCAAAATTTAAAGCATGATTATCTCCTTAATCGAATGAACTATGATGGTTCTCATTACTTGTCAGAAAAACAGAAATTTAGAGCCACGTTTTTCCTCTTTTTTTTTGTCATTTTGTGCCTCTGGTCATTAGGTGTCACTGATTGTTGCCATAGAAACACTGGTCAGCAGGTTTCACTGGTTGTAACCGTGGAAACGTGGCTTTTAGTTGTCAGTTAGCCAGGGGGGCAGGGTGGCTAACTTTTTAAGCTTAAAATAAGCAGTGGTGGAAAATAACAAAGTACATTTCCTCAAATACTGTACTTAAGTACAATTTTGAAGTACTTTACCTGAGTATTTCCATTTTATGCTACTTTATACTTCTACTCCTCTACAGTTCAGAGGCAAATATTGTACTTTTTACTCCAGCACATTTATTTGACAACTTTAGTCAGTTAATTATCAGATTCAGATTAATAAAACAAAATACGCTCAAACAATAGATGATGATAGGTGTACAGTAAGACCTTACTGAACCCCGTGGAACAGTTTACAAGTTACCCCTCTCTCTGTGTTTTCAAAGGTATCCAGTGTGGTCAGGATCTTACTCATCACTGTCTTCAACCCTCAGGAAGTCGATTCCCTCCCAGCTTCCTGCAGTTCCCTCAACTGGATGGTAACGAATGTCCAGCTCTATATAGATCTACAGAGAGAGAGAGAGAGAGAATAGAAACCAAAGTGACACTTGCCAAGATTAGCAATCTCTTATTCAACAGAGTGTGCGTTTGTGTGTGACTTTCGTATCATGAAAAACGACCCCAAACCTTCACTACAGCCTTGTCACAACCTAAAAGGATTAGTTATTTATTTTTCAACTGTGCTTTTCAACAGTTTATCCGTGGCATATCTCCTGCCACCGTAGGTGCACTAAGTCAGGAAATGGTCCTGTGGGTTGTATCTAGTGCCAGGATCTTTGAGTGTTTTTTTTTCCCCCTTGGTATATACCAGGTGTGAACCTCTAAATGTATTGAGTATTTTGAGTTTTCCAGTATTGGCGTGACAGGCTGCAGTTCAGCGTGTACGGGAAGCGTTGAGGGCAGCGAGCCCACACAGTACTCAAGTGAGTTTTCAGCACCATTTAGGGTTGTACTGCTTTGATTTATCTGGCTGTCAGTTATAAACCGAGTGTCGGGGATAAGATTAGACACATCAGAGGTTTGGACAAACAGCCTTTACGGTCGTTTATGTTGGAGGAGTTGTTGGTTTGTGTTTATGTGTCCTTACATCAGTCGGGCTGTAGTTGGCATCAGTGAGTGGTTCCCTTAGCAACAGCCTCCCCGAGGTAACAACATGCTGGAGACTGACAACAAGTTTACCGAGCAGTCTACACACACACACACACACACACACACGCACACACACAAACACACACACACACACACACACACACACACACACACACACACACACACACACACACACACACACACAAATACACACACATAAACACATTGTTGTCTAATTAGTCAAACTTAAAATGCATGTGTGTGGGTGTGTGTGTGTCTGTGTTACCTGTTGGAGAAGACTTTACTGCAGTTGTAAACACTGATGGACAAAACTTCATCTCTGGCCACTTTACCGTAGTAAGGCCAACGGAAATACTGTACACAAACAAACACACACACACACACACACACACACACACACACACACACACACACACACACACACACACACACACAGGTTACTTTCACTGTAAAATTAATTTATGCTGTCAACTCAAAACTCTTATTACACAAACAAGTTTTTGAGCATGGAAGTTCATTTTTAAACTTCAGGGGTTCGAGGGTCAATATTTTATGTTTTTATGAGCTTTCAACCACATCTCACTGACTTCTTCAGGATAAGAAGATGGCTCAGATGTGATCACATGGCCTTGGTACAGAGCTTCGGTCACATGATAACAGCTGGTTGTATATGGGGAGAGAAAGTAAACTCTGTCACTGTTCAAAGATGGTCTCTAGTATCGGATGCAAGTGTCCTCCTCCATCTTTCTCAGGTTGTCCACTGACTCTTGGACGATGACCTTTGACCCTATGCCAGTCGGGCGATGTTATCTGTGTCTGGTGTTCATTCGGTCTCTTGTCCCGGGTCCGTTCTCTGAAAATAACTATCCAACATTTACACCCACTTCACGCTGTGGTTGAGCAGCTGTGTGGAGGTGAGAGGGGCCAGGGTTTGAACTTCTCCCTTAGGAGAAGTTCAAGCACATACATGTTTGCATACTCTTGTGTGGTCTCTGTTCTTATTTTCTGCACCGTGCAGCAGAGTCCTCACCACTGTTATCACTGTTATCACCATCTGTTATCCCATGACCAAGGCCTTGTACTTACGTCATGTAACGACACCTGAGCAGGTTTAATTCATTTGAAAAGGCCATGAGACAAGGTCGAAAGACCCGGAAAGAGCTAAGTAACTGGACCTTGGGTTTACTACCACTTTGTGTTCCCAAGGTCAAGAGTGAATCCATGCTCACGTGAATTTGAAATTTGGCAGATGTATTTGTCCAAAGCAGCTGACATTTTTTCACCATATGCACACACACATTGGCAGCAATTTGGGGTTACGTGTCTTGATCAATCAAGCAAACTGCTAACTTCTGGTTACGACAATGAAAAACTCAAACTACAGCAAGAAGTAAGAGACTGTTTCTGTCTTTACAGTGAACATTTTCCCCTACAACCGTGTCCTGGGGTTAGGTCTCATCACACACACACACAAACACACACACCTGGTCACACCTGAAGAACAAATACAGCCTGACTCACTAGCTTCACAGAAAAACTCAGATACTCAGAGCTCACTGCTGTTTTCATGTCACACAAAGTTTATTGTAATTACATTATCTGACTTGTCTGCAGAGTTGAAAATGGGTGGAGGCTTCGGTTTGTTCAGTTTGTTTTTAGGAGAACCTCAGACTCTGAACCACGCAGAGTCACCTGATCACTGAGTTGTAATGTCACGTTCTGCTCTCGTCACCAGGTAGAAATGTTTTATGTTTTTTTCCCCCAGTTTGGCCTGTATGGGTCTAAACACTACAGTACCCACGAGTCTCAGTGACAGTTGCTAGGGAGATGCCTGCATTCAGGCCTGTAAAATGAAAGCCTTTAACTTCAAGAGATCATTCTGAGCTGAAGTGAAACTGACGCTTCTAGAATCAGATCCAGAACTGAGAAAACCTAATTCAAAATCAAACCAACATTTGTAATAACACAAATTAGCAAAGATCGTGCATTACCTTAATCAGCAGCATGTCATGTGGTGCACCCCATATTACTACGCAAGGATGATACAAAGTGGCTCAGTCAGTAAGTCCACCACTCCGATCCAGACCAAAATATTTCCACATCTATTGGATGGATTGCCTTGAAAATTTGCTTCAGACATTTATGTTCCCCTCAGGATGAATTGTAGTGACTTTGATGATCCCTTCACTTCCCATCTACTGAATATCATATCAACAATGAGAAACGTAACATACTGATGTCTATCAGGTATAATGTTTACCAGGTCCACTATCTTGGTTTAGTCTGTTGATTATCTATTATCCAGCGGGCTGTGGATGTGAACCCCGGTCTCCGGTGTGACAGTTGTGCATTTTGTACAACACCCATCCAGCCCACCAAACCCTACCCTACCCTACCCTACCCTACCCAGCCCCAACCCCAACCAGCTCCTGGTGACTCTGCTGCCCGTAATAAATATAGCTCTTAATTCAAATAAATGTTGCCTCTGTTATGTTTCCTACAAAATGTATTTGCTGTTGCAGTTTAGTTGTATAGAAACGTCATTTCTAGGTTTTTGTTTTTGTTTTTTCCATTTTACGTGCATAACTACATCGATAATGTGTCGTGTCCTGAGCGCTGCCAAAATGCAGGCGGCCTACCCGTCTCTGCTGTGCCTTAAGGCATCTTGTGTAAACACTGATGGAGGACTGAAGCTGCTGCTCTGATAAATTGCCAGTCTGACTGTGTAGACATTGACTAAGACTCAACAGCCATGCTAGCATGTCTGTGAGGCTTCACATGGGTACAGCGGCGCTTTCAGCTAAATGACATCAGCATAATATCATGTTCACAATGAGAAACGTAACATACTGATGTCTATCAGGTATAATGTGTACCATGTTCACTATCTTGGTTTAGTGTGTTGATTAGCACTAAATTCAGATTACAGCTGAGGCTGACGGGAATGTCGATAGTTTTGCAGATATTTGGTCATAAACCAGAGTATTGGACAAATTAAAAAATTTGGACGGATGATGGTGCTAGATGAAAAGTCAAAGGTACATTAAAGTTATTAAAATGAATCCTCTGAGGACCATAAACGCCTGTCCCAAATTCCATGACACTCCCTCCAATATTTGTTGAGACATTACACTCAAGAACAAAGACTTCAACTTGCTGGTGGTGCTTGAGGAAAAATCAGGGGACTTCCAAAGTCATTAGGTTTGGTCCTCTGGAAACCACGAATGGAATGTTTGTACAAAATTTCATTGCAATACGTCCAATAGTTGTTGAGATATTTCTGTCTGGATCAAAGTGGTGGACCAACCAACCAACACTACCAACCATAGAGCCATTCCACTAGTGCCATGGTAATTGCTGCATAAACATTGTTAGTTCAGGGGCATTACATTTTTTTTCTCTATAGAGTCCAGTAGAATAAAGTAGAATCACGTCAACTGTAGGTGTGTATGTGTGTGTTGAAGGAGCGGCTGTTGAAGGGGTGTGTGTGTGTGTGTGTGTGTGTGTGTGTGTGTGTGTGTGTGTGTGTGTGTGTGTGTGTGTGTGTGTGTGTGTGTGGGCAGTGTAGGAGTGGTACAGTTTCCTATCAGCCCCATTAAAATAGTTTCAATCTGAAGCACAAAAATAACTGCAGCTACCTGCTGTCACTCTCACACACACACACACACACACACACACACACACACACACACACACACAGCTGCTTCTATCTGAACTGACCCGTCTGTAAACTTCAGACCGACATCAGAAGAAGCTCACTGCTCTCCTGAGAGGTGAGCTGGTTGTGTATGAACATGTTTTGACTTTATATTTGTGGAGAGAAGTTGGGGTTTTTCCCATTCACTTCAATACAGTCACAGTTTTATCACAGCAGTACCTAGTGGACACAAGAGGAACTGCAGCCGAACACGCCTCAGCTCTGACTGGTTCCACAGCATCGCTCTGTTCTGTGTTCTGATTGGTCTGAATGTGTCTACAGTGGACATGACAGATCATGTCAGCGACTCGGTTTACTGACCTCGTTGAAGACGGCCACGTCCTCACACTGCAGGACTCTGGTCTTATGGGTGAAACCTGGAGGACGGACGGACCGACAAACAGGTTACCATAACAACAGAGGTGATGCTTCAGGCTTTGATGGCAGTTAACTGTCTGGTGAAACTAATCTAACCACCGGTTAAACTGGCCGCCAACACCCAATTGAAGGGACCAAAAATTTATGGACACTCATTCAAAGTACAGATACTATATGAGTGCAAAAGTCTGCGGACATCAGATCAAAGTCAAAAGTATGAAGACACTCGATCAACCAAAGTACACTACATAGTCAAAACTTTGTGGACGCCAGATAGAAGTACCAAATAAAGGCATAAGTATGTGGACAACCATTCAAAGTACAAAGTAAAAGTACACTACAATAAAGTTGTCAGTTTATTAAGTATACCTAACTAACATGAGTGCAGTCTAATACAACAGTCCTGCAATAAATCCGCCCTTCATGATGGTTATAATGTTCAGTTTATATTGAAATTATTTAGAGAGGTGTTGTTTCAACTGTATGATCAGTTTGGAAGATGTAGTTTGCAGTACTGTTGAACTGTGTTGAGAGTTATTTATGGACAAAATAATAGAAAAACTATTATAACGTCATTATAACATAATAAAAATCAGCCTCCAAACTGTTCATAAAGCTGAATCGACACCTGTAAAATAATTTCAACATAAACTGAACATTTCAACCTTTAAGAACATAGCATTTATTGCACAATTGCTTTATTAGACTTCACTAGTTTTATCAAGGTGTACCTGATGCACTGTCAACTGAGTGTATATGTGGGGTGTCCTGGTCCACAACTACAACTGCAACTGTCACACATTTAAAGTGTCTAAAACATTTGACCATATAGATACTGTTGAAAAGTTTTGGGCACTTTAGATGTTTAGATTCTTCTCCATAACACAACACCACCATGGAGGAATGAGTCCAAACACACAGCCAGAGTCATAAAGAACCATCCTCAGAGACAAGAAGAACAAGGAGTCCTGCAACAGATGGTCTGGCCCCCACAGAGCCCTGATCTCAACACCATGGAGTCAGTCTGGGATCACATGCAGAGACAGGAGACACTGAGAGAGACTAAATCCACAGGAGAGCTGTGTCTGGTTCTCCAAGAAGCTTGGAACAGCCTACCTGCTACGTACCTTGAAAAGCTGTACGCAAGTGAACCGGGGAGGACTGGTGATGTTTTAAAGGCAAAGGCTGGTCACAACATCCTCAATTTACTTTAGTGTCTAAATCTTTTGCACAGTATTGTGTATCAATATACACAGATGCTGAACCTGGCTGCAGGGATTTGCTCCCATTCAGGAAACGGAACATTAGTGAGGTCCGACACTGATGTTGGGTGCCGTGGTCCGACTCACAGTTGGTGTCCAAGTTCATCCCAAAGGTGTTGGATAAGGTCGGTGTCAGGGCTCTGTGCAAGTCAGACCCGTTCTTTCAGGTCAGAAGAAACACTTCTTTATGGACCCGGCTTTGTGCGCAGTTGTATCGTCGTGTTGAAATAGCAAAGGGGCCAAACACAAGCTGCAGTGGTAGTATTCCCTTTTATCCTTCTACTCCATTACATTTACCTGACCGTTGGAATTACTGACTACGTCGCAGATTAAGATATTTCAAACAATACACATGTTCATATTATAAAATCATATTTAGAGTCATTGACCGAAGGATAGGCTCACATTTTCCCAAGTCTGTCTTGGAACTACACTCACATGGCCGTATGTACGCTGGAACAGTTTCGGCTTGTTGTAATCACGCCAACACGACCAGGAGGAGTGACTACTACAAGAAAAAAACGTTTCAATGTACAAACGGTGACTAAAAATGACAATTCAATCATACAATTAGTTGCCAATTAATTTTCTGTTGATCGACTAATCAGCTAATCGAATAATCGTCGCAGCTGTAGTTCATTTACTCGAGTAAATAACAGTGTTTTGTGTTTACTGCGTTTTAGTTTCCCTTCGGTGGAACAAAGGGGCCCAAACCAGGATAAACAGACCACACCAAAGGTAGACAGAAGTATATGGACGGGACAGTCCACCTGCTTTCGGACATATACTGTAGGTTATAGCTAATAACAGAGGACATAATATCAAAGAAGAGTCCACAGAAGTATATAAAGACAGTTAGTGCGCGTTTCTGACCTCTGATGGAGAGTCCCACTTTTCTGTCAGATCGTCCCGGCAGGTTGGAGAGCCTCCTCAGATTCACACTGAAGGACATGATGATCCTCTTACCTCTTCACCCGTCTGTTCAGCTGTCTCTCTACATCGCGTCCCTCTAAACCCGACTCATCTGTTCTCTTCTCTCTTCTCCCTTCAGCACTGAGAAACTAACGGCTACGTGTGTTTTCTCTCTCTGTCCAACAGGTTGATGGGACGTACCTCTGTCTGTGTGTGTGTGTGTGTGTGTGTGTGTGTCTGTTAGGGCAGGCCCTTTGTAATGTTTGAGAAAGCAAATAGAGTTGCTCAACTAGTTTCCTCCTTAGAAAACACATACACACACACACACACACGTGCGCAAATGCACTCACACACACACACACACACACACACACACACACAGGTAACTTCATTAAAACAGTGTAAAGGTAGTCAACCATAGGTAAAAGTTCTACACTGAAAATCAAAAGCAGCAAAGTTAAGGCATTGAATGAAAGCAGCTCTTTATCTCATGAAGTCTGGTATTTCTGTTGAAAAAAAAAAAACTGAGCTAAGTGAAGAAAACAAGAACCAGAAAACACAACCAACTGTTAATTTACTAATTTTATTCGGTAAACTTCAGATCCATTCGTTCGAGTTTCCTAAACTTCTCCCTTCTTTTGGTCGAGTTCTGCCGGAGCTTATTAAATCTGCTGGCCGTATGTGGGCCAGAACACAGCCAGGTAAGACTTGACTCACGTACTCTACTCACGTGCAAATTTGAGGTTCTTGTTGTTTACTTGACTCTTTTCTTGTCATGCCACTTTATACACCTACTTCATGACGTATCAGAGGGAGATATCGCACTTTTCATTACACTAGATTTATTTGACAGCTTTAGTTAGGAGTTACTTTACAAATTTTACATACAAAACAAACAAAGAGTTTATAAAATATGATGCTTTGTTGGAGCTCAAAGTTCCCAGCAGTATATTCAGTTGGAGCTGAAACCATTTCTTGATTGATCGATTTGTCAATTGACAGAGAATTTAAATGGCAACTATTTTATAATCGTTTAAATGCCAAACTTTTAATGGTTCCAGCTTCTCAAATGGAAGGATTTCCTACATTTTCCCCCTCTAATCATTTTATTATTTACAGTCACAAAGCTGTTGGTTGGACAAAACAAGCACCGCGAGAGTCACGTTGGGCTCTGGAGAGTGATGATGGGCATTTCTCACTATTTCATGAACTTTTACAAGCCAAACCATCAATTGATTAATTAAGAAAAACAATGCTTACACATGAATGCATCAGTAATAATAATCTAATGATGTGATATATAATAGTACAATAGTAACAGGGGACATGTTTCTGCAGTATTTACTTTTACTTTTGATACTTTAAGTAGATTTCCCTGATTATACTTACATACTGTTACTTAAGTAGGACTTTCAATGCAGGACTTTTACTTGTAGTGGAGTGGTTGTACAGTGTGGTATTAGTACATTTGCTTAAGCAATAGATCTGAGTTCTTCCTCCACCACTGAATAATGCTCTGACTGACTCACTTAAAGTTTGTTCGACTTAGAAAGGTAAACTAAGCTCAGGTTACTAGTTCCACGTCGTTTTCATGAGTTTTGAAAATGTAAAACGGAGTTAACTGAACTTGGGGAAACAAGTTCAATAAACTAAAGACATGAAGTTGAACGGACTGTTTCATCACACAGACAGTCGTTACGGACGGATTTGCTTTCCTGTGACATTGTCTCGGTTTAAAGAGTCAGTTCTTCTGAAGCCACTTAGTACCAGACTCGGTGTAAAGACAACATGCGACGCTGCTTAACCGAGTCAGCGATCGGCAGCTGATCCACTCAACTCATCATTTCAAGTCAAAAGGCCTGAAGTTAGAAAAGCTCATGTTTATACGTCCTAAAGTCTGTAAATAAAGACTACACATTCTAAGTTGAATTACATTGAAATTAATAAAATGCACATAAAGTACTTCCATTAACAAGAAAAAAGATTAGTTGATTCCACTAAATTCCTGTATGTTTTGCAGTGCATACACGTCAGTTTCATTTATTTAATTGGCAACAATTTTGATAATTGCTTAGCTGCGAAATGCCAAAAGAAAATCCCTGGTACCCGTTTCTAATATGTGCATTTGCTGGTTCAGTTTTTCTGTGATAGTAAACTCAACATTTTGGGGCTTTTGACTGAAAAAAAAGCAATTACAATATGTTCACTTGGGCTTCAGGGAATAATGGTGTATGTTTTTTCACTATTTTGTGACATTTTATACACTGAAAGCTGAACAATCAATTCATCATTAAAGAAAATAACTGTCAGATGTAGTGACAATGAAATTTATCGGGCTTACAGTTCTCCTACGATGGATTAATACGACCTTGCTGACCTTGACACACAGAAAAAAAAAATGTGAGCATTTTGATAAAACACAACTTTACATTAAAGGGGCTCAATATAAACTAAAACAATTAAAGGGTTAATACTACATTCTGACACAGATTCCCTCTACAAGACCTACAGTATTTCCAACAAATCTGAAATTAATCAAACAGAGTGAACCTGGGGTTTGTGGGGCCCTGCTGGTTGGTGATCAAGGCCTGCTGTAACATGAGAGATGGATTTGAGGCTGAGGACTAACTGATGACTTTCAACACTCAACTCTCAGCTAAAATTCCCCTTAATTTTTTTTTAATAAAATCATATCGGTAATAATAACATCGTACCGACCAAGTTAATAGCTGAGATCTGGTGGATCTGAAGGATCAAGAAATTCGAGTGGCCAGACGACAAAAACATCGGACAAAACTATGAAAAGTTAAAAAAGCTGGAATAATAGTTGTTTTATTATCGTGTTTGTAACAGTCAGTGTTTGTACAGACATGATGTTAGTGGTCATAGTGGTTGTTACACTGGTTAGTTAACAGTAGTGAGTTGTTAGTGGTGGAGCTGGTGGTCACATGATGCTGTTGATCAACCAGTTTAATAAACAGTGAAGAACCACAGGTGTGAAACAGGATTAAAACTGTCTGATCACATTGGGCAGCACTGTGGAGCAAAGCATTATGGGAGATGAAGTTCTTCACCGAGAGAGGTTCGACAGACTTTCCCACCCCGTGAGACAAATTTTGGCCAAAATTTCTCATTTATTTAATGACATCACAGCATCATGTGATCATACGGCCACGTTGCCGTGAACATTCAGCACGTACGGCTGAACTCAGATCAGATTTCCTTCATGGTTTTCTTCATGTTTAAAATGAAAATGGCACATTTATTTTGGCTGAATTTTCCGACATGTGAAGCTCCTGTGAACACTTTAAACCATGTTTGAAAACAAAACTTCCCTTCAACTAGAGACACAGATAATAAAACAAGTTTTTGGCAATGAAGAAGAAGAAAAACAATCACATCAGGGCAGCCTGAGAGGGACAAACGTCCACCTACAGAATCTGTTGCTTTTTGGCATGAAAACAACACAAGAGCAAAAAAAAAAAAATCAGAAAACTGAACTCACGGTCTTCTTACTTCGATTTTTCGAATGCTTTCATGTGCGTCTTCCCACTGGTTTCAATTCATCCACTGTTTTTTGTTGGGTTTTTTTGGTCAGTTTACTGTTTCTGTGGTCAAAATGAATGTTCACGCTCAGTCAGACTTTTGCATCACTTTGCATCATCATTTTTTTTTTTTTTACTTTTCTGTAATCTTTGCTTTTTTTGTGAACTACTGGATATTTTTTACCTTTCTGTCTACCCCATCTACCCCAACAGGGAAAGAGTTCATTCTTCGGCTTAACCTGTAACAGCTGTTGATACAGCAAATATGTACGTTAATATGTTGATACGGCTGTTTAAAGCCAATAATGAACTGTTCAAATGTAGACATTAATTATTTTAGAGAGTCACAAGCCTAAAATGTTGGGAAGTAAACGGACAAAGATGTTGTTCTCCTGAATGTTGGATTAATCCAGACGACTTGATCCTCTCTCTACTTTGTTTGAAAAATGATTTGGAAATTTTGTTCAAGCATGAAAACCCGTTCAATCACAACCCTCGGATTCAAAACAGTAAATCTCTAAATCTGAGCATCTTTTTCACTTCATGTCCTGTGACTCTGTTGAGCCAGCAGAAGGTGATGGTTTCTATTCTTTTCTTGAACAGAAAACTGTGACCGATTTGATCCAACAACAACCAAACACACAGTCTGAAGCAACAGACACTGTTGGCACCACAGAGACATTATGCCAGAAACATAAAACACTGCTTTATCTAAAAATACACAACTGACGTGTTTTCCGAAATAGTTTTAACCTAATGGATTTTTTGCAGAGCTTTTCAACCACATCTCACAGTCTTTCAGCTGATTTGTTTCCCCCACAACCTGGGAGTTAAATGTCGACCAAGAACTGCAACGTTCAACTCTAAACTGTTCCTCCTGTCATTTCTCTGGCGTTTTTTTTTTTAAATTATTCTAAGTGACGGCAAGTGATTTAAAGCAAGGCCGTTTCAGATGAAGCATTGGCAGCTCTTTAACAATAACTGTGGTTTTGCTGTAGTAAACATGGGTTTTGACTCATTTTAACAGTGTGTGTAAAAGTGTGTGTGTGTGTGTGTGTGTGTTCATGTCATGCCAGTATCCCAGGCTGGAGGAGCCACGTCAATCAGATGATCAGTCTTTGGTACATAAACAGAGGCCACTTTCAAACTCTCAGCGTGAAGCTGCTCGGTCAAGTGGAAGGCTACATTCCAGTCATGTGGGATGGAGAGGTTACCGTGGTTACTACTCCCAAGTACTCACATCGTTGGAACAACTGGAGATGGCGAATGTCCAGTGTTCTTAATTGTGAGTCTTAACGTGTGTTCAGACTCAATGCGGAGTAAATTTTCACCTGCTGGAGTGTTTTTTTTTTTTCCTCTCCCTGTTGCTGCGCCACAGTGTACAAGTACACTGCCAGCTACAGTGCAGCCAATGTGCTGTAGCTGGCGAGCAACATACACACCACCTGTGTGTATCTGTGTAGCAGCTCAGACTCTGGAGGGGAAGAGAGGGAGTCCCTGGTGAGTTCAGGGATTCGTCCTTTTCCTCTTGTCTCGGTGGGTCCAGGTGAATTCACGTTTGTTTACGTCTTTGCATTAATATGCAATCGCACCACCTCTAAAACTTGCTTTGCATTCAGTCTGAACACACTCTAATGATCAGTAAATCTGCTGTAGGGCTGCAACCAACGATTATTTTCATTAATCTCCCAATTGTTATCATTTTTGATCAATCGATCAACTAATCATTGCAGCTCTAATCAATGTAATACAGCATTAACGATCAAAATTGGTATTAAATCGGAATTTAATAATGTTGAATGATCAACTTGAGGCCGCCGTGTTTGTTTACGTTTCGGACAAGAACAGAACAAGTCTCACTATGATGCCGACGATATTTACGATAACTTCCAGGTGACCTGAACACAGCATCGTAACATCATGACAGTCTGCAGTGAAGTCAAAGTGCTGCTCAGGCGGCCATGTTGGCTCCCAGCAAACGTTTAAAAGGCACCTTTACTGTGCAAGATGGGCATGATAAAATCCTGGTTCACACTCTGTGTCTATGCTATAATTGTACTATAGCAATTTGAAGCTTGTCACGTTGTGCTTTAAGTGCCTAGTGAACTGTAGCGATACAAGGTAAACGGGAAAACAGCACATGGAAGCAGAGGCTTGTATCAGTAATAATAAACCAGCTTTGGCGACAGTGCTGACCTTTTATGCATCGAAAACCCAGAGCACATGAGGAGGAGGGTGTGGACCAGGCCACGGCTGGGAAAGTTTTTTTTTTAATCCCCTTAACTTAATTCAAAACCGGAATTTTTAAAAAAATTGGCCAGTGTATTCTGCATGATTTCATGTCTTATTCTGGTTGGTTGGCTGGTTTGCAGACGTGGGTCGTGGCAGCAGTCACACTGCGAGAATTTGATCCTGAATTTCCGTCACCGTCTGAATTTCCACAGGCCGTCTTTAGACGCCAAAGCTACCAATAAACTGTTGTCGGACGCGTCTCACAGTGAGATCTAAGAGCGTCGCGCGTTAGACTGACAAGCAAAGATTTTTTCCACGTTTCTGTCACAAGTTTGAACTTTTGTCTAAGACTTGCGCTGTGTGAAGGGGCCTAAGTGCGAAGAGTGTTTCTATAAGAGAGGTTTATTCAATAGGGCACCATACTGTGAGGCACCGTGTCTATTTTTATGAATAACCTATCCTCCGTAAACTTTACTCATTTTATATTTCATGTCTCTTAATGATTCTATTAGTGTTCTTATAAATTTTTATTTTGAATTTAAGTGCTGTTGTTCTGAAGATGTTTAGTTTTTTCCCTCCTGCAGTGAGATAAACTGATGCCTCTACTGCCTGAAGCCCAAATTGTACTATCTGCCTCTGCACGGCAGTGAGGGTCTGCAGGATGTAATTTCTGTCATCTGTATGCCACACGTTTGACTGACAAAGGTGTGAACGTCGGTGTATGCAGGCACCGAATGTAGTATAAACAGAACCATGTGCTTCTGAATCCATTTTTGTACTTTATCGCACCCCTGAATGAAGATGAGCTGAGTTCAGATGGTTACTACAGCTGAGCAGCTGAGCAGCGACATAAAGGCTACGCTAAAGTCTACAGTAAGGCTATAGTAAAGTTTATAATAAGGCTATAGTAGTAAAGCTATGTTAAAGAGTACATAATACCTTTCATAAAACAGTTTTCCAGCATTTAGTGCAACAACAAAGTGCAAAGTATTGATACCTGATTAATAAAGCTAATCAGAGCCACACACACACAGCGCTGGATCTGGGTGCACAGTGTCACCATGGTAACAAATGGTTATGAAAACCTTTGGTTATGGTGAGTTACACCTGTGGTTGCAGTTCCGCCAATGTCCACTAGATGCTGCTGCGATAAAACTGATTGAAGTGAATGGGAAAAACCCCAAAGTTTCTCCGCGAAGTCAATGCAGTTCTTACACTAGTTCAGCTCTCAGCAGATCAGTTGAAACGCTCTCTGTGTGTATGCAGCTCTGTGAGTTTTAAACACATTAGCAACGTGAAATGCATAGTTAGTGTGGAAGCAGCAAAGGATCGTATAATAATCAATAATCTATACTATATAATCATCATCAGAGAGAATAACGTTGTTATGAAACTGATTTAAAAAAAGAGTGGAGTGTTGCCCCTGGCATCCTGATTGGCTGACAGCTGAATGCTGTGTTGTGACTGGCTGAGATTCCAGCAACACATTATGTTGGTCCCTGAAGAGTGGTCGACTTTGTGGGTTGTGGGGTAGAGTAGAGGGTGCGTGGTGGTCCGGGCCTGGAATGAAATCAGGGTGGTCGTTCAGCTCTATGCGGGGCAGTCTGGGGGCTTGCAGGGGGGTAGGGTTTAGGTCATGTGGGTGTGGGTTTAGGATTTGGGGGCAGCTTTAGGTTTAGGTGGTTCAAGGCCTCTCATTTTAAAATAAGAGACCACCTGGTTGGGAACCTCAGCAAGGACTGACTGAGCCAGAGCCGACTTGGGAGCCTAGAGAGGGGGAGAGAGAGAGAGAGAGAGAGAGAGAGAGAGATGGTGTTAGTGTCTATTTGGTGTCTTAAAGGTCAGGTTCACAAATTTTTTTAGTTTGTCTTAAAAAACAGAGTCAGGTGTCTGTATCAACGGTGGGTTCTGCAGGTTCTGCTTGTTGTAATTATTCCTCCTATTCATTCTGGCCATTAAGAGATGTCTTCCTGAAGTGCTTCCAATGTAAGTGATGGGGACAAAATCCACAGTCCTTGATCTGAGTAAAATATGTTTCAAAGTTTATCGAACTTTAATATGAGGCTTCAACAATCTCAGATTAAGTCTAAATTACAGTTTTTTAGAATAAAATTGCCTCTTTGTGTTTCCCTGTTGAGCTGCAGTGGAAGGATGAAAATGAAAGACTAACTTTGCAAGATATCAACTGAAGCCTTACATTAGCTCTGGATAAACTTTTGTATACATTTTTTGTATCGAACAAGGAAGGTGGATTTTGTCCCCATCACATAAACTGAATCCACATTAGAAAGAGATCTTTAAATGGACAGTATGAACAGGAAGCATGATTACATCAGGCAAAACCTGTTAGGAAACTGACTGTTGTTTTAAGACAGACTTGAAAAAATGTCCCCTCATCCTTAATCCTCTCTTTAACTCCACATTTTGGGGACTTCAAAATAGGTTGGCAGCTGCTGCGTCCCAGTCCTGCAGGCTTTGAGCAGTGGTGTTGTAGTCTTGCAAGGACCTAACCAGACCTCCCAGGAATCTTGCTTCCCTTTTCTTCAAATGTTCTACCTTCACAGAAGATGAGTTCATACAACAAACAGGCAAGCATCAGGAGGAAAGCCAAATTTAACAATCAGAGAATCTGACACGGTCCACACCTCAGACAGGTTAGGAAATTCAGAGTCTCTGAATCCTAAAGACCTTCTACTCTGGTGCTGTGGATAGCATCCTTACAAGGGTCATCACTAACTGGTGCAAGAACTGCTCCGTTCAAAACCGTAGAGCCCTGCAAAATACGGTTTATGATCTGATCTTCACTCCCCAATCTGCACAAAGTATCCACCAGAGGATGCAGATCCAGCCCTGGTATGATAATGAATCCTTTCCACCCCAGTAGTAGACTATTCTAGCTTCTACGCTCTGGAAATCACCTGTGTAGCTAGAAGTCCAACACAAATACTAATAGGGTATTTACTCTGCAAACTATCCAAGATGAAACAACCGGCTAACAATCAACAGATCGCAGTCTGTGAAGACAGGCGCTTCACAATTTTCAGTCTCCTTTTCCACCTCTGCAGGTCTCCTTTACATGTAACTCAAACACCAGTCCCCACAGTGAATCCGAGGAACAACAGGTTGACCCTGAGTTGCTTCCTTGTGTGATAACTGCTTTTCAAAACATCGCCTGTTTTCTTAATCTGTCATCTGTCTAATTTGTCGAATTTTCATGGTTCTTCAGGTGTGTTGGAAACGCAAACAGGAAAGCGAAAAAAAGTGACTGTCCCTGACGCTACACTTGGGTGTGGAAAAAAACACTAATGACACATAGTCTTACATCTTTGAACTGTCTGTACGGGACAAACTGGACAATGTCTCTGGCGACGGCCTCCCCCACTGTCGACCTCAGCACACCGTCATCTCCATCCAGAAGCTCCATGGCCTTAAAGTCCGCCGGCCCCACCCCCACGATGATGACTGACAGCGGCAGCCGCGACGCCCGGACGATGGCGTCCCGGGTCTGGTCAAAGTCGGTGATCTCACCATCAGTGAGGATGAGGAGAACAAAGTATTGCTGCAGAGAGACACAGACGTAGGTCAAAGCCTGAGTTTGTTTTTCTGGTTAATTTCTTAGTGTGTTTTTGTGCGTGTCCTCACAGAGGCACTGTCGGCCTGCGCGGCGCCGCTGGCGAAGGAAGCGACGTGGCTGATGATGGGAGAGAAGTTTGTGGGTCCAGACAGTTTGAGCTGAGGCAAAACCATTCTGTAGGCTTCAACGATCCCCTGAATACCTGAGACAAACAGCGGGGAAGCAGTAATAGATGAAAATACTTAGATTTGTTGATCAGTTGAAACAATCCAAATAAATGTGAAAATAAAAAAGTCTATCAGATTACATTTTTTTTTGGGAGGGGGTGAAAAACCTGGTATTTCCCAAATTTCTCACCAAAATCTGCTCCACTATGATGCGTGTGCTCGTGTGTCTATGTGATCCTGAGTGTTCACATATAGAAGACTATCACAGACACCTTCCCCAAACCTTATTAAAACTACCACACGGCTGTCACAGATACAATCCGACATTAATTGCTGTTATTATAGTAATTTAACTGGATCAATTTTCAGCTGCAGTCATTTAACAAAAAAGCAAACGTTAGAGAAGAGCCAAAAAAATAAAGACATATTGATGTAGCAGAACTTGTTTTTTTCCTCTTTCCTCCCCATTAATCATCTCAAAACTCCTCAGATTTATCTTCTGACACTTTGGAGATGGCCCAATCCTTAAATTGGGAACCGATGGACCAAACCTTATATAAAGTAGTTAAAACTAAATCCACTTCAACCAGCTACAACAGTAAAATGCTGCTTACACATTAATGCATCACTATTTACAATATCTAACATCTGTCATTTATAACAATATGTCTAGGCCATTTTTATGCAGAACAAGTTCTTTTACTTCAGAACATCTACTTGAGTAAGATTTTGAATTGTGGATTTTTACTGTGTGTACCTTGGCAGTAGGGGTTAGTGGGGTTGAAGTTGAGGGCGAACTCATGGTTAGCAGCCTGCAAGAAAAAATAACAACAGTTCAATAAACCTGACAATCGACACGCTCCACTCGGACTGGCTCTTCATGGTAACTGGTGTTGTCATCTTCACTTTCAGATTTACTGTAAGGTCATTTAGTTCAACCAATTCAGAAAAATGACAAAATCATTTTAAACCTCAGAGTGGGGTCAGGCCTAAAAACTATGTCACCGCTGAGAGACCATAAAACCTGTAGAGACCAATGTTGTGATTGGTTGGTTAAAGAGCTCACCTGGTAGTCTGGAGGCAGTTTGGCTCCAAAACCGAACGCTGGGAATAATTTATCACTGAAATAGGAAGCACAAAATAACCACTGTTACAACAATAAAAGCACTTTTTCTACTAGCTATGAAGGTTCAGAGTGAAGAGCTCATAGTTATTTCGGGGGGGATTAAAGGATTAAGAATTAGGGCGTAGGGTTTAAGATACAGGGTGTGGAGTTCAAGATGTAGAGTTTAGGGTGCAGACAGTAGGGTGGAGGACTTTAGGGGGAAAGAATTTAGGGTGTAGGATGTGGTGTTTGGGGTGTAAGACGTAGGATGCAAGGTTTAGGTTGTTGGAACTGAAGTTTAGGTTTGTACCGTTCAAGTCTAGGGTGCTGGGCTCAGGGTGCAGAGCCTGTGTTTGCATGGTTTTTAGGGTGTAGGGGTTAGGATGTAAAAAAATTAAGGTGTAGGAACTACAGTTAAGGTTACAGGGTTTAGGATGTAGGGCCCGTTTCTGCATGCTTTAGGGCTCGGTGTGTAGTTCTGAAGGTGTTGCTTGAGTGTGAGTGTGTACTAACGTGTCGTAGTCCTGGACCACCTGACCCACAGACCACAGGGCAGACAGGTATTGGTTCAGCCCGTCTGGACTCATGTAGTGGAGAGAGTTGGGTGAGCGAGGATCACCGTTAGAGCCGGTGAAGTCGATCCCCACCTACAGTGTTCACAAAACATCCATTTATTTATCAGTCCCCACCTACAAACATCCATTCATTCATTCATTATTAAAATAAATCGTTCATATCTAGTAAATTTAATTAACCACTTTATAAATTGTTTTTTATGCGTCAGTTAATTAACTGGTTTTGATTAATAGCTGAAAAGCCTGTTAGGACTCCCAAGGGTCCTAATATCAATCATCTCTTTATCTAAAGAACGCAAAATATTGTAATCTCTGTAAATATTTGAATCATGTATACTTGAATGTGATTAGTGGATTGAAATAAAGCAAAATGTGTGCGTGTTTGTGTTCGTTATTATTGACATACAGTGAAGTTGATCTGGCAGCCACCCATCACATAGTCCAGGAAGGTGTACTGAGTCACCAGCTGCAAGCACACACAGAAACACAGAGGCACAATGTAAATGAAAGCATCACTCAAGTGTTTAAGTGCGTTAAGCAATACACAATCAACAGAGTTACACACATAAGACATAAGAAATTAGACTTGAAGTGTAAATATGCATGATACACTAACTACATTTATGATGATGGATCAAAAAACAATGCAGTTTTCTTCCTGTATTCTCCTCAGAGCCCTTTTTAAAACTATGTCAATTAATCTTCTGTTGTTCCCTCAACCTGGTGAAGCCAGTAAGACTGTGAAAGAAGTCGGAGGTCACATGGACTGAACAGATGGACGCTTCGGTGATGTTTACGCTGCACTGACATCTTGCGTCTGATGAGGATTTCTCTGGTGGACTAAGTCTAAATCTAAAGACTATGAAATAGCAGCTCTGTAAGTTCTTATATTGACACCAGTGTACTCAACTGCCCTCAGTGACCATTTACATTTCATTCTCTCATTTACATTCAGTCATTTTTTTAGACCTGCATTATGGCTCCACTCTTGTCACTTGTCAATCATGATGTAACACACACATGAAAGGTACGTTTCTTCCCCGAGCAGTGCCTGCAGGTTGCTGCGAACAGCTTCCACTGCATTCCGCCAATCGGTCGGCTCGGTTCAGGTTACAGATGGCAAAGACTGATCAAAGGAGGACTCTGTTCACAGACTGACAACAAGTTCTACCTGGAAGGTTTATGGTATAACTGCCTTCACACTGAAGTAAAACAGGTTTGAAAGATAGAAAAAGAGTAAATTTATTCAATGTGTAAAAAGTGACATGGTGGAAAAGATGTGAATAAAAAGTGAATGTTTCAGTGTAAGGAATATCATTAGCGCAACTTACAGACCGTATAAATCTAGAGACATAAATGTAAAATATTCTGCTCTCCATGCAGGTTGGGTGACCACAACTAGATGGCTGTTGGATTCATGTCATCCTGATTGGTCTTTGTTGATAGTCTGAGAGCTCATTTATGTCTCTAGATACTGTTTGTATCTTTTTAAATCAGTGTTCAGGCAGTTTTTCTATGAATGGGACTGTTGATTTGGGCCACATGCAGCTGACACTATCTTTTGAAAAGCCTGGATTAAGAGCACGAACCCTTAAACAATTCTTGATCTTTTGGTTTCTGAAGCAGCAACTCAGAGCAGGGAACTCTGGGTAATGTAGTCTCTACCTTGCAGCTCTTCACAGAGACGACCCCGGAGTTCTTGTAGCTCTTCTTCTTCTTCTGTTTCTCGGGGTGGATGCACTCAAACTCCACCTAGAGAACAACACATCATACAGTTTAATGACCTCCGACCAGCCGACTGAATTTTTTTCAGACATTTTATCATCAGTGAGCTCACCAGTGAACCATTTCCAGCTTTCTGCAGATCAGAGACTTTAGTGGTGAAAGAACCAATCAGATCATGAGATCCATCACTATCATGATCAGAGCAATCCACCTGCGGGAGGAGGAGGAGAAGGAGGATGAGATTGAATGTTCGAAGATATGATTGATTATTAGGACTGGAGGGGGATTCTGATTGGTTGTTTTGAATAGAGTATTCTGATTGGTGGAACCTTCAGCGGTCTGTCGAGGTCGCTGCAGCAGAACGTCTGCAGAGGAACACAGAACTTCTTCCAGCAGGGATTCAGATTGTTCTTCACCACCTTCAAACACACACACACACACACACACCAATCATCATTTTCAATATCATCTTCATCGCAATGACATCATCTTGTGTGTGCGTGCGCGCTCTTGTACGTCTATCTTTGCGAGGAATGATTGGAGTTGTTATGTTGTCATCATGAAACAATGACTTTATCTTCAGCTCAGCAGCTTGGTAATTATTGCTGGTCAACATTGCATTTATGAGCTGCGATCGAATTCCATACTTGTTCCAGCCATCTGACAACTAACACAGGAAAACATGTAAATGAGAACAACTACATCGTGAATTCTGCTGCGTTAAAACACAGAATATGCGATGACAGAGAGTAGGTGGAACTCAGAGGTTTAACAAGCTGTCAAGACATGAGCTGCTAAACCCGGCTTGTAAAGATCGCAGAGCGGGGAAAAGAGCCGTGCACAAGACACTCCAGTCACAGAGCGAATGGCCACAAACAAACTGGCTACAATGGCAGCGGATCGTCTCCGGCAGCCATTGGCCGTAACAGTCAGAAACTACTTCACTCTGATTGGTGCACAGAAGTATGTGGTATCACCTTTCTCCAACTGAGCCCGCCTACTTCAGACCGGCGAGAGGAGCACAGAGGAAAAAAAAGAAATGCACAAATCTGTCATATGAAATAACCAGAACTGCCGTAACTTTAACAGCATTAGGTTTAAGTTAAAATGTGAGGTATGGCGTAGTTTATTGCTATGGAGGTTCTCACAACAAAGAGGTACTGTACAAACATGTGTTTAATCCATAGCTAATGCCCTCAAAACTGTAGGGAGACGTCCTAAGACGTCTTAATAATCATGCTTAATAACAAGCATGAACATTTGAAAGAGGCAGGAGCACAATATGAGGTTAACGCAGCACAGACTTTATTTCATAAGCTGATGTTTCAGCCCCAAGCATGCCTTCTCTAGAGCTTAAAGATTACAACAAACATCACATCATATTGAAAGCTTCCAGATGTGCAAACCAGTCTGTAGAAAAAGGACAATTACAATGAATAAAATCTTACAGAATTCTATATACACTATGTACAAGCACAGCTCATGTATCCTTCAGCTCTACATATATAGTGAACAGTATAAACTAGGGTAGATTTCCTGCAGAGTAACCAACAAAACAATGAGAAAGGTTTACACACAGAGGGATGACGATTAACTTCAATATAAGGAGAATAATTTAATATAGGTGCTCATAAAAAGTAAAAATATACAAGGGCGTTGGAGAAGTATATCAATTGAGAAATACTCCCAGTGTACAATTCGACAGTAGAAGATTCAAAGATACTATCAAAGTGATATAGGGAAAAGAAAATCTTATTACAAAAAGTGAATAAGAGGAAGGAGTGTGTGTTTTTGTGTGTGTGTGTGTGTGTGTACCTCTGTTCTGTGGACCAGCTGCCACTTTCCATTGTCTCCTTGTTTAAAAAACTCCAGGAATGGATCAGACTTTCCGAACATATCCTGAACACACAAAGGACAACATGCTGCCATTGCCATCTCATTCACTATGATAGTTTGTTTAACGTCATGTAAATGAGAAACCTGGTTTCTGTAATCCGGGTCTGGCATTAGAGAAACCCGGTGCCCCTGCCTACAGTGGATTTCTATTGGAAAATGTAGATTTCTTGGCCATGTGACCAGGTAAGTAAGTGCGCACTTGAAGGACAAAAGACAGGGGGATGAAAAGTACAGTTACATCGGTCGTCCATTCAAAGAAAATCTCCCTACACTCATCTCAGAAAAAGGATGTGATGTTATGATTCCAACGTGGTTATCAAATAAATGTTGATCGGAGAAATCACAAACTGTAAACAGTCTGTGAGAGCAACATCACAGTTTATTGTTTGGCAGGGTAATGTCAGGCTATAAACGGCGATGACACGCGATGGAATCATGACTTTTAAATTGCAAAAACATGTACAACATTTACAAGTGTATCACCTCACAAATTAAATCACACAGAATCTTATTGTTTAATTTATGTAGAACCGGTGTAACACAGCCCCGAAGAGGTGGAGGTGGAGAAGAGGAAGGTAAGAAAGCAGAAGATGAGAAAGGTGGAAGATGAGGAGGAGGAGCAGAGTTACCTTCTTGTCGAGGTTTTTAGCCTCCAGCACCAACTCAATGGCTCTGTTGTCCTTTATCTCCTCTGCTGTGACCTACTCTCTCACACACAGACACACACACACACACACACACAGACACACACACAGACACACACACACACACACACACACGACACACGACACACACACACACACTTTACTTGATATTCACAATAATCCGAGGATTGCTTTGAAAGATCACATCACAAATTCAGAGTACAAAGTTATGTGATATTTATGTTAATCAAAATAAATTAGTCACAATTTAAAGATATATATTTCAATTGAGGAATTTTGCAACTACACACACACACACACGCACACACACGCGCACACACACACACACACACAAACACACACACTCTCTCTCTCTGTACATACAGTGATGGTTCCTTTCCCTGCAGGTTTGCCTTTCTTCAGTTGCAGAGGTCTGGTCACAGTTTTACTGGAAATGATCTGAAACACACAGAGGAGGGTTTTTATTCCCCCAGCCGTATCCATGACAACAGACTCCCATCTTGCATCAGTACTGTAGTGACAGTAGCAGAACTGCTCTGGATAAAAGCGCTACATAGATGCAGCCCATGTTGTGATTACAGCGTTTTTCCAACAGAGTACAGTGTGGTCTCATCTGATCGATCTCATCGTCTTATTAACAACTCTCCAATTAACCAACTTTGAGGGATCTCTGCCAAAACTTTTAATACAAGTTTATCATAATCAGTTTTGTTGATATCTGGCTCAAGACTGCAGCGTCAGTGCGACTGTTTCCTACATTTGCTGTGATAAAAAACAACCTTTTCCATCCTGAAAGCTTCACACAACGCCTTTAATTTAAAAAACAGTCCATCCAGCCGATGAGCTTGCAGAGGGTCAGGAGCTCACACTACACTGAAAAGCAAACATAAGAAAAACTACAAAATAATCTACAAGTTGTACAGTTGAAACGATTTGTGGATCCACCTATTAGTAGATCGGCAGAAAGTTCATCTGCAAATATTTTGATTACAGATTTCAGCTTCTCAGATGTGAGGAATTGCTGCTCTTTTTTGGTCATTTATGATTCATAAATGAATATCTTTGGGTTGTGAACTTTTGGTAAGATAAAGAAAATTATCTGAAGATGTAAACTTGGACTCTGGGAAATAATACTTGGCATTTTTTACTTTTTCTGGCACTTTAAAGAAAAAAAAAACAATTACTTGAGAAAATAAAAGGCAGATAATGAACCTAATCGTTAGTTGCAGACCTAACGTAAAGATCTACCATATTGATGAAAATAACAGATAAAACTTTTAATAAAACAAACAAACTATTCCACTGACGGGCTGAGAAGGTTCGTTGAGCTTGATTTAGTAAAGTTATAGTCAAGTTTTGAGTGATCTGCCCGATTTTATCTTGTTTCACCATACTGACACATTTGTGGAAAACTGAAAATGTTAAATGCTGAGGATGAGATTGAATCAAAGTTGAAATAGAGGAATATGAGGACAGATTCCTCAGAAATAGGATGTTGGTTTAAAAATAGTAAAATAGTAAAAATCTATCCAGCTCACGAGTAATTTAATGTCAATTAGTCAAATAGCCGTTATGATATTTCAGTTTGGAGAGGCTGACTGAGAGACTGACACTGCCATACATGTAACAACTCCAAGGAAAATCATCTCCAA
The DNA here is from genome assembly GCF_016859285.1 of Xiphias gladius. Classification (NCBI taxonomy): domain Eukaryota; kingdom Metazoa; phylum Chordata; class Actinopteri; order Istiophoriformes; family Xiphiidae; genus Xiphias; species Xiphias gladius. Next base: position 6,721,399 of record NC_053420.1, on the reverse strand, counting down.
ATCAGCAGTATATATATTAGGAAAGTTTAACAACAAGAAAAGCAGCCTGAAGAGTTGACAAACTGCGAGGACTTTACCCACCTGTTTCCACTGAACCGGAATCAGTGGCAAAAACAAACTATGTTTTCAAGTGAGACTGGTTGGAGTTTTTGAGTAAAGGTGCCTTTAGACTGTCCAACGACAATCACTGTGTAAGTTTACTGCATGTCACAGCACGCAAGAAGGAAAAAGAAAATCTTGGTCTCAATCTGCGTCAGATGTAACGATATCAATTTGAGGCACAGCAGATTGAGCAATGATTGCCCTGTGAATCACAACACTGCAATGTGAGCAGAGGCTACATCGTTAGCTCATGTCATCCATCGGGAGCGCTCTTATGAGTCGAACGTGCAACCTGATTTCCTGCTTTCTTCTTTGCCAGAGTCACACAAACTTTTCTCCCCTTTTGCCTGGTTTGGTTGGTTTGTGTGTGTATGCGTGCAGGTTTTTTCCATAAATTTGATTCAATAATGGCACATACGAAACGTCCGTCAGCCAGTATATTTAGCATCGTTTTATTCTGATTGGTCGGTTTGTAGACTATGAGAATCTGGTCCTAAATTTCTGACAATGCCGGAATTTCACAGCAAGTTTTCATTGTCGGTGGACGTGTCTCACAGTGAGATCTAGGACCACCATTTTGGATTGATGAACAAAGATTTTAATCAATTTACTGTCACGAAATTACATCTCAGACAGTTCCAAACCACACAATTTAAAAGGGCCTTAAACCTGGTCTGGTTTGGTGCATACCTGTCCGAGTGTTAGCTCAACCCCGCCCAGGTAGTCATCGTCGCTGAGGTCAGAGGTGGAGTTATCGATGTCGTAGACCCCGAGCTTCAGATTCTGCACCGTCTCAAAGTGATAATCCAGTCTGAGACGCTGACTGAAGGAGGGACTGGAGGTGTTCTTCAACCGCTCAGTACGACCCAGCTGAAACAGAGACAGACGGGGGGTTTGTTTATTTTTTAATAGTTATCTCACATAATGTATCCTTTAGTGTGGGGGCCATGTTACCTCAGTCCAGCTGTCTCCTCCTGTGCCCTGCAGCAGCACACACAGAGGATCAGACTTTGATCCGACATCTTTATCCAGCAGGTTAGAACAGGAGACGCTCAGCTCCACCTTCGTGACACAGTCCGCCATCTGAGGGGGGGGGGGACAGAGAGACCTTAAGATCAGGATTCAGGAGAGTAACTTCGGTCTCACAACAGATTGTACAGTTGGTCAAATTAAAGCCTTCTGATATCCACAAAGGAAAAACAAAAAGGGTTCATTCGTTGGAAACTTGTTCAAAATGCAGTGATACAGAGAAGAGAAAGAGAAACACGATACGCAGTCAGTGTCACTGCTCCTGTTTTATCTCCTTTGTTCTCTGCAGCTATAGAGCTTCCTGAAGATAAACTTCAGCCATGTCCCAAATAATTCCAAACTACTAGCTGTGAACAGCATGTACTAATTGCAATAGTACACCGTATTTCCAGTTAGTATACAAGAATGCACTTGTGCTTCCTGTTTTATAGTAACAGGAAATTATGCAAAATGTATGAGGGCAATTATGTCTCTCTTTTGTGCATTGCAGGGAAATAGTGTCAATCAACAGCTACTCAGAAATCAAGTGTTTTTTAATATGCATGCTGATTTTTTTGAGTACACTCTACTTTGTCACTTTTCCACTGTAAAAACCTGCTAATAATCAGCGAGCAGTCTGGAGCTGAGACACAGCTTGCTGCTCTGCTCCAGGGAAACTACTTTGATGAACTTTCAGACTGTGCAAACAGCAACAGTGATCCTGACTGGTTAAGAAAATGTGTTATCATATCACAACAACAAAAAACGCAGCAGCAACCAACACAAACCACCATCTAATGCCACATCTGTAAAATGAGTACTATGGGACATTCGGTGGCATTAGAGAAAAACAAGTGGACCAGGGGATTAGTTAAGCCGATCAATTGTTTAGTCAACCGAGAGAAAATTAATCAGAAACTATTTAGCCAATCAATTAATTGTTTCAGTCATTTTTCAAGCAAAAATACAAAAGATTCCCAATAAAAAGCAAGCAATCTGATGACATTATCTCGGGCTCTGACAAACTGTGATGGGCATTTATGTTAGTCCGCTGTCCTTCAAACATCAAACTGACCTAAAAAGTAGCAGAGTACTGAGAGAGAATAAAAGAAAACTCTTCAAGAATCAATCAGAAACCCATCCGGACTTGAAGCTGAGCTGTAAATCCTATACATACTCAAACACTCTGAAATCTTCTGCTGAGTCAGGTCACTGTCAATACTAGAGCTGAAACGATTAGCTGATTAATTGCTTAGTTGATAATAAAATTAATCAGCAACTATTTTGATGACCGATTAATCGTCTGTCATTCTTCAAGCAAAAATGACTGAACATTTCCTAGTTCCTGATTCTCAGTTGTTAGTATTTGCTGCTTTTGTTTGTCTTTTGTTCTGTCAGACAAAAACAATGGGACGATGCCAGCAAAGGCTTCAGGGAACTGTGATCAACATCACCGTTTTATAAACCAAACAATTAATCAAGAAAAGAAACAGGATATTAAGTGATAATGAACATATTTGTGAGTTACAATTATTTTCATTATGGATTATTGTGCTAATTATTTTCTCCACTATATCGATAAATCATTTACTCTATAAAATGTCCAGAAAATGTGAAAAATGCCCGTTATAGTATCCCTCAGAACAAAGAACTTTATTCAAGTTGCTTGATTTATTCAGTAACAGCCAATTTAACAGTCCAAACCCCAAAGAAATTGAGTTTACTATCATACATGACAAAGAAAAACAGCAAATCATCATATGTGAGAGGTTGGACCCAGCAAATGTTTACTTGAGTATCAAAATTGTTGTGGGTTAATTTTCTGTCAATTGACTAATCATTGCAGCTCTAAGAACATTTATTAACCAAGAACTACAGCTACAGACCGCTCACTGCAGTGTGACCTACTCAACGCTGAATGAAAAGAAAAAAGAAAAAAAACAAAACTCTATATGATGCTTCAAACTTCAGTCTGCACTCAAACAATTCATGTCACAGTTACTTCACTGATGCACCACAGTAATAAAATCATAAAGAGTCTGTTGTGAGGTAGAAAAAAATCGTATCTGCGGTCACAGGAGTTCAGCTGACAAGTGCCTTCCACTGACTGTGATCTGTTTATCTTGTTCTTTTACACTGAATTTACCTCTCATTATGCTTTGTCACACACTCTCTACGACAATCCGTTGAGATAAAACTGTGCGATTACACAAATTTATCTTCTCCACACGCAAAGGAGGCTGCCGATCCTCCAACAGAAACTGAATAAACTGACTGAAACATACCTGCTGCCTCAGAGAATCTTCTGTTAACAGCAGCTATAAACCAGGACTGCGCTCTCTGTATGACGTAACAGTGAATAAATGCTCATATGGAGACATGATAACTCTTTATGTTTCAATAAAATTGAATAAAATTATTTAAAAAAAATATTATTGTTATTAAACATAAAGACAAGAATGTCACAATTGCCTGTAGCTATTCTACCTGACAATCAGTGATGGAAAGGTGCATTTACTCAAGTAATGTACTTAAAAGTACAATTCTGGGCTACTTTTATTTTACTTGAGTATTTCAATTTTACTGTATACTTTACTCCAGTTTGTACAGAAAGATTTAAAAAACCTACAATGCATTGTTATAAAGTAAGTTTAACCATCAAACTGTATATAAAATGTATAAAAATTAGCTTTACAGCAGCCAGCTACATCATTAAAATGCTGTTTATATATTAATGCATCAGTACTAATGATCCAATAATAATAAGAATTATTTGAAACTGACAGAGCCCATCTTGTACCATAATAAGTTGTTGTACTTTTTTACTTTAAGTACATTTTGCTGATAATTCTGATGTTGCTTATTTAAGCCGAATTTGAATGTTGGACTTTTTATTTGTAACAAAGTATTTTTAAATTGTAGTATTGCTGCTAAAGAGCTGAATATTTCTTCCACCAGTGCTGAAAACACGGAGGAACAGAGCAAGCAACTTTAAGTTGCTCTATTTCTCTGTGTTTTGGAAATTAAGTGTATAGGGCTGCAATGAATTATTATTTTGATTAGCGATTCATTTACTGATTAATTTGGTTGATGCGTGCTGGTCTTGTTTTAATCATGTAGCCAAAATACAAAATGCTTTTTTTACTTTTGTACTTCAACAGAGCAGGGTGTCTCGAATTTAGGAATTCATTGGCTTTCCTGTGGATGTTATGATGTCTACCTGTGCACCAGGAGCACCTATTTCAGTTTCATTACTTTCAGATCCAAGTATTTCTTCTGTCGATGTTTTTTTTTTTTTTTTTTTTTTAATCAGTAAAAACAAATTTCATCGAAGTCCAAGTCGATGTCTTCAAGTGTCTTGTCTTGTCTGATCAATACCAAAACCCAAAGATATTAAGTTTAAAATATATACAACATAGAAAATGAGCAAATCCTCTCACTGGAGAGAACTAGAAAGAGAGAATGATATTGTTTTGATTGATAAATGACTTTTAATCAATGATTTATTCTTCTCTCGACAGATTAAGAGACAGATTCTGGGGTGGCTGTAGCTCATGGTGTTGGGTTGGTTCAAATCCTGCGTGTCCAAGTGCCCTTGAGCAAGACACTAAAAAGTACAAAGTACTGGTACAAAGTATCTAAACAAGGTAATCTGAGCCACACCTAATCTTCAGTAAACCATGAACATCTCTGATATAAACACAGCCATCGATTAACTTTCAGTCACTCAACCTTACACTTCCTACTCTCTGACAACCGCTCTGTGGGGATCCTGGAGTAAACCTGACTGTTGACCTAAATGTTGATCAAGGTCAGGGCCCACAGCCGAACCCTGAAACCAAAAAAATGACCGCTGCGCCACAGCCGAAGAGTCTTCAAGAGTTCTCAAATGGCGCTACTGGTACCTGTGGCCTGAGAACATGGCAACACGAATATAACTATTAATGCACTGAGAAAAAAAAAGCACATGAATTGAAAGAGATGAGAGGGAGCAGAAAAAAACCAGTCCGCTCGTTAAACCAGCACAGTTATCAGAACACATACCAATGCTCGCTCGCTCACTCACTCACTCACACACACACACACACACACACACACACACACACACACACACACACACACACACACACACACAAACACGGCATTGCGTCAAAATAAACTTTCTAAATCACCTTATCAGAACCGTTGTGTTTACTCCCCTTCAGACCACAGGAACAAACAGCAAGGCGGAGGAAAACTACTCGCACAGTCACGGACAGGAAACGACACCTTTTCAGTCCGAGTAAACGCCACTGAGAGTGCAATAACCTTTACCTGGCCACTTCTTTTAGACTTCACACGGGGATGGAGTTTGTACCGTTTAACTGTAACTTGAGGCAGAAATAAGACGCTTGTCCTCGTTCAGCAGGTTTAGCTAACAGGGAGCGGCACACACACAGGCTGCGCTCTGATTGGACAGGCGGTCCCACAACAGCGTTCTGATTGGGCCAGACGGCTGTCTGTCACGCCCTCTAGGTTCAGCGAGACTTGCTGCCGTTTCTAGTCTTTCGAAGCCCGCAGCAACAAAAGTCACACTTCCCAACACACCCCTCCAGAATAAAAGCAGCAAATCACAACAAATGTACGAGCATGAATGAAGCAGCGTTCCTTGCAGCGGTATTGACTGTAATAAATCAGCTTGTAGCAGGTGTTGTGCTACTTTTAGAAAGAGAAATTGCAGTTTATAAAATATGTATATAAAATACATCACACAGTCGATGGCCCTTAATACACAAAATATAAAAAAATGGCATTTTAAATACTATTTAGGCATGGTATAAGTCAGGTTTTATTCTTAAAATATGAATCACAATACTCCCTCTGGTGTGCCCTTTAGCACCACGCAACAGGACAATTTAAGAAAAAAAAAAAAATTATATATATATATATATATATATATATATATATATATATATATATATATATTTGGAGGTGGGTTGGGTGCAACAACTGTGGCAAAAAGACCACTAGAGTCTACCATCCTTTAAAATCAGTATGGCTGAAACATGTTTCACTAGCCTCTGAATTAAGAATGCTATCTACAAGGCAAAGCAAACTACCTGGGCCATTAAATCAATAACTTAAAGAGGAGAGCACAAAAACAAGAAAAGAAAAAAGAAGAAGAGAAAAGGCGCAAAGGAAGTAGGATGAGACTGGTTGATTTTTTGAATGACATTATTAAATCCATGGTCCTTCCACTCTTTCGTTGTAATCTTGTAAAACTGAGACTGTTCTCTCCAGTCTAATAAGGCTTTAAACAATTATTCTTATTTAAAGCATGCAGGTTCCTGTGATTTCCAGTGAATATTACGATTAATTTAACAGATAAATGCAATGATATGACTTACAGTCCTAGATGAGGTATTTTCAGTCTGGTGCTGAACAAACGCAATATTGGATATTTTGATAAATTTGTATTGAACTAAGAGTATTCTGAAAAATTATTCATATCCACAACAGCTTTAGGAGGTACGGTAGTTTTAATGATATAGTATACAGGGTAGTCTATATTATAGACCAGCACCAATGTTTTGACTTTGAATTTGTGCATTAACAATGAAAATTATTTGTACTATGTTCATTCCATATTTATATAAATTAATGAGACCGAATTTAATCTATGCTTTTTGGTGAGTGTCATGATTTAGGATCACATTATGCCACTCCAAAACTTTGACCAAACAAACTCTTCACTCAAGGTCCACTTTTCCAGAGCTTTCAATTACATCCCCAGGTCTTCCTAAGTAATTGCAGTTTGTTCCTTCGTCATGGAAATGGCTTAAAGATGATAATAGGTTGTGGTATATGGTTGTGATGACAAGTGACAACATCCACTGAGGAAGACTGTGACATGGGGTTGAAATCTCCAGAAAATCCTAGTAAGTGGACCTTTAGTTAAGATCTATTTTGTCAAACTAGTGTTCTCCAGGTCTAGAAGGAACTTTCACACTCGCTTTATGACTGGTCAAAAACTACAATTCTGTGATGTTGAAGAGCAGACACTCAAGCTGGACATACTGTTGCTGCAGCAGAACTGGGTGATAAACTGTACTGAGATCAACAGAGAGAAAACAGAGAAATGTCGGAAGTAAAACTGGGAAAAATTAGAGCAGAGGAGAAACAAAAAACTGAACAAAGCACAAGCCAGCTTCCTCACAGAGAACAATGCAGTTTAATTTTATTCCTCCTTTGCAGCAGAAACATTGTGGAGTCAGGAAAAGCTGCAGAGCGTCACATCGCTTAATGAGAAACAGAACAGGGAAGACCAAAACAAGAAAGAAAATACAATTATGAGAAAGAAAAAATTATGCATAATGTCATGTAATGTTGAAACCTGCAAATCTCATTCTGTCACTCTGTCAAACCCACACACACACACACACACACACACACACACACACACACACACACACACAGAGAGAGAGAGCACCTATCTTAGTCGTCTTTGGCATCATCATCATATCATCCTAATCCTCTAAAGATCCACCTCTGAAAAAAAAAAACAAACTGCTCTGCATGCTCTTAAATTATGCTGAACCTTCCTCCGTCACCATCTTTACCAACTCGTGGTGTTTGTCTAAACTTTCTTCAAACCCACAGAACTTTATTTTAAATTCTAGTGGAGATGCCAAACTTTCCAGAGATCTCAAATATGTCAGACAGACTTTTTGGGAAATGTGTCTACACCGATGCAGTCTTGGGTCTGAAAAACATCATGTACCTTCAATGAAGAACTGGAACAAGCTTATACACAATATAGTAGATGATGGTGTCAGAGAGGAATAAAACGATTTTCACAATCTTAAGCTACTTAAGGGGGCTATAACGAAAAAAAGTGGGTGTTATTAAATTCTTCATAGTTAATTATTTTATTATCTATTTATGATATAACTCCATTCTGAAAAGTCACCTGTAACTCCGGTCGCCTGATAAATGAAGAAAAGGAAAAGTATAAAGTCTGACAGAAAGGAAATACTCTAGTAAACTACACTACAAGTGCATCAGGACTGCATTTACAGAAAGGTTTCAAGATGGTAATCATCCACAGGTCCATCAGCTACCACATCACCTACAGGAGTCAGCAGAGTAATCCTTCATAATTTGGTCCCTCAGTTCAATCAGAAATTTTCCTCCAAAATAGGCTGCAGCAAAACGTCTAGGTATGCTTAATAAATTGCAAATGTAAAAATGTAAAGCCTATTTTAAATACCGAAGAAAGAGCTATGAATTTATCATGTAATGATCAACAGCCTATAACGTGGAGAACAAACTCATAGTGTGTTTGTCCTGCACCAAGTCAGACTGAGTGGACAGCCCATGGTCCTGAGATCGGGTTTAATAGTTACCACATGTTCAACAGTATTATATATCAATTTGATTATCAAATAATCTTATTCATGAAAACAGCTTAGTTGGAAACGTAAAAACTACAGATCTAGACTGAGCGACTGCACAGGTCAGGACCTGCACTAAAGCTATGGTGAGAGGAGGAAAAAAAAAAAAAAAAAATCTCCAATGCACCTGCAATCCTGCGTTGCCCCCAATGAACAATCCTGAAAAAAAAATTGGCCCTTGACGCTACCACCTACAGGCCACCACCTAGCACATAGATGTTACCACCGTTAGGCCACTGTCTAGGAGCCACTATTTACCGTCTGAATGCTTCCTTTACAGGCCACCATCTACTGGCTAAACGCTACCACATACAGGCCATTTTCTGCCATTCATAGACTACCATCTACAGACCACCAGGCACAATCTATAATTTACCATTTACAGGCTACTATTTACCAACTAAACACTAACATCTACAAACCGGTATCTACCATTTACATGCCATTATCCACCAATTAACATGCAAAATTTACTGGGCATTATCTACTATCTACAGGGTATCATCTACCGACTCAACGTCGTTGTATATGAAGATTTATTCCCTTCAAGATGCATCCAAGATTGTTGTCATTTTCTTTTGTTTTGACTGAGTATCTTTTCGTCTGTCACTCACCTGTAAGTCCTGCTTTCTGTCTGTCTACTGATCAGAAGGGGTGGGGGGGGGGGGGGCTCAGCAGGTGAAGTATTGACAGCTCAGTGTCAGTCATTCAGCAATGATATTACCTTTGTCCCACACGCTCACCCACACACTCACTGTTCAGACTCACATCCTTTGCAGAGACCAAGTCTGTCATTAGGATCTTTCTTTTATTCTAATGCATTTTTTCCTTTTCTCCACACACAAGGTCCACAACACAGACACAGTCATTTTAACCAAAACTCATTTGCCCAGACAATGTTTAATTTCACTTTATTAAGGCGTCATGCAGACAAACACACACTTCAAAACTGCATGCACAACCAGTCGAGCATTGCTGTCAGTGTACCTGTTTGGAGTTTAACCATTTCCTGAAAGTAACAGACGGTTCCTCTTCAGATAAAACTACTTCCACTGTTTTCTGCTAGTGAGGTTCAGCACTGCAAAATTAACATCAGATACTGCATGTGTGCACAAAGTAGAAATGACTCCAAGGCTTTATTTTGAAACCTCTACATCAAAGAAGCTTAGAGCAGCTGAGGTGACTAAGATTTAGACCTTTAATGTCTAAGATACCTTTTAAGGTAGTTATTTTTTAAAGACTGTTATGCATGGTTTAACACTTCAAAGTCTTACTATCTGTGACAGTACATTCTGTACAGCCCCTCTTCCTTTCTCTTCTGTCATTTTTGCTTTGTTCTCTCTGTTCTGGGGCGAAGAAACAGGACAGACTCCATGATGAATCCCACTTCAATAGAATAAGAGGGACCTAAACCTTTTATTCATGACATTTGTTTCGTCCCGACAACCATTGAACTACGTTTACATAAACCCGATCATTAAATTCTTACCTCAGGATAAGTGAATTAAAAACCTTAATAGAAGCACCATTTATCTATGTGAGCACTTTCCTTAGAAAATTAAATTCATTTGATCACAATTGAACCACCTTAAGGTTTCAGTGCACTACTCTTACTTCATTTGTACTTTTGCTTTACCTCACAAAACCGTGCATTATTGCGTCCGATCCATATTACTTGAGGAAGCCCACGCTTCAATGGTAGCGAGTCACTTGCTGTGACCACAAGACAAGTTGGTGCAAAAGTTTTGCGAGTGGAAGCAAAGGTAGTTAAGAAACAAATTTCTACCACTGACTCAAGGGATCTTAAGAAATTATTAGCAACCCCAGCGCATAGCTGTAGCATGAACCACCAGGAATATTACTGAGCTCCAGCACTTGTTAAGTTTTTCTGGTCGTTCATCACACAAAACACTAAATCATGCAAAATTAATCCCCTGGAAATGTGCTAACTTCTTGACTCCGTGTTGGGCTGTCAACAATTAGCTTCCCTGATAGAATAACTGTGCTCTAGCCTAGCTTTTGGCATCAATGCGGAGGTGGTTACTAATGCTGGGAGACAGCACAGGTGAAACCACTCCATAGGGCTGGTAATAAAACAGGACTGAACACAACAGAAATCTAATGATTTGGCTTAAAGTCATCTTGGAAATGCATAAAAAGCTTCAGTCCAGATTCATGATCCTACAGACCACACATCAGCCTGTGTTTCAGTCAGAAATAGATAATAATAAATAAGTGACCCAGTAACTCAAAAATGAACCCATGAATCAGGTAAGTTTCCATCATTAGACAGTGAAGAGCAGACAATCAGAGAGAGCTGATCGCAGGTGAGCAGTGGTGCATCAGGGATATCCTTTTATTAGCCAAAGCCAAGGAGACTCCACATCATGTATGGTTATACGATCTTACAAGTTTGTTCACACTGACAATAGAAACAAAAAATAGCTTTAAGGTGGAAACATCCAAAACATTATCAAACATACATACAACAAAAAGCTACCAAACTAAAAATGCTAGACTTCATCTCAGCACTCTAAAGTCCAAACACCTACTGAGCATGTGCTGTGGAAAAGAGGGGTGGGATTGTTGAAACACAGCAACATCAGAAAAATGTGACAGAGGAAAAGGATTCAGCAGCCCCAAGTCATTATTTACAAATTAAAACAAGAGTCAGCAATCTGTCCATCCTACATCCACGGAGCACTGTTGCAACACAGAAATGTATCATGATGTTACCATACCCACAGAGTGTCAGCCTTTTACAATGGCAACAGAGCTTGATATAATTTTTTACCATAGCAATGGGGCATGTCAACATTTCACCATAGCAACATAGCTTTGTGTCATACTTTTACCATAGCAACAGAGAATGTGAAGACTTTACCATAGCAACAGAGCACCAACATTTCATTGTGGTAGAAAAGCTTTTCATCTACAGCATGTTTTACGATAGCAACAGATCTTACCATAGCAACAAAGCATGTAAAGATTTTACCGAAGCAATAGGGCATGTAAAGATTTTAACATAGCAACAGAGCATGTAAAGATTTTACCGTAGCCACAGAGTATAAACATTTTATCATGGCAACATACTGTGGCTTTTCATCATTTTACCATAGCAACAGAGCATGTAAAGGTTTTACCATAGCAACAGAGTATGTAAAGGTTTTACCAGAGCAACAGAGCATGTCAATTTTAAACCACAGCAGCGCAGCATATTTAAGCGCATACAATAACAATGCTTCATTATAATCATCATGTTACCATAGCAACAAAATAGGTGAGTGTGTTCAGTGTGTCAATTCTGGACATGATTTGACAAAAAGCTGCACTGTCGTGGAAACAGGATAAGAAAAAGACCAAAATCCTACCACCACCATCATCATCACCACCACCATCATCAGTTTGTGCTACCAGAGTCAGTGGAGGAGCTGTAGGAAAGAGCAAAGTCTGGATCAGAGTCTTCCTACTGGACAGACTGCAGGGGCGGGGCTTACCTGCCATTATCTACACACAAGGGAAGGAGCTTCAGTAATGACAGTCAGCGGACAGGGTAACAACTGGGAAACACTTGAAAGTTGAGTTTTGTGTCTAGAACCAGTTATGATTTATGTTGGCTTTCATCTGGATAGTTGAGCCAGGTTGGTGTAAAGTCTTCTATCTACAGTAAGTCTGTTTTGGGCAGAGCTTTAACCCAGGCTTATCTTGACCTTGCGGGCTCCAATAGGTCGGTCATTGAGGTCCATGACGGCGGCAGCAGCCTCCTCGTGGTTCTGGAAGGCCACCATCGCCTCGCCAGTTGGCAGTCCTTTCTCACTGAACTGCAGGCAGACGGAGCCTGGCAGCACCTGGTAGCCATAGAAGAAGTCCATGATCTCATCCACAGTTACAGTGAATGGCATGTTCTGAAGTTTTACAATTGTCGGGCCAGCGGCACCACGTTGACTATTTGGATTATTGGAAGCTCCAGGGACTGGCTGGTTACGGAGGCCATCAGCTCCTGGAGTGAACCCCTGTTGTCCACCAGCAGCCCCGCCCCCTGGACGTCCTTGGTTGTTATTAGCCCCTCCCCCTCGGTTTTGTCCTCCTCCCCCTCCTTTTCTGTTGGCATTGTCAAAGGGCACCAAGCCTCTCAGCCCATCCTGACTGAATGGAGCTCCTGCCCCCGCTCCAGGTCGAAAGCCTGGTGGTTCTAGGATTGGAGCTCCAGGAAGACCGGCTACTAGAGGAGGAGCCACACCCAAATTCACATCCCCCAACCCTGCTGCCAGAGGAGGCAGAGGAGGAGGGCCTGCCAGCCCATTCCCTGGGGCTGAGAATGGAGTCACAAAGGGGGCACTGTTGAGGTTCCCCATAGTGTTTCTGAGAAAGTTAAACTCCTCTCCACTAATCCCGGCAAATGGGTTGATCTGGTGCTGCTGGGGATTGGGCTGGGCTTGCTGGTGCTGATTCTGATTTTGGTTTTGCTGGTTCTGGTTGCGTTGGCCCCTCTTGTTCTGGGGAGGAGGATTCCTTTCAATTTCCTTCATCTGCTCAAAGGTCACCAGGTGGACAAAAGCATCACGACCATTTAATTTTTGACGATGCAGTCTTTCAGCTTTGCGGGCATCTTCCTCAGTCCGCAGCTGGAAGATAGCTTGCCCTAAACCGTTGCCGTGGCTGTCTGTCAGGACCTTCAGGGTGTCCTCGTAAAGCCCCACGCCCTCCAGGAAGGCACGGACATCCTTCTTGGAGACGTTGTAAGGGATGTTGGTGATGTGGGCGCAGTTCCTGGGAGTTTTCAAGCCATCCTGGTTCTTGCCATCACCCTGTGCTGCTTCACGTTTGCGAATGATGTCAATCTTTTCAAGCATTCCCTTCCGGCTGATTGGGTGGACCTGAATGAAGCGAGTGCCCATGTACTGCATGTGAGCACCCAGAGCAGTTTTGTAATCTTGCTCTGTTTTGAACTCAAGGAAGCCCTCTCCTGTGGCTCGCCCGCTAGGCCCATACGCGATGTAGATGCTGTCCTCCACAATGGCTAAATTCTTAAAGAACTCCTTAATTTGTTTCTTGTCGGCTTCGTAGGGAAGCCCCTTCAGGTAAACACAGAACTCCTGCCTGTGGGGAGACCGTGACCTTCCTCGCTGATCCCTGCCTCCTGACCCAGCATTACTACGGCGGTGCTGCTGGTCCTGTGATTCATTGCTGTTATTTGATTTGCTGCTATTGTGAGGACCATGGCCCGTCGTGCTGTCACTGAGGCTGGCCCATTGCCGCTCAGAGGCTGGGGTGATCTCAATGAACCTTTGACCCATCATACCACCTCCCCGCTTCACAGCTTCAAAGCTGTCCTGAGGCGAGAAGAACTTGACCATAGCCCTGCCAGATGGCCGACCCTGCCCATCCCTCAGCAGACGCACCCCGTCCACCCCCAGACCCCGAAAAAATTCCCTGACCTCCACCTCTGTGCAGGAGAATGGGAGGTTCTGCAGGAGGACAAACAACTCATCGTGATTGGCTGCTCCCGCTCCGCTGGCTGCAGCAGCAGCAGCCTTCATATGGGCTTGCAGGCCAAGAGAGGCCAGAGGGGAGAGAGGATTAAACAGCATGGGGTTGGGGGTTCCAAGAGGGAGGCCAGAACCCAGTCCCCCTGGGGGTGGTAGGGAGGGGTTGAAGGGAGGCAGGGAGGACATGTGGGGTAGGTGGGACATAGGAGGCACTGGAGGTCCTTGGGAAAGGGGGGAAACAGTAGGGACAGGGGGGAGAGAGGACACAGGAGGGGGAACTGGAATGGTGGGGAGTGTGGGCATGGGGGGCATGGAAGGCATGCTGGGAAGTGGAGGTATGGGTGGGGGGCCTGCATTGAGCGATGCCAGAGCTGTGGTGATTGTGGGTGCGGAGCTGTAGCTGTTGGGGAAGCAGGGCACAACGCTGGCCAAGCTGGCTGCTGCCTTGTTGCTTGGTGGCTCCTGAGTTGAGCTTGCTGCTGTCACTGAGGCTGAGGTGTTACTGAAACCCTGGTTTCCATGGCTACCACTTCTCCCCCCTGCCCCTGGCTGCACTGTGGGTATTGGGGCAGCACCCGCTTGTCGGTTAGCATTTCCTGCTGTAGGTGCTGCTGTCTCAACAGCACCTGCACCAGCCTCAAACCTGCGGCGGCTGAGTTCAATCATGTTCTGCATTTCTGTTTTACTGCTGAGCAACAGCGACACTTTGGAGCCCTTAATGGACCCGCCTGTACGCATCATGCCCAGCCGAGCGTCCTCATCAGTGGCGAAGACGATGAAGGCCTCACCATGCTCACCCCCAACGATGTGCACTCCCCCGTCAGGGATGGTGAGGCCAGAGAAGAAGTGTCTGATGTCCATGGTGCCGGCCACTATGGGCAGACCCTGCAGCCTGATGACTACCGCCATACTGACTGCTAAACAACAGCCCTACAACCTGGGGAGAAAGCAACACTACCGTCAGATGAAGAGCAGAAAGAGGGAGACCAGTGGTTTCCAGATGTTTTCTCAGGAAACTCAGATCGCAGGCCAATAAGAGCTTAGCTAACACTGCTTACATTTCAATTTCTTCATAATAACCAGAGACCAATTTTTAAACTTTGAGCACCCTGACATTTGGAAACCAGTGGTGTTTGGAAGGGGGTGGAATTTTTGCAAAATTTGCAGAAAACTGGGGGAAAAAAAAGAAAAAACCCTAAACTGAAAGTTTCCAGCCATCTGTAGCTTTTAATAAGTTTGATAAACTTTTTCTTAGCCTTTGAAAATTACGAGATCATGCTGCACATGAGACTTTTTGTTACACCCCAACAGACGCAATCTTAACCATTAACATAGCTTCACTGTTCATTATGTTGTACAAGAAATACATGATGAAGATGAAAGGAATTAAGGAATGGCATTAATGTCAACAGACAAATACTTATATAATAAGTTCAAATCAGAGAGGATACAAACATGAAAGACCTTAAATAAGAGACAGTTTCAAGAAAAACAGAACACTTCAGATTTCCAGACTGACAGAGCTGATGCTGCACTGATAAGTAGTGCATTCTCTTCTCAACTGTCTGTGATGTAAAGCATTGCAAATTATGAGCAATTTAAAGGATAACTTGTGCTACACAGTGCAAAACAGACTGACACATTTGTCATCTGTGATATCATTCATTGTTGAGTTTGCAAAACTTTGACAGCAAGCTGACTATACCAATTTCCTTTTTCTGAAGCAAGCATGCACCAGGGCCAAGTGGCATTTTATTCCTCCTCCCTGTGAATTCTGATTGGTTTGTAAACTGACAATTCACATAGTTTCTACTTTACCAAAAAGTGTTTTTACGTTTCCCCAGACCTCTGACGTTCCATGTGGGTTTACCTTTTGTGTTTCAATAAAACTGTTCGGCCTAATGCCAGGCTTACACGAGAAAGTTTTTCATGCAACTTCTTTTGCTGGAAATTAAAGTCTACAGTATGCTTCAAACTAAGCGCTTGTTGCATCGTCTAATATCATCTGAAACCCCATTTCCAAAGGCGGAATCAACAGTTTTTAGAACTTGAGACAGACGAGGAAATGTTGGATTTCAGTGTCATACAATCCAATTTGTTTGAAGATAACTGATGCCTTAAAACTCAACAGAGTTGCTCAGTGTATCAGCCCATGTATATGACTGAGAAGTTGTGTGCAATTTAGTTTTTTTTAAAGTAACCTTTACTGTTTCTACCATCCAGTACGAAGATATTGCTGGTATTTTTGGCTAAGTCTGAAAAATTTCGTGCAAACCTTTATGAATCTCATGCAACTTGCAACTCACCAATGCAACAAAGCTGCGTGAATAGTTTCACTGTATACCAGACAGACGATTTCTGTAGGACACTAAAACCTGGTTTAAAAGTCAGGAAACAAACATTCCCGTTCAAGACATCTTGATGGAATTTAACTCCTTACAGAACAGACAGTAAGTTTTAGATTAGCCTCCAATGACCGACGTGTTGGTGTTTTCAGCAGCTGGCAGGTTGTGCTTAATCAGTGAGAATAACCGGCTCTCATTAAGACTGAACAAAGTGTTGAATATTAACAAAGCATTGTGTGAGATATAATTTCAGTCTTACTACTAAAAGGTCATCTTTGACCTCGACACAGCACAAAAAATAAACCGTGAAACTCAAGAATGTCAACAACCAGAAGAAACTTAAAACTACTAGCAGGAAAACAAATCTCAGAAATCAGACTGCCGCAGCTTTCCTACCTGAAAGCAGAGAGACACGTGTCCAAAACCAAAACCCATCATGACTGAAGCTGGAGGCGTACACCAAATATCAAACTGGACTCAAACTTTCCTCATAGTAAGCAAAATAGTAAACTGAAGTAAACTGTAGAAACGACATGCTGAACTACAGAAGTTCCACTGATCTCAACAACCAGCCAGCAAACCATACTGCAACAAGCCAGCAACACCTTGCAAACAACAAGCAACAACCCAGCACCTATTCGGCAAGCAGGCAGCCAGCAACAACACACAGGTGAGCAGGACTGATTCTGCTGCTTCTTGAATCCTCAAGCAGCACCGATTCTGCCAGCAGCATTTCAGCAGCTGGTTGTAGCACACCACCCCACGAGTGACATGTCAACCAGTAAATCTGCGAAACATTTTCACCAACATTAGCATCATGTCAACAGGAGCAACAGCAGTAACTTCTCGATAAGAGCAAGAGGAGCAACATCATCCAACATTTTAACAAAGGCAATGTCAGGTACATGTAAACCAGAGCAACATTAGCATCATGTCAACCAGAGCAACATTAGCATTATGTAAACCAGAGCAACATCAGCAACTGATTGCCAGCACAACACCAAAGACAGAAGCTGATCAGAAGAGAAAGCAAACAGAAGAGAGGTGCAGAGCAACAGGTCAGCTAACACTGATTAAAACACGTCAAACTGAGCAATCCACTGTTTCACAACCATCTCTGGATCTTCAGACATCATCCTCAGGCTTCTCTGCTATAACAAACTGTGATCCTGGACCAGCACCATGATTCTGGATGGATATCTCACTAAATTGACATTTCAGCCACTCTACGGCTCATAAAATATGTTAACTGAAAAATCTTAGAAAATACAAACTTTTAAAATTATTTTCTGTAAGTCAGGCTGCTACCTGCACTTCACCACAACTTTCAACGTGATGCCTGACAACATCAACATTATCATCATCAATGAATACAGGCCTCAACCTCAGCACAGACAATTCACCAACACTGACATATGATTGGCAGTTCATCTAGTTCTTCAAGATTACTGTGTTATAGCTTTTCAATCTGGACATTCTCTCCTCTCTTCTGAATGTCAGCCTGCTAAAAGCCTGTGTGAAGCATCAACAGCAGCAAGAGGATAAAACGCAGCAGGAAAGGAAACGGCAACAGCTAATAATGTCAGACAGACAACCAAAGTATCCAAAGTGCTGCAAAAAAAGTTTTACTGAAGCTGCAGTTTACACTCACATAAACAAAGAATCACAATGGAGCTGATAGAAGACTGAAAGGAACTTCCATCGAACAGCCCGAAAACCAGAAAGAAATGTAATGCAGGAAATCCAGAAATAGAGAGCAAAAGGCCACCTTGATATCTCAGTTTAAAGATGGAATAAATAAATGTCCACATACTGTCGTCTGCCACAAAACAGATCAAACAGTAACTGAGAAGAGTGGAACGCCATCCACAGACTAAATTACTCAAACACAGAGACAGAACTGATTTTAGAACAAGAATGAGCCAACCTGGAGCTCAAATCTCAACAGACAGGATAATGATATGGAATCTGGAGTGATGAGGTCTGGAGCAAACAGACTTTTGCTACAACTTATTAAAACACTTCACCAACAGCTGTGTGCTTCAGACATTTTTTCTCCATCTATTTCAGAAGTGGCCGATAAAATCTCTGGTTCTGCTCGTACAGAGATCCACTGACCTGCACATCCTGCACTGTGATCAAGACAGAACAAAAACAGAAACAACAGACACACAGAAAACTGTACCAAAGGTATCAAACTCACAATATGAGAAATCTTTCACTAACTCAACTATAGCCCCTTTCAGACATGCACTTGATTACTTAAGTGTACGGACAATTTTATATGTCAGTCTCATGTTTGAATAAACACCCGTTACTTTTATGTAAAAGTCACAATGACAATCTGAAGAGGTCGTACCGGCAACATTTGTTTAACAATAAATAAAATTAAGCAATCAAATAATAATGAAAAAAATCAGGTTGATAAAACACACAGAAAACACTGTGGTTGAGCCAATTTTAAGTTTTTAGAGGAGACTGTCTCTCTCTCATGTCTGATCAATCTGTATAAATGAATTTCCACCTCAAGGTTAAAAAAAATAATTCATAAAACCATCATCAAACCATCATTCTCCATACATTTCAGCTTTTGTTCATGTAGACTGCTTACAGTGTGAATATCCAGCAAAACCCTTAACATGCAGCAAGTGTGCAAAATTAAATAAGAATGACAGCCTAGCATATGATCAGACAGTATAAAATATCCCAAAGTACTCCAATCTCTATTTGATAAATGATGAAATTCATGTTACAATTTATTTACAATTCTACAGGGTTGATTAGAATAATGATAAACACGACTGACATAAATGAACATTTTTATAAGATTCCCTTAATCTTTTTTTTTTTCCACACAAGTGTGACCAAGAAATGTACAGGCAGGACATTTTAATTGAAAAATAAACCTGACACTACTCTCCAGGGGATAAACTGTAGAATGATGAGACTGTTTCAAAACTTATCTTTGGCATTTATATACTTCAATCTCATTTAGTCATTTACTTCCTGACATACAGTACTGTGCATACGTTTTAGGCACTTTAGATCTTAAGAGTCTTATCCATCACACAGTACCATCAGCGAGGCGTCTGATCGGTCTAAAATTCATTCTGCAGCATGACAATGGGCCCAAACACACAGCCAGAGTCGTAAAGAACTATCTTCAGATACAACAAGAACAATGAGTCCTGCAACAGATTGTCTGGCCCCCACAGAGCCCTGACGTCAACATCATCATGGAGTCAGTCTGGGATTACATGAGGAAACAGAAGACACTGAGACAGACTAAATCCACAGAATAACTGTAGTAAGTTCTCAAAGATGCTTCAAAAAACCTGTTGTTTTAAAAGAAAAGGGTAGTCACACCAAATATTGATTTGATTTTGGTTTTTGCTGTTTACTCCACTTTTTATGAAGTTTCTTAATAAATACAAAATATTCATGGCATTTTTTAAAGCACCCTTTATTTTTAGTGCCTAAAACCTTTGTACAGTACTGAATAAGCGGTTATTCTTCAATCTGCCTCATGAACAGATGTTCAACTGCAAGATACGTTTTAAAATCCATCACTTTTTGACCATCTGCTCCCTCTTAAGAGCACTACAGCTCTATCTGCACTTGTTCTGTTGTGATTTAATAGAACCATTAAGGTATTACCATTACCATTAATTATTTACATACGGAAGGACTTTTTGGATTGCAAACAGCCACTGCTACCGAGCTTCTTCCAGAAGACAGTAGGTCCTTGAGTATTCAACACGGAGAAGCGTAAAGTTACTCCAAACTGAGAGTTTTTGCAAGTTTTCGCTTTTGCTTTAAAACCATCGCCAGGAGCATACCGATAAACCTGGTATGTATCTGCTGTTGTTTCCTTGTTATCTCTGCCTGGTCCTGGTGATGGTTTCAGAGTAATGCCTCAGTCCTCCTCTGGAGTCACTTTACTCCTATTAACAGCCGATACTTTTACAGATTTCATGTCTGAAAAGGGCTAACGTCCTTAACCGACATAGTGTGTAACCACCGGAAGACCGAAATCACAGTTTGTCTCCATGACAACTGTGACTCATCCTCAACAGTCTACCTGCTCATATCGACAGGTGATATCGTTCGGGGATGTGGCGGTTTAGCCCGGAGGCGTGGCCTGTTCTCTGCAGTTGGGCAGTGGCCGCAGTCGGGCCGAAACTATGAGCTGAGCTGTAGACGGAAATGTTTAGAGATCAGACTCACACCCCCTCCAGCCTCCCTATCAGTCCACACAGTGAAGAAACAACAAGACAACGAGCTGACCTGCGCTGAAAATAAGAAAAAAAACTTTAACAATGTGTCGGGTAGCTAGCTTACGCTAGCAAGCAGTTTTGGACAAGACACCATTTTGAACAAACCTGCCTTAACGTTTTACCTAAGCAGTCTTTGTTCTAAACAAATATCAGACATGAAGGCTCGACAGTGAGACCCTAGCAGTCATAGATAACTAGCTTAATGTAGGTAGTTTAGCATTGCTGAGCTACCTGAGCAGGCTAACACTCCGTTAGCCACCTAGCTGGTTGTGAACCTCGCTTTGTGTGTCGAGGCAGAGCAACGGGCGAGGATGCACTATTTTAACGGCTCCTCTCGCGCTCAGCCCCCGGTGTGAGTGCGTCACTGAGCGGGCTGCCGCTGCTGGATTCTTACCGAGAAATTTGTCAACAAACACACTGAGGTTTATCTCATGAACCGGGGCTCTTTTCTTCTGTGCTCGTCTCTCTTCAGGTTGCTACTGCACGAAATGTCGGCGCAAACACCGCGATAACAGATGAGTTGACGCGAGAGGATGCGTCCAGCGTTTCGCTGACGTCAGAGCAGGAGCGCCCCCTGTCACCCTATCGGTGACACCGGGGAGCACATGGCACAGCCGTGCTTCTGTCTGTAGAAACCTTCATTGAATTGCAAATAGGTGGTAGTCAGGCAGAGGTCAAGCAAGGCGCATAAGTGGTCAGGGGTGAGGTTGGTTCTGTTGGGTAAAGTGCTGTCCTGTAGCAGTCGTTTCCTAACTGTTTTAACTGCTTCTGTGGTAGGAATACATGTGAAGGGACATCATGGGACACCATGGTTTCATCTGAGTCCAGTTTTATTTTACCAACTATGTTGGCAAAGTCCTCCGAGTTCTTGATGTGATGTGGAGTGTTTCCGACCAGAGGAGCCAGGGTAGTAGCCTGGTGTTCAGCAGTGTTGTAAGTTACCGAGTTAACACTGCTGATGATTGGTCTGAGTGGGACTCCTTCCTTGTGTATCTTTGGGAGTCCGTAAATGCTAGGGGTGGCTTCCCCGGGGTACAGCCAGTGATAAAGGGATCAGTCAATGGCATTGTCTTTCTCCAGTAATTGGAGGCAAGCATCTCCCAATAGTGCCTCATAGGTGGCTGTGTCACTGAGGAGAGGGGTCACCTTGGCGTGATAATCGGCTGTGTTTAGCAACACTGTGCATCTTCCCTTGTCGGCTGGAAAGATGGTGATGTTCTAGTGTCTTTGGAGCGATGTCAGTTCGTTCCTTTCTTGGATGATGAGGTTGGAAGGGGGTGCTTTCGCACTGGCGAGAGCGGCTGATACCTTCAGTCTGAGTTGCTCGGCCTCTGTATTAGTCAAGTGGTTGTTTCTGATGGCTGATTCTGTGGCTGTGATGAGGTTTACAACTGGTACCTGTTCTGATGTTATGGCAAAGTTTAGCCCTTTTCTGGTGGAGTGAGTTTCCTGTCAGACAGATTCTTCACCCACTTTCAAGGAAAGGTTAAATCTCTACATGGAAGAAGTAGAGAGCAGAGCCTTGACCTCTTTTCCAGGAGCTGCCCCCAGCCACTGGTTTAGGCATGTGGATGACACCTGGGTCAAAATCAAAACCTATGAAAATGAATCCTTCTCTGAACACATCAATGCAGTGGACAGCAACGTCAAGTTCCCTCGTGAGGATGTCAGTGGAAATAGCCTAGCCTCCTTGGAATGCATGGTGCACATTGAGAAAGACAGAAGCCTCAACATGGAATCATACCAGAAACCCACACACACAGATCAATACCTACTGTTTGACTCTCACCACCCACTGGAGCACAAACTGGGGGTCATCAGAGCCCTACACCATTGGGCTCAGAATGTTCCCACAAGGTCAGAGGGGAAAGAGAAGGAACATAAACACATCAAGGACGCACTTAGAACTTGTGGTTGTCCCAACAGGCAGAGTAGACAGAGGAGAAAACTGCAATAAACTAAACAACATTGTCATTCCCTACGTTGCTGGATTAATCCGAAAAACTCAGGAGGATCTTCAACAAACATAACATCCCTATGCATTTCAAGCCCAGTAACACTCTGAGGCAAAAACTGGTTCACCCTAAGGACAAATACCCAGGCACAAGCAATGCGGCGAGGAGTGCACAGACCTGTACATTGGGGAAACTAAACAACAGCTACATAAGCGCATGGCATGACATAGGAGAGCCAGTTCCTCAGGTTAGGACTCAGCAGTCCACCTGCACCTCAAGGACAAAGGACACTCCTTTCAGGACAGTGATGTACACATTTTGGCCAGAGAAAGACAGATGGTTTGAAAGAGGACTGAAAGAAGCAAGTTTTTGTCAATCTTGAACAACCGTCACTAAACAGAGGAGGTGGTGTAGTTTATTAGATGGTGATGATGATGTGAAGAGGATGAAGGAGACTCCGCTGACACTGTCTTGATTGCATATAAAGGTTTATTACAAAGAAGTAATCAAAGCATCAAATCAAGCACCTGCAGGTCTGCTCGTGAGAGGGTGTGAAGCCAATGAACCACTCTGAAAATCAGCCTTGACCACCGACTCTTAAATAAGGCAGTTGTTTTCCTGAAAATCGTCACTAACATATGGCTTTTATTCCAAAGAATTACTTCGCTTTTCAGACTGCGAGGCAAACTCTGAGGACCCCCGACCTAGGGCCTCTATTTAAAAACATGGCTTCAGCTCTACATATGTAACCATACACCTCAGTGGTCTTGAGACACCACCTGTCAGCCACCTACAATGCAGTTCTAAGTTCACTCCCCAGACAGCTCAACACCCATCCACACCAGGACCCATGTGACCACTCACTCAATGGCAGGGTGGGTCAGCGATTCACCTGTCACCCTAACGATGCTCAAGGTGTTAGCCTTAGTGACCGTAACGACTCGCATGATGACCGGGAGGGTTAACGACTCCTTTGACCTTAACGGCTCACAACTGTTGCTGATCTCACCGGAGGATATTTACCTGGAACTCCCCAATAGTCAGTTGGAACTGAAGAAGCCTTTCGGATGAGAGGCGAAACATCTTCAAGAACTTCAAGCAAGTCCAGGTGCTTTTGCATTGCACTTACAGAATGCCATTGTCAGGATCTGTATTCATTTCCTGTTTTATTTTGAAGTCTTGGTTCTGTTGTGTTACTGTTTGTTTTACTTCCTGGTTTTTCCCGTCTGTTTTGATTACTGTCTCCACCTTAATGTCTTTCACCTGTGTCTTGTTTTCTGTGTATTTAAACCCCGCCTCCTTTCTCATGCCTTGCCAGATTGTCTTTGTTACCCTTGTGTTCAAGCTCTCTCGCATTTAGTCCCGATTTGATTCCCTGTGTATGATCTGTTTTTCCGGTATTTTTGTGACCCTCGATTCTGCCTGTTCCTGATCTGCCTTGTTGCCTGGTTTAACTGACTCCTGGTATTTTGACCTCTGCTACGTCTCTCGGATTAAAGATTTGGATTTTGGACATTGCACTTCTGCCTGACTCTCTCTCTCGTGCACTTGGATCCACACACACCTGCCCTTACAGCCATGACCTGGATGACTGATCATTTTCACAGACATGACCTGACTAATGTTCTTGTGGCTGAATGGGAGCAAATCCCTGCAGCCAGGATCCAAAGTCTGGTGAAAATCTGTCCAGACGAGTGGAGACTGTTATAGCAGCAGAGTAATACCCATGGTTCAGCTTTTTCAGATCGCTTCAATGTTCAAGTGACCACATACGTTTGGCTATCTAGTGTACCTGATAGATGTAGTTACTTTACAGATAGATTTTACCAAACCATGATATGACCACTGCGGGATTACCAGCAGGATGAAGTGAGGAATGATCCTGCATTCTTACTTCTTCACTGGCCCCATGTCAAAAACTAGCTTTAATAATTTAATTTCCACATTAATGGGCAGTAGTAGGAAAGTTATATTGTTAATTAATACTTTAACACTATAATGTATTATTAATAAGCAATTAGGTGCTTTTCATTACATTATTTCATTTTATGCATCAGTATTTCATTGTATTTTTATTGCATTATTTGTTTTATATTGTACTTTATGTTGAGTTTTGTATATTTTTTTAAAAGCCCAACTATAGATCGGTGTTGCAAACTAGCTCAGGCTTTACTGTAAATATTGTGGTCCATTGGTCCATTTAATATATTTGTTCATATAAAAGCAAATATTAAATAAAAGATAAAACAAAATTTTATTGCATAACCATGAAGCAGCAGTTTATTGGATAACAATATATATGATGAGAGCAACGGTTAATGCTGGAGTCTATAAATATGAGTTAGAGGCTCAGCTGACTACCTCCAGGAAAACAATACAAGAATTTAGATAATTCTGCTCCGTCTTAAGAATGAGCTGATGTGATCAAATCACAGCTCGAGTATTGTAGAGTGTTCCAAACAATAACAGAAGAGACAAAGTGCAGCTGCTAACACTGTTTGATTGGATGTTCGCTGAGGACTGCTGTGGATGCACTGACATGACAGTGTTGTCTACTGAATGCTGAGCAGTGACATGGGAGGAGAAACAAAAACTACAAGACTGAATTCTGATGTGAAGACAGAGACGGAGCAGACAGTGTATCACTTTATAATAGAGCAGGAGATATTTATCTTTGAATCAAGTGAAAAGTTCTGACTTTTTAGTGAATCATTAAATCTTCAGATGACTCAGTGAATTTAAGTCCGCTTGCCATCCCTAGCCGCGCTGAAGCAGAACTGCACTTTGTTTCTATTTTGTTTCTTGTCAATGGGGTCATGGTCCGTCTTGGTGGTTAACACCTTGACAAGACCCTGTATGACGAAGCAGGATCAACAGTTTAGCCGGCTATCTTTGGGTTTAACTCACTTTTCTGGTATCACGAAACTGGCTCACTATGGTAGCATGGGAGTAGAGGCCCATTTTACAAAAGTGATTTGCGAGCACTACTTTCTCACACGCACACAAAAATAACCGTCACTCGGCAATTGCAGATAAATTCCTACAGAAAGAAAATAAAGTCCTACAGCCCTCTCATATGCTCATGCATGGGTCGCTAAGGTGGTGTTTCTTACGGTGGTTATTAAACATGTCAGAATTAGCATGAGAGGAAATTATCTCATGTTGCAGCTTGCATGTTACAAATGGAGGGATACAGGCCCCAGTTGTATCAGAAAACTGACAACTGCCCAACTACTGACCAATCAGCTCAATGGAGTCATCATTCTTATGTCCTGACTGGGTCAAACATACTAAGTTTACAGCAAAGTGACAAGTAATAAGGGGCAAAAAAGACCTTTCTAGATCTTATTAGATCACAAGAATCACATCTCTTTTCATAATTATGTCCGAGAGAGAAGAAACAAAGAGTTTTTAATCACAAGCTAGTGAATGCTATTTATGGCTACAGTTTAATTGTGCACACTGTTATTGGTTCAATAAATCATGATAATTATAAATTCAACACTTGTTTCTCTTCTTCGGGCCTTGTATCTGTAGTTCTTTCCTTTGCTTTAGCAGCAAAAACAGCCTGACTTTATCTGTATCTCATAATTATTATAGTTTGTTCGTCATGAGACAAAAAAAGAAAAGATGTCTCCACTGAACATGTTGACCATATTTAAAATGGCCTATCTAATAAATCCCATACTGTTTTGCAGCCTTAATACTGAAAGCCTTAGGTTCAATATCTGGATGTTATTCCCATTACAGCTTCTTGTTTTATTCTAGTTGTGTTAAGTAACATAATTTACATACAGGTATCATCGTCTCGTGTCATGTCACATCAAGAACTCCTCCTCTTTCACGTGAATATGCCCATAGCTGGATTAGAAAACTCTGAGCACACGAAGCCGGATGAAAACCAGCTTCATGATACCATCATCAGGATTACCGATGTCAGAGTCAGTGAAGCCAGGTAACCCAAAGAAAGTTGGACTAAGATGACCTGAGTTCCCGATCCAGGACCCAGGTGTCACAGCCTCTGACAACTTTTCAGTCAGGACACAGAAGCAATTTGTTGGGCAACAGAGGCTGACTGATGTACAACAGAATGATCACAAAAAGCAGAGGTTGCCACGTGTTGGTCAACTCTCTGAGCAACATCTCCTGACAGAGCAACTACAGGAGCATTTACAAAGACACAGAGATACAGCTACAAACAGACTTCAAGTCAGACAGGAAGTTTGTGCGTGTTTGTGTGCAGGAAGAAAAAGCTGGTCCTTTCCCAGAATTCCCTGGGAACTATCATCACCGTCGTCGTCAACTAGGAAGCGGACAAGTAGTGGGAGGAGTCTAGTGCTGCGTCCAATTGATGTTCTTCAGGTCAATGCCTTCCTGAACCATCTCCCACAGAGGACTGACAGACAGGGGGAAACAGTTATTTGGGTGTTCACCATAACAGTATTACCATTTTTAAATTTTAAGTTGACAGACAGAGAGACAGGCATGAATGTATGAAGTCACTGAGTCAGTTAAAAAAAAAAAAAAAAAAAATATATATATATATATATATATATAAAAGAAGTCTGACTTGTCCAGAAATATGAGCAGTCAGATGATCAGACAGGTTGGAAACAAACCTTCAGTTTATCCAGATTATCTAAACCAGTTCATTTGGAGGTCAAACTGACAGTGAGCGCACCTGAAATGGGTTCTAACTATAGCGGGTTTTATTAAGAGTCGGGGGGGGGTCCCAGGGCCCACACTCAAGGAGGGCCCTAATTTTTGTTAAAACCGTAATTTAATTTTACTTTGTTTTTACTGATTTAAAACAATCATTACTTTATTCTGTGAGGCAGAAATTATCTGGAAATCTGATTTAATATCATGCATGATAAATGCATGAGAGCTAGGTAAGTAAAAAAGCGTGTGCATTCCTGTGTTTGCGGGAGTGACAGTAAAGGAGAATCTAGCCTAGTGTGTTGGATTTGTGGCTCTGCCAACTGTTACTGTGAGAAATAAGCCACCAATACTGCTGTTGTTCATCATACTGTACAGAGATGTGATGAGGAATATTACAGTAATATTGTACAGGGCTTAAACTGGTAACTTGTGAACTAGTGCTATTATTTGTTATTATTCAGTTGGCCTACTTTTGGCAATTTCTATTCCGTAAGTATGAACAATATTACCGATGATGTTATTCAGTGACTGGAGAAGAGGGCGCATAAATATAGCTACACCCCCCTTCCACCAGTAGGCCTGGCCTGCCTCCCGTTGGTCATAATCCGTCATAGCACAGGAAAACAACAGCAGTAAGAATGGCAAACCTGGAGCAGGAAGTCAATGTTTATGATGATGGACATCTGAAGAAACGATTTTACCGTTTGCCTCCGTCTTCTCTTTCAAATAAGTTTGTCTAAACTGGAGATTTGTGTCCAACCTGTGATCATCCGACTGTTTCTTGACCAGTCAGGCTTCTTTTTAGTGATTTAGTTCACAGATCTCAGCTAATAACTTGGTGAGTGCAATGTTGTTATTATTGACAGAAATTATGGACAAAACTACGAAGATAAGACCAACGTTAGAATCCAGCTGAACTCACCTCATCTCTCTGAGTCTGCGGACCTGCTGGATACATTTCTCTGCTGTGTAGTCCACCTCTTCTTCTGTGGTGAATCTGCCGATACCAAACCTGACACACAAAAACAGGTTTACATTAATCTACATGTGATTCAACTGACATCATACCAGAGAACAGAAAAGAAATAAAAAAAAAAAAAAAAAAAACTCTTCCTGTCTGTGAGTCTCTGCTGTTCAGTCTGTCACTGAGAGACAGAGAAAAGTTAAAAAAAATCAGCTTTGTGTCAAAATACTTTCAGTGACTTCAGTGTACGCACAGCACCGGCCACCAGAATGTTTTAAAATGAGGATCAGAGCTAGGAATAAGAACAGGTTTATTATGCTGATTATAATTTACACTCTTAATAAATGTTATTTTAACAGTTTTTTAAAAAAAAACAATTTAAACAACAAATGATCTTAAACTTGTTTAGAATCAGGACAATCAGCAGGATCAAAATTTATACTCCGGTCCTGAAGAAGTGTTATTTCACGGAGATGACAAATAAAGTTACCAGTAAAGTTGATTAAAATCAGACTGTCATCAGACAGTCTGATTTTAATCCAGATTATTATCATTATCAGGATTATGGGTCAGTGCCTGGATTACAGCGAAGATGACGAGTGTTTGTACCTGATGGAAGAGTGAGCCAGGTCTTCATCTGCTCCAATCGCTCTGAGGACGTATGAGGGCTCCAGAGACGCTGACGTACAGGCACTGCACTCACAAACAAACACAAATATTCATTCATCTTTAAAGGCCCAATCTATAATTTCTTGCCCATTTAATTTAAAGCTGCCATGTTGAGTGTACTTGTGTATCCTAAGTCTAAAAACGTGTTGAACGCATTTCCTTCCTCATAAAACAATTTGCAGATTTTAAATAATATCTTAAGTTGTGCATTGTTTACATCCATGCTGGATGCTGCTAACTTGCAGTCTTCATCCATTGCTAGGCTTCAAATAAGTGGAATAACACGAAACTGGCGGCAGGAGGTGAAATCAAGACATGACTAATAAAAACAAAACTGGAACCCACATGCAAAAACATTGCTCAGTAGTGCTACTGGTGGTCAAAAACTCCACAGGGTACAGTTAAATGTCCATATATAAAAACAGTTTGACTAAACAGCTTGAATTATCAGCAGCACCTGCTCCAAGTAAAGCTTCAGTCCTGCTCTTAGATTTTAACAAGAGTGTGTCTCTGACCTGCCGGAGGACAGAGCGACATCCTTCAGTGCCATCAACAGACTCTCTCCTTCCACATAGGCAAAGGACAGGTTGGTACAGCCTGAAAAACACACACAGTCAGATAAGTCCACAGGTCCATCTGCCTATTCTACTATAGTAGAAATTTTTTTTATCAGTATAAAACAGAGTTCGAACAAAAAAAAAAACTCTAACATTAAGCTGAAGAACTTTCACTGACTTTTAAGGTTATGTTGGCTGAAATTGAAGCACATGACAGTGGTGTGTTTTTGTGCAAGAGTTTGACTTCTGTGTGTGTGTGTGTGTGTGTGTGTGTGTGTACCAGGGTAGCGTTGCTCTGGATCTCCATTCATTATGACGTCAGGAATCTCAGACATAATCTTCTGGACCAGACGATCAGCCAGCACAGACACTCTGTGATGATCATACTGTGCGCGCGCACACACACACGCACACGCACACACACACACACACACACACACACACACACACACACACACACACACAGTAAGTTCCAGGATGTTTGGATGCATTTGTTGAGTGTTGGGATGTTGGGATGGGTACATTTGTTTTACCTCCATCTCCTGCTGAGCGATGCTGCAGGCGGCTCCAAGCCCCACAGCTAGTGGGGTGGGGACAGTGCCGGAGCGCAGGCCCCTCTCCTGCCCGCCCCCGTTCTGCAGAGGCTCCAAACGCACCCGGGGCCGGCGACGCACGTACAAAGCCCCCACACCTGTACACACACACACACACACACACACACACACACACACACACACACACACACACACACACACACACACATTGGGAATCTACCTTGTAAGCAGGTCAGCATGACCTATGGAGTATCACGACAATCAAAAATCAACCCCCCCTCCGTTAAGTCAGCACATGCTGCAGTTGAGCCAGCTTTTTCCGAACAACATAAAAGATCATATTTGTTTACAGGTTTTGGGGAGTGGTACTGCATATTGAAAAAAAAAAGATACTGCCATTTGTGTCTCCAGAGGGAGCTGCATGAAATCTGATTAATTGGCTCATGCGATGCCACTTGAGTCTGTGTCAGTTGGGGCTGGAGACAGCGTTACGGGAGTGAATTGCTAAATCGATGGAGTACTCTCTTTTGATGACTGGATGTGCCATAATTTCTTGCTAAATAAAGACAAAGGTGATTGAGGTGAGGTGATTGAGTTTGGCACCCATGATGAAATTCAGGCAATTATAATAGATTCTGTACATGATGCAAAAACATTTATACGTTATACAAGAGAGGAAATTCAGGCAATACATTGGTTACCAGTAAGTCACAGGATCAATTTGGAAATTCTGGTATTTATCTATAAATCACTCACAAATTATAGCTGTATCCGAATTCACCCTTTTGTTCACTCATTCACTACTCCCTATATAATGGACACTCGGTTCACTCAATAGAGAGAAGTAAATTCAGATTTTGAACACTTACTAATCATGATTATTTTTGCATCACTGCTGAAAATGATTCAGAGCCGCTTAACGGTAATTTTATCATCTAAAAAATGCAACACATTGCATTTTGGGATTCTTAGCAGGAAGTAGTGTCATGCCATGGGCACAACTTTTTTGAGGAGTACATCTGAGTGTGTAAATGTACCCACCTTTGGGTCCGTAGATCTTGTGAGCGCTGATGGACATCAGGTCGATCTTCCAGTCAGTGACGTTGATGGGGATCTTTCCGACAGCCTGAGCGGCGTCAGTGTGGAGGAAGACTCCTTTAGAGCGACAAATCTTACCTGTGGACAGGAAGAGAAAAGCTCAATAATCAATAGTTTTGATCAGAACACCAAATCAGATCAGAGGCTCCCTGTGGAACATTAAAGATCAGAAACCTGGTGAAGAATCCACGTGGTCACAGTGATATAATCTATTCTGAATCACTGAAACATCGATGAAACAAAATGAAGTGAGAAGTAAATAATGTTGTCATGGTTACCAATTTCCTTGATAGGCTGCTTGACTCCAATCTCGTTGTTGACAGTCATCACCGACAGCAGAGACGTGTCAGGACGAATGGAGGCCTCAAGCAGCTTAAAACACACACACACACACACAATTTAATACAGATAAGAACTTCTGTATGTTCTCTGTACATGCTGTATGTGTTCACGTTGTGTGATCTGTATGTTCTGTACCTCCAGGTCCAGCAGTCCGTTCGTCTGGACTGGCAGGTACGTGACATCGAATCCTTCGGCCTCCAGAACACGACAGGAGTCCAGGACACATTTATGTTCTGTCTGGGTGGTGATCACATGACGCTTCTTGGTCTGGTAGAACCTGGCCACGCCCTGCAGGAGAGGGAGGGGCGGGGTCACAACTGACCTCATACAAACCTAACTCAGTTGTTTTTTTTTTTTTTAACCCTACTGTACCTTGTCACTGTTCCTACTGTGTTCTCCTTTTGATTTAACTGCATTCTCTTTATGTTCCTGTTGTTCTTACTGCATTCTCATGTGTTCTCAGTGTGTTCTTACTGCATTTTCTTTCTGTTCTTAATGTGTTTTCATTCTGTTCTTATACTGTTCTAAATGCACTCTCATGTGTTCTCATACTCTATTGCATTCTCATTCTTTTTTCAACGTGCCCTCATTCTGTTGTTATTCATTATTATACTTCACGTGTTCTCATTCTGTTATTGTACTGTTCTCAATGCATTCTCATTTGTGTTTTCAGTGTGCTTTGATAATGTTCTGTGATCTCATACTGTTTTCAACGTTCATATTGCTTTTTTAATTCTCTTTCTCATTCTCTTCTTACTCATTCTCATACTGTTCTTACAATGTTCTCAATGTGATTTTTTTTGTACTTAGTGCATTCTCATGTGTTCTCATTCCTTTCTTACTGTTCTTCATTCTGTTCTCACTCATTCTCATATTGTTAATGTGTTCCCATTTTGTTCTTTTACTGTTTTCAATTCATTTTCGTTTGTTCTCAGTGTTATGATTATGTCTCCACTATGTTCTCACTCGCTTCTTACTGATTCTCATACTGTTCTCATTGTGTCTTTGCTGCTGCGTTCCCTGTCTCTTCTTACTGTGTTCTCGTTTTATCTTTAAAGCGTTCTCAGTGTGTATAGAAAGCGTTCTCGTCTGTTCTTAAAGCTTTCCCACTCTGCTCTTGATCTGTTCTCACTAAGAACCAAAACAAGAGGAGGAGGTAGTGGTGAGAGGAGGGGGAGAGAAGGTGGTGAAGAAGAGAACGGGGAAGTGATGAAGAGGAGGAGCAGAGTGGGACCTTGATGGCCATGTTGTTGGACTCGGTGGCTCCGCTGGTGAAGATGATCTCTCTGGGATCAGCTCCAATCAGATCAGCCACCTGCTGCTCAGAGGGAGAGAGAGAGAGACAAGACACAGTCAGTGTCTCCTGCTCAAATTCAGAGTTAATGGAATGATGGGCATGATTGAATACACAGCTGTACAATGTTTACAAACTACATATAATAATTCTGCATTTTTAAGAAGCAAATACAACGAATGCTTTTGACATTACTACGCAGTGCACTGTAATGAAAGGAGACAAAAGAATATACAGTATCTGATAAAGTGAGGTGTAGAGTGCTTAAGCTTTTCTTTAAAACTTTCTCTTTCTCTCTCTGAGCAGACTAAGTGTCTCTCTACCTTCCTGGCAGTCTCCATGGCACTCTCGCTCTCCCAGCCATAGGCGTGTGTCCTGGAGTGAGGGTTACCGTAGTAATTCACCTGGTAGGGCAACATGGCGTCCAGAACCCGCGGGTCCTACACACAACCCACACACACACACACACACACACACACACACACATTCAACTGTAAGTGCAGGTAAGTATAATTGAAATAACTTTCCCACTGACTCTGACATCAGTTAATAAACCCTGTAAGCATGACAACATGGCTAGTGGCATTTACCATGGGCGTGGTGGCCTGGAAGTCCATGTAGAGGGGGCGGAGCTCATCTGTCTCCAGTTCATGCTTCTTTATCAACTCTGCTGCACAAAACAACAACAGACACACAGTCAGCTGGTTTTACCCAGCATTTAATCAGATCTGTATGATCCCGGACTAACACACTGGGTCAGATCTCTACCACAGGCGGGTCAGTATTTGTTGAGTCATCAATCAATTGTGTCTGTAGAGCTCAGCCTAGAAAACTGTCAAATACTGACAACTGACCACTATATTATGCTGGTATCAAAACATTATTTTATTCCATAGGTATTATTATGACCTTTTCCATGTATATTTTAATCTATTTTGTCAATTCTAATGTAGTTAATGAAAATAATGCATCCTTACATGTCAGACTACACTTTGAGTGCAGTATTGTTGTTACTCATTTCACTATTTAGTGAGAAAAACTATTATCTTCCCATCAGTTTACTATGTTATACTACTTATTACTGTACTTCTTTTGTACCTGTTGGTTTCTTAATTGTGTACACTGGAGCAGTGAATACATGCAATTTAATTCCCCAGTACAATGAGCACTTTATATGAAGAGAATGACAATAAATTCTACTTTAAGCTTTACAGTTTAACTGCATTTCTGCAATAAAAAATGTAAACATTTTCTGCGTCCAATTCTTCATTGTGTCCATTTGGTAATAAACAGAGTCACTCTAGGTTTTTGGCCTAGATCCCACTGATACTGGATTTCTATGGGCAATATCAATATTTGAGAGTTTTAAAAAATCTGATAACAATATAATGGCAAATATTCATCATTAATATATGGAAAGAACATAAAACGTAACATTTTACAGAAATAACAGACATTTGAACAGTGCTCTTTGGTAGACAAACTACACTCCATTCCCAATTAATTAGGTAGACCTAGCTAAAGCTAATGCAGTCTTATGCAACCGTCCTGCAATAAATCCTCCCTTCATGAAAGTTATAATGTTCAGTATTTGTTGAAGATGTTTTAGAGAGTTGTAGCTGGGTGTGCCTAATAAACTACCAACTGAGTGTATGTAATGGAGGAGTTTCTAAATGATTTCAGACATATCAATCTACCAACCTCTATATACAGTACTGTGCAAAGGTTTTAGGCACTTAGGAGGTTTAGATTCTTATCTATCACATAACACCAACAGGGAGACGTCTGATCGATCCCAAATTCTTTCTGCAGCATGACAACGAGCCCAAACACAAGGCCAGAGTCGTAAGAAATTATCTCCAGATACAAGAAGATCAAGGAGTCCTGAAACAGATGGTCTGTCCCCCACAGAGCCCCGATCTAAACACCACGGAGTCGGTCTGGGATTACATGATCCACCTACCTGCCGAGCACCTTGAAAAACTGCCTCCAAGTGAACCGAGGAGAACTGTTGCTGTTTTAAAGGCAAAGGAAGGTCACAGCAAATATTTTGATTTAGGTTTTTATTCTCTTTCCTGCAACCTAATCGATAAATAAATCCTATTCAGGGAATTATTTTCGAAAGCATCCTCCCTTTACTTTCAGTGCCGAAAACTTTCGCACAGTACTGTATGTCCATATATAGGAAATGCAAATGTCCTTTTTTTGTCCCACCAACAGCCCGAAACCCATAGAATAACCCAGATAGAAAGAGAAATAGAAAACACATTTTTAAAAGTAAAGAAGATTAAAATAAACTGTAAAAATAAATAAATGAAGACATTCAATTGAGGCAATAAAATAATAAAAATAGAGCCGGAACCATACTTCTGTTTGATAAATGATTTAAATAATTAATCAATTATCAAAACTGATAACTATTTAGTTTTCGGTCAATCATCAACTTGAAGGACTTTTTGTTTTTAAGTAATCTCTTATTATTATTGTATATTTCTAATCTCACACATCATTACTTAACGTTGCATCACTCAGTTTATCGATGTTGTGAAGTTTCCTTTCTCCCGACTAAACTGCGTCACTTTTGGATTAGCTTCGTGCTAGCTGCTCTGAGGCTTATAAACACGCTAATTTTGCTCGGGACTGTTGTTACCCTTCTGCAGGGAGCTAGCGGCCCTGCCGTCGGAGCCCAGACGAAGAGGGAGCCATGCGGCCGGCCTGAGCAGCCGAGAGGAGACGGTCCTGCCCGAGGAAAGCATCTTGACGGCGGGTTGGATTCTCCTGGAAACCCGCTGATCTCCGGTAACAACAAAACGCGGACCGCAACCAAAAAACCAGTGCGAACCGGTTTTGAACCAGTTTAGCCGACTGGTTTCTGTGGAGGAAAATGAAGACGAGGATCTCGGGATTCACGCAGAAAAATGAAATGCGAGCGAAGTTTGTTTGGTTTGAGAACTGCTGCCGCCTGTCAGTTACATCAAGCTCAAACCAGAGTCGGTCGGTGTCAAGGTAGACACGGTAACAACGGACACTTCCGATTACGGATTTCAAAATCAAATATTGTAAAATGACGAGAGTGAAAGTGTCTCGCTCAAAATTTAAATAATAAATAAAAAGGTTTTGGGGAAAACGCTTAAATAGATGTAACCTTTACAGTCAGAATCTGAGTAAATAACGTTAAAATGTAGAAACATGTTAAAGCTTGTTTGCGATATCATTTGTCAGTCGGGCAGGTAGATGAATTTTCCTTAACTGAAAGCAGGCAGCAGCTGCTCCCCAAATAAACTGGTTGAGAAAAGCAATGGTGCATTTTACTACTACTTACTTTTACTCTTGTTAATTCCTCTTGATTATGGGGACAGAGAGACCCTCTACAGATACACCAGCTTTCTTTATTGACAAGGGTATCGTAGTCGACCCCTCTTTATTTATTCATTTTTTTTACACGTTATTTTAGTTTATCCTTTTATTTATATTTTAATTTTTTAATGTAGTTATTTTCCTTTGATTAAATTAATTTAAGTTATCTTTTCGACCTTTCTTGTATAATGTATAAATGTTTTGCATCACATACAGAATCTATTATGATTTTATATTTCTCATTGTCTCTTGTTTTTTAAAAACCACAATAAAAACAGTGTTTAAAAAAACATTTTACTTTACTTGTTTGTACGAAGGATGTTTCGGCCTCTCTGCAGTTTGACTCTGCAGCTTGACGCAACTCGGTGTCGATGCTGTTTCATGGTTGCACAAGAAACGGAAACAGAGTGTGTGACTTCCTCTGGACGATCTCCGCTCTCATTGGCTGAACTGTGTTGTTTTGGTTCTGTGTGAGGCGGGGTCAAGGCTTCTCTCTGTCCTCTGATTGGTTACAAACAGGGGTTTATGAAACGTTGGCTCAGCCCCCCTCAGGGTTCAGTTAAATAAAGTCAAAAGTCTGTGGGTAAAACTGATTTACAGCTTTGCTGAGTAAAAAGAAGTAAATTCAATCCCTGCAGCAAACAGATATTTTAAAAAAAGGAGCCTTTCTTCAATATGTTACACTGTTTTTATTTCATGAACTTAAAAAATATAAAAAAATTAAAAATTAATTGGTTCATATGCAAAGGTTTGGGCACTATATTAAGTCCATAATTAGTAACCTCCCTCTTTGCCAGCTGTCATTGCACGGATAGAGGGAAGAATGGATTCCACAAAATATCAGCAAATTCTGGATGCAAATGTCCTGCAGTTAGTCAAGAAACTGAAACTAAAAAGAGGCTGGTTTCTACAACAGGACAATGATCCAAAGCAGACCTCAAAATCCACCATGGACCACTTGAAGAAAGACCAGCTGAATCTTTTGGAGCAATCCCCACAGTCCCCTGACCTAAACATCACTGAAAATCTGTGGGTAGATCTTAAACATGCTGTGCGACAGCCTAAACATTTCTCAGTCAATGTGATCTGCAGGACGAGTGAGTGAGAATTCATAAATCAGGAAAAGAAAGACTCTTAGCTGCTACAAAAAGTATTTTCAGCTTGTAACATCTGCCAAGGGGGCAGTACTAAGCACTAACTTAGGGTCCCCTAATCTTTATACATGCCATTATCAACATATAATTTTTTTCCTATTTTTAAGTTAAAGAAATAAAAAGTAACAGTGCATTAATATTTGAAGAAAGGCTCTTTTTTATTGTCTGTTTGCTGCGGGGGCTGTATTTACTTTTTTTTAACTCCAAAAATCAACAAACTATACACACACAACTATACATGTGTAAAGAATTTCTGTAATGTATATTGCCATAAAAAGACAAATTGAAACATGTTCAGCCTAAGATTTAACAGGCAGATTGGCAGAAACTGGTGGTGATGTGGAGGTTTGTCAGAAGGAGAGATGAATACAGAGGAAGAGATAGGGATGAGACTGAAACAACATGATACCTGTTGTCAGATTCCACTCTGTATTACATTTTCCATTCAATTTTGTCATGAATAATTTCCTAAACTGCATTCTTTACCACGCCATACCAGTTGGTGGCAGGTCATAAACTAGGTTCTCTGAAAGCCCAAGAGATGTAGTTAAGATAATTAGAGTGTGGCTTGGGGCATTGTGGGTAAATAAATATTTGCAGATTGCAGGAAAACATCCAACGTGGTTATGTGAATGTAGTATTCCTGAGACAGTCCGGGATATTTTTTCTGAATTGCAGAAATAATAATTTTGACAGGAAGACATTGAATAAAAGATTATCTGATTTAGGGATGTCTTGTTTTTCACTTAAAACTCTGCTTAGTCTGTGTGAGACCAACCAATTGAGGCAGCTATTCATTTTTTTCATCTTTTTATCCTTTACTGTATTTGTTCCTTTTCACTCAACTTCTTTTATTACTTTTCCTGCTGCTCTGTTTTAGTCTTTAATTTCTTGTTGCTTTTTTGTACATCTATGTATCCTTTAGTGCCTATAAAATCGATATATATATATAATATATATATTTTTTTCAAGAATATGATTTGTGATTGATGTAGTCTAATTTTATCCTGTAGAGGGCAGTAATGCGCCCAATAGCCAAAAAAACATACAAGAAGAAGAAGGAGACCGTCCGTTTGTGGCAGCTAAGCCCAGTAGCTAGCAAGTTAGTTTATCTTTATAAAAATACATTTATTTGAGTTCATAACGTGATAAATGAGAGACCTTCCACTACGGCGGTGGATCTCACATTGAGGTGAGGATTTCAGTTTGTTTCTGGAGTTTATTCCTGGACGTAAACAAAGTGTTAACTAAGGCTAGCAAAGACAAGCTAACCTGTCAGTGAACTGTTTTCAGCACGTTAAACACCACAGCTCTCGTTATTTGCCTTCGCGAAATCATAAGCGTTACTATGATTTATCTCACCGTTTTTGCTCCGAGTTTGTAGTTACGTAACCAGCCAGTGGAGCCTAAATGCCGCCTCACCGACACATGGCTCTTGTAAACGGTTTGCCATAAACCGATTCGTATTGGCATATGCCACTGCTGGTCGTGACTTGTAAACTGCGTGTCATGCCAGTTCAACGGCAGCACATGCCGGTGCTGACTGTTGGTATGTCCCTCCTGTGTGCCAGATGAAAACAGTATGTTACCATCACTGTCACTGACCAGCGGCTTTACTTTTCACTGGCACACATGACAAGAAAAACAACATTTTGATATGTTGCCCATTGGCATACATCTAGTGTCAATGGTGAGATTTCGTCCAAGGCACGTTCAGCGCTTTATCGTAGATGTGGGGCATAGCCAGAGGTAGTAATGTTCAGTTTTTGTTGAAATTGTTTAACAGAGGTGTTGATTCAACTGTGTGGTCATTTTGGAGGCTGCGGTTTGTGCTGCTGCTGAATCCTTTCGTGTTATAAGGACAGGTGTTTCTATTATTTTGTCCACCCCATTTATATCAATGAGGGTAGGCTAAATAACAGAAACACCTCTCTTTGTATAACTCTGTACAGTTCAACAGCAGCGCAAACGTCAGCCTTCAAAACGATCATATAGTTAAATCAGCAACTCTCTAAAACAGTTTAAATATAAAATAAACTTTATAACCTTTGTGAGAGGAGGATTTATTGCAGGACTGTTGTGTAAGTCTGCATTAATTTTAGCTGGGTTTTCCTAATAAACTGCCAACTGAGTGTAACGCAAAGAATCTACATATGGCACTAAAATAAGAGTGGCATGCCATCAGCCACTTTTCGATCTTTCTTTGTTACCAGCTCTAGTTTGTGCTTCTCATGGGAGGTGGTTAATGCATTTGGGTCACAGAATTAACAATAATTTTCTTAAAGGGTTATCTTTGTTGTCGTGCAGCGGACGGAATGTTTTTTCATCCAGCTAATTAGAAGAGTCTTTGAAGATTCTGAAAACACCTTCAGAACAGCATTGTTAAGTGTTTTTAAACAACTGTATGGGTTTTTCAAATATTTCCTCATAATTATCTGTAGAGAAACTGATTATTACCTCTGTGACCCAGATGTATGCTAATAAATGAGAGGCACAGGCGGAGGCTGTTGTACACGTGTGGCTGATGTTTTTAAATGCAGTTTCTGCAGCAGCTGGCGTTTTTATTACAAGATAAGGAGAACCGCAGAATGTTATGCTCTGTTAGTGAACCTAGCACACCACCATCTTACATTGACAGTGCACCAACGCAAACAAACGTCTTCACTGTTTTTGTTTTCATTTATGGTATCAGTTATACAACTGATACTACAGTTAACAGTGAGATCTGTGTCCCAGTGTTCATAAGCATAGTCAGGCTGAGAATATGAGAAGCATGAAAGCGTTTCATCAACATTCTTGTGAAATGACTCACATCTGAGTTTAAATACTAGCAATGATAGGTCATAACCTCTGTATGGGCATGGGGGTCGATAGCTGAATGATACAGTTGAATTTGTATTATTTCCACTGTGTTTTTAATGTAGCTTCTATGGCCTCTGCGGGTCTAGCACAGCCCCAAAGTGAGAAGTAAACCCCATTTTCCCTCGCAGCAAAAGGGAAATGAGTGAGGACAGTGTTAATGAATGTCACAGAGCAGTGATAAAATATGTAGCGGAAGCCCTACACCCTTTTTAGCACGGTATAATCTCTGTGGCTAAGACGATTTTAATAAGGGATGTAAAAGGATTCGGATATGATAAGCGGATTCAAAGCTGGATTCAGATTCGACAAAACTCTATCAAACTCCATCCCCAGTGAAGGTAATTAGCTGGTGTTGAAAGTAATGTAGGGGCAGTTAACATCTCAGATGACTTCACAGGTGACACCATGTTCATAGACCCCACAGCAGCTGAAGTTCGACGCGTTTGACCAAGAAGCCGCCGTCACTGCTGTCGCCATGGGAACGACAATGAGTGAGCCGTGTATCTATGACAAACTGTCCGAGAGCATCGACATCCTCCGCCAGTCGGGCTACCGCTACGGCATGTCGGAGAGGGAGATCGAGAGGTTCATCAAGCAGGTCCTGGAGACCAATGAGCCCAGGAGAGAGCCTCCCCAGTTCCCCATCCTGAGGGCCACCATCAAGGTCAGGCCTGCCAATGCAAATAGAATAGAAAATATAATTGATTATTCACTGACTCCTATCACGTAAAAGCACTTAGCTTATGCAGTTCACTACCTCTTAAATCTGACGATGTGATTGCTTTTTTCTAGCTTGTAATTGTTGTCTTTAATTTTTTTTTTTTTTTTTTAAACTCTTTACCACTGGAGGACCCTTGTGAGGTTTTGCCACAAAGATTTTCCTTGTGTCTCCGCTGTGGAAATTCTCTCTTTTTCCACAGCAGCTCAGCAAGAGAACAATACAGGAATTCCCTACTGAAAAGACCATAACTTTGAAAGATACCCACTGGGTTTGACTAACTCAAAGGCTGAAGCCTCATATAAAGCTCAAAATTGTGCTAGGACGCGATTGTGTCTTACCCAATATGGGCAGGAGGGATAATCACAGCGAAGATCCACTTGGTAGAGGAATTTATTTCTAGAAAATACCAATTATTTTATTTTTCTTGTTGTAAAACAAATCATTTAGTTGTCGTTGAGTATACAGAGCAGGAGGGTTTATTCATAATTCTTTGTGCTCTGCGGAAGGAGACAGCTCTCAGTGTTGGTAATGCTCCTGTTGTCTTTGCAGTTTGTGGTGGCAGTGGGCTTCCTGCTGGTGGTGGTACTGGCCTTCACTTATCCCCAGAGTGCCCCCCAGCTGGGTCTGGTCAACCTGGGCTGTTACAACTGGTCCTCCCCCCTCAGCCATGTCCGCCTGCTGTCCCTGCCCATCGCCAAGAAGTACAACCTGCAAGGTGTGATCATGATCGCGCTTGTCTGTCTCTTTTTATTTCTGTCTCTAATTTCTCTCAAAAACACAAACCTAAAAGCACAAACACAGTTTTTCACGAATGAGAAAGTAGTAAATATCTAAACTTTATCTAAATGTGAGCCTGTCATTTAACTTTTCCTTGGAGTATTTCCCCATTGAAATGCCGTGAAAACACTGCCCTGACCTGTGAGTCTTTAAACAGATCCCACTAAAAGCCTCAAGGTTAAAAAGCACAAATGCTCTCCTAAACGTCTTCAGCATTAAATCCACGGATTAACACACAATTTTGTACAGACATTTTTGGTTCGCAGAAAAAGTGTCCTAATGTGTTTGGTGATCCCCTGACTTTTCCTCTAGTGCCACTGTTAGGTTGAGATTTTCTGTTTTTACCAAAACATCTCTACAACTATTCGATGAAATGCTGTGAAATTGGATACATTGGGTACAAATTGTGGTCCCCAGAATATGAACTGTAATAATTTTAATCCCCTGGCTTTTCATCTCATACCACCTTCAGCCCAAAATTTCATTTACGCTAATACTTTGTTAATAACCTGTCGTTATTATTATTGTCAGCAGATACCATACTGATGTAAACATGTTGATATTTAGCATATTTAGAATTTATGTACGACGTCACAAAGAAGAAATACCATGTCCAAAAATACGCTGAATTTTAGTTTGATGTTAAGGCTTGTAGTTTGACGTGTGCGCGTGTGTGTGTGTGTGTGTGTGTGTGTGTGCGTGTGTTTTGCAGGTTTCCATGAATGGTGGAGCGCCGGCTCTCCCAGGCAGAGTCTGGTCAACTGTTCGGGCTGTGCAGAGATCTCTTCGGTGCTGGAAGTCCCAGAGAGCCTTAGAGGGAGTGTGAATTTGCGACGTGGGCCACAGCTCGTCCTGCTGAAGGTCAGAAGTCAACACAGCCAGGGCTGGCAATCTGAATAGCAACCGTTTCCTGCTTGTTCATACTGGTTTCTCCTTGTTCATACTGGTCCCTGCAGGGTGGGGAGTCCCTCAGTGTCCAGCGGCAGCAGCTTGAGGAGCTCTACTTGGCCCATTCAGGGTCCATGTCCATTCTGCTGGAAGACGGTGACGGTCTGCAGACCCACAACCACGGCCTCCCTCAAGGACCCGCCAATTTCACCCTCCTCTGGTACATAATTTTGTTCAGCTATTAATAGTTTTCAGAACATAAAAAACTGTAAATGATGTGGATTGATGTGGATTAACATTTAGCTCTGTTTGATCTGTTAAATAACACGAGTCTCCCTAAAACCCAGTGGTATTTAATGATTGTGACTGCTGATTAACGGTGTGTGTTATGTTGTCTCCGTAGGAGGTTCAGCTCTGGGACCAGGGAGAAGGTGTTGAGGTGGCTCTTCCCAAAGGCTGAGCTCTGCCCCCTACTGGACAGTGCTGGGACCATCCTGCAGCGCTGCCTGGTCACCCACAGCACTAACTCCCAGAGCAAGGTGAGTTCAGCTGAGTTCACATCACATCCAGACGCCCCCACACTGAGAGACTGGAAGACTCAATAGGCCTGAGCACAGTGTTATTGTTATGGACAAGAATGGTTGAGAAAACTACAAAAAAAACCAAAAAACATGTTGTAATAAACTGGGAGTATCCTTTCAAAATAAAATGCAAAATAACAACTAGTCTGCCGAAGCAAGTTAAACACAATATCCTTTTTTCTTACATGTACTTTAAACTCGTGTGTTGTTGTCGTGAGGTTGGTTTTTGCAGACATTCCTGGATGTCAGAATTAAATCAGTGCCCACTGCTTGTATCTACTGTCAGTTCAGTT
The DNA here is from genome assembly GCF_016859285.1 of Xiphias gladius. Lineage (NCBI taxonomy): Eukaryota > Metazoa > Chordata > Actinopteri > Istiophoriformes > Xiphiidae > Xiphias > Xiphias gladius. Next base: position 6,678,017 of record NC_053420.1, on the reverse strand, counting down.
CATACAACAACATACACAGCTCAAAAATTCACTCAGGTGTCTATCACAGATCCCACACAGCCAAAGATCAGGAACTCTATTTGTCGTGCGAGCTGTTTGCTGAATTTATCACATTTGAGTTGACTCTGTTGTTTTCGAATGTAATGTAATGTGTAGATACTGAAAGTCCCACATATTAGACTGTAGGTGTTTGCCAGATACATAAATTATTTGTGCTGTTTGTTGAAATAGATTTCAACAGGGACTTGCAGGTGTTGTGTAGAAAATCATGTGAATTTAATGCAGTTTTGATTTTAGTTTTTTGATTTGGATGGAGATCCGTGGATATAACTACTTAATGTCAACTTAAGCATATGTTAAAATGTCAGCAATATTGTTTAATGCTGTTTTCTGTGAATTTGTGGACATGAATTAATAAATGATGCTCTCGATTAATTAATTTGTGCACACAAATATATTTTTTTCTCCTTTGCATCTGCTGGGTGTAGATTTGCCACCACCTCAAAACATTTTTTTTTTGTACTTATTATTTACAAAAATCTGTGTGGAAATGAGGTTTAAAATGCAGATTGCTTGGTTTGATTGGTGCATTTATGTGCAAATGCGGTTAAGAGTTTATTTTAGCAGAGTTTAGACTGTCAGTGGTTTTCTGTAGCCCTCCATCATCATTGATCACAAATTTACCCTCAGCCTTAGCTGTAAGTTTGAATTGTTGCCTGTGTTACAGGGTGTCGGGGTGTTGGGCTGGCTGGTGGTGGGCGAGGGGCTGCCAACAGTTCGAGTTCTGCCCGTCCAACGCTGTCAGAAACACTGCAGCTCCTTCAACCTGTGGCTGACGACTGGAGACATGGGTAAAACTGGCAGCTTCTGTTTTTATCAACAAAAAATACAAAACACATCAAACATGTTGACAAGAGTCAAAATTACAACTTCAAAAAGTAAAAATAAACTCTGGTCTTGTGATCACAGCAGGCTACAAATACATTTTGCCCACTACGCAATAAATATATGACTACATAAATAAATTTAATCAGAACCCCTGAATATATATTGTATATTTTTTATCTTGTGCTCACAAATTATGATCATTTGTGAATGATCCAGAAGTTATTATTTAAGAAATAATGAGTAAATTACTAATGCAGGCCGATAAGGTTTTCTATATAACTCATGACTACATTTTCCCCCTGCGTCTCAGTACTTAATATATGTTATTATTATCTTCCGTGAATAATTTACTGTGTCATCCATATGAATTGATAACGCATGCGCACAAATAATTAAGAAAATTTCTTTGGGGGCTCTGTATGTAACAAATATCTAGAAGTTTGCCAGTGGATTAAAACTATAGACTGATAAGGATTTCAATACATTTCATATAAAAACATTTTTCCCCACTATCCAATAAAACAAAGAATAGATAAATAAAAGATATTATTATCTTGAGGATATAAATTATGATAATTTAATAAGAATGACAATTTGTGCACACACATCTTATACACATAAGGTAAATATTTGTGTGCACAAGATAAAAAATATTTAAAATACTTTTAGCACAAGTTATTATCTTGCATGCACCTGTGTGCTTTCTAGGGAGGTTCTTTGTTTTCATCTTGTGAACACAAATTATAATATAGGCAGTTATTATTGGATTACCACACCAGACTGATTTCCAGGCTGCCCAATAAATAAATGAATTCATAAATGAATTGTCCTAACATTGCTAGATGCATCAGCGGTCCTTGAGTTTCTGATAGTCAATAGGATCAGCAGAACACTGTCGCACACTGTACAGCAACACTTTGAATATATGAAACAGTCAAATGAACCCGTTTATATTTATTCATTTGATTAGACCAAACAGAAAACTCTGAGTTGATAAAAATCCAGATTGAGTCATGTGACTTGGCTGTGAGCTCAAACCACAAATCTTATTAACAGTAACATGTCAAAGAGTGAATATTTTCCACTGAATCGCAACTGCTTGCTTTCAGGCTGTTAACAGTGTAAAAATGCCTACAGGTTTAACAGGAGAGAATGTGTGTCATATTAAAAAACCATGTGCTTCATGTGGCTGCTGAAGCTGTCAGGTCCTAACACTCAGTTTACAGTAGTTCCCTCTGACCTTTTGACCTGTTTAGTGTACGCTGATCCTCGGTTCTGGCAGATGGAGCTGTTCCCCGGCCGAGGCCAGAACATCATCTGTGACGGATCGGCCTTTTAACGTTCGGGTGGATGCGAAAGCGAAGGAGGACAGAGTTCAGGACTGGGAACGTACAGATCAGCTGTGAATGTTTGACTTCCTGCTGAGGTGTTACAGAGCTTGCTGGCCGTCCTGTGGCCCCGCCCACTGATGCCTTATAACCCTCCGATCTTTTTTCTGATGCCCCGCCCGTCGATAATCCTCCCACTGTCCTTAGAGAAATGGGAACCACTGCACTTCAGTTTGGGAAAAAATTGATTTCTTACAGGTTTCAAGGGTGGTGGTCAGAGGTTTGACAAATGACTGTATGACTTTGTCCTCGTGTGTAACGGCAGAACTTGGTCAGTCTCAACCGTCTCTATGTTAACAGCTCTCAGATGTTCTGGATGTGCTCTTTGCCATAGCTTCAAGCAAAACTCTAGCAATTTAAAAAAATGAAATCGTTAGGTGAGTGAATCACTGTTGAGTGCACTGGCATTAGCCTGGTTCCAGACCTCTGAATCCCCACCCACATTTCTGATTTGTTAAGTGATTCAAAAACAGTTCTGCTGTCGTGCTCGTTGACAGCTGTTTCCTGGTTTCAGAAATGAATCAGTTAAGAGTTGTGAAGGTGTGATTAAGAATGTGGACGCCATCTTTTTGCCCTCAAGTGTAGATGAGATTTTTCGCAGCTCCATAAATTGGAAATAACAACTCTTAAATTGACTCATTTCCTCGATCGATGTGACAAACGTTAACTGCTCCTAACAACGTTTTCTACTGGTTCTGTGTCGACTGAAAATGATGTTGACTGGATGGATACAAAAATAAACCCCTCTCTTAAAGAGAAAATAACACGAACACCATGTCAGACTAAAGAATGAAGACAAACATTCAGACATTCATGCTGAATATCAGGGTCCCTGCAGCTGGTGATGTGATATCGCATGGCTCATATTCTCCTTAATTTAATCAACTCCAAACTAAACTAAGTCTAGAACCACGGGGTGCTCAGAAAGAACCTACAGCCCAGTTTTAAAAAAAATCGTTTTTATGTGCATGACATCATCCCAACGGAAAGTCTAGGATCAAGCAGGAAAAACCCTAATGCACATATGCAGTGGGTACAATGCTTTTTTTTGTTTTTTCTTTTTGGCTTACTTAATTTTCATTCAGGTATGTGGGCGCCATCTTTGAGTCTGGTATTCAGTTTCTATAATACTTGCATGGCTGTTCACTACCAGCTGAAGTTCTGAGACACACCAGCATCTTCACCTTCTGGTTTTCATTGGGTTCTTTCCTCCATGTTAAAGGGCGAGTTCACCCACAGTTATCTCTAGTGGTATCTGGAACACACTTGGAACTTGGGATTGGAACTTAATTGCAATTTTTCTGATGCATGCTGTGATTTAAATTTGTTACTTTCTCTAAATTAATCCCCAGGCTCTACATAATATGAAATGAGACAAATTTGTTACAAACACAATCAGACTTCACAATCTACATAAAAAGAAGAAAGGTAAAGGAAAAATGCTGTCTTGCTTTTTGACGACCTTCAGGGTTTTGTTTTTGTTTTTTTTTTAACTAGTCATTTAACTAAGTTTTATACAGACATATCAGTAATTCAGCTCGTTTTGGATGTTACGTTTAGAGCTGCAATAATTAGTCTATTAATCAATTAGAAATCATTTTGATAATCGAATAATTGTTTAAAGGTGCTATATGTAAGTTTTTGATATTGCTACATAGCCAACGTTAGCATTAACAGCTGTTTACTTACTGGTTCAGAAGAAACGTTGCAAGTTCAGCATCAATCTTTCTTCTTTTTCTCGCCAGGCAAAATGCAGCTCAAATGTTAACTCTGGTTTTGCTTCTGGTTCTATCACTTCTTTTCTTCTACTGAAGTTAGCATGCTAACCAGCTAGCCCCGGCCCGTCTTGTGACTTTGCGATAGCGAGTCACTGTAGCGTCCAGTCTGCCCTCAGTCCAACATGAGAGGATGAAGAGGTAGCACTTAAAGGAATGAAGTTTGATGCTGATCTTGCAACATTTCTTTTAGACTGTTATGTAGCGATAGCAAAAACTTACATATGGTATTTTTAAGTCTATTATTAACAAATGTAAAATATTCGCTGTGTTCAACTTCTCAAATATGAGGATTTGATGCACATTTGATGCAGTTTATTATCACGCACACATGATAGTAAACTGAATAGATTTTTTACAGACAAAACAAGACATTTGAATATGTGACCTCGGTCTGTGAGAAATTTTAATGGGCATTTTTCACTCATTTCTTGCATTTTGGATACAGAAGAATTAATTGAAAAAATAAGTGGCAGATAAATCGATAATGAAAATAATTGTTAGTTGCAGCCCTGGTTACATTAGTGCCTGTACCTGACTTTGCTACTCAGTAATTTTCAAAAATAATCATGACATTTCAAAGGCATCGTCATATTTCTTGATTTTAACCGTGAGATTTTTAAACACTGTTCACTCCCTTCCAGCTGTCCATCACTCACTCGACTACTGGCGTGATCATCGAGATCATTTATGTGGACAAAGATTCTCGCTCTGGTCTTTTAGAACGTCAAAAGGACACAGTCCACTCTCTCCAAATATCAAAATGTGTTTCTTACTCAAGGAAACCATCTTTGAATTTAAACGGCATAGACATCACCAATTTCATCGTGTAGTTTTTTTTTTTTTAAAAACGAATGAACTACAGCCGAGAAAATCTACCAGCCAAATTTAAAAATGAAGAATAAATCTTGAGTAAACATTTGCAGCTCATTAATACATAATCTTTAAAATCAAGATTTGATTTAAAAAAGATGAATCATTCAAACCTAGAAAAACACCTTCAATAGTTTTAATTGGAGTTATTCTATCACAGAAATGGTCCCAAAGAAAACTATAAACTGTCTCCAGTGTGTTCTGTGGATTATCACAGTCACTGTTTCAGAAAGAGATGTTGCTGTTGAATTTCTATAACTAATTTTTTGTTATTTCTTTCACCTCTGTTGTAGTTAGATGGCAGCAGAGACAGATTTCTCAAAACGTGGGCAGATGAAACCAAAACTTTCTGACTGGAAAAATGCTTCCTTTTGATTTGGGTGAACTGACCCTTTTACAACCAGTTACTGTTCAGACTTACCACATAGCATCAGAGACAGAAAATAACAAATTATGTAAAGTTTATTTTCATTCTACGTGTCGTTTATCAGCTTAAGATACTGTTTTTTAAATTTGACTTTATGGACAAAGCTGCTTCTCTGATTTCAGTGTCGTTATTTATTGTTATGATTGTATGTACATTTGTTTAAGCCATTAATTTTAATAATACGCTGTTGTAATATTATTATACTTTTTGATTATCACTTGTGATTATCAGTACAGAATGCAGACAGAAGTTAGCATCAGATCCTCTCCAACAGATTCAGATTTTTTTTTTCTCTTTAAAAAAAAAAAAAAATCCGTGAAGAAGTAGAGGATATACTTTGTGCATGACCAGGGTTTTCGTGGCTCTTAAAAAAGTCTGACCAATGTTAAATCAGTTTGCCAAAGTAAATGCCTGTCAAATTTGAACTTCTGTGTTTTAAAGACGCTCTTCCTTATTTTGTTATAGTGATCCAAAAATCACCAAATTTCTAAATATCGCTTCTACAAAAAAAAAAAAAAATCAGGGGGTCAATCTTTTAAAATGTATGCTTTGCATAGAAATGTCATAGTTTTATGAGAAAATTAAAACTTGTCATGTATTTGTGCATCTATGTCAGATTTTGGTTTGTTTTTTGAAGCGTGATAAATGCGAGTGGTTGAAATTGTGATTTGGTTCATTTTAATGAGAACGGGTGACAGTTTTACAAACCATCTCAAGAGTGGAAAGAGGCAGGTATCACAGAGAAAAAAAAAGGAAAGCCGTGCACTCAGGTTAATAGGTAACACTTAACTTTAAGTCTCCCCTATTTAGCATTTTTAAGCAGCATTTAATAAATGGTTTAAAACGCATTATAATGTAGTTTTAAGAATATATAAGTCTTCATTAATGTCTTTGCGAACAATTATAACTCCTCCTGTGGACAGCCATAAATGGAAACTGCTGTATAAACAGATAATAAATGACAATATAGTAAAACAGCTGTAAAATTAAGTCTTAAAAGTTAAGTCTTTACAGGAGAAGTTATAATTGGTGACAAATACATTAGTGAACACTTAATGTCCTTATAGCTGTTTACATTATGTTTTATAAACCATTTATTGTATGTTTTTATATTATGCTTAATGCTAAATATGGCGACTTAAATTCAAAGTGATGCCAGTTAATAAACTCTTCTCTGCAATTGTTCAATTTGTGCTCTTGAGTTAATAATTTTCGCATAAATAATTGGAAAATAATGTCAAACGATTTCATCAATTTAAATATGTTGATGAAAATGCTTAAAGTAGAATTAACACCTCTCTTTTATTTTGGAGGCTGCAGTTTGTGCTAATTCATCACTAATAACATTTGACCTCGTTATTTCTACAATAATTCTACAGCCCTGGATGAAGGTAAATGAAGAGGGTGGATGCTTTGGTGAGTGGAGATACTCATTATTCTGAATGATTGTTAAATACAGATCGGGAACCTGTGTTTAATGTGAGTAGTTTCCAGGTCGGAATCATCAGCAGCAGAAAAGGGCAAATGAAAACCGGGGGCAGAAGAACCTCAACCTGTAGGAGAAATGTGAGTAAATCTCAACTTTTGCTGAACAGGATCGGGTCAGGCTTCCACTGAATCGCAATATATATATCATAATTTTTTATTTTTTTTTTAAATCAAAGCTGCATTAATTGAGGTTTTGGCAACTTGGAGGCAGTAGAACAAGCTGAAAACAACTTGTTAGCTCTGGTTTGGTGTCTACCAGCTCCTGGCAAAACATCTGTCTCTTCAGCTGTTAAATATTCCACTTTCTCAAGCAGCTATTCTCTCTCTCCAGGTGCTAAAAGAGGCTAAAAAGCTCCGTAGAGCTGCAGCGTTGGAGAGAAGTATCAGAGACTGTTTCATATTAGAGTCAGTCAAAACTGCAATATATCTCATATAATGAAAAAAGAGTTGATCCATTGTTAAATATTGATTAGTACATCTTAAAATAAAAATGTGACATAAATAAAATATATATCTATATATAGATATGTTAACATTTAACTGGGCTGCAGTCTGAAGTAGACAAAGTATGACCAGTAACTGAAAAAATTAAATCTTTATTTCTTGTCTGATGTCTGTTATACATTACTTGTGTATAACAGACATCAGCAAACAGTACAATGTACATGAACAACTCAGGGTTGGAAGATTAAATATCAGTGTTTATTTGTAGATATGTTCTCAGTTAATTGACAGCAGGTCCTGTTCCATCAAAAGACTGAAGACCGTTTAGTAATAACAGATTGGTAAATTTAAAGACGCTTATCGATTTAATTTAAAGACAGTTCTCTATTTTTTGGTGATACACTACTTAAAAATAAAATTATTAAAACGATGCTGCTGCCGTACGTTAACGGGAATCCGTCCAATCAGAGCTCTGTTGCCTCTCTGCGGGTTTACACTTTCCACCTCTAAAAATCAAGAGCTGTCTTTAAACTAAAAGGTACCCTGTGGAGTTTTGACCAGGTGCAGCCGTGTGGAGCTGTGTTTTTTATGAATGGGTCCTTGTATTTTTTTTGCAACGTTAGTTTCAAGCTATTCCACTGAGGCCTGGTGACAGTAATGTGCCAACGAAGGCAATGAAGGAAAAGACCATTAGCAAGTAAACACAGATGTAAAAAATGCAGGATTTATAATATTTAACAAGAACCCCAGCTTTGTAGATGTTTTATGGAAAAAAATATATTTGACATGTTAGACCTCAAAGATTCATCCAGTGAGGTTTGGTAAGAAACACTGAATGTTTGTTTACGAGAAAATGTTACATAAAATGTCAGAGAAACAAACTGAAATTGGCAAATACATTAGTAAACAGAATAATTTAAAAGTTAAATTTTTAAAATTTTAAATGTATTTTTAAATTCCATATTAAAGTTATTTTATTAATTCATTGTAGTATTAGTTCATGAGTATGGAAATGATATATTGGGAAATGTAATTGTGGTTTTTATATATTTTTAATGTTTTAACAAACTGAATCCATTAATAAATGCATTTTTTAAAGTATTAATTATAATTAAAACACTGTCCAAACGTATAATTATTCTAGTGGCAGACAAAACAGATTAGCACAAGCTCACATTTATTTGGCTTCTGATCCTCCAGCAGGGGGAGCTGTTCACTTACTGTCGGTTGTACAGGAGAAAAAAAAAACAATTAAGTTCAGCATACAGGATGCTTTAATTGTTTAACGGACTGGAAACTCAGCGCTCCACTGAGTGTGCTTCCCCTCACAGTTTATGGATCCATTGGCTCACATGTAAAAATATTTTTAAAAATCATTGTTTATTTCTACCAAATGAGGCTCGGTGGGCTTCAGACACGCGATGGAAGAAAACGCAGGTGTAATTTATAACAGGAAGTAAAAACTCTTCAAAATTGAATGATATAAAGTGCAGCTGGTGGACAAAGTCACTGAGAAGGACCGATATAGTTTGAGGGAAAAGTGCAAAAGCATCACATTTGGATTTACAGGGTCAGTTTATCCAAATTACAAAAATAAAATAAAGAATCTCTCTTCCCTCTAGTGTCATAAACAGATAGTTTTGGTTTTACATGTCAAGATTTGGAGATATACATAAATCCCATTCACTTCCAATGTGTTGGAGGTGAAAGGGATTTCACTATGGAAAATTTTCTCCTGTTGAGATTGAATGTTGTTTTTGTTTTTTTAAATGCTGTGGGCACTTCAAACTAAATTTCATTCACCTCCATTGTATTACGGTCGAGGCAGAAAACTCAGACGTATCTCCAAACCTCGACATATAAATTCAAAACTATCTGCCCTGATAAGATACCACTGGAAGAATGACAGAGGATATGTTTGGGTGAACTGACCCTTCAAGAGCCACCACAGCTTTTATAAAACTCTATAAAAAAGCCTTTAAACATGATTAGAAATAGTGAAAACTGGTGTAGAAGCAGTTTTGGCAGGATGCTCTGCTGCTGGTCACGTTCCTCCTGCCAGCAGTGGAGAAGACTCGGAGGCTTCATGTTTGAGATGTTGTGAAACGACGACCCCTGCGTGTGGCCAGTCGTACAGGTGGCTGCTCTGCAAACCTACCTCTGCTCGCAAGTTAATTTTCTTCATGTAACAAAAAAAAAAAAAAATAGTTAGAGAATGTTTCTCAGCACTTTCTCAACCCAGTTCCTCAAAAAGAAAAAGGAAGAGATCGACTTTTTATGGATGACAAGATTGACACCACTCTCACGTCCATATGCTAAGTATGAAGCTGGAGTCAGGACGTGGTTAGCCTAGCTTAGCATAAAGTGTTGAAGCAGCTAGCCTACCAGCATCTCAAAAACAGTTTTAACACGTACTTTGTTTGTTTAATCCGTACAAAAACAGAAATGTAGAACTGAAAACTTGTGGTCTTAGGAGGGGCTGGAACTATTTCTTGGTGAACAGCAGCCCGGTGCAGTGACCTGCCTGCCCGGCAACCTCTTGATGACTATAGAAAGTCACTATTCGCAGCCAAGAAATAGTCCGGTACATTACCCCCATAAAACATTCAACTGACAAGATTGGATTAAACAAACAAGACAAAGTTTTAATTAGTGATCTTTTAAAGGTTCTGGTAGGTGGATTTTTGAACTTTTGGACAGATCTAGGCTAGCTGATTCCCCGTATCCAGTATTTATGCAATGCTAAGCTAACTAGCTGCTAGCTGTAGCTTAATAGTTAGGTCAGATTTATGGTTGATGCAAGGGGTTAACAGGAGTCTGGCTGTAGGTTCCTGACAAGTGTAGGTTTTCATTTCCATCGCTGCTGTAGCCTCAAAGTGTTTTGTTTTTTTTAAGAAGGTGCATTATAAGCTACAGCTTAGAAACTGAAGCTATGCACTATTCTTTTTAAAAGGAATAGTTTTACTTTTTCACTCAATATCTGGACATGTAGTATCTCTATACTGGACAAAAAGAGATAAAATATGAGGTTTTTATTTGCAAATGAGCTTGTCTTTGTAGGAGTGAATTCAGAACGTTTTTCTATGCAGCGTTGATACCCGAGGGCTTTGGTCCAGACTGATTGTCTGTTGATTTACAGTAAATTTGACTTGAAACAAAACGAAACGGACCAGACCTTCAGCTGAAGCTGTGGGGGTGAAAATATGAGACAAAGTACCTGGAAATCCCTGATGTACGTGAGGAAGAAGCTGAGGAAGGAAAAGGCCAGGGACCATTCAGAAATAGTGCTGATGATGTGAGCTGTGTAACCCTGGGGAAAAAAAATAACATAAAATATATAAACCTAAATGTTTCAGTTCCGCTGCAAAGGGCTACGTATCCAACCTCTGTGCTTTTTTGATGCTGAGGATCAAACACTAAACTTCAAAGCCAACATTAAATGTCTGGTCAGATTCTAATCTTTTTGTCTTTCAACAGATATTTTCCTGATTTAAATCATAACTTTCAGTTTTGCACTGTATTTAATTTACATAAAGTTCTTGTAAAGCTGTTTGTGGTTGGAAAGAATTCCTCAGAGTATAATTGTAGTATTGTTACTGAAACCCAGGTATCACATCGGCACTACTATTGAGAAAATGACACCCAGCTCTAATGACACACACAGACACACAGACACACAGACAGACAGACAGACAGACAGACAGACAGACAGACAGACAGACAGGACTACTGACCGTCTCTCCAGGAGTCCAATGCAGTTTGCGTGGTACGTCCACTCCTGGCAGACTGGTGTGCATGATGACTGATGATACGAACACTGACAGGCTGTTGAGGATCAACAGTAATAAAGCAGGACATGTGTCCAGATAATCGCTGCAAAGGAACTGCACGAGATTCTGATTCAGAATATCCGACGTGTTTTTCTTCAACTACATTTCTCAGTTGTGTAGATTTTTGCGATGTGGTGTTTGAGCATGTTGTCCCACTACATAATGGGGGGGGCTTTCTCTTGGAAACTTGCATTTCTTTACTCTCTACACACATAAGTAAAGTAAGTGACAATTCCCGATGAGGATACCTGGAAGATCCCACTTTCAGTCTTCATACACCATCATGACGGGTTTGATGTAAGTGACGTTTCTGTTCAATTAAGTTTACCAGCACTCGGCCTCAAAAAAGGACGCAACATTTCGTTTCTGATCTGAGAAATAAATATTGATCACATCGATCACAGACATAAACAGTTCAAGAGTGACGCTTCAGTTTTTTTGTCTGGTCGTGACCATATCGGCAATGTAATGTGACTGTGCCTTTAAGAGGGGATATAAAACTTTCCTTTCCTCAGTAAATACGATCACTACGAGTCTGCTCTTACTGACTCTCGTGTAAATTAACTCTTGCTTCATGACAGCTGGACTCTGTGTTAAAGGATACTGCAGATGATGCTGCTCAGGGTCCAGACGCCAATGCCGAGGCGGATCAGGTAGGTGGTCTTGCTGTGGATGTGAGGTTGCATGTTGAGCGAGAGCAGCGTCTGAACCAGGATGTAGAGAGCCCCGACCCCGAAGGTCAGCACCGCCCCCACCAGGTGCATGGAGAACAGCGTGGTCTTCTGCTCTGACACACACACACACAAATTCACTGCTGACACGTTCAGACGCAGCACAGGTGTGGACTGATCCAGGACCAGCAGCACTCACCTGGAAGTTGGCGACCACACACATTCCGAAGGAGCTGATCCAGCCGAGCAGGAGCCCAAAGCGGTTCAGTCTGTGGAGTCTGAGTTTGTCGTCACCTGTCAGAGCCTCTACCTGTTTGTAACGCACGTACACCGTCGCTATACCTGCAAACACACACACACACACATATAGTAATCAATCAATTAAGATTGTGGTATGATTAAGAAGAAGTGTGATATCAGTTTAAATTATTTAAAAAAAATGGTTTTAAAAAATTAAAAAATATTGACCAATACTGATAAATAAGGATAAAATACAAACAGTTAATATTACTGTATTTATTTTGAAAATGAATGGAGTAACAAGCTGCTGCTCGTACTTCCTACAATATTTTATATGATATATTTTATTGTTTAAATAATTTTATACTGTAACTACATCCTTATATATTACTTTTTCATTTTCTGCACCGGTGGGAAAGCTTGAAACCTAAGCACATAACTGCCTGCAATGGCTGCCACACCTGTAACTTTTAGTGCATTTGACAAACCAAGAACTCTAACTTTGAGAAGATCACACTGAAGGAACATGCATATTGCACCCATGTCATCCCGTGATCATGGGATCGTATGACAGTAATGAGACCGTTAAAGAGGATGTAGTGTCAAATAGTGTGTGCGCGTGCATTACCTAAAAAGGCTGACACATCCAACATGATGCCGAACACACACCTCTCTGGTGCCATTGTTCCTGTGTCACTGCAACACACAAAAAAGGGGAAAGAGAAGTTTGGCTCATTGAGTTAAAGGGGAAAAAAAAAAAAAAAAAATAGTGTTTATCGTCAGTAATGTAAGATATGGACAGAGGGTCGTCCTGGTGTCGGTACTGAAACTCATCTACCATATTTCGACTTCAGTAACAAAATAAAATCAACTGACACCCAAAAAATGGGAAACTGCTTTTGTCCACTTCTGTCTAAAATCCCGGACATATGCCACAGCTCTCACTGAAAACTGCACGTGTGCTGCTCAAACACTTAGCAGCAAATCTTCTAGTTTGAGAGGCTGGAATCAGAAAATATTTGGCATTTTCACTTTCACTTTCACTATTTTTGCTTCAAAAATTACAGAAGCCATTATTATTATTATTATTATTATTTTTATTATTATCATCATCAAAATGGTTGCAGATAATTTTTCTGTTAATTGACGAATCGATAATTCGACCAGTCATTTCAGCTCTTCGTAGCGTGCAATGTAATATCTGTTTCAAGATCATACCAGTATAAGACTGAAAGTACAAGGGAAAAGCAGTAGGGGCAATATGGCCTAGAATTATTTATTATTATAATATCACATCTTATCAATACTTCCCAGCATGATATTACAATTATTTCTATAGATACAGTTACTTAAACTAAGGCAAACTGGTTTAACCAGTGACAACACTTCACCATCATGAGACTGTGTTTTCTACAGGTCTGATGGTTCTGACTGAAACAGCTGAACAGCTTCCTGCAACAGAAACACTGTCACAACAATCCCACTTTTAGTTAATATGTGGACAACATTTTTGTTGTTTCAGCCCATGGCATAATACCACAATGCTGTAGCTTTTCTGTTAAAACACTTGACACAGAAATAATTGAAGCAATTTGATAAAACAAACTTTACCAAAAAAAAAAAGAAAAAAAAAAAAGAGACCACAATATAAACTAAAACAGTTGAAAGTCTTAAAACTACATTTTGACACAGGTTACAGTACACATTCCTAACAAATCTGTAATTAATCAAATTATGTAGACTCAAATGACATGGAGGAAACCTGGGGTCCGGGGCCCCATTGGGCAGCGGCCCAATTTGCCCGATGGGTTATCCAGACTTGTGTCTGACAGAGCAATGATGGAAACTTTTCCTTTCCGTGTGTGTGTGTTTGCGATTGTGAAAATATTTAGCTTATTATTGAACAATATCTCCCGCCAAGGCAGGCAAGACAAAATATTATATATACTTTTCCTGACTGAATTTAAGACTTTTTACAATGATAAATACGAGGTTTTTTAAGACTTTTCCATACCCTGGAATATAACAGAGGTGATGGATGTTCATACCTCAGAGGAGACGTGTGTGTGTGTGTGTGTGTGTGTGTGTGTGTGTGTGTGTCCAGACTCAGACCTGATGTACGGCACCAGAGGATCCACATGACTCAGCACCACTGCTGTGATATAAGCGAAGATGAAGGACGCCGCCGTCCAGACGACCAGAGTGGCGGGCAGGAAGCACAGACCCTGCTGGAACCACCACATGGCCTCCTCACTGTGTGAGTGTGAGTGTGTGTGTGTGTGTGTGTGTGTGTGTGTGTGTGTGTGTGTGTGCGTGCTGCTGTTTCACTCTGTCCTGTACACAAAAAAAAAGAGTCATATATACACACTGATGTACACTACACAGTGGCATTCAACATCTGTGCTGCAGTTTCATTGCTAACGAAAGAGGAATTGAGCATTCGACACTTGAGACTCAAAATATCACCACTCTAGCGCTTAAACGACTAATCTGCTAGTAAGTCAACAACTATTTTGCTAATAAATTAATCATTGAAGTCGTTTAACAGCCATCAAAATATAGTATGTATTGATAAAAATATCTGTTGAAATTTCTTATCAAATCACAGAATCCTATGGCTCATGTAATTAGAGGCAACACCGGTCCTCAGAAGGACTCACAAATATCTAGCCCCCCTGGGTATTTTATTTTTTTATTTTTATTTTTAATAGGCCTCTGCAGAATTGATCCCAACAGAACATCGAGGCATCTAAAGTTTTCAGGGCCAGAGGCAGCTGCTGCTTTCCACCAACAAGACTTCATTACTCTTATTTCTCACTCTGAAAGTTTATTCTGTTACAAGAATAAACGCTAGCTTTTATGAGCCCGCAGCCTGGAAAAATACACCCAAAATAACAGAACTTTAGTGTATTTAATTATTGTGATAAAGACAGATGTTGAGCACTGACTGTATCATACTGTCTGAGCATGGCTGGTTTGGGGCCCCCGGACCAAAAATTTGTTGTTTAAGCCCCTGGCATAATACTACAATGCTGTAGCTTTTCTGTTAAAACACTTGACACAGAAATGATTGAAGCAATTTGATAAAACAAACTTTACGGGAAAAAAAGAGAGAGACCACAATATAAACTAAAACAGTTGAAAGTCTTAAAACTACATTTTGACACAGGTTACAGTACACATTCCTAACAAATCTGTAATTAATCAAATTATGTAGACTCAAATGACATGGAGTAAACCTGGGGTCCGGGTCTCTCTCTGTGTGAAACAATTTCACAAAGCTGAGCTGATTAGTCAGCGACTACTCCTGGCAGGTTTCCCCTTTTCTTAAATGTCAGTATTTTCTCCTTTGCTCTGTTTTCTATCTTTCTAAACCGAATCTCCTCGGGGTTTTTTTTTTGGTTTTTGGCCCTGTTGGTTGCACAAGACAAAAACTTCACCTTGGACATTCTCCAACATTTTATAGACAAAACGATTAATCGAGAAAATAATCTACAAATAAATTGATAATGAAAGTAACTGTTGGTTACAGTCTGTTATTATGTGCGTATGAGCGTTAATGAATAAACGCTGTCATGATTATCATAAAGCATTTTAATAGCCTGACCTGTCACAGAACATTAGTTTACGCAACCATCTGTTGGAGACTGAGCAAAAACTCGGGCAGGTTAGTTACATAGACTGAACTTTTATTCATTTGGGATCCGATTATGTGACTTCCTGGAGAGGCAGAAATCATCCCACACGACAAGCCCGTCCACCGCTTCGACTGGGAATTAAGTCATTAAAGTGCTAAAGCTCGGCTAAGGAAAGTCCCCGTCACCGAGGAAGTTAAACGGGAGTCGCCGATCAGCAGCTCGAGTCTCACACACACCAAACTCCATCAGAAAAACCCCGAAAAATTTATCGTTTCTTTTTTTTCTTCCAAAAACTACGCTACACATACCGCATAATGCCATGTTTCACTAATTAAGAAAATATTAGACACCAAACGACTCATGTAACGGCCCATACTGTACATACATACATATACACACACACACACACACACACACACACACACACACACACACACACACACACACACACACACACACTCACTCATTCAGCAAATATACAGTAACATTAAGGTAGTGAGTAACGAGCACGGACCAATACGTTTATTTATTTATGTTTAATACCAGCTAACATTTACTAGCTTGATAACGCTAGCTAGCTACGTCCCGATAACCTTCGTCTACCGATATTACCGTTTAAGTTTTGTTTTGTTTTTTTTAAGTTTTATCGGTTGGTCCACACAGTTGCTAGACCGAGGAAATAACGTTCGGTGTAGCCAGTCACACCGACAGAAAGGCGGTATTTAACTCAACATAATGACACTCACGTTATTCGAGTTCTCCGGCGACCATAATCCTCCTGCCGCACCAGAAGTACTCGGACCACTTATTTCAAAACCCGAATCTGGTGTTTAGACGTCCGTTAAAAGTCAATAACCGTCGCTGTACTGCGGGGTTTGTGGGCCAAACTTCCATTTAAAAAACGGCGATAAAGTTCTCACAGCGTCGTTGCTGCTTATTCACGGATGATGTGCGCGCATGCGCGGGTCATTGACAGGACAAAACGCTGGACCCTTTAATTCCCCGATTTTGTGCCTCGCAGGCGAACCTGCAGGAACAGCGCCGCTCTGGGCAATAGGGGCCTCAGCCGGAACTGCAGGTCGGGGGAGGCTCAGCTGTGGGCGTTAGATTCAAACATGAGCATAGCTGCCTCCTACACATCCTGTCACATGACCACCCAGCACAGGCGCTTAAGTTCATGGAATAAAACAGTGCGTTAACGTTTGGAGAAAAAAAAGGATAATTTTTAATGCCTGTTTGCCGCAGGGTTTGCATGTTTACTTCCTTCCACTTCAAAAATCAACAAAATATGTAATTAGCCCATACTTTTGCATTCAACTGTCCCTGTAGCTGACATTAAAAGAGCCGATTTGATGAGCTTTTACAGGGTCTTGTTCTTAGGGCTTTTTGCATACAACTGTAATTACTGGTATTCTCTTCTCGCTTTGTGCTGCAGATTGTCCAAAATTGTTAAAATGCCTCCCGGAAAGATGAGTTAAGTTACTGAGGAGCACGCTGAATATTTTACTCCTCACAAAGCAAATAAACACATTTCCCAAAATGTCGAACTACTCTCTTTAAGTCTCATCTCTTTCACCCGCAGTCAAAACCCATACCGTCCTCTGGCACTCGTAGCAGCTCCGTACTAAATGATGTGTCTCGGCGGCATCATCGGTGGCTTTCCAGAGACGACATTAAGGTGCTGGACGTGGACGTGAATCCATCGGTTCGCCCGTTTCCGGTAGAGCACAAGTAGAGACCTGGCTCCAGGTGGGCGTATGAGATGTATTTGCGCTGGCAGGTGAATGAGAGATTGTCAGGTGATCGAGTCTGCCATAGTCGTGGAATTACACACGGCTCTGCAACACTGGTGATAAGACCTGAGCTTGGCGGTCTGACAAAAGCCTTTGAAATTAGAGACCCGCACAGTGACGTGCCCATCGTGAGAGGCTTCACCTCTGTGCAGAACAACAGAAAACACACTTATTTAGGGCAAACTTTTACTAGTAACAATGAGAAGGTTGACCTGACACCAGTAGCTACTGTATATGCACATGAGCTGCGGCTGCTGATGCTGCATCTCACGGAGTCCTTATGAGAGGTTGTTCAGCTGCGGGTTTCAGGTAGTGGGTTAATACAGAGACTCTCCAGCTATAGTACAAACCATACAGCAGCATAGTACACGTGATTGGGTCATCAGTTCATTTTCCATTTTCTCCTAAAACACCCACTGTGAACAGAAATGAATGTACAGACATCCACTGTAGAAAATAAAGAATAAAAATCCAAATGTGACATTCCCGAAATGAGTGTTTATATCCAACACAGTTATTTAATCTATAATGTGCGTAATCATTTACAACCATGTACTACTTCTAGTTAGTGTATGTCTACATTGAACTGTGTTCCTTAAAGACTACAACCCAAATCAAAAGAATATGTTCCCACTAAACCATAATGAATGCCCGCCCATGTAGATAGCTTTAATTATATATATATAAACAGCAATTGGTTGTAATTTTGTGGCTGATTGGTGTATTATGACTCTTTAAGTGTTGCAGCTTTTGTTTGGTAAAATTACAATTTTTTTTACAAATAGTGACTTTTTTTCCCTCATAGAAACTCTTACTTCATTCCCAATACATCACATTATTGCAAATTTTTGTTAAATTACCACTTTTTTTCTTGTACTTGAAAATTTCCCCCAAAATTACAACTTTACTTTCATAATATTAAGGTTTATTTCTCAAAATTACAACTCTAGACCCTTAATGTCTTTTCTCAAACTGTATTTTTGAAATGCCACAACTTTGTTTTTTTAAAATGATAGCTTTATTTTCATAATTTTTTTTTAAATCCAAATATTGTTGAAACATTACTTATTTTTTACCAGTAGCAGTACACAATTTTCAGAAGCAATCAGGCCTTTCTCTCGTGATTTATGACTTCTTTCCTAATGTTATTTTCAAAATATTGCAGCTTTTTTCCCCCGGTTAAAGTACCACTTTTTTCTCATATTTACTTTCCTTTCATAACATCAACGTTGACTCTCACTATATTCCATTATGATATTACATTATTATCATAAAACACAGCAAATTTTCTCTTGTAAAATTACAACTCCTTGTTACCTTTTTCTGGTAAACTACGACTTTATTTTCGTTATGACTTTTACTCAAAATTAAGACTAAATTCTCATAATACATGACGATTCAGAATCTTTCTAAAAATCTTTTGTATTCTAATAATATTCCATCTTAAGGCAGTAAAGGACAAATGTTTTTGTGATTTGGGTGAAATGACCCTTTAACACTTCTGTGTGGAAGGCTTTGTTCCTATGAACCAATGACCTACAGCCTTTTTTTTTTTTTCTCTCAAGTGCTCAGAAAACTGTAGATTGTGACCAAACCATCCTGAACCCTCAACCCGTCCAGTTAAGACGTTGACTGTTCTGAGGCAATTGTACATCTCTTGAACTTTTTTTAAACAAACCACAGAGGCTTAAAACTGGATCTGCAGATGGAACTGGTCATTGAAATATGAATAAAACCAGCACAATATGTAGAAGCAAGAGACTAATCTCAGCTATTATCCAGAAGCAGCAACAGTAAACACCCACTCAGTGTCAGATGAGGCAGAACGAGCGGCAGCCACACTTCAAATAAACAGGTTTTTATTGACTGTCAGGGACAAAGTTTGATCTGATTCTCGTCAGTCACCACCTTAAAAACTGTGATGTCATCACATGACCTCATCACCTACACATTCAGCCCGCACACACACCTGTCCTGCTACAGCAGGTGTGTGTGTTTGTGTGTTGGTTGTGTGTGTGTGTGTGTGTGTGTGTGTGTGTGGGGGGGTGGGGGGGCACGATTTCATGTCAACCACACTGTGTAAATAACGAACACATTTTCAAAACAGTGGTTCAGTCGAGTAGAAGCATCTGCCGACAAACGCAGGAAGGAGTGCGATGTTCACATAAATAACCGTTATGGCAGCAGGTGGTCGTTCAGTTTTTAGGATGAGTCTGGTTATGTCTTGTTTTTTTTTTCTTATTGTTAGCAAAATCCCATGAAGAGTCTACAATCAGCAATGAAAGGATCCTACTAACAAGTACTGGGTAACGCTTTATGTTTATGGTCCTGTGTCTTCCAGATAATTACCTGGAAACTTCCTCATCATTTCAAAAAAAAAAAAAAAAATTAGCTGGTATTTATTTTAGTTAATTACAGGTATATTTCCAAGAGCAGTCTGACGCAATTTTGTTATGAATTTTAAGGGAAATCTGAGAAAAGGTTTAGTTGCTACAATTATTAAGTACCTACTCATTATTTTTGTGTTTTTAAGAAAAAAATGGGGAATTATGCAGTAAGTAAGTGAAAAATAGTTCATAAACAGATGTAAATGTCAACTCTCGTTTCCTAGAAAAAAAAAAAAGAAAATAATTCTTAATTTGATGGAAAAAGTGCCACAGTGTCACTTTATTTTACAGATCCGGTCTGTGTAAATAAGGTAGAAATATGTTTGTAGGTATAACAGGCGAGTTGATGAAACTTTACGGCATGGAGTGGGTTTTCTTTGTCGATCATCGCATCAGTTAGAAACGAAAAACTAAGGAATTTCCAGTGCAGCGGAAAACTACAGGTAAGCCTGAAATTCAAACAATAAGCAGCACAAATATCAATCGATATTTACCAATTACCGGACAGATCTATAATGTGTGGCACTTCAAATTCATGAAGAATTTTTTTGTTTGTCTCTCCAGGAAACTGATGGATATTAACATCTGCTTATGATCTATTTTTGTATTAACCAACTACATTATTTACTAGTTTTTGCTTAAAAACTTGAATATAACGAGCAAGTACTTAGTACCTGTAGCGACTAATACTTCCTCATTTTACTTATAATTAGTACTAAATTGTGTAAGCCTTCCTCGGAAATATCCATCTATGCACTGGCTATTTTTTTTTGGATAATTATGAGGAAAGTTTCCAGAAAATTGGCTGGAAAAAACACTGGATTCGTAAAATAACGTGTTACCAAGTATTGCCTGTGTACCCAAAGCCTGATAATGTGTATCTTGTTCCTCTGTGCTATAGAGCTCCATTGTTGTCCACAAATGATTAAATACACATCAATGAGCCACACTGTTGCACTGGGTGACGTGTTCCTTCATCACCATGAAGACAGACACACACACAGTGTCGAATATTCTGAATTGATCCCACACACACCATCCTGCTGCTGGAAAGACTCACTAGTGCAGCAAGTGTAGATTAATCAGTTCCAATAAAATAGCCCCTAAGAAAAAGCGCTATTTCCTCCTCTTTGAGTAACATTTGCTAAAAACTACAGTGACCAGCAGTTTTTTTACGGAGCCTTTTTAGAAATTAAACTACATATTTGAGAGACATTTTGAAAGATTTACATCTACATCAGTGGGAACCAGCTGGCTTGGAACTGAGTGCCACAGGCAGCGTAGGGAAGTCACAAAATACTGAAAGTCGGACTTACACATTGTTGGTTTTGGTCTTTTCATGGGTTTTGTTGACAGTAATGAAAATATCAAACAATAATACCAGGTAGAGATGAGTGAAAGGCGTGACAGAGGGCAGAGTGACAGCGGAGTGATCTGTAACACAACAGTAGCAGCAAAGTTAAACAAAAATCGAAACGAGCACTGATTCAAAGCAGCCACTTTAAAATGTCTTGACCTTTGTTCTTATCAACTTCAAAAAATGTGAGAAAATCTAAACCTAAACATGAGTTTTGTGACCTCAAAGCTCCACATTTGCAGAGCTCTGAATGCTTTTAAGTGGATCTTGACTTAAGATATTTTTCTTCGGTGAGGGCAAAGCATGTCTTTATCCATTTACAATTAAAAGAATAACGCAAGGAGGAAGCCCTACCCAGTGAAGCACTAACCAAACCATTGACTTCAAAAGAATATTTCAGAATATTTAAGTAAATAATATTACATATGATAATAAATATACACAAAATCCCCCCCCAGACTTGAATCACTGCCCTAAATTCCACGTGTCCCTTTTAAACGAGTGGTTACAGTTGACGAACCAAATGAAAAACACTGGCAGTAAATATTTTGAAGGTTTGTTCAATAACAATGTTCTGATATGTCAAAGAAAAATGTAATAAAGTTGTTATTAAGTTTCCTCCAAAACCACGTTTTGCTGACGTAAAACAGTTGGACAGTTTCATGTAATGTGCGGGTGATGTCGTCTTTTTTTTTTTTTTTTTTTTTAAATCATATACATGAAGGAAGGTTTTATAAATGTGTCAAAGCAGGATTTTTAAATTAAAAGAGAAGCATAGACATGGTAATGGTTTGGTATTTACAATAGCAAAAGGTAAAGTTATGCAAATATTACAAAAATTATAATCATGAAAAGCAAAGAGTTTCATTCATTTCCTATACATTTTCTTGCACATGAACAGTTAAAACACACTTGAGTTTCTCCTCTTGAACACACTGAGTAGCACCTGTACTCTCCTGAAATATTTGCTCTGTTTCACTATGAGTTTGTCAGAAGAAGAATTATTGTTACCGGGGCAAAAGATGAAACTGGTACAAATTCAATTCTGCACTGGTGAAAAAGAAAACAATGACAGTAATACTCCAGTATCTTAATATATATTATTTGTCCTCACATTCAATTGGCAGAAGCACATACTTTACACCACGTCATCCCCTGCATCTCTACGTGGAAAACAGAGGGAAGAAAAGATGAGTGCGACTAACAGGTAGGGACAGAGTCATTAATGGCCGGCGTGTCCTCAGTGAGGAGCTGAACTGAGGACTGAACAAGGCTTGATTTTGAAAACAAAAATGTGAAGATGGCAGGCAATCTGGTTGCAAACACTGACACAGTAGCGCACCAAGTCAAACAAGGAAATGATCTGCGGGAGAGAAAAGAAACACCGTCACTCGAAAGGAATAGATTATAATTAAAAAGAAAAAGAAAAAGAAAAAAGAAGACAGGTAGAAGTTATGAGTTGCTAAGTCAAAATGGTCACTGTCTCACAGGTTGGATGTACTGTCTCATTATTTTGATTTAATACCTCATTAGGAATAGCATCTCATAGTTTTGACGTACCGTGAGTATTTATTTATTACATATCAAGTATTACTGTCTTTTCTATTCAGGGCAGAATTGGGCTTCCAATACAACACAGAAAAAGCAACCATCATAAAGAAAATGTAACCATGACGGAATAAATATCAGCATCACTGATTAAACATAACTTTAATCTTAACTACAACTGACTTTTATTGAGTGCACTTCACCGTCAAAGAGAACATTTGTCCAAACCCAGCGTCACGCCTGTACTTACCAACGCAATCCAAAGCACCAGGTACTCGTCAATAAAACTATTGAAATACTGATCCAGGAACAGTAGTCCTGGTCCCAGGAAGGCTAAATCGTGAAGATGCATTTCACTTTTTGTCATATGTGCTACCTGTGGACAGACAGACAAACCACGCACAGTCAGCATCAAACACAACACTACAAGCTCTGCTGACCTTTAGGTGGGAATTAGTAAATAAAGTTGTTCGAAGGGACATTAAGCTCCAGTTTTACACATAAGTTGTGCAAACTGAGATAATTTTCTCTGTCACAGTTTGATTTGGTAGAGTGACTACTGGGGAAACGGTTGCAGAAGATTCAATGAAGTACACTAGATGCCCTGAGAATGTTTTGATTCTTAAAAGGAAAACTATGGGCCCTTTATCTTTTATATTTATGTTTTGTTTTTTTTTTTCATATGATGGTTTTATTAGTATGCTGTGTTGAACGTTTTCCTGTCTGCCCTATGAGCTCGCCGGGGTCAAATGTTATGTTGACTTCCAACAGCAAGCTGAGAGAAAAGATGAAAACGAGGAAGGATTTAAATAAATAAAAAAATGAATAAAAAAAAAAAAATCACACTGTCTCATTTGTGTCTTATGCCAGATGATTCACTTCCTCTTCCAGCTCGGTGCCAACTGTCAACAGTTTCATATTTTTTATTATATGAACATTGGTTATCCGCAGTTCTAACTCCTCCACCAAGAACTCGTGTTTCATAATGTCAGAAATGGTTTATTGGTTTCGCCAAAGTTAAAATTAAAATTTCTATTTGGTGTATTTGTTGTGGCTGACATTTGCTAAAACACAACATGCCCTCCTGTTGGTGGCAAGTTTACATGTTTTGCCAAATTTGAGGAATTCCTTTCAGATCCGGTCCCTTTTCTTTGAAAAATAATTTAGGCTTGCCGGTTTCAGGCAGGTTATCCACGAGTGAGTACGTTAAGTCCCCTTTTTAACACTGATCTACACAACTTTTTGTTTCTGTGACCACTGCTTAATGTTTGACTCTCCCCCTCATCAAAAAAGTATGTTTGACTTACAACTAATTTATTGGTGATTTTGGCAGAGACGAAGCCGAATGCCAGGATATAAAGACACGGATGTTTCTCGAAGAGCTGGACAGCAGACTTCTTGTATATCATCATCGCCAGAATTATAACTGAACCAATATGCAAGACTGGAGAGAGGACGCTGGTTCCCTGAGGACAGACACAACAAAAAGACAACAAAAGACGCAGATGGCTAATGTCAGTAGAAAAATACAGAGGAGCTGCTCTGACTTAATCTGTAGAACAAACTGATACTGATGAAACAACAACCTGCTTATTCTGATTAGAAACTTCCAGCTGCCGGTATTTGTACCCAATGCATTATAAACAATGAACATTTGACACCTCTTATAAATTAATTTCAGCATAATACATTAGACACATGAGTTATTATTAAGCTAAAGAAATAATAACTTTTAGGAAATCATCAATTGGATGAAGACAGCGTGAGCTCAGTAAAGTACATTTCTACATGCACCAGGTGTGTGCACTAACAAACATATCGAAAAATATATTATTTATTTGATATCTTATTAACATATTACTCACAACTTCAAAGTTCATCTGTGACCAGAAAACTGAACAAAATTTACTTTAACACAAAATTTCCAATTATCAAAACAATACAGTGGTGCTTTTTTTTTTTTTTTTTTTCAAACAATCCATTTCTGGTCGAGCGTACAGACACCACCCTGCGATGCATGTTCAATCAGATAAAAACCGACAATTTCACTTCTTTGTTTTTGTTAGTCGGGCTAACTGGCATAATTAAAAGCTCTGACAGAAGGGACCAGTGGGTACATGGAGGTCTCAGCAGTATTGAAAGGGGTCACTGTCAAACTGGCTCACTCTGGATTAAACCCGATACAGTTTATTCATACCAGCCAATCTGTGAGCCATAAGACAGGTTTCTCATTTATAAAATTTAGCAGGGAGGTAGAAAGCTCAGAAAGCCACAACCCTCTTTCAGAAAATTTTGTAATTTGCGACATGATGTTCTCAAGATAAACATATGGAAATATTCTGCGACCGGAAAAAGCGAGTTGCTGAAAATCAATAGAGACACAATTTGGAGGTAAATTTGGATGCGGCAATTGGCAATTCTTCCTCACATTACAAAACCTTTTTTTCTTCTTTTAAAAAACAAAACAAAAAACATGTCGGCTCTGTCTAGCTAACATGCAACAGCAGCTGACAGCAACTGCAACAGTGACAACGCAAACTGAGGCTACACAAAGTTAGCTAGTGAGAAATGAAGTGCTTGTCCCACACCATCAACAGTCAGCGCAAGTTAAAAGCACGTTTACCCTCTCATTCTGGATATTATGTTACCAACGTTAGCATGAATGAAAAGCCTGCTCTTTAGCATCAAATTTTCCAGACGCATGATAAAGGGAATAACCGCATTAGATGGCTGCGGTGTATGCAGGCAAAACTTTGCTCATAACAAACTATGTCAATACTGGAGTTAATCAGTATTGTTTATCAATAATTATGAATTAAATCTCATAAATTAATGAAAAGAGATTCTGCGCACCTGCCTTAGAAAACGTTTGCTCGATTCATTTAACAGTCATAATCGTGCAGTAACAGTCTGTGCTGTCGTAAAACAGGCGTTTCTTCCTGACAAGTTTCTACTAAAAACTATCCACCACTTTATTAAAATTAGGGCTCTGACAAGATCACCACATGCTAGCAGGAAAGAAATCTGCGGTTTCCAGACTTACTGCTATTGTGGATCCGTTTTTGCCCACACCTCCCGTAAAAATAACTCTGAAGTAATTGGTGCAGGAGAAGATGGCTCCTAAAAAAGTGCAGATGGCAGGAACCATTTTCATCTGGATATTTAGGATCGGAATCTGGGAATCGAGACATTACAACACTAAAATTAAGGAAACATAATACAACACAGACATTTAAATCAAGATATGTGTCGACCATACAGTAATTTGAGCTATTTTTGTAATTTGTCAGTAAGGTCACCTTTACATCCACAATGAAAGCATCATGAGTAATGTTAGAGAAGGGTAAAAGCGTTCCGAGACATTCTTTGTGTTTCTGACAACAATTACAGTAAAACATTCAAAAGTATCATAATAATATCAGAATTACCAACTTAAAGATCATTACATAATTATGGCATCATGCTATTTAATCTCAATCTGTAGGAATTAGAACAGATCACAGTTACCAGTGACTGCCAAAAAGCAGATCCTCCCACGGCGGCCAGCAAATACATGATTATTATGAAGATTTGCACCTCAGTCACATCAATGCTGAGTGGGAGGAGAAAGCAGAAAAATTTAAAGTGAGGATTAGTGACGTCTACCAGCACACAGTCATCCTACAGCCCCCCTCTACGACACACCGCTGGACGTGGAGCTGATGGGTCGCTGTTGCGTCCCTCTGCACAACACAGGCTTAATTTGGAGGTTCGAGATTTGACGGGAAAGTGGCTACATCAGAGTAATATTTCGCTGGCGCTTTCAACAAAATGACGATAGTGAGCTTTATAGATGTTGGTAGGTATATTTTTTTTTAACTTCGGACAGTGCCAGGCTAGCTGTTTCCCCCTGTTGACAGTCTTTATGCTAAGCTAGGCTAACCTTGTTCTGAGATTAAAGAGAAAAATGTACTTCCCAAAAATGTTGTACTATTCCTTTAGGCTTTCTGAACAGACATAGCCTGTCTGGGTACGTTGGCTTACTAAAGCCGGGCTCAGGCTAAAGGAATTTTGGGCCGATTTATCCTCGATCCCCCCACCTCCCAAAAATCGGAGGACAATCTGTTATAATATATTCAGTTTACAATGATATAAAAAAAGAGAAAAGCAGCAACTCATGGTGTCTGGATAGGGGGGCAATCTAACCAGATGATAAAGTAAAACATTGGTATATGTCAGATGTTACATTTTACAAATATCCACCGGGTCTCTCATTGTGCCTTGTCTTGGCCTTGTTGTTAGAAATTAAATGCAAAGATGGAATATATGAACGGATATTAGTGGTCTAACTTTAGTGTTTCCTGCTGGCAGAAAGTCGCCTCTGCCGGACCGTAACTCACTGACATGGACATTTGTCATAGTCTGATTTAGTAATGTCAAGTGAAGTCAGGCAGTTTGCCGACAGTTAGTTTCCTTCAGCTGATGTTAGTGAAGAGAGCATAAATTTACTGAAAGCTCCTATAAACAGAACAGACTTAATTTAAATTCTACATGTGCCTCCTCTGAGGTCTGCGGTCACTGTGGGAGCAGACAGCATTCAGCCATGCAGCAGCAGCCGGGAGGTTTACCATCGTGTTCCACAGGCCCGGACCCACAGTGGATGTGAACATCTGTAATCCTGCTAGACAGATCTGCACCTCTGTTATGTCAAATCTACACATAGACACATCCACATTTATTACAGCTCAACCGCACATGTAACCGCTATAACCTAATGAAATCCTCACTTACTAAAACATAACTAGCTGATCCACTTTTTAATAACTTCTACAATGCTATGGACTTTTATTTATCACATTATGTATCACATCTGTTTTACTATATCAGATTAATCTGATCTTTAAAAGGATTGTGAAGCTCTATATTTATGTATCCACCCGACTTGCACTACTGTACTACCATTGTACAGTGTATAGATAGTATACACAAAGAATAGCTATGGGTCTCACGGTCTCTCTCTCTCTCTCTCTCTCCCTAGCATTCAAAAAGTTTCCAGGCACCTAAAAGACATCTGTAACCTGCTCATGTCCACCGTCTGTGTGTGGAGCTGATCAACAGCTATTTATGCACCACAAAGAAACATAAATTCTCAAATAAAAGCAAGGCCAAGTTTCAAGTAAAAAAAAGTGACTGACACAAACAAAGGAAGACAGGCCAAATAAAAAGAAAATATTGTTCGGAGTTTGTTGGTTTTTCAGATGATCACCATGATGCTTACATGTAATTTGTTTGTTTGTTTTTTTTAAACTTTTGACCCATGAAAAAAGGAGTGGATGCAATATTTAATCAACATCACGCCACATTCAGTAGGTCTTCCTAGAGTGCATTTAATTACACTGCTTTAGGAAGGAGGCCAAATTGTTAGTTTTACAAAGGCAGAGTTGGGGGGAAATAGAGCAAATCTTAATAATACAGAATTACAGCGACACGAAAACACAACAAGCAAAACACTGGGAGGAACCGAGATGTCAACACTTGGCAGCTGTGATGCAGCTGAACCTCATCTAGTATTAGAACGGTCCAACATGAATCCAGTAGTCCAGACTGAACCGTATCTGAAGCTGTGAGTGTACATAAAGCTGAAAAGTCTTAGTCTTGTTTGCTTATTCTATGATCAGATATTTCCTGATTTAAATCCATATTCTGTTCGTTTTATTTATTCAAAAAAGTTATTCTACAGGTTTTGTCTTCAGACAAAATTAAATTATTATTTGGTTTTTTTTGGTTGAGTATATATTTTTACTCAGCTAACTGAGGTACGGAAAAGTATTGTTTTTGAATAACAGCTGAAACAGGTAATGGTGGAACTGTTAAAAAGTAACAACACTCAGACCCACTAAGGACGTATTGTAATGCATGAGATGAGTGTACTTATTGATAAATGGCGTGAAAACGCCCTTTTGCTTTTAAACAAACAAAGAAACAAAAATATTGACAAAAAAAAAAAAAAGAAGCATCTTTTGTTGACTCACATGCCAAACCGCAGTGTTCCTGACACGTATGTTTGCCAGTGGGCACAGTAGAACATAAACATCCCAGCGAAGCAGCAGAAGAACATCCAGTCCGGGTTGGTGCCCAGTTGCACTGCTATACTGGTTCCCAACACCACAAACACTAGAGGGACAATTACAACAACACGGGCAGTTTTTTACAGGGCTTCAGAGTTACAGAGACACAGTGGAGTTTAACAGGATAAAAAAAACTAACCGGTGGAGAGGGAGTCGCAGCCGTGGTCAAACAGCTCACCCAGCGGAGAGCTGCTATTGGTGCGTCTGGCCTGCTTCCCATCAATGGCGTCCAACGACTGGTAGATGAACAGACCAACCGCGCACAGCAGGTACGCCCAGAGAGGAGCCTGAAACAACACACACACACACACACACACATTCATATGGAGCAGGGGTCACTCCATCTCCGCCGTTATCAAATATGGCCACAACTGGCTGCTGGGCCAGCTATGGCCGGGAGAAAAAGGCAACGAACACGGTGATACTCATGTATATGTAAAAGCAGGAACAGCCTCTGTGATGTGAAAGGAATCTGTTCTCTTGTATTTCTGCCTGCTCAGTCCAGAGAATCTCAGACTTCAGAAATCCTGCATATTCAAGCACAGCTGGCACAGCTGGATAACTTCATTCACCGACCTTGTTTTACAGACGGTTGAGCTGTTTGAAAAGATTTCATTATGAGCACAGTGGACAACTGTTTTACTTTAGGCAAATCTCCAAACCCCATTTGTTATCTGTTTGTTTAGTGATAAAAGGGATGAATAAGGACATTTTATTGTTTCAATTAATTAAATAAGAGCTGCTAGTTTACTGGAGTTGAAATCATTTACCAATTAATCAACTGACAGAAAATTAATTAGCAAATATTTAATGAAATTCTTCATCGTTAAATTAATTTTTCGAACAAGATTTTTGAAAAATGTTTTTGGAAAAAAATGATTTTTTGTTTTTCCTTTGACTTATATGATAGTAAACTGAATATCCTGGGCTTAAAAATTGCTGATTGGAAAAAAAAAAGCAAATAATGCATTTTTCACTATTTTGTCATGTTTTATAGATAAAACGATTAATCGCAAAAATAAACAACAGATTTATCAGTTATGAAAAGCAATTTTTAGTGGCAGCCTTAAAATTTACTGTATTTTAATAATATTTATAAACTTTATTCAATAGCACAATTCAAGCATGAAATTCAGCACAAAGTGTTTAACATAAAGGGAAAGTCAAAATATTATATTATATTTTAATCGTATCAATATGCAAATAAACTTCACAGTACAGACTAATAACATTAATAATTAATAATCTGCTTAATTACTGAAACTTCCATAAATGTAATTTTAGGGTTTTCAGGGGGTTTACTGAGGGGCCTGAGAACCCCTGCACTTTTCACACATAAGACTTCACAGTCAACAGTTTTCATGGGGACAACTTGTCAGGTTGAAGGTAGCTCCAAAGAAAATACTGCTGACAGCTTGGTATTTGAATTATCCAGAGTGACCAGGATGCTGTGTCTAATGTTTCCAATGCACTGAGCACCACGACTGAAATTCCATTCAACTTCATTATATTGAGTGTGGGGACACCTCAGAAGGTCAACAGATGAAATCACTACTATCTACATGGATATAGATGCCAATGGGGCTACATGAGAAAATATGATTTATTTTTTTAATGGTTTGGCTGAACTGAACATTTAAGTTGGTCCCTTACAAATAAATTATTTAATTTATCATTCTGTGGGTTGAAACGGGCCAGTATTTGAAATGTACTTATATCAAAACCAGGCTTTTATTTCTAATTCCCTCCATTAAGTATATTTGATCATTTTAGTTAGTAAAAATGATCAGATTTTAATAAGAGGCCTCCCTGCTCCTTTTTTTAGATTTTTATTTTCATTGTTTTGCATCACAATAGTGCATACATCACTTCCATATGGGTCATGGGCCTGCGCTAAGGAGAAGAATCATAAATAAAAGTGACAGATGAAACAAAGAGGGGAATAGACAAAACTAAAAAACATATCAATTAATCAATTAATACTGTCAATACACTGTCCAAAGGCATTTGCGCCAACCGATTTGCTCCTGTTTTAATTTTCTTTTGAAACTCAACACTCAAAGACGTCTGCGTTTTACCCTTAGTCTTGATAAATACAGTGTAATGTAAATTTCCGAAGCACTAACTCAGTCAGTACAACAACAGACTCATGTCGTGCTCACCACTCTGCTGAAAACACTCTCTTTCTTTCTCTGTTTTTGTTTATGAATCCTAAAATCCATCTAAAATCCTTCCCTCCCCGGTAATCTTTTAATGTGAAACACCTGCAAGAGGTTGAGCTTTGTTGACAGGAGTTTAATACTGACCAAAAAAATGCCAAAAAAGCAACTGGGGTTGCTGAATGAAAACAGTATATGTGTTAACATGAGCTGTAGCTGTCCAGTATAAGGTTGTTTCAGAATGACGACTCACCTGCTCAGTGGCAGTTGGGCAGTAGTAGACGAGCACAAGGGTGGTGAAGACATTGGTGGCCAGGCCGATGATGGTGATGAGGTTGGGGGCAATCCAGGAAGGGACTCGTCCCACCAACCATTCCCAGTAACGCTGCATCAGAGGCTCCAGCAGGGAGCGTCCTGCACTGCTGTACCTGCAGGGACGGACAACAGCCAGGTGCGGACCTGACGACTTTAACTTGCCACCCAGGAAGGACCACAAATAGTGCTGATGACGCGACATTGTCATCATGAATAGGGCTGGGTGATAATTAGAATGACTGTTTATTGGCCTCCATGAGGACTGAACAGTTATTGGTTTTTATATTGAAATTGCTATTGGACATTTTAAAAACAAGTCTCCTCATAAACAGTGTCTTAAGAAGCTGTACCAGGCGACGGTTTAAGCTGGCAAACACCGATTTTGTCATATTCAACAAAAACAGATGCTATCGATTTTACTTAGTGAGAGACAACTATGTTTAATTATGTTTAATTCTGTAAATAGCCATAAGTGGTCTGGTTAATATGCTGTCAGCAATCTAGTGTCCGTACATTTACAGTTGGCCAAAGAAGAATAACGCTCTGAATAATTTTGATATTGAAAAAATAAGGAGAAGGCTGTGTCTTTTAGGACAAGACCAACAGATTAGCAAGTATTTTTTCTACCTAAATAATGTAGTTGATCGCTTCACATCGGTTTCGGACAGGTACCGGGTAGCTCTGCAGTTGTTCAGTATAAATGACAGAATCTCCTGTTAAACTTTTAATCACGTCATATCATCGGCCGGTCACTTTAAAACCTGTGACCTGAGACCTCCTGTATTCAAAACTGTACATCAGTCTGTCCTGTCAGTCTGTGGAGCTAACGTTAGCTCGAGCAGCTACAGAGCAGAGCCCTCGGTATCATTGGGTGTCATCATTCCACTATGAAAACACTATCAGACCTAATATACCAGCAATTTTTGAACTTTCCCATAACTGGACAACTGGGCGGCTGTTATCAATAAATATAAAACCACTTTTGAATGTCAAGATTATATCTGAATTATAGCCCAAGAGATACTTGATTTTTGATCATATGATTTGGGAGTTTTAAAAACCCAATACCAATATATCTGCTCATCGTTATTATACATACACACACACACACATATATATACACATATAACAGAGACAACACTTATACCAAAATCAATATATCTGCTATAAGCTACTGTAACGATATTATATGTTGTATCATTGTTTATAATAAAACAATATAAGCTTTTATTTGAATGTCACTGAGTAGTATTTGGTATACCACTAATGTAACATTTTATTATTTGTGAGCCAAAGTGGTCAGTTTTTCTATAGAAAACTATACACGTTTACTTGGTGCCTTTTCTCTGACTGGTTTGAACTCTGGGAGGACTGCAGCAACAAACCACTGTATTGTTTTATCAGATTCTGTTCATGTAGACACAAGTTACCTTTGTGATCATATTTGGTACATTCAAATCCTGTTTAAGATTTTGTAGACCACAAATACAGACTTGGAGTTTTTTAATTTACAGATAATAATTACACTTTAAACCACAATCGCAATATGGATCAGAAAAAAAAAGAACAAAAATTTTACATTTTCCTCATAGCGTTCTGCCCTAACAGCAACTTAGTTTGAAGTGTCTCTTCTGACAAAGCTTGATCATGTAACAATACCCCCTTTGTACAGAAGAGCCATGTACTCAACAAACACTGAACCCAGTCATATCAGACTGGTCAGTGTCTGGACATTGGAGTATAGTTAGTTCAAAACGTATCACTGCTAAACCATGGGACTGCATAGAATTACCTGTGCTCCTCCAGTCTCTTGAGCTGGTGTCTGGACAGGGGGGGTGAGGGCAGCTCAATCAGCCTGCGCAGCACTCCGGGGGCAAGCCAGCAGGCCGCCTCCATGCCCATGCCCTGCCCAGGGTCCTTGTCCCGGCCAAGGCCTCGGCGAGAACGCAGGCCCCCCCCTTGCTGCTGCCCCGTCGTGCTCATGGAGCCCTGCTGCCAGCTGGTCTGGTCCCCGATGGCTCTGGCTCTGCCTCTGCCACTGTCCTGATGGAAAGGCTAAAGATCCACACTGGGGCTGGATGGGGCTGGATGATACCTAGGAAAAAGAAATCAATATCACAATACTATCCTGTGAATCACAACATATGAACACAGCTTCACATACCCATGAAGCATTTTACTAGGCTGCAACTAATGACAATTTTCATCATCGATTAATCGGATGAGTATTTTCTCAATTTATCAACCAATCTTATCTTCTTGTCTAGAAAATGTCATAAAACTGTGAAAATGTCTTCAAATGTCTCGTTTTGACCAGCCAACAGACCAAAACCCAAAGATATATTTAGTTTACACTGACGTAAAACAGAAAAGCAGCAAATCTTCACATTGGAGAGGGCACAGAATGGATGGGTTTTTTGCTTAAAAACTGACTGACACAACAAAATCAATGAGCAAAACAGTTACCAATTAATTTTGTGCCAATAACGCAATCCTATGAGACTTCCTCTACTGCTAGTTGTTTCTCAGTTAATTCTTCAGATAGTCTTGGTTCATGGGACGTAATAATAAAGAGACGATATCTTTTAGATCCAGATTATTGTCAGTGATTTATAAATTATTGAAAAATGCAAAATAACCCATTAAGATCATAAGGGAAGTTTCATAACATTAGCAACTGAGTTTGTTGTTGCTGGTATAGCAGGGGTTTCTTTTTTCTGCTCTAGGAGGTTTCCCAGGCAGTTTTAAGGTTAGGTGTCTGCAATTAAGCTATTTTTGCAGGTGAACCACACCTGCACCACATACAAGTGGCTCTGTTGGTTGAAAACTTCAGTATTTTGTTAATGGTGAGGTTGAAGGGAGTCTGTCTAAATCCTTTCTAGACCTTAGGCTTACAGTAAATTGTAAGCTGTATACTGTAAACAGAATTAACATATATATTCGATCATAAAACAATGGACATCCACTGATAATACTTGCACCTCAGATAACAGATATGTGTGGGATGTGGATGAGTCAAAGACACTGCAAAGGATGAATATGTAGATGAACTTATGTTCCATGTCATATCCAGAGTTTATAACCAAGTTAAGACTCCTAACAGGGCCTCCAGTGCACAGGGTCTCTGCAGGGTTTAGCAAATTAAATGTAAGACTTTTTAAACCATTTGTAACACAAGAGAAAGCAATTTAATATTTGGTTCACAGTCA
The DNA here is from genome assembly GCF_016859285.1 of Xiphias gladius. Taxonomy (NCBI): domain Eukaryota; kingdom Metazoa; phylum Chordata; class Actinopteri; order Istiophoriformes; family Xiphiidae; genus Xiphias; species Xiphias gladius. The sequence continues at coordinate 6,643,480 of NC_053420.1, read as the reverse complement.
TACTGTCCAAAATATGAAAGTACAATTAAAAAAAAAACAGGAGATATGATATGGCCTAGAATTATTTATTATAATTTCACACTTTTAAGCATTTACCAGTAGTGTATAGTTAATAATAACTAATAATTCTTAATAATCTCATTAATTAAATTAAAATTAAAGTTTTTTGCTAAAATCGGCAGTCGCCCATTGCAAGACGATGAACCTCTGAGCTACTGCAGCTACCAGTGTTTTTCTACAGCTCTTATGGCGCTGACACAAAACTCCACAAAAAAAGGACTGAAACAGTCCAACCTTTAGATGTATAACGTCTCCCAACAGCCAGCAATCACATAAAAACCTTTAAAAACCGCGGATGGCAGGCAAAGGAAAATATTCAATACTGTAGTAAATTTAATTCGTTACTTTTTTAACAACTTCTATAACCAATTCCAATGCTTTCTAAGGCTTCCCGAGACCCGCAGATGTGCAGGTGCACGAAGACGTGTCCCTGAGAGGCTGGGGCTACAGACGAAGAGATCGGTCCCCTGGCGTCAGGGCACCACCACGGCCGGGATCTGCCTCGGACTGCCACACGTGTTATTGTCACATGTGTTGTTGTTAGCGTCGTTGGTTCCATGAGTACATGAGCGAGCGTGTTGCCACCAGATGTCTGCTCAAACCACCAGACGCGGTACGCATCAGTATCTGCGGGCATGCCCGTTTAACAGGGCTAATTAGCGAGCGAACTCTTAGCCCCGTTCGAATCAAAGACAGTGTGAAACACCCACCGGATGGACTGTGTCTGTGCTCCTGAACTATTTCTTGTGACTGTCAGCGACACATGAACTACTGACAAGCCGCTGCCGACCTGCCTCGGCGGTTCGCTAAGGCTGCCTAGCATACTTGCTATTAGCTAATTTCACATTCTAGTGCTGGTGTTGAGGATAAGCATTAGCTGGGCTAGTTATAACTTGTTCTCTTGGCTTGTTCTCACTTCTATATACGTATGCTGTGGAACGTATCACCTCCGCTACTGATTTACATCGGGCTATACCACTGACACCTCCCTGCGCACTAGCCCAAGCTAGCCTGACTAGCTAACCCAAAGAACTGACGGCTGTAACACCGACTGACCTGGACGATTAAGGGACGTGAGCCGCGGACAGTCCGAGGGGCGGTGACGGCGCTTCAAGCCGACAGACAGCACCTCTCTGTGGGTGTAGTTTTTGATTTTCCCGTTATGAATTAGAACGCCGAAGGCACCGCTGCAGCTGTAGCTGGATCACCACGACCGGTGTCACTGTGGTTGACACAGCAAGCTAGTTAACGTTAGCAGTCACGGAAATCTCGCGAGGCTGTATCATGTTTCCATTCACTTTATGTCCCGAGTTGAGTCTCCCAGGCAGGCAGCTCTTGCAGACATCCTCCACCACAAGTGGAAGTCTTTTATTGTCACATGAGAAGAAAAGCATGACATTTTAAAACAACTCATATAGAAAAACAGGCTTTTAAAAACCAGTATTAATCCTGAGATATTAATAGAGACTTACCACAGATATGTTCAGGTAATGTAATGAAGAGCAATTTCAATATTTAAAATGTACAAAATGTGAGTTGTGCAAATGATCTTGGAGTACAAAACCTCAGCAGAGTGTGCAAGTCCAGCAGCTTTGATCGTTAATCACTTGCTGCTCATTCCCCTGATGGCTTGTGGGGAAAAAAAAAAAAAAAATGTCACTGAAACAGGGGGTACTGGTGGAGATACTACTGTAGTGTGTACTCGAGGGCAGTAGTGAGAAGAGGGCATGAGCTGGGTGGTTAGTGTCTCTGATGATGGACTTAGTCGCCTTCAAGCAGAGGGTAGAGTAAATGTCCTGAAGGGAGGGGAGGTCTGCATCAATGATCTCAGTTGGACACCCAGGACCCTGAAGCTGCTCACTGTCTTCGATGGGTGAAGCGGAAATGTGCAGTGGGAGTTGAGGGCCTCTGATCTTTCGGAGGTCGACAATAATTTCCTTTGTCTTATCAATATTGAGAGACGTATTTTTGGCCTGGCACCATGTGGTCTGGTGGGACACCTCTCTACTGCATGCCGACTTAAAACTTCAAACACCACTCACTATTTCAGATATTGAATTATAGGGTGAAAGAACAGATATGAGAGTGGCACCGATATTTGGCAAGAAAACAAAAAAGTGTACTTCCCAAAACTACTCCTTTATGAAAACTGAATGTTTCAAACATGTTTGTTCATGTCTGGATCAACCTCCTAGGGGGCCAAAATTTGTTGCTGGGCCCATTTGACCTCCACAGTTTCATTATTTCCCCACACACCGAGAAACCAGTCTGGGTGTCAGTCAGTGTGGCGCTGGCATACCGGACCGCAGATGTTAAAGTACCAGACAGGAAAGGACATCTCCACCTCCACATCCTAACAGCACGAGGCCAGACACAGTAACTGACATTAGGGAAGGCGGTGTGCTTGGATTGCAGATAAAGTCATCTTAATAATTCTCAGGGTTAAAGCGATGAACCGTGAAACTGAAACTGAGAGAGGCTGAAACAAACCACACAGGAAAAGCTGTGAGACGGTCCACGTAAATGCAAAAAACCAACAGGAACTCTCATCGTCGTTATACCCGGGCAGAATCAGTTTATTATTCACCTTTCAACAGGTTACGCATAGACACAACTGGTCATCCAAGACAGACCACACCAGGATCATGACTGAGAATTAATCCATCAGCCCCAAGGAGTGGGTCAGGAATCGGAGCGACTGTAAGATAGTAAGATGGTAGAGGCACAGTGGATTACTGAACAGTCCTACCGGGCCCAGAGGCCCAAAAGGGTCAGGGTGCCCCCGAGCTTCATCTTCAAAATGGTACCGAAAGAGACACAAGATGACCAAAAAGAGATGCAACAACGACTCCAAACAAAAGCGAAACCACAGGAAACAGAAGCAAAACTGCTACAAAGAGACGCCAAATGACGACAAAGAGAAGTTAATTATTATTAAACCAACAAGCTCCAGAAAGAGAAGGTCAGACGAGCGAATTGAAATGATCAGCTTCAAAAAGAAAGAGCCACCCATCAGCAGCAACTTGAGACAGACGGGTAATCTCTTGGTGAAGGATGAGTGAGGACCGGGAGCTGGTCAGCAAGCTGAGGGCTGAGCAGGAGGACCTCCGTCAAACGACAGAGCAGCAGACTTGAGGAGCAGGCCTCGAACCACCTCGAACTCGCCATTAAGCTCAAGGCTGATGGAGAGGAAAGGTGCTGCCAAATTTAAGCAGAGGAGCTGATGCACAAACACAAACCGCATCCGTGCAGCCACAAAGTTTAATATACATTTTCACGAGAGTGAAATTACAGGCATTGTTATACAACCACACATCTCTTTATACATGCACAAAGAGAGTTAATCAGACAACATGAAATTCATTAATGTCATTCCACACACTGAGGGTCTTTCAGTCTGCAAGTCCAGACTTCACTACTGTATGTTTTAAATTCTAGGAGAGGAGTAAGCACAGTTCAGTTTTACCAACTACAAGTAGTACAGCACTTGTTAGATTTTTTTCTTTTTCTTTTTTAGATTCGGCAAACGAATGTACTGAAGAAACAGCTCTATCGAGTATACACACTCTGTTGCACACGGATATCATCACACACTAAGCAGCGAGAAAAGGATAACGAAGAACATGCACATATTCAGACATGCTGAAAGCTGCGTGGGGTTGCATAAGACCCTATGGGGGTGATGAAAAATAGTAAATAGACACAGAAATTCTAAGATCTAGAGGATTGTATACAGACTGTTTTGCTCCTTTCATTTGCCTCGTACACCCCCCCCCCCCAGGACATGTGTGGATTTTTTTCAACTCTGTCTCAGTACAACATTCACATATCCGTGCGTGAGAGGAGCTGTTGGTGTGTGTGGTCATCCCGCCCGTCCACACCGGCCCTGAAGTGATTCCTTCCGAAGCCGACTACACTGCAGGAGATGGAGGACGAAACCCAGAGTCCTCTGTCTGTGTAAAAATGACCTGTCAAGTTCAGCTGAGAATGAAGTGAGGCTTTCAGCGGGATGAGTTAAACCCCACCTCACACATTATTTACCTATATACGCCTTGTCGTGTGTTATTGCTTACATATTACACAGTTGCAGCCCCCTGCAACCACATATTTTTTGCATCGAAGCTCTGATATGCATCTACTGTTGTGTCTCATGGACAGAATCTGTGATTCTGAGCGTTTTTTGTTTTTTGTTTTTAGGTAGCAGAGGGTAGTCTGGCTCTCTGGGTCGAGGTGACACAACAAAGCTACCCTGTGTCTTTGAAATGACGTTAATACACTTCTAATTTACCTAATGCAGTTTGAAGGAAATGTAGCTGCTGTCTAGATTATATTCAGCTGCAGTGTTTTCTTGAGTGAAGGAAGGAGGTGTCTCTTCTTGTGCCTGACACAAGTCAGAGGAAGGTGGTCAGGGGTGGACGGTGGACAAACAAAGTTCAGGACCTCACAGGATTCACATCCTGAGTCCTGTGTGTGGTTGGGTTTAGATAACGAAAACACCTGATGTCAGGGAAAGACTGGTTAAATGTTAAAAAAGTGAAAACATCCTGTGTCCTGCTTCAAGTCACTTTTTGACTTTTTCAATATGTAACCAAGGCGACAATCTGTCCCTGACCTGAAGCTCTGAGCGCCTCAACATAGCCATGAAAAAAATGAGTCATTTTTTATTTGCCACGAGTGGATACACTCCTGCAATATTGCAGTGACGAAGCGAATCAACAAATGAAATACTTTGTTTTGCAAAATCATGAATTAAAAAGGTTTCCTTATTATGCTGATAAAAAAAAGAAATTCGGAGGCATCACGTTTCTCTCCAGACGTGTGAGCATGGCGCACGTTAAGAGCATATTTACGTAATTTTTAGGAGACAGGTTTAAAAAAAGAGAGATGCAGCCTGTGTGCAGGAGCTGTTACATTAGCCCCGGCGCTCAGCCCTGATGTTAGGTCGCGGTTCTGAAGTGGGCGATAATAAATAGACTGTAAACTGTGTATGAAAGCGTTGCGGCTGTAGTCTGGAGGTGTGATGACAAGGTACAAACACGGTGCGTTATGTTGTCTACTGGCTGACTGTGCAAATTTGCAGGTCAAAGTTGAACAAAGTGGAACTCTAAAATGCAAGTCTGCTGGAGGAGATCGCACTGGAAGAACTGGAACGGCATGCTGGAATTTGTCTTCAGTTGAATGTAATGAGAGATAAAGCAAACATAATTAGATCTGGGCAGTATACGGAACTGATTCAGGCGATTAAAATTTCACTTTTTGTGTAAAAGATCAGAACAGTGTTTTGCACCTTTTTGCACAAGTAGGCCTAAAAAGGTCTATGTTTCAATCATGTTTTGGTCTTGCTGTGTTTCGTAGGAAAAACAGATTCGTCAAAATGGTGAACTGTCCCCAAGCTTAAAAGAAATTTGATTTTTTTTGTTGTATCACCCAGCGCTGGATTGTAATTGTAATGTGACTGAACTTTAACACCAAAAAAATGTATATGTTTCTATGGCTCTGCCCGTCAAGGGTCAGGGAAATGATCATAACTAAAACTTTAAATTCTTGAGACATCTGGACACGTCTACAGCTTAGCGGGTGTCTTGGCACTAAAGATGATCTTGTCGTTGTGTTGTAGGTGTTTTATTGTTCAAACAATGGACACGATTAATATTTTTTTTATGTCTGTCTCTATACAGTAGCTTCATGTTTGTGCATCAGTGCGGTGTTAGGGCTCTCTGTCTGACGGCTGAGTCAGGTAGGGATTAAAGAAGTCTCTCAGGAGGCTCTGCACCTGGCCGGACTGGGGGCTCCCAGCAGCAGAGACCAGCGCTGGATTCAGATCCAGGTTCAGGACCCTTAAGGGGTTGAAAGCCGCGGAGCGGGTCTGGGCGGTGTGGAGACCCTCGATGGCACTGGACAGCCAGATGAGTCTCTTAAGACTCTGGATGTTTCGGCCGCGGTCGTGCATCAGCTGGTGTTCGGTCACGGCTCGGCGGCTGCGAGGAGGCGGAGGGGAGAGCGGGAAGGATCCGTCAGTCAAAGTACACGTCCTCACAATTCAGTCAACATTCAGGGACCAGACATTTGGTCCAAATACACACTCAGATTCATACGGAAGCAAAAACGGGCAACTAGAAACCCAATTGTGAAATTTAAGCACTACTGAATACATAGTGTTGAAATCAAGATACCACTGCATTTTGTTACTATGAAATATTAAAGTTTGAAAACCATCAGTCTGAATTCGTGCGGTTTGAATTGTGCTCTTTGAAATTTCCAGTCAGTAATTTTAAGTTGTACAATTTCAAACAATCCACGCTCATACAGAGGGATATTTCCAGAAATCACGTTTCACTGTTTTCACTTTTCGCTGAAAAACCAAATCAGTGGGAAAACTTCCTGATTTTATTCTAGTGCTCAGTGGTGACCCACAAATCCCCAAACTTCCTTCCAGCTCAACTGTGAGCTCTGATAATCTGGACACTTTCATGCGACGCACCTTGTGAACCTGTAATTTTGCAGGAAATGAAATGGATTTTTTTTGTGGTTTTGATTTTTTGTTGTTTTGCTGTGAGTCTGGATCCCTGTCTTCATGTTCAGTGGGGTTCTCCTTGAGGCTACATCTGATGCACACCAAACATTTCCCTGCTGATGTTTCTTTCTTTTTTTTTAAGTTACTCCCTTATTTTTCAGCGAATGTGGGAACATAAAAACTGCGAACACTGAGTACGTTTTGTGTCAAAGCGATAAAAATCGTTCACAGCTTGCACCGTGTGATATCGTTGAAACAGGACGGGAACGACGGTCTCACCTCTCGTTCTGTTGACACTGGCCTGTTGTGAAGACGACAAGAAGCATGACAGCGAGCCACTGCACAGGTCTGTGGGACATCTGCATCTTCTGTGACAAAACAAAAAGAAACTAACATCAAAACTTGTCATCTAAAGCAAAAAGAAAAGGGAGATTCATCCATTGAGTTAGTTGGACGACTAGTCTTCAACCGTTTTAGGTTGTGACCCTTTAAAATGAAGAAATGTCTAACTGTGACTCCTCACTATTGCATATTTTATGGCCTGAAAAACACGTTGTCCAGATGCCACACTTCTTCCATTTTACAGCTGCAAAACCTCAGCTCGGTCCGAAACGTTTCGCTCCCAGTCCGATCTTTGTCGGGTCAAAATGCTTAACAACGGTTACCAAGCAACCGACCCGAGGTGATAAACGTCTCAAAGTAATTAACGATTAAAAACGGTGCATCTCAAAGAGTAGAGGTGCAAAGGCGATACATGGCCTTTTCAACATCAAAATAAAAATCCCCGAAACATCCAAAAATATCAGCAATATATCAAAACATGGTTCTTTGCTGGTAAAAGGGGAACCTTAAAAGGTTGTACAAAAAGTATCTTTTCACAGATGCTGGTTTTTAAATAGCCGTGCACCTACAGTATATGTGCGTATAATTACACCCTTTCCAGTAAGAAACAATGACAAACACAATTTCCCTGTTTAGTGCCTGACAAAGTGCAGGAAATCCTCTGTAAATTTGGATCACTGAGTCAAAAAATCCTGTAATCAACCAAGAACGTTACCAACCATGTATGAGTTTTTCACTTTTTCTCCCAGGTCAATTTTCTACCTTTGAACTGTTGGACTGAAAAACGGAAAACTGACGTTAAATGTTACACAGGCTGCGATTCTTGAAACTGCCAGCCAGAGGCTTGGGTTCCTCCCTGGAATTACGGTCAATATGTAAATGAACAACACGTCCACATTACGTTAGTAGAAAACGTAATCTGGCCACAATTACGTTTCATACAAAAAAGATGTTTGTCGATCAGGTTTAGTTGTTTAGAAACATAATTTTTAGCAGACAGGGTTTCCTCTGTGGGTCTAAGCAGAGAAATGTGTTACGGGGAACCGTAGGTCCCAGTGGAGCCGACGAGCACACCTCCCGAAACCAAGTGTCAACCAAGCTGACTGACTGATCCCGTTCCTGACACCGGTTCAAAACCGAAGAGAAAAAAAGCACGTTAAAACAGCCCCATGAACGTCGCCAAACGACCTCTTTGCGTTCCTCAGTCAATCCACCACATGGAATATTTTCATTTAAATAAATGTCTATTGACTCATTGTCTGTGACTGAACGAGGTAACACAATGGTGACTGAGCCCATGGGCAACTGATGAAAGTACTGCAATACTTATAAATTTGCAGTATTGTGAACTGGGTGTCTGTGGCGACGTTCCCTGAAAAAACATTGTCTCAAGTTGCCGCTAATGGAAACTGAACATTTCCTACTGCTGCAGCTTCACAATAAAAGCACTTAACGGGCGAAAAGTTTTGGACAGCACAGTTTGAAATATCGCAGGCTGTAACGGAACAAGAAGGAGCAGCCACAGCGAGCAGTTAGATGAGGAGCTGCAGGTGAAAGGCTGCTCACCTCCAACTTCTCAGCCAGGTGACCGACTCCCGTCACTGTGCCCCTGCTGTGTGCAGACCCATGTCCTGCGCAGCACAAAAAAATCAGATCATGGTTGCTCACAGAATGAAGGGAAAAGGGCCATTTATCGCCTGACTTCTTTATTCAAATGACAGTAGTTTGTTTTTGCTGCCCCCAGAATTCTGTGACCTGTGGTGTTAAACCACATTTGCTGTTACCACCAGTAACTACAGAGGTCGCCAAATCAACCGGGACTGAAATATTCGAGATTGCCACCTTAAATTCAGTTTTACAGCTTTCTATTATAAAATACATCTGACGGAACTTTAACGTCAAACTTTTCAAAACCTTAACAGGAAAATTTGTTCCCTGAAAGAGTCGCAAAACTGTTCCACAAAGGCAGACAAGTTAAACATAAATCACCACATTTGCAGAAGCAACTTTAAACAGAATAGAAGAAAACACAGGTTACAAGGGTGTAACTACACAAATAAAAATAAAATAGAAAACTGACACAAAAATTTGTTGAAATTAAAAAAATAAATCCCACTTTTCGCCTCTAGCTTTGTTAGGTGATGACAAAGGTACTTACATTGTCCCTGTTGGTGACAGCACCTCTACTCAGGATCAGACACTAAACTGACTTCAAGTTCGGCCTCCAGACCTTTTATAAAGCCCCCTGAGACACACACACACACACACACACACACACACACATGTTCAGACCTCCCACAGGCTTAAGAATCACCACATATTCAAAGTGGGGCCTTTGATTTGCTAATGAAACAAACGTCAGCGCCGTCTCTCTGACATGCGATTTTTGTGCCCGTCGGGAGAAAATATCAAACATTTTCCAGGTTTTTTTGTGTTGATACAATCCCAAAGAGCCTCCTGCATCTGCGTGTGGCGGTGGAGGAGGTTTACACATAATCAGGTGTTTTGAAAGGGAGGATGAAATTCAATTGAGGGATTATCATTTTTCTATTTTCTGGTCTAATCTGCCCTATTCCTCTTGGAGAGATGCAAGCGCCTGACAAAGGGGGAATTTGGAGAAATGGGGCTGAGTGGTTTTATTGATGTTGAGGGCGCCAACACACAGGAATGAGTCGGCGCTGATGAAGTGAACGTCAGCAATCTGTCCGTCAGTTCGGGTTTAAACTTTTCTGAACACACTCTGAGGGTAGTTAAGATGCTTATTGCCTGGAGCTCTTCTCCAGCTCCTTGACATTACAACCACCGCCACCTCCGAAACACTAATGAACCCGGATAAATTGGAGTCCGATTGCCGCGGTGCCGCCGCAGTCTCCGTTAGAGACGCAGTTGTCTTGACAACACCTTCCAGGACGAGTTTCCCTCAGCGAGAAATGTAGGCCACTGTTAGCGGCTCGTGGGCGGAGAGATGGAGCGGGGAGAAGTGATTTAGGCCGTCGAGGAGCAAATGACAGTGGTGTGAAGAAATTCAAGGAAGATGGAGATGGACAGAGAAAGAAAGAAAGAAAGGGAAAAAGAGGAGCAGGTAATCAGCAGACGGGGGTAAACATTTGTCACAGCAGGAAGGGCAAGGGCCGATCTGATTGTGGCTTGGTCCCGGTCACGTTAAAAAAACCCAATATTCACGCTGTGCTTTACGGATGAGGTCAGGGTCTGTATTTACCAAACTGCGGGTGAAATCGACAGTATCGTTCTCTCACTTTAACTTCCTTCACTTCTACACACAAGCATCCATCTATCAAAGACTTTAAAACACCCTCAAACGTGGGGGAGATCCAGGGGACGTGTGTGAGGCTGGCTCAGCGTAGATCCTGGAGGTCTTCATTACGGAAACAGAAGTGAACACGCACCTTCTAACTCATGCTTCAGAGTGACTGTACAAAATGTAATTGGTCAGGGTGAATAACAAGGCAGCTGAAACACTATGTATAATTCAGAGTGTAGTTTTAGTCTATTATTTGAATTTTGAATTTGATAGTGCTTCACCACTTTTTCATTTGTTTTCTGTGCTTTAATCAAGGACGCACAAAACACCAACAAAGCTGCTTTGATTTGTTGGTTTTTTTTTCCCATCACTTGCCTGCACTTATTGTATGATTTCTCTCATGCAACCTCCTCCACCAGCAGCAGAATTTCTTTTCCTGCTGCAGTTTCTTCCTTCTTCGTTTTGTTTCCGTTTCAGCCAATTTCCATTTCATCCCTTTATTTTCATCCCTTCTCATTAGGTTGCTGTTAATTTCACATGTTAATTAGAACAGGAGATATTAAGGATTTCACACAGTTAAAATGAACACACAGTAACAATAAAATTACTGACTAAAATGCAACGATTTGGTAATGATTAACAATATGGCAATATAGGCCAAGCGCAGGACAAACCCTTGTGTCTGATTGTAAACATGTGATGTACTCATGTGATCACTTGAGAGCATTTTCAGCCTTTAAGATTTTCATGCAATCGTGCTCGTGCATTTACACTCAGTTGTTTCCTCTCAGTGTCGTAGCTTTTACGGTTAGCGGCAGAGGCGGCCATTGCTGCGCTGGATTCAGGCTGCCTCCGCACACCAGGGAACTCGATGAAGCATGTAAACTGTTTTTAATTTTATCTCACCGACGTCAGCTATGGGTTTTCACTGCATACTGTGGTGAAAACGTACCGATGGTGACCACACCAGCAGCAGTTTGTGCCTCTGCCATTACCATGACGACCGTCCCTTTCAGAGGGCGCCGTGAGCGCAGCGCCGTGGCCCCGCGCCTCTATTAGAGATTCTGACAGTAGAGAGGCGAGGGGAGAGAGAGTCGACAAAGGTCCCCAGTTAGTGCCCCGACGGGACTCCTCTCTTCATGAGCAGTTTTATTTTGATTTTTATCTGGAGTCCACTAACGTTTCAGCAGAGGGTTTTCTGTCCAGTGCTTGTTCGATGAAATCCAAGGCAAACACAAAGTGAAACATTTTCACCGTATTTATGAGCTGAAGGTCGTTTTTCGGTAACATTTGATGAACAACGGGATTTTACAGTTTTTTTTTGTGACATTTCTGGCCACAGTAATTGTGAAAATTTGGGATCAGCATGCGCCTCGCTGGAATGAGAGCAGGCGCCGATCAGTGTTGCAACCCGTTTCGGTTGAAACGTCAGTATCACTGAATTAATTCCCACTTCTTAAAGAAACGTCCAGGTTGCCGGCGACCGGGGGGGGGCCGGCCAGCATCTGACCCTGGCTGAGGGGAGGGTTGTGACGGAGGGTCGGCTGATGAACCTTGACCCGTTGAGAATGATCTGAAGGAAGGCAGCATGTCAGGGTCGATAGGTGGACTGGCGCAGCACCGTTACTGGACTGTCAAGAGCTGAGTTCTGAGGTCAAAGCTGTGGATTTACAAATCCCACCCACATTTCACTTCACTGTCAAGTGCAGCACACGCCTGACGTAGACAGAAATAGCTGGTATGTGCCGATTATTCGATAAAATCGCTTCTGTTTGTGCATGTCAATAGGCCAATAGGCCAAAGGTCGTAAATGCTAAAATGAATGAAGGCTGAATTCCATTTAGCTGCTTCACTTTCGGGGTTGTGGTCTTGTACATGCTGGCTCACTGTCACACTGAGCAGAGCCTTTGTTAATGTTGCTGACATAGTGTGTGTGTGTGTGTGTGTGATGCACTACTGTGTCTAACTTCGTATCATGTGTTTTGTCTTGTTTGTCTAGTTTGTTTTAGTGCTGTTCTCTCACTGTGCTCATGTTTTCAATTATGACCAAGGGACTGCAGATGGAATTACGGGGACTGGTACAATACATCAGATGGTAACGTTGTCTAAAAAACATGCACGGTCCCTTTTTATATAGAATAAATAAACATAAATATTGTTAGTTACACCTGTGCTCTTCCTGCTATGACAAGTCAAAATGTCTGCTCTGATCTATGCCGGGAGAAAACGACAGGACATGTCAACCTGTCACAGGTGTGCGGACTATTTTGATGCACGTCACACACTGACTGTGTGTTTCCCTTTAGCAACTTGTAGTCATACGGACCAGTCTGAGTCTTATAGCAGAGACTCACAGATCACACCGCAGAGAGTCGGGTGAACACTGAGCTTCACGTGGAAGCTGACAAGTCGGCATTTATTGTCATCTGTGGGGTTCATTTAGGGCTACAGGATAAAATGTTTTTACTGTACCATGTCTTTCGCCACACAGCTGGGATTTGTAGACGTGGTGTCATGCAGCAGGAGGTCGTCCAGGTGTAAGGCAGCCGGTATCCACACGGTGGCAGTATTTCACTAAACAGCTTAGAAGAGGAAAGTCTTGCTTCACCATAACTGGAGCTGCAGTTTTATAGGGAGACTGAAGACACAAAAACTGTCTGATGTGTAACACACAGCATATTGGGACTGTTGGATAGCGACCCCTAGGGGCTGCAGTGGCGGTTACAGCCAGACGTCTTGATGATTTAGTTATTCTTGCGGCCTTACCTGGTCTTGAGGGTGGCGCTGGAGAAAAGATCGTGGGTTCATCCTCTGGAAAACAGGAATATCAGATTTCATATTTTCACGTCATGTCAACCTGGTGATTGGTTTTAAACACACTCTACCTTGTCATGGAGCAAAGTAGGTACATGTTCTTGACTTCTCTGCATTTTCGTTTTTCATCCTGTGGAGAGTGTAGACAAGAGATCTTCATGGTTACTGAGACCCCAGGTCCACATTATACTCAGTCTAATCAGGGCTGATAGGGTCTCGTTGTATTGCTGCAGGTCTCAGGTCTGTGTGTGTCAGTATGTCTGATACCTGAGTTCTCTGTTTCCTTCTTTTAAGATCCATCACATTTTGGATCAGATCAAATTATCCTTGTGTCTATTTGGTCCCTTTCAGATCGGGTCTTTTTTTAATAGATGTGGTTCGAATTCAGGTGGATTCAGGTGGAATGGGTCTGTTGCTGATCAGGTCCAATACTTTGAACCTGTGAAGACCCCTTGCGTGGACAGAAAGAGAAATTGAGCGGTCGGTAGGAGCTTTTACCGCGGCGACAAAGACTCGATCCCTCACCGGCTTCCCACCCATCAACATTAAAACCTAAATTTGACACAGTGAATCGTTTGAGCTGGAAGCATCGCCTACGAGTCTCTGAGATGGTGGGGGAGTCCTGCCACCCTGCATCACCCGGATGTCCCACAAGACGACATTTTAACCTGCCAGTGGCACCAGAGGAGAGGTCAGGAGGTCACAGAAATAGACCTAGGGTGGAATAAGTATTGAACCTTTACTTAAGTAAAAGTACCACCACAACAATATGAAAATACTCCACTTCAAATTCATATTTTTTTTATTTGACTTCTTGCAAATAATAGTGAAGATTAGATAGTGAAGATTACTTCACTATTATTTGTGACTTACTGGATAATTTGACCTCTAACATTTAAATGAACCCATCTGAGAATTTCCCACTTGTTTAATCTTTAACAATGTGTTATATTTTATAAGCTTATTATATGTTTTTTTGGTAAACTTTTCATCAGCAAAGTAACTGGTAATGGCAGTTGTCAGATTAGTGTAGTATAGTAAAAGCAGCAACTGAGCTGTTTTGAGTGTTGGACTCACTGGCATCGTCATCATCATCATCATCATCATCATCATCATCATGCTGAGGCACTAAAACCTTTTTAATAGCACACTGTGCAGGTATATAATTTCTGGCTGGGTCGCTATGGTAACGTAGTGATCGAAGATGTCCACCATATACGTGTGATTCCTGGGCTTGAATCTGGCACAGGAGCTCTCTGCTGCTCATCATCATTCGTCTCCGTCTCTGTGGAAACAAAAATGAAGAAGCACCTCAACCCCGATCAGGGAACAAAGTCCACGAGAGGTGCGGAGAGTCCCTGATGAAACCAGCCAGGAGGTCAGATAGAAGCGTTTCATGCGTCCGCACTTCCGGTTTTACAAAAGTCCGTAATTCTGAAACACCGGCCTATCCTGACTTCTGATGAAAGACTTGGTAATTGGGTGAGGCATCCTCCTCTTTTTGCAAATAACAGAGGCAAAGTTTTAAAAAAAAAATTCTAGTCTCCTCAGATGTGACAGGTCAGTCCGAAGTTCATAGCAAGATGATTTCTCCTTGTTATTCTGAAAGCTGAATGCAATAACACAACCTTTAGGCAGTAGCACATTTAGGTGTCCCCATTCAGGACAGACCTTCAGTGTGAAGGGACTCATTAGCTGTGCCATCGCTGGGGGGGCGTGTGTGGGAAAAACAAAGCGACAATTAAAAAAATTGGGATTTCAGAATACAAAGGTGTGAGACAAGACTTGAGCACCCCCGTAGGAAAACGGCTACACAGGTTCAACGCGCACTACAAAAGTCACTTTCCATAAGGAGGGGGGGTAATCTGTTGCTTTTGAAACGAGAAGAGCTTTGGATATATAAATTATTGCCACATTATTGCCACATGGATTGAATGAAGAGCCAGATTTAAGGTACTTAACTTTTCTCATAAATTAAGTACTATTTAGATTTTTTTATTTTTATTACTTCCGCCAAGGAGATTATGTTTTGGCTTGGGTCCGTATGTTGGTCTGTTGGTTTGTTAATTTGTCAGCAGGATTACACCAAAAACTACAGAACCAATTTGCAGCGAACGTGGTGGAGGGATGGGGCTAGGGCCTAGGGAAGAACTCGTTTCATTTTGGAGCAGATCCAGATCATTTACTGTGAAATTGAATTTTTTTTCCTCTGAAGTCTGGTGTATGTCTTTTGTCATTGGCCTTGGCGGAGGTCTGCGCTCTGCTGAGTGCATTTTCCAGTTTATTTATTTATTTTGACAGGCACTGTATTGGTACTAGTATTGTACTGGTGACCACAGGATGGGGCCACAATGAGTAAAGCAAAGGAGAACACCTATGCGGGTGACACAGATGTTGACTTGCCTCCTGAATGATGTAAATATCCCACAAGATTATTTGTATGATATTTAAAAATGTATATAAAGTGCTTTTCTACTTATTACTCCTGTTTGGCCCCTGATGAAGGTGTGAGCTGAAACACTGGGCTTTGATTCAACATTAACAGCCCGTGTGCGGTCCCCTTCCTTCAAATACTTCTGATTCGTGCCACATAACAAAAAGATCACAACATAGACAACTGCCTGAAAAAGCGGCAGTAAGGGGGGTCACCATGGCGCCGTGGTTGGGGGGGGGGGCACTGACATCAACCAACCTTTTACATCAGTATGACGACAGTAGCACAAATAAGACCTGACCAGTCAGTCAAGTACAAAACAATTATTAACACTAACCACCACTAAAAGTTGAGTAAGTTAATTAAGATGCAGAACCAAGTCTCTCCAAAGTCGGCAGGCAGCAGGAATCAGGAGGAACATCCACAGGCCAACGGCCCCGAGTCTACTGTCTGACTCCGGTACATGAACAGATCCGGTGAGTCCCGAGGCTCCCAGTCCGTCTCGGCGGCATTCTCCGGCGTAGGCATCCATCGACAAGAGTGTGGAGGTCAGCCAGTGTGTACGAGAGCTGGTATCAGCAGCAACCGGGTCGGGCCCGAGCTCCTACGGGTTTGTAGTACTGGACTGCACCGCTGCACCACTCAGCTTAGTTTGTGACACTTTTTTCGGGCTGTGACGCTTTTCATTGATATGGCTGGCAGTTAGTTTTGGCAACATGTGAGAGCCGAGTAGTCTGGGAGAAGGCGGGAGACGCGGTCAGCGTCCGGACTTCAGAGAACGAGGATATGGCTGTTTCCGGGAGGCAGCGCGTACCAGTGCGAACTCGATTTGTATGCGAACTCGCAAAAAAGTGGCAAAGATCAGCTCGTTTACTCTTTGGCCAGGACTCCTTAAAAACCGCGGTTTTTCGCTAAAGCATCCAGGTTTCTGTGATTTCATCAGCTCACAGTGCAACTTTTTACGTGCTGAGATTATACCTCTCAGGGTAGAAGCCATTCATCTTTCTCAACTCGTCATCAACATACGTTTTAGATCCCACAGCAATATTCGGAATAAAAAGTCTTAAGGGTACATTAAACTGTAAATACATTTTAAAAATCTGTATAAAAATAATCTTCTTAAAAAATCACAATTTGACACAGATTTATTTCAAATTCCAATGGCTTTATTTTATGTATATAGATTTGTATATATTTATATATATTTATATATTTTATATATATATACTTATGTAACAACTTTTACTCAGTTGCTTGATTATCATCTTTTGTTCAGCTTAAGTTCAAACGACATGACACTAAGACCAAGGCATTCCACATGATCATATCTTACAAAAAGAGTAAAGAAAAAAACAGGCGTGTGCGCACCTGTTGTACACACACACACATATACATACTACATCAGTGTACAGGTATCGTGGTTCTGTTCGTAGAAAGAACTGAAAAATAAAAAGGTAGATAAAGACAGAGACGAGCGGACGGGGTGAGAGTGCGAGGGAGAAGGGAGAGCTGGAGGAGCCGTTGCATTGGAGAATGTTGCAAACAGGAGGAGGATGTTCGATGGAAGCAGGCGGGATGAGAGTGACCGAGGGAGAAGGTGACACAAATGCTGAGGAAACACACCTTCGCCGAGCCGGCGGCCCGCCCCGAGACCAACACACACAGACCAACGCACGCACACACACGCACGCACACACACACATACAGGGAAGCACAGGAAGTTTTATTTTGGCTCACAAAAACCGATCACTGCTAAAAGCTCACAATCTGCCAGACGGGATCGGGGATACGGCTGAAGACACCGAGGTCACAGACGTTTAGCAACAATCGGGCGTTCAACATGCTAAGGTGCTACCGATGACGACGCCGATGTGTAGCAGGTCGAATCTTTACCATATCCACCATCTTAATTTAGCCTCTTAGCATGCTAACATTTGCTAATCAGCCCTAAGCACAAGGTGAGTTGGGGCCGATGGGAGTGTTTGTAGTTTTGCAGGTGTTTGATTATGAACCAAAAGATTGGATGAATTAAAATTTCGACCTGATGATGGCGCTATATGGGAAGCTCATCGGTCCCCGAAGATTTCACAATTCATTGACAGGCGGACATGAATGTGTGCATCAGATTTAAAGACAATCCATCCAACAGACGATGAGAAATTTCACTCGAAAACCCAAAACGTGAACCCAACGTGGCGCCACAGGAAAACTTAGAGGATCTCCTGAATCATTAGGATTCATGGCCTTGGCGCCACGAATGTCCGTGGCTTATTTAGTGTCAATCCATGCAATAGTTGTTGAGACATTTTAGCCTGCACCAGAGAGGAGGCGCGACAGACCAGTTCTACGTTCCTAATTTGGGTTGAATGGTGGAAAAGATCCCTGTTCATTAACAGCGCAGCACCACAACACTAACGCCATTAAACTTAGGTTTAATCAACCCAAACACAGGAGTTTGGATGACAGGAAGCGTTCATGTTGGTTCGTTGTTGTGTATTTTCTGTCACATTCCCGAGACATTCAGAGCCAAGTCATATACGGTACATCGAAGTAATTTTGACATGGACGTTTAGGTGAACACTTTTTACAGGTTGGAAACTAGCGATTATGGTAATTCTGATATGACATGAATGTAGCATAATGCCGGTTCCTTTAGACTCGTATACTTTATGTAAATTTGACTACAACAATAAATGAATCAAGAAAGGATTTAGTATGTCCTCACTAGAATTGTATTCCCCACAACGTGGGGGAGGCTTTGAAACAGCATTTAGACCTTCGTGTTGGGGAATATATTATACACAAAAAAATATCAATACAGTAAATAGTCAGTTAACTGAATTAATGAAATAGGATAAATTAAAATAATTAAAGAGAGATTTTAATGATGTCAGTATTTCTTGAATCCTGGCTTTGGCCCTGCTGCTGGATTTGCCAAACTATCCATCTCAACTTGCTCTGTGCACTTTACCAGCATTAATTTCCACATCGACGTGAAACTTTAGCACTGATAACATTTTGTCCCTGTGACAGTCGTTTCTACAGCCTGATAAAAACCAAATATTCAGAAAGATTTGTCAAAAAAAGTCAATAAATACCCGTTTTTTTTTACAGAGATTTAAAATTTGAGGGGAAATGTCCGGTTGTGTGATGATGAAGTTTTGGATCTAAGAGGAAAACTGGCTTGATGTTTACACGTGAAAACTGAAGTCAGTCTGAGCAGGTGTGTCAAACATGTAATATGGTAGATTATCCCTCATTTCTTTCTTCCTGTTGTGTTTGTTAATGTAGATTTAAAGGACAGTGCGGCATTTTATGAAATCCTCTTGGGTTCTGTCTTCTCCAGAGCTTAGCTTAAAGCGCAAAGACTGGAGGCAAAGGGAAACATCCACAATCCAACAACTTTAAACCCGCCTGATTTACGTTGTATCGAGTTTATTGTTCAGGTGTAGAGATATGTGTCCTCTTTAGAAACCTAAGAGACATTCTGGCTTTGGCTTTTTTTTTCTTCTTAGTTTTAAAAGGGAACCATATATTCTTGAATTACAAGTCTGTCATCACAACACAAACAAGAAGACTGCTCTCAACCATCAGACTGACACTGATGTGCATCGGAGCCCGACTGATACTGATACGACATATAAAATGTTTTGGTTTATTAACATTTGGTTAATAAAGAGGTTTGACCAAGATATGCAATGAGTGGGGCACTTACCAAGTTAAACTGATTGGTCAAAATAGTACTATAGTTTTCTGCTGATCAATTAATCTTCAACAAATCCTCCCATCTGAGAAGCAGATGGGAGGATACATGAAGGTAAACCGAATAATCTTTGGGTTTTGGACTGACGGAGGAATCTGAGGCCGTCATCCTGGGCTCTGGGAAACTATAAAAAGCATTTTCCACTATTTTATGGACAAAACAATATATCGAACCATCACAAAAAAACAAATAAAAAACAGCAGATTAATCAATACTGAAAATATTTCTTAGTTGCAGCCTTAACAAATTAACTTGGACCAGATTGAATTTCTATATTATCATTTCTGTTGTGACATTTCTTATCAGATGACACATATATATATTCTGCAGATTCTGATAAAATCATCCGATATATCGGTCGGGCTCTTTAACATCGACACAGACATTTTACAGGTGAGAAACGAACTCCATTATCCTCAGTTTTCTCCCCAACCTGGCCAGTAGAGGGACGGAGGAGGATAATGGATAAATGGATGTGATCGGTGAGATGATGACACCTGCAGAGCAGAAGCCTACCTGAACCACATGCTGCATGTTTCAGGCCTGTTAACTGTCATCGTCTCCCTGCTCCTCTCTCTGCACAGACGAGTGGGTGAGGAGTTCAGGATAATCTGTAAATCTGAGTGTTTCTGTGCCGTTGTGTGTGTGCGTGTGTCTGTGTGTGTGTCTGTGAGTGTGTGTGGTGGGACGGGAGGATGAAACAGTGGGTAGGTGGATGAGCAGACAGATGTGTTGGCTGTCTTGTTTCTGGATAAATGAGACGATGGAAACAAAAAGAAGAATCTACATCTTTCATTAATCCATCCATCAGAAGTCACACAGTTTTAATTTCCTCAGTGTGTTTCACCTCACAGTGCAAATACATGTGTGTCTGTGTCTGTGTGTGTGTGTGTGTGTGTGTGTGTGTGCGTGTGCGTGTGTGTGAGATGTTGCATGTGTCTAGGGCATGTATTTGAGATTCATTTGGAAAACAAGTCAACATTTGGGGATGTTTCATTCCATACTAAAACATGCAGAACACAGAACATATAACACATATACTGAACAATTAGTTTTATCCAAATGCAGTTACTCTTTTTTTTTTTTAATCTCTTTTCCTACAGAGTGGCTTTAGGCTACACAGAACACGACGGAACCAATCGCACCAGGTTGGACATATTGCTTTAAACCACCAATTTGTATATATGTCATGCATGCCACATAGATGATATTATGTTTATACAAAAATAACACCAACGCCTATTACTGTGTATCATAGTAATTACAGAAAACAAATATTTTTCAGTCTTTTTTGCAATGAAGTTCAACTGAGAAACCATATATATATCTATGTATTTATATCTAATATACATATATTAGATATAAATACATAGATACATTATATAAATATATAGAGATATATTTTGAGTGGTTATGACTTTTCCAGCTGTGATATTCCAGTTCGTTTGAACCATTTTTTTTATTCGTGAATTTTGAAGTGGTTGTGAAGGTTCTCCAGAGATTTCCTTTATTATCCAACTACAGGAAGCTGTTCTTTAGAAAGGCAGCGCTCTGAAGAGGAAGCAACGCAGTCAAAACGCAACAGTGACTGGATAAGAAGCGAGTTCCCTCTCCATACAGATGTCCTAGTGGAAAACTGTGGCAAAACCGAGATCTTATACACTCCAAGAATGAACCTTCGGAAAAAACTAAAACCAGGTGAAGACTTTCAGTCCGCCGCTGAGACTCGTCCTGTCTCGTCCCCGACTGTTTTTATTTGTGACGTGGCTGAAACCAGAGGCACAAACAGATCTGGAGTGTGTCTGATGGCGGGCCTGTACCGTTCACCTGGCATGAGACGTGAGGGCAACCAGTCAAACCAGTCCAACAGATGACCACCACAGCCACACCGAGGCCATGGCGAGAGCACAGGGACAATCTTATCCAGGCGGTGGGGGGCAAGGGGGGGATGGAGGAGAGGGGGTCATGTGCCCACAAACTGTCTAAACAAACTTGTGCAGAAGAAGAAAAGAAATGAGAAAACGACTTTGGCGGAACACTCCTAAAGCTTTGCTGGGTGATGATTGGCTGATTGCCCCCTCTCCCATTTCCTGTCACTGACACACACAGCAGGTACATTTCATTCACTTATATGACAATATTTACATTGCACTGACTGCAGGAGCACAGGTGATCTGTCAGATTCAGCAGTAGAACAAAAACAAAGAGGAAACGCGTCGTTGTTTGGAGGGTGTGTCTCATTTACAGGACACACTGCCAGTAGAGGAAGTGCTGTCACAAGCGCTTTGACAGTCCTGCTCTTGTCCCGGGATGAAATGTTACTCGTATAAAAATGGTGATGATATCTACAGCTGTGTCCTGTCACGGGCCCCACCTCCTTGACTGTCCAAATTTCATGATCAAATTAGAAATCGGGAATGAAGCTGAGAAAGGTGGCGTCTTTTCCTTCTTTGGCCTGAATTTCGATGACACAACCTGTGGTCCAGGGCCAGCCTGAGCATTTTTGGGGTCCTAGTCATGATTAGACTGCCCCCCCAACCCCCCTCACACCCCAGTATGCAACATGTACAACAACAGTTACTACAGTTTTTGATGATTAAATTACTGAAAGAAAATACATTTAAAACGAACAAAACCTGTTCTGTGTAGAATCATCGTTGAGGGAACAAATATAAAAACTCCTCTTGATTTTGTGAGCAACCCCAAATATTTGTAAAGGTATTATAGCTGCTGGTCACAGTTAATAAATCCTAACTTCAAATACTGAAATTACTCCAAATAAATTAACAGAGGAACCAATCGGCGTCTAGCAACTATGATCTGACCTGGGATCCAGTCAGGCTGGGTTCAAATTAGATTCAGTCTAATTGGGTTGGGTAGGGCCCTTCTCTATTGCCCCCGGTCTTGGATCAGTTTTTTAGGATCAGACAAGTTTCAATCACCCTCTGACTTGTTCAGACGAGGTCTAGCTGTCTTTGAGTCCCTTTCGAGCCAAGGCTCATAGACGTACGATGGGATCAAGATAATTTTAGCCTTAAGGTTTGTTTATACTCAAGCAAGACACCGTGGCCTGGGCCTCTGCAGTCGGCACATGAGCTACAAGCATGCACCGAAGCGTTTACGCTCAACGTGTTCCCCATCGCAGTATTCTCCAAAACACCAGGGAGCGTGTAAACGTAGCATTCTGTGAAGAAGCAAGAAGTAAAGTGTTACCAGACGAACATTATCGACCAAACATGGCTGCGCACTCCGCTCTACAGCTCCTTGGTGGTGCGGACGAATTAGTGTTTATGGCTATTAAACAGAAAAAAAAAACTTTTTCCATGAGGTTAATGCCATTTGACTGAAGGTTCATAGAGACTGCGATGACTTGCTCTCAACGCAAGAGGTGCAACTCGTGGCGCTCATTCTGGGGACACTGCGCCGAGCATAAATAAAGATGCTTTTAGAGAAAAAGGCCCGGGTCTGTTTTTTTGAAAAAAAAAAAAAAAAAGTCTGATTTATTCACATCTGGTGCAGGTAGGTTTTTTTCATGGGTCTGTGTCAGAAACCTCTAGGCTGGGGGGGCCGAAACAACTCATTGGTTCGTTTTACGATTTGGGCTGACTCTGCCTTGGTCGTGAAGTTACTTTCCCGGTTTTGGGTCTGTCTGAGGTGATGACATGTCTTCAGAGGACACGCCCATTTGAAGGAGGCGGGGGCCTGAGGTGGGACACAGCTTTGATCCTCGTTAAAGTCGTCAGCTCTGACAGCAGCCAGTTGGAAAACAGCATCAATCCACTCATTCAAAGAAATCAGGTGTGGTAGCTTAAAAAAAAAAACCCAAAGAAACCCAGAGGTCGGATAAATAATTATACACTCCCATTTAATGTTTGATACAGTTAGCTGTATTCACGTTGCATTTGCTGAACTCTAATGGAGTTGGATAACTGCTAAGTCACATAGCGTGTAGTGTGTCACAACATCTTAGATAAAGTGGATATACTCATGTAAAAGGGGGCTGATGAGACTAGATTGTTGAGATTCCAATTGAACGGCCAACAGGAAGTAAACAAGTCACTGCAGGTTTCTGAGCCCTAACATCAGGTGACCAAGACGACACACGTGGCA
Organism: Xiphias gladius; assembly: GCF_016859285.1. Lineage (NCBI taxonomy): Eukaryota > Metazoa > Chordata > Actinopteri > Istiophoriformes > Xiphiidae > Xiphias > Xiphias gladius. The sequence continues at coordinate 6,620,181 of NC_053420.1, read as the reverse complement.
TAAATATTTAGAGAGCTGTAAAAAGACAGAGTCCACGGTAGATTCATCTCATTCATGTACTGTACTGTCACCAAACTCTTCAGCCTATACATATATATTCATATATCTCCAAAATATTAAAAAGTACTTAATATAAAAATACAGAAGAATTGTAAAAAATGAGCAAAACATTGAATTTTATATGAAAATCATGCAAGAAAGATTCCCCATTTAGTTAAATAGTAACTCTAAGATTCAGGAAAGCAAGGGAATGAAAGGGAAGTGGTCGGATGAGAGAAGCGCAGGCGAACTGCCAGCCACTCGCTTTTCATGTAAACATTGTAGAGGTCCTTTAAACTTGGTTCGGCAGTGACGACTGAAGATTTTCTCCTTATTTTTTGGTCATGTTTGGAGTAAAGGGCCGGGGGGGAAGGGGGGTTAAGGGGGTCAAGGGGTGAGAAAGTCCAAAGGAAACCTCGATAACAATGAGATAAAAAACAATACAGACAACCTATAAAATATGGCTCTGAGTTACATAGAAAAAGCTCATCAGAGGGGAGAGGAAGAACCTAGTCATGACAAAACGTTGGAAATATGGCAGTAGTAGCACATTACTTCAATAACGTGTCCTAGTTCATAGATCGGTTGATGGCTGCTATTCAGACTAAAAGGGGATTAGACGCATCGCTGCTTCTGATTGGAAGATGATTCCTTCTTCTTTTAAGACAGTAATCTGCAGACAGTGGCAGGCAGGAAGTACTGAGCGGCAGCAGGGACACACATTGGATTTAACTCTACAGGCTGAAATCATCAGTTTCCCATAAACCTCAGCGTGGCCGCTACACTAATGTCTGTTAATCAAACACAGCAGGGCGGGGAGGGATGACGATGATCAATCACCTCCTCTGCTGCTGGCTGCGGGACGTCACTGACATCTGATTTAGTTTCTGTTAGTAAAATCTGACAAACAAAGTAAACATCAGAAGTGGTACTATGATTTATCTTAAACACAGACAGACCTCCAGAAACTGTTCAGAGATCCATTAACTTCCTGTCTGTTGAGCTGAACTCTCACTGTGATGCAAAACAGACTAATCGATACCGCAGTCCTTCCTGTTTTAATGCGCGCTCTTAAATCAAGTTTTAGAGGTGGTGGGACGACATTTAAAGTCAAAGGAAAGACGCAAGCGGACGCGACTGGAGTTGCTGTTAGGTTTTGAGATCAGTCAGAGTTGTTGCAACTCAAGATCGAGGGTGAGCTGGAGCGCCTGCAGTAATTTGGACACTGTATAGAACTGAGGTGGTGAAGAGGGAACTGACCCTTGATTTACCAGTCCATCTACGTTCAGACCTTCACCTATAGTCATGAGCTCTGGCTCAAAGAAGGAGACTGCAAATACAAGCAGCTGAAACGAGCTTCCTCTGCGGGGTGTCTGGGCTCAGCCTCATGGACAGGGAGAGGAGCTCAGAAATGCAGGAAGAGCTTATAGGGAGACCTGCTGCTCCTCGATGTTGAGGTGGTTTATCGTCTGATCAGGAAGCTTCCCTGTGAACGTACTCTGGACACGTCCAACTGGGAGGACAACCCTGGCTGCTGTGGGCTGGGGCTACCTCGCGTGGTGTCACTGCAACGCCGACCTAGATAAGCGGCGGAAAATGGATAGTTGAATAAATAAGGCTGCAGTAGGAATACATCTCATCCTCTGGCAGCAGTGTTCCGGCTGGGGAGTCCAAACCTGAACGATGTGAGCCCAATATATTTACTGACTTTGACACCGTGTAAGCGCGGTGAAAACAACAGCCAACTTTCCACGCTGCTGTGAGTCTCTTCCATGTGATCTGCAGAGTTCTACAGGGAAGGAGCGGTGGGGCGGTGGTTAGTGTGACCCCCTCACCGTGTCACGGTCACAGGTTGGCTTTTGTCATTTCTGGTTGGTGGCCAAACTTCAAGAGGGTGGGTCTTATCTAATAAGATCGTATCAGGGGGGAGATGCCAAAGAGATGAAGAGACAAATAGGAATGTAATAAGAATGCCACAAAATTTGTGTTTGAGACTGTGATGGAGAATTAATGATAATCCTCATCCCCAAAGTATTTTGGATTAGTTTCTGTCAGTGTATTTGTTGACCTAAATGAACGGAAACTAGCGCCGAATTCAGTGCACTGTTGCACCACGAGAAGAGGACCAGAGCAGACTGGGGCGCACCCATCTTTCGCCCAATGTGAGCCGGGATGTGTTCTGGCACCTCGCAACCCCGCGTGTGCAGGACCACACGGAGAGTATGCAGATTGCACTTGCCTACAAGTGTCCGGAGACACCCACTGTCCTGCTGTCACGTATAACAGCAGCTTCCTCTATGTTAGCTGGGTATTGACGAGTCTGTTTATGTCCTGTCGCGGTGACAGGGATGTTCAGTCCTACGGACAGGACGTTCGTGGAGCTCTGAACAGACGCTGCTGCATACTAACACAAAGATGGCTGTCTAAACAGAATCCCAAATATTCATTCCTAAGTTATCATGCGACTCAACACGAACAAAACGTAACATGCATCCTACTAGAAGGGGAACATGATCCACACTGCTGTTTCCTATCGACACTGTGGACATACTGGGCGAGGGGCAGAGAGAACCAGGACCCTGACTGGATGAGATGAGGTCAGACTCTCACTGAGCAGAACGCAAGCCCTCTCTGGACGCTGCCATGTTCGATATTTTTGGGTAGTAAACATTCTGTCTTTCCACATGCAACACCGCAGCTAAAAAGAAAAACCAACACATACAGACACGATAAAGGGATGAACATTTTTTTAACAGGTGAACCTTGAAGACTGTAGTGTCACACTCACAAGACATTCTCAGAAGTTTGAATCGACCATCAATAACATTCGATGGAAGTTTTAAAAACAAACAAATGTTCAACATCTAAAAGAAAAAAAAAGAAAAGAAAAAAAGGTTACACTTTTGCATTTGCCTAAAAATCTTCTGATCATCAAACCCGGCTGTTAGCTGTGTGGAGGAGCGGAAGCGTATGTACATGAGAATCACTGCACTCTTTGAAATGTTTTGTGCCGTTTTTGAGAGCGTTAAGCGGGAATGAAGCGAGTACGGAGCACGACATGCTGTTGTGAGTCCCGCAAAGATCGAACCCAACAAAAAAGCTCGTCAAAAGGATCATCAAGTAAAAAATATACATGAATGGACAAAAGGACAGGCCTTCCACTGTGGAGACTCTGGATTCCACCCTCTACTGATTTGTGTGTGTGGTGGTGGTGGTGGTGGTGGAGGGACAGACTTACAGGCAGAACAACGCCACAGTCAATATGAAAAACACAACGTGGCAGGAATGACTGAGGGGGGGTGAAGACGATGTGAAGCATGGGGAGAATGAGGGGACGAGCAGAGCGATGACTTCCCTCCTCAGTGCGACAGTTCAGTTGATGGGATGACACATGACGCTGATGAAGAGGAGGGAGGAGGAGAAGGAGGGAGGAGGAGCTCAGATGGATGACTCGCGGCTCTGGGGGGAGGCGCTGGGGGGCTCTCCTCCTCCCCCGCTCGCCCCGAAAGAGGCGCTGGGGAGGGGGTCGATCTCGTCTCCGGTCTCTTCGATGGGGGTGATGCGAGCCTCCTCCTCGGACAGGGGGACGAACTCAGGATGGGCCATGAAGCTGTGGATGGAGCTACGGGACTCTGGGCTCTCCAGCCCCGCGTACAGGGAGCTACGGAACGCGTTCACCACCTTAATCTGAAACAAAAAAGGAAAGGAAATGTCAGGCGGTCGAGCAGAACAACGGACACAGATCGCATTTTTAAGAAAGTGTGATGTCAAACAGCCAGCGGGGACTGGTGGATGGTGCTTCTGAATCCAGGCATGGAGGTGCAAAACCACAAAACACAATGAGTGGTGAATGAGTGGTCGGCTTGGATGAGAACATGGTGGGAAAACTGAAAAGTATTCACAACGCATCGGCACAAAAGGTGAAAAAAAAAAAAAAAAAGGTGTTGTTGGAGGCAGCTTAGTGCAGGAAGATAAACTGCAACAAAAAATCCACAAACAGGCAGCTGAATGTGGAGGGGCATCAAAACACAACGGCTTCCAACACGCACACACACACACGCGCACACACACACACACACACACACACACACACACACACACACACACACACACACGCACGCACGCACACGCACACACACACACACGTGCACACAAACACACACACGCGCACACACACGCACACACACACTTTTTTACCTGTAGTTGTCGTCCTATCCTGCACACTGATTGATTTTTATAATCCCACTTCATATTTATAATCGCAAATTTTAAAATTTAAATCCAACGCTGATAAACTACGGGTCCAAAAGTATGTGGACAGCTGGATAAAAGTATGTGGACACCTGACATTTGCTGGCTAAAGAGATTTGCTCCTATTCAGCCACAAGAGCATTAGTTAGGTCCAAAACTGATGTTGGATGATAATTTCTTGCTCACAGTCGACGCTCCGGTTCATCCCCAAGGTGCAGTGCGGAGGTCACGGCTCTGTGCGGGCCAGTCAAGTTCTTTCACAACAAACTGGGAAAATATTTTTTCATGGACCCGACTTCATGCATGGGGATTTTGTTATCTTGAAACGGGAAAGGGCCAAACACAAACTGTTTACACAAAGTTGTAAACACACTATTATCTAAAATATGACAGTATAAAGGTTTCCCTTTTTTCCACTGGAGCCAAGAAAAATAGGAAAAACGCACCCAGACCAAAGAGGATGTGGACAGGGTGAGTCTTAGTCTTAATGTATTAATTACAGATTAAACACTTTCCCTCGACCTTCCTTCCTTCAACCCATTAGTGATTTCCTACATTACCCTGAATGCTTTTGACACACAAACTCACACTGTACTTGTGAGAATGTATTACCTTCCACATCTTCCAACGTAAAATAAAAGCTCAGTCCTCTCTTCCACATGAATAATGTGACTCCACAGCTGGGTGGAGTGAACTTCATTACTGCTTGGTACCAACAAGAGAACCAAAAACTGCCAATGCAGGTTTAAAACCTTGCTTACTTATTCTTTGATCAGATATGTAGCTCCTGATTTACATACGTTTTTTGGAAGTTTCAGGCTGTATTTTATGTAGACAAAATTTCTTGTATGGCAGCCTGTCTTCAGACAACATTTAACGTTTGAAGACTTTGTCTTTTTTGTCAAATAAAAAATTTGTGTTATTGAAAATCATTTTTATACGTTCTCAACGTAAGTTAGCGAAAAAGGACCCGTATTTCGTTTTCACAGCCGGATTAATCAGGGAATACGAGTCGGGTCTGTGTCCCCTCAATGCAATGAACACCCAGCAAACACTAGGTCGGGGTATCGAAAATTGTCTGATCAAGAAGGTCTTTGTTAATATTGTACTTCAGTGGTGCAAATTCGCTAACAAATTTACTCTAAATCAAATTTTGATTTAGAGTAAAAAATGTATAAATACCAAAAAACAATTGATATTCAAGAAAACTGTGACTTTTGGGGCCCTTGAGGGTCTCGGAGCCACTTTGGCGACTGGTAATTCAGCCACAATGGTGTCATGATACGCTGCCCCAGTAAACAACATACACACACACTTGGCGAAAACAACAAACACATGCAGACTGTGAAGTATTTCTAATCACATTCAGAGTCAGAATCATTTTGTCCTCTAGCTGCTCTCTACTCTCTGCCTAAAGTCGCTGCCACTGTGATGAATCCACCGAGGCTGCAGCTGATCATACTGATTTATACACACCAGCAGGCACTCTTCATTATAATTAATAACCCTGCAGTTCAAAGCTCTCTATTACTGAACCACAGGAGGGCTGCAGGCTGAGCACTGCAGCTTAGAGCATACATGCAACCATCACACACACACACACACACACACACACACACACACACACACACACACACACACGCACACACAACTCACAAGTTAAAAAGCTCTTGGCTGTTAAACCATGAGAGACTTGCTGAGCCTGACAGATTTAACCCTGCTCGGGATTAACACATAAAATTATCTTGGTGCCCAGGCTGTCGCCTCTGAGAAAAAGAAAAAGAAAAAGAGAAAAACAAACAAACAAACAAACAAACAAACAAACAACAAAACAAAAAAGAAAGAAAATAGGGCAGGGATTTTTTTTTTCCTGTTAGAACCAGAAGAATGTCTCTTCTCATTGGCCGCGTGTGCCAACAGTTGTGATGTGTCATCGACTTGTCAGGCAGCAAGTCACATCAGGGTTAATGGATGTATGTTAGGAGTTTAAATCTCCACAACATGCAGGAGGAGAAGCGGCAGGCTGAGAGGGAAGTGGGGACAAATATTTAAAAAAAGAGGGAGATTAAGGTGGAGAAAAATCTACAGCAGGGGAAGGTTAAGCAGCAAGCACACAGAAACAGCGTGAGATGGAAACACAGATCAGATTGTCTGCAAGATCATTCTGAGAGTTTTTAGATGGTAGAGCTGAATATATTCTATATTTTTCTTCCTGTCAACAAATCCCATGAAAAGCCCAACACTCTCACTATGTTCTGTCTTCTCTGTCCTATCTCTGGCACACGTTGATGTGTCTTCAAGTGTTCATTTTTCTGATGAGCTTGGTTTTAGTCATTCATTTTCTGCGGCCTGGTGTACGGGCGGGACCTCGATCCAGCGGCCCGTCCCGCCGATCCCTGCTGAGCCGACTCTAGCTCCAAATGACGCGACCAGCTCAAGATGGCAGCGCCTGTATCCACGACATTTTGTTTCAATTTATGTACAGTGGGAGGAAGTGGACACGCGCCCTCCATCTTTATATAGAGTCATTGGCATGGATTAAACAAATGAGATTAAACTTGTTAATTAGTAAGCTTTAGAAGTGCTGGTAGGTACTTCACTTTGAACTGGCAGTTTCCCCTGTCCTTCCAGTCTTCATGCTAAGCTAGGCTAACCACATCCAGTCTAGTTCCTGTCAGTCTTATTACTGCTTACTAATCGCCTTCCTACAGCTGTTTCGCAGAGATGCATGTTCTTTTTCAATGACTGCAAATGCAGACTGGGCATTTCCTGCCGCTTCTGCTCCACATTAAAGGCTTTCCGCAGGAAGCCTCTGAGAGGCTTTTATTGTGAATAGGCTGTAGACAATAAAATTTAGCGGACGGAGAGATTAGCAGAGCTTTGTTAGAGGTGTAATTTTTTTTCTTTTTTTAATTGTTTTTTTTTTGTCAGCGGCTCAGTTTTGAATATTGCCAGCTATGTTTGAATGGTTGACTTCTTTACGTTTTTCCGTCCAGCTTCAATGGCTATCACGTGCTAACTACATTTCACATCAGTTCCAGTTTAATCTAAATTACTGTCATGTTTTGTCAGTCAGTTATTTATAATAATAATAAAAATAATCATTAAGATATATCAGATTAGTTCAGGACGTGCAGACACCTGCTGGTGACAGAAACAGTGTGATGGATTTAGTTGGTGAGTCATGCAGCATTCGGTGTTTCATGCAGTTCAAACAGAGAAAAGGAGACAGAGTCCAGCCAGGTGAAGCGTGGTGTTAGCTGGCCTCCGGTCACCCGACTCACTGCCTGCAGTGGAGGAGGAAGCAGCAGCGGGGGGCGGAGCCCCGGCCGAGTTGGTGAGAGAGGAGGAGGAGCTAAGCCCAACGTGGGTGGGGCTAGAGAGAGTTTTGGCGGCAGTGGCGTCATTGTGCTGGCTGACGACGGACGGCTGGCGGCGCAGGGCACCTGGCACCGCCGCCTGGCCCGTCTGGAAGGTATAGACCACATCCATCTGAAGGAGGGACAGCCACAACACACCGTTAGACAGCAGAGACAGAGACAGAGGAGGAGAGAAGGAGGAAGCAAGGGAAAGACTTCTGGAGAGGTTAGAGAAGGTTTTAAAGAGGCTGGAAGGTAGTGTTTGGGTTTAGGGTTCTGAAGGTCAGTTATCATATTTCACGTCTAAAGTGCAACAAACACTGGACAGAAAGAAGAAGTAGTCCGGGTGTAGTAGCAGGGATGTACCTATCCGGAGAGTGATAAAATTGCTGTTTTTCTGGAGAACTGACAAGTGTTAATGGAAAGACAGCAGTGGCGGTCGTGTGGCCAAGGAGTTGATGTGCATCTACCCGTGATATTAGAAGGATGACATCAAGATGCTGCCAATGGGTGTGGGTACTGTTGCCCGTAGCTCTGTTTCTCCAAATACAAATAATCAACCACATGTTTAAAAACTCAGTTCTTTCTTCACTGGTCACAAAGAAGTATTAGCTAACCCAAAACTGTCTTCCCTAAGGCTGGGTATGAAACCCCAGCACGTGGCTTTATACACAACAAACAAAGATGCATTTGAGAAGCTTGGCTTATTATATTAAATAGAAAAAAAAGGGTCCTGTGGAAAAAAACAAAACAAACAACTGTACTGTATCTCTGCTGGTATCAAACACTTTCACATGACACCCAGCCTTGGTTTTCACCCTCTGGTTTTAACATGTCAGATGGCTTCATTAGCTTTTGTTTGTGGCAGAAAGAAGGAACATGAAATAAAGACAGAGCGATTCCTATTTCTCTGAAAGGACCACGGCGACGTTTTTTCTTACCCATTTTAGCCCATTTACTAAAAAATAAAATCATGTATTATTTTAAACATCTTTTATTTTTCCCCTCATCCAACGGAGTAACCTGAACAGTGGTGATCTGTTCTGCAGCAGAGGGGAAATTTCTTCAAGCTGACAAAGTGGGTAGAGACACAGAAGAACGTGAGGCAGAAACAAAAACAAGAAGAAGAGGATGAGAGAGAGATCAGGATGGAGGAGAGGTTTGAGGAGTGAGGAGAAGAGGGGGGAAGTTCGAGGGAAAATCCATAATGAGAGAGAGAGCTGTCATTTAGTTAGTGAAAGACAAAATGTGAAAATCCAGACGTTCCGATAGAACTAAGGGATGAAAGAAAAAACAGAACAATGAATAAAGAGCTTTTGAATCGGGCTGAAAGCGCTTTGAGAGAGAGAAGAAGTGGAGACAAGAGAAAGAGGAGAAAATGTGTCACTTGGAATGACTGATAAAGTTTCAGCAGTGAGTGCTGCTTGTACCAATTATTCCCCCACTGTGTCTGCCTGTCGAGGCGTTGAGCAGCACAACGCTGCCCACCAGGATTAGAGAGGAGGAGGACAGGAAGAGGAGCATGAAGAGATAAGAACCTAATTAGCTTGCAGCCTTTCGTCACCTCCCCCTCCATACCCTCATCCTCCCATCCCAGGAGGATGACAGACTGATATTACAGATACACAGAAATGAAGAGAACAGAGGAGAGGTTCCTCTTTTCTCCACAGCGTGTCTGATGGTGGAGAGACTAAAGAGGACGGGAGCTTTGTTTCACTTCCTTCTTTCGTGACGCTCCACGCCTTCGTGAAGGCCAGGTGAAGGTTATCATCACCGTGTACGTACCAGAGGGGGCATCCCACCTTGCCTGGAAGGTGGAGCATGCACCTGCCCATCCACGTAGCAGCTTTTCTGGAGCTTTCGATCGTATCACATGATCTTAATCAGCAGACTGACTTGGCCACGTTGTCATGGAATTGTGGATTGTAGATTTTTTCAAGAGCCTTAGCTTTAAACCTCAGCTTTTACATCTGCAATAACTGATTTTTTTTTGGCCACTCGGTGGCAGCAGAAACAAGTGTTGAACACAACACTGAAATTTCACACTTTTTAAGTCGATATGTTGAATTTGTCAGCAAACCGTTGCTTCTTTACACATCTTGCAGTTACTTCACAACATTATCATTCATTTGGAGTCTGGTTTTGTCCACGTGATGATTGTAAATCCAATATTCCCTCTCTCCCTCCCTTTTTGGTCTCTACCAACTCCTGAGGGAAATATCCGGCTCTTTAGCTATTAAATGCTCCACTAGGTTCACCAGCTGGTTTCTAACTGTGTCTGTCCGCTGTTAGGTGCTGAGCAGTTAGCGTACAGTGGGTTTTTAGAGGTTTTTCTCTAAAAACCGCTGCTTCCTGCGGCTGAAAACGACGCTATGAGAGCAGTGTAAGAGTGAATCGAAACCTCACTATAAAGCTCTGCAAAGCCGAGGGGAGCCGCAGATTCAGGTGTTAATTCTCTGTAGGTTCATCATTACGAGTGAGTCCTTTCGCATTGTCACAATGTTTTTACATTGTCATTTGATACATTGCTATTATAAGGAACTCAATTGTAGCTGCTGTAGACTAACATAATAGAGAAGTCCTTAAAATTTTTTAATTTTTAATAATAAAAAAATAATTCTTAATTAATTTAATTCAATTTAAATCTTGTCTCTAAATCTCTTGTTTGGCTGTTTAGGTTCAGACAACAACAAATAGACAATAATTTGAGCAGTTTGGTTTGATTTGTTAGATGAAAAGTAAAAATGACTGATTCAGAAACATGTTTCAGCATAGTAAGGTATATGAAAAGATACTGTTGGTTGTTTCTGGAAAGGAAACATCTGAAACAATATTAGAAAGCCTGACAAGCCTCCCGTTCTGTCTGTTAGTGTGAGTCCTTGAGACTTTTCAGAGAGTGTGTAAAGAAGCAGAGAGCTCAAACTGAAGAGAGGTCAAACTGAAAAACTCAAGTGGACAAAGCAGAAGAAGATGTTAGTTATTTGTAATTCATATGTGTTTGCCCTCCACCCACAATAAGTAGAAGTTAGTCCTATGCTGAGAGGACGACATCTCACCTCTGTGTGTGCGTGCGTGCGTGTGTGTGTGTGTGTGTGGCGGGGGGAGCAGAGTGTTGGCTGCTGTTACTGTGGGTGAGTGTTAGCATCAAGGCTAATGAAGCCCATAGGGACTGAATGGGACTGCCTGTGGACATGCTAATGCTCAGTGAGTGCTGCTCTATCCTGTAGGAGGAGGGTAACCCACACACACACACACACACACACACACACACACACACACACACACACACACACACACACACACACACTTGTCTTACATCAGTTGTGAGGAAACTCAATGACATAATGCATTCCCTAGCACCTTACAGTAACCATTACAAATAAATGCCTAAAAATTAAGTAGCATATTCAGTGGCAATTCGATGGCAGAGCTTATTCAATTCACTAGCTTCTAACTGCTAACTCTTGTTTGAGTCTGATATGACTTGAATGAACTGCAGCTCATGTAAACTGTCAGAAATGTTTGTAGGGAATGAAGTGTCCTCTCATTGTCTTGATGAAACGCAACGTTTCTGGTGGGACAGTTTGTCTCTGCTCTCAGTTCTTTACCTCACTTTGATTCAGCGGACGTTTGGCGAGGAGGAGGAGGAGGAGGAGGAGGAGGAGGAAGAGCTGAATTGGATTTAAAGTTTGTTTTGCAGACGACAGAACAGAAATTTACCTGGACAGCTTCACAGGTTTAAACAATAATTGACTGACCAAAACAAACGAATAATTAAAAAAAATAATCTGAGTAAAATCAAAAACAAGTCTTAAATGTCATCTGCTCTCTTCCAGAGTCATGTTACCATAGCAACTGATGTTTTCTGCAGCTCTGACAGAACAGATATTTGCGTCATTTTATTATCTTCACCTTGTAAACTTGACATCAGAAAAAACCTTAAAACAAAAAGTAAGTTAGCGATAAAGTGGCTGGGGGTGTGGTGGCGAGGCAAAGCGGGCGTACCTGCGTCTGGATGCGGTTCAGACCTCTGAACCAGAGGATCTGGCCCCTCCTCAGCTCCATCTCGGCGTGGTCGATCTCGTCGGCGCCCTCCGTAAGCTCCTCCTCATGGATCTCCTCCTTCGTGATGCCGTGACCTGCCTCCTTCAGGAACTTCAGGTGGTGGGTTGGGATGGCTGAGATCAGCTGAGTTTGACAGAAAAACAATTGTTTTGTTAAAGGGCCAGTCAGTGTTTGAAGTTTTGGGGCGGGGGGTCTAATAAACTGTTAAGTATTAAAATTTCTAATGCTACAATAAAGGATAAAAGAAATGAATAAAGTCTAAGTAAAATCGAATGTCCTGTTGAGTGCGCCTGACTTCATCTGCTGTCAATAACGCCTGTAACATGATTGATCGGGACATGTGCAGGGTATTTTTATGCCTATGTGTAATTATTGTGCCTGGATTTGGTGTCAGATCAGTGATTCCTCAACGACCGGCCGCAGGAGCGCATCTCCTCACAGCATATCCAGCTCAGCAGCCTCTCCCTTGTCTTATCAGCACACTCCCATAATGATTTGTCCATGTACTTATGAAACAAATTAGTTATGAAACTAGAATCAGGCCTAAATTAAATACTAATGTAGGGAGCTTTTTATTCTTTTATTTAAGCCATTATATACATTATATATACATATTTATAATATAAGCTATTTGTTGTTTTGTGTTTCTATCTAGTTAGGGAATGTGGGATCCAGAGTTTGGGGAGTTTGAGCCATACTAGAGCCTAAAAATCAGAATATCTTGGCCTCCGCTGTTTCTATCTCTTTTCAATTTGTCTTTTATGAGTCCCTCAGTTCTATAGAAGTGTAAGACTAAACCACGGGAATGCCCCTTTAAGGGCAGCGATGATCAATATAATGAAGACGGTTTTTCCCTGAAATACCGTGGAAGTGTGACAACTTAATTTCTGATAACACTGATGACAGCCTAATTGATTTTTACTATTGAACTGCTAACAAACCAACTCAATTATTTGTCTTTTTTTTTCATTTAAAAATTCTTACTGCTAAAAAGCAAACATTCCTTAAAGCTGTACTGAAGCTTGACTTATTTTTAACAGACCTCAAATCTCAAGCTGTTTTTTCAAGTGTTGTTTGTTCATCGAGAGACACACCCAGTCTCCTGCTGCGGTTGGACATCAGCTTCACATATATCTGTGACCTTCCCCTCCTCGCTCTCGGTAGGAAACAAAAGGTGTTTTACCTCTAAAATAACTCACAGACATCAGATCAGTCTGTTTCTGTCAGCATCTTTCTGTCTCTCTGTTCTCAGTCTCTGCCCTCCAACTGAACCCACAGGCTTCTTACGACTGAACATTTTTTCTAAACCTGTGTGTATGTGCGTTTGCATGTTAACAGCATCATGCGTGCGAAGCCGTGTTTGTGTGTGCGTGCGTATCCACAGAGGGACTGACACGCCGGGTTTGTTTTCCCGCGGTGCTCGTAAACAGCAGCCGCACTGCTTTCATGTGCTGAGCTCATTACCATGGCGATGGTCGTGATGGCAACGCTGCAGCAGCGCGAGCGTGACAGGCAACAGTTTGCTGCCACAAAGCTCACATATCCACCTCTTCATCCTCTCCTCAGTACATGTTTTTCATTCTCAGAACCGATATTTCACGTTCAGTTCTGGTGAGACTGAAAAGCACCTGTAGGTCTGGTTCTGGTCTCACCTGTCCCCACAGCAGCTCTCCCACACCGATGAACACACACCACAGCCACTGGTCGATGGTCAGAGCCGTGCAGGAGAACGGCTTCCCTCCGAACTGAACGATGATGATCTTAGGAGGAAAAGAAATACGGGACTTGTTAGCCGTGTTTACTATGACGGTACTGTCTAGTAGCACAAGTCTGGTGATGTTCAGCACTTTTCTTATCACCAACAGTGAACTGATTGACTAACAACTATTGTGTGTCTCCAACCAGCTGTTTTAAGACATTACTGATATATTTGTTTAACTATATATTTGTGAGCCGTTTTTTTTTTTTGCATCTTCCAGCTATGAACAGTGGAAACCGCTTATAGTGATCAAAAAGCTTGGGATAGAATCATTCCTATGGAAACGCTGTTTAAATACTTTGCTCATAGTGATCAAGTAGTCCACTTACAGTGTTCATTTTGGGTCTTTTCATACATGACAATATATGGAAAAAGGATGTAAGACTGTTGTAACCTACTGCTACAAGCTGTCATATGCTTAGGCTCTCTTCTAACTTTTTTTTAATGATGTTTTTGGACTGCCATAGTGCGTAACGACCGTCCCCTGCCTGCTTTCCCAGCATCAGTTCATTGTGTGAGAGTCTGCGTGTGTGTGTGTGTGTGTACATGCACTTGCGGTGCGCACTCGCACACCACGTGCTATTTTCCTCCACTCACACCGCCCTATTTTTCCCTCCCGATCCTGCTCTGCTTGCATCCGTGGAACTTTTACAGCGCTGACTTATCGTCCCCGTTCTTTCACTGCAGCAGGTGTATTATGTGAGGGGCATGTAATGCTTTCACCCTGACCATTCAGACTAGGTTTGGAGCAGGACACGACGGCACAGTTTATGTTATTTTATCTTTAAATCTGTTAATAGCAAAGCTGTCCTTTCCATTACTTTATATTCATGTAATAAATATACAAATGTCAATTAGATGGCAATCTGCGTAACAGTTAAAGAAAAAGAAAAACTTTTACTACTTGTATTACAGACCGTGACGCATCTCATCTCGTCTCACGATCAGTTTGCTCAATAGATTCCTTGACAATTACCTCATTATATACATAGCCTTTGCTGATGATATAGTGCTACTGCTCTTTCTCCCTGAAGGTTAACCATTACATGATGTATATGATGATGATGACAATGATGATGATGAGCTACCTGCAGGGCGAAGGTCCCCAGTACAACGCTGCAGAAGATGGGGTTCCTGTAGATGCCCTCGAACACGTTCCTCTCTCCGTGGATCTTCCTGGCATTGATTTCGTTGAAGAGCTGCATCATGACAAACACGTTGAACACGATGGTGTAGTGCTCAGACGGCGGCGAGTGCAGGGGAGCGTTGCGGCCGCTGTCGATGTCGAAGAACGTCTCACCTGAGAAACAATGCAGGAGATCAACAAAATAAATCTAATTTTTTTTGACAAAAAAACAATAGATACAATAAACAGATTTTCTAAATGGAACAATAATTCCATTAATTAAAGATCTCACAGAACAGAACAAACACTGATGATTTTTCCACAGGTAACTGAGCAGGGAAGTTCTGGCTTTTCTGGTTTCCAGAGTTGGAGTTTTCCTTGCCAACCTTGTTAGTCGTTTAACTCACCGGCAAAGAGCAGGGTGAAGATGATGACGAGCTGGTACACGCCGTGGCCCAGGATGTTCTTCATCATGGTCCTGGAGATGAGCGGCTTGTCGCGGCCGTAAGGTTTACGTAGCAGCAGAGACTCGGTGGGGGGCTCGGTGGCCAGAGCAAGAGATGCCAGAGTGTCCATGATGAGATTCACCCAGAGCATCTGGACGGCCTTCAAAGGAGAATCCTGCAGGAGGAGGAAGAGGAGGAGGTGGTCAGGAGTTTGATTTACAGGAAGGAAAAACTATCTGAATAAGGGAAAATGATAGGAATGATGAATGAAAATGATAATCAACAACCAAGAACACATTTCCATCTTGTTTGGACCTGTAGTATAATTGCAATGTGTCATAAGGATCAGTCAGAACATGATGAATATGATGTTCAGAGGTTTTTTCTTAAAGTGTATTTTCTTTCCTACTTTGTTGTGACAAAGTGGGAAAAGAATTTTAGAAATTTTCCCAAATTTATTATAAAAGGAAAAAATGACATATAATAGTGTCATTTAGCTCAGATCCCTCCCATTTCTCTTGATCATCTTTGAGATGTTTCTGCACTTTGATTGGAGTCCACCTGTGGTAAACTCAACTGATCGGACATGGTTTGGAAAGGCACACACCTGTCTGTATAAGGTCTCACAGCTGACAATGCAAATCAGAGCAAAAACCAAGCCATGACGTCAAAGGAAGTGCCTGCAGAGCTCAGAGACCGGATTGTGTCGCGGCACAGATCATGGGAAGGTTCGCAAGAGCACAGTGGCTTCCATAAATCTTCAATGGAAGAGGTGTGGAAGTGCAAGAGGCACCTGAGCTAAATTTGAAGAGAAATGGTAAGGCGTCTGAATACTTACGTCAATGTAATATTTCAGTTTTTCCTTCTTAATAAATTCGCAAAAAAGTCTAAAATTTTGTTTTCGCCTTGTCATAATAGGGTCTTGAGTGTAGATTGATGAGCGGAAAAAAACATTTTTTTTTTACATTTTAGCATAAGGCTGCAACATAATGAATGTGAAAAGACTGAAGGGGTCGGAAGACTTTCCGAATGCACTGTAAATACATTATAGTGCTATCATTATGGAGAGCACAGTGACCAATTTCATCATAGTGTATTTGCTCGTTAGCCCGATTCTGTTGAAAGGCTCACACCAGGTCTGTCTTGTTGCAGAGGCTGGGCGTGCGCAGGCATGTAGGCTCCCGATCCCCGGGCGCTCCTGGCTAATTAACAATCTAGTGGCACAGCGGTCAGAAAAATGTGGGCCGCTTTATCCCTCCCGTACTTGGCATGTGACGCCGCGTTGTGTCAACGCGTTCGGTTTTGTGTATCTGTATTCTGGAAAACCGGCTATTAAAGTTTGCTGGGCATGGACATGTAATGCTGGCTAATTGGTCACAGGCGGACCTACTTGATAGGCGCTGCAACAGCTGTAACCTTTCTTGCTGTTCTTGTTCAGTTATGTGACACATCCTAATGCCTTCCCATAATTACATATTGTTCAGTCCTGTTAATACGATTATTATGATGATATTGCTGTTGATAGATCTGGAGGTGATTAAAAAAACAGTTTCTGTTAGACTGCAATGTATATTGCACGTATATTGCCTCCCTGAAGGTCCCTTTTCCTATATGTAAGACATTTACTCCCCAGGCATTAGTAGATCACCTCTTGTCAGAAAGCAATTTCTAGACTTGTCACTTCATTGTTAAATTGTGTGTTTTTTCCTCCGGTACAGATAATACACACGGCTAATCTGGCCTTGCTTTGCTGTGCTCTATGTTATCAACACTTTGGGGCGACGGCCATCCTGTATATCCAGACCTATCCTCATTATCCTGTTCTTTTCAAATGCATGTAAATGCACAAAAAAACATTTACACACACACACACACACACACACACACACTTCATCGGACTCCCTCCACTTCTGAAACCCAACCTACGCCCCTGGATCCACAATAAAGGCATAAATCAATTTACCGTCCTTTAATGATCTGTGCCAACATTTCAGTGGCCTATCGGAAACCAAGCCCTAGATGATCAGTGAGCATAAAAACAGCACAGAGACCACAGACCTGCTGAGTCCCCGTTATATTTCAGGATTATGGTGGTGACGTGTTGCCATGGTTTCAGGCTGTATCTTAGCCTACTTTCTGTTCTCCGCTCTGTAGACGAGTTAGTTATCTGTCCTGCCAGCTGTGAGCCTTTCAATTAATACACAGGCGCAAGTTACTTTTTTTTTTTATTGTGTAAGGAGTTCACTTTCACGATTAGAGACACACTATGAAAAAAAAAAAAAAAAGTAACATGGTTTCCTCGCCTCCTCACCGCAACCGAGGCGGTCACATCAAAGTCACGAATAATTCGCCTTTTCTTGTTTCTTTGGATATTTGACCAAAAAAAGATTTACAGATGTTTGCAGAGTGTGGGACAGATGCATCGTACACAACAATGAGCTTCAAAACCTAATAAAACTATCAAAACACAAGCTTCAGCTCGGGTTCAACAATCAAACAAAAGTCAACAGGTAGAAAAGGTAGAAATTCGGATTTACAAACAGCTCATCAGAGAGCAGTGATACAACTCTGTCTTTGGTCTCTTCATTTGGCTCAAGTTCTCAGTCAAATGTCTGCATCCTGACTCAGGTTGAATCAGCTGACTGATGACAGGAAGATGAAACATTTAAACCCGACGATAGTAAAGCTGCAAGTCTGTGGCGGAAAATTTGACTTTTTTTCGTATGTATCTCAATTGTAGGAAGTCAGACTGAGCTCACTGTTCTTTAAAGCACAACTCAGCCTTTTGATTAAAACTTGGAGAGGCAGTAGGATCAAATAACATAGAAAATACCATAGATTTGCTATTGTTAAAGGAATGCAAAGTAATTGTCTCTAAATACGTTTGAAAGTTAATTTTTTTAAACCATAGAGTGTATAGTGACACTGCAGCTCTGTGAGGCTGTACCTAGGAACAGTCATGCTAAGACACTCCCGGTGATAATGCTAACATGCTGATGTTTAGCTGATTTAGATGGTTAGCACTGTTCCATTTGCTAATTAGCAAAAAAAAAAAAAAAGAAACACAAAGTACAGCTGAGCCTGATGTGAATGTTTTGAATGGAATTAAGATTTTTTTTTTAAATTAATTAAATAAACAGTTGTTTGATATCCCATTACAATTTGTATATATGATAAATCACTTCTTGTGACAATGAACACATGTGTACAAGCACATGCATGTCCATGCGTAGTCATATGCATGCATATGTACTTTATATGCATAAGAACTTGTTTAGTTAGCGTCTGGACTGTGGAGCCTCTACAGATTCATATAAGGGGAACATTTTGCATGTGATAAGGGTGGGCAATGTAATCTGTGTTCCTTGCATTCATTTCTCAGTCTGAAGCTGTTTAAGCAGTTGGGTGTATTATTGTCTTCAGTTTTAAACTATCTGTAAGAGTATATGTATGTTTGCAGTATTTGTAAGTAAATGTATTTGCATATGTACCGTGTTTATTAATTAATTCTCTTTATTGCTTTATTTCATTGTTTTCTTTCTTTTGTTTTTATAACTTTAAAGACTGAAATCAATCAATCAGTATCGGGCAAATTGAAATTTTGACCTGATGATGGCGCTAGAGGGAGATCTAAGGGATTCTAAGCCAATTTTATGACAATCCATCCAGTAGTTGTTGAGACATCTCAACAAAGCTAGTATGGCTACAAAATATGGAGGTTCAGACCTTTCTATTATTAAAATTAAATCGAAATTTAATTTACCACTTGGGTGTGCATGATGTATGACAAAATAAAAATTTTAAATAACATGATGTTGGAAAACACATAATTCCTGCCAGGATGAAAAAAAAACAAAAACTCCACTACGGAAACACTACGATTATGATCATGATGAGTGAAATTTAATGTAAAATGGACCCATTCAAAATGCCAGACAATGCGACAGCTAAATTTGAAAGAAAATTTGCAAACTGGATTTTTACAATTTCATTTGACTTCTTTACTCAATTCAATTAAAATTAAGTACAGCTCTCATTTCTGGTCAAAGTTGCTTATCCACTATCAGCAAATTTAGGCTCAATTTTTTTTTTTCCAGAGAATTATGTGAAAATAAAGTACGCTTTCAAAGCACGATTTCATTTCAATATTGGCAGCCCCAGTTTTCCATAAAAACACCATAGAGACCATATTAACAGAGACTTTAAGTGTGGGGCAAGGGGCAACACCGTGGATGTCCATCACTGTTGTCAAGACTAAAAATGGAGACACCCTGGTATGTCTAAGCAGCTGTGATGACCCGTAACCACACGTGAACTTCAGATCCAGTGTGTAGCCCATGTCTTACCTGTGTGATGCAGGCGCCGGTGAACGCCACGATCACAGCCACCACGTTAACGGTCAGCTGGAACTGTAAAAACTTGGAGATGCTGTCATAGACGTTTCTCCCCCACATGACGGCCTTGACGATGCTGGTAAAGTTGTCATCGGTCAGGATGATGTCAGACGCCTCCTTCGCCACATCAGTGCCGGCGATTCCCTGACAAGAGGCAGAAGAAGGTGATCAAATCCTAGTTTACACCATCCTGCTGCTGGAAATAGTCACTGGAGCCCCAAATATGTATCAATACTCAACTGAAAATAGTCCCAAACAAAATTTCCTCCTGTTTGAGTAACATTTGTTACTCATACATTTGTTACATTTGTTGGGCACAACAGTGCCCAACTCTTTTAGGAAATTTCTGAGCCTTTTTAAAAGTGAAACTATATTTTAAAAATTGACATCTTCAGTAGGAACAAAGGGGCTTGGGACTGGTTGCCACAGACAGGGTAGGAAAGTATTGGGAAATGGACTAACGCATTGGTTTTTGTTCTTTTTAATGGGATGTGTTGACAATGTGAAAAATAATCAAAGCAGGAGCTGCAGTGTCTTTGATAACTAACAAGCATCACTAGATCACAAAGAGCTCAAAGTACAAACAGTACCTGCTGGTCAAAAGCTCAAACATTGTGTTTACAGGAAAAACAACAATAATAATAATAATATCAGGTAGTTGATTGGAGGATGATCTGATCTACCAATGATGACACACGGAATAAATCAGACATAAAGACCAGCAGGCTGTTCCTGAGCCCAGTCCTGTCTTTGCCTCACCAGCCTCATTTGTGCTGCAGATTTGAGCTAAATGACACCTCAGGCTACATCGTCATCATTTTCCTAGTTTCAATTTAATGGTACTGTCAGCTGTCTTGCCGTTGTTCTCTCGGAGTCTCAGTTATTATTTCCTGAGTTTGAAGTTGCTCAGCAGTTCTGCGTCCTGTCATGTCCACAGTCCCTGAGTGCTCTTCATGGGTTTAAAGCAGGGGTCTAAAACGACAGTACCATCTCGGGGACCAGATCTGGCCCACAACAAATTTGATAAGAGCCCCCCACATACTTACTGTCTCATCTAGCCTGCGGTTTTCTTTCCCATTTTGAGTCTTCCGCAGTGTTTGATATTAGAGTCATTATTTAATTTTTGCCAAGGCTGCAGGTCGCCACATTAAAAAATCTCTTTTTAATTCACATGTAAAATTTAGCAAGCGCTGGTTCTCAACGTGATGGTTGGGATACCCTAAAGGGGTCACATGATAAATCTGAGGGTTCGTGAGATGATCAGTAAGGTAGGAAAGAAGAAAGCACATACACCGTACATGTACTGTATATATGCTACACAAATTACAACTTTTCTTCAATCTGAGAGGGGAACATCATTCATTCGGTTGAACTGAACACAACTCACGGACATACTGTATACAAAGTGTGAAGAAAGGGTCATGAGAAAACATTGCTTCACGTTAATGGTCATAGAGGTCATGAGGCAAAGAGTGGGAGCCAACAGCTGTGACACCTGACGCCGAAATGTCTCTCTCGAAACCTAAGCAGTTTAAAATGACTGCTTTTTTGTCTCATCTGCAGGAGAGAGCTCCTGTTCCCAGGAATACAGCTTCAGCAACGTTATTATACTGTACCTCAAAAGCAGTATGACAGGTACAAGGAAGAGGAGAAGGAGATACCAGCGACTCAGCCTCAGAGGGGATGTAGCTGAAAAATACTGGTTTTATTTTTTTCCCCAGTCGAGTGTTCCAGGAGAGAACAAGCTGGCCAGTGGCCTCCAGGCGATTTGAGTTTGACATTCCTGGTTTAGAGAAAAATGCAGCTAAAGTGCAGATAGCTTCAACTGAGAATATTTTAAACCCAATCCACTGGCACAGTGGTAAAAATAAAACAGGAGAATTAGCCTCCTGTTAACAGTAACCATTTAGAAGCTGTGTTCTAAGTTGCTGTGTCTCCCTGCAGAGTCAGACTCCCCCAAACAGACGGAGGTGGAGCGTTGTGTTTTCCGGCTGAACAGGCGATAATTGATCTGGGACACTTGGTGCAAACTGAAAGAATTCCAAACGGGCTACATTAGGACTGGAAGGTCACTGGTTTAAGTCCCCAGAGTGCCTCCGTTATGAGTTTAGGAACAGTGACTTCTGTCAGGGAGCGGTCCAGCAGCACAGCAGCTGCTTAGCGGCCTGCAGGAGGCACTGGTGTTCAGATGACTTTTCCTCAGTAAATGAAGGTCACAGCAGCACACAGAGCTCAGCTGATGTTACTGAGCTCGTCCACAGGCCCTTTTTATTCGCTCTAATATGAGTTGACAATTTTTTTTCAGTGTAGCTCTTTGTGGTCTGATGTCAGCCGGGGGAAACGCCTCGCTGTGAATCTTTTCCGATCTGATGCACAAATAATCAGCCGCTGATTCATTCACATTCATTGATGACAAACAATTCCTCAGGTTTCAATCATTCTCTTTGTCTCCATCTCAAAACATTTCTCAGGTGAATCACTTGCTGTTGCTGGTTCACAACTGCATTTGACCCTTTGAACCATCAGAACCCAGAAACCTCTTAATCACAGGCTTAATCACAGTCCCTACATGTTTGAGTGAGTCACGTCATACACTGTTTTATTACCGTACAATATTTTTCAGACTACGTTGGGAAACTCAGAAATGCCGCTCAACAGGCATAATTCATGATATATACGTTTGTATGTATAGGTTTGTTTGCACTGTCTATGGTTTGGAGTTTTTGGCACTACAGTTCCCATCATGCTGTGAGTGAGTGTAATGTTTCCACTGAGTCAGTCAGTTAGCTGTGGGCTCCACATGAGCCCTGTTTTGTTTCTTTTTTCACCTCAAGTTGTGGGTGGTCTGTTCTCTGTTTCCCAGGGCTGATATTTTTAAAAAAAATCTTTATTAGGAGACACAAGGTCACGCGTCAAATATCAACTCTGTTCTGCGCTCACATGGTAAAGACTTCATACGTCAGCTCAATGGAAGATAACTATAGGACACTAAATAAGAAAACACTATAAAATGTTATGGGGTATATTTTCTTTTCAGTTACTCACATGCTAAAGATGTAACGTTCACTGTCTTTTACTAATTTCAGCTCAGTGTGCAAATTTCAGAATAAAGGCAGTAAACATGGCAGCTGAGCAGGACCCCCACTATGTGGATAAGGCGAGGCATCCAAACTCAACATTTATTGATTTATAATTCCATTTCACAGCCAACTCAATTAATCCACGGCATTAGGCTCGAGCGTTATTGTGGATGACGTTTGGAGAAAATACCTATTTCATGGCTGCATTAGAAACATAATTAACTCAAAGGACTTTTTTTTTTTTTTTTTTCCCTTTCGGTAAATGATGCAGAGCAAACCGAAGCAGCAGATGATTAAAGCAGTGAAGAGCTGTGGAAAAAAAGACGACAGATAAAAAGAAAGAGAAAAGCTGAAAAAAATGAAGAAGTGGTTACCATGGCAAAGCCAACGTCAGCTTTTTTGAGGGCGGGGCCGTCGTTGGTGCCGTCTCCTGTCACTGCCACCACCTGTCGGGTTTCACCCACCGTGCTGTCAATAATGCCTGATCAACAGAGTGGAACAAAAGAGACAATTCTCAATCTCATATTTCAGGAAAGATATGGACTCTGTTAAAGCATTGAAAACATAAACATGCCATGACTATTTATTTTTCAAGTAGAGTTTTCAGCCAACATGAGATCTGGTTTAAAACTACAGGTATTATTGCTAACCAATAAACAATATACATTCCACGGTATGATACTGAATCCCCGCTAGAATGAACCCACCTTTGACCAGAGTGTGTTTGTCTGTCGGTGAGGAACGAGCCAGAACGCGCAGTTTGGGCCAGACTTTGTCCAGACGCTCTTGTTCCACCTGGAAAAGTAAAAAATACATTTATCAGTTCTTTTTGCACAAACACATTATGTGCCAAATACTGCCAAATATAATTACTGCCTTTATAATGGACACTACCTCTCGTATGTTTTGAAGTGTTATTTTTCCAGAATAATGGAAATACTTTTCCTTTTGGACACGCACACACTCGGTGCGAGCTTCATCTCACGTATGTGCCCAAACTGACTCTCAGCAATGTGTTTCTAACTGCTCCAAGACAGAAAACAGGACTGAGATTGAACAGGCAGTGAGAATCATTTATCTGTTGCAGCAGCTGGGACTAGACCGATATATAGGCCAATATTAGCTTTTTGCAGAATAAGTAACAAGAAAATGCAGAACAGAAATGTAAAACTAAGTTTGAGATCATTTAGAAACAGCGTCAATATAACACGGTTTGTGCACCAGACAGGAATGTCAAGTGGATTTGTCTGTTACTTGTCCTGCCCAGTATGTATCTTAGTCAGAATTCTTTAAAAAAAAAAAACAAAAAAAAAAACTAAGGGATCCATATTAAGATTGTTTATTTATGTTATGTGTTTATGTTTAAAAAAAAAAACACTACTCTGGGAGATTTTCTTGTTATTCCGTTTTCTTTAATTTTACATTCATTGATATCATTATCGTCCTCAAAAATCCAGTACCAGCCCAGCTATACTTATACTAACTGCTATGTTGTGCCTACAGTAGTTAGTTTTACACCGAACTCCCTGCCTTATTAAACTGCACCGTCTCAACTGATCCTGCTACTGAACTAACGGCTGTAATCAAAACACTGTCACTGCAAGTGACTTTTTAATCCTGCGCTGCGTTCATGTAAAATGGGCGAGAAAGAAACTACATTCTAGTGGTGGGAAGTAAAATACATACGACAGTTTCATTAAAAAACAGAAAGCAATGTAAGCGGTAATGCGTGAACTATATGATACCCGACACCTCATTAATAATTGAACGATCATTTGGTTGCTTCTATGAATATTTTTTTCCTAAGTTGAGTATGGCTGTATCACACATAAATATGGTCATAAATCATACTAACATCAAAAAAGTCCATGGAAAATGTTCATCCTGGTGTAAAAGATTCTGCGGAAGTAAACGTTGCCTGAACTACTTTAGGTTACAAAGAACCAAGTGTTTATTCAACCGAATGCAGCAAAAAAATCGCAAGGGATGCATTTTGTCAGAAAATTTTCCTCTAGCTCTTTTATAATTAGTCACTAACATTTTCTCACTGTTTCCATGACAACAGTTGATAAGGTTCAAGTTGTTTTTAAGTTAATAGTGTAACTCACGTACTACGATCAGACTCAGCGCGACTCTAATGGGACGCCCATGTTGCTTTGTGTCTGCTGGATGTGGAAGTACTTGTCGGGCTCAAGGACTTGATCAGCCAAAATGGCGCTTAGTGGTAAACTGCAGTAAAACATTCCTGTACTCGTCTCACCTCTCCCTTGTCGTTTCTGATTTGCTGGTTGAACTCTTTGCCCTCCAGACACAGGAAGTCCTCCCCAGGAAGCAGGATGCCACACTTGGTTGCAATGGCGCGGGCGGTGTTGATGTTATCTCCAGTTACCATACGCACAGTGATGCCTGCACGCTGGCACTTAGAAATGGCCTCCGGTACCTGGAAGAGTGTCGGCAAAACGTGCAAGTTTCAACAGCATGAAACCTGAAAGATCTGCACAGACATTAACAAGTCCAGAAGGGCAGAGAAACTCACCAGCTTCTGTTCCTGATCACGTTATAGATTATTATGAGGCTATAGGAAGCTCACTCATCTTCAATGCAAGTGAAACGCTGTCTACCAATGATAGTCAGGGTTTTTTTTGGTTGAGTTTATTCGGCTGAAGTCATGCTAAATAAAAAAGGAACACAGAGGATACCCCCCTGAGCAAGATGCCCAATGCCCAGCAGCAGCAGGTTCCACCTGAGAACCCACTGTTCCTGAGACCTCCTCCAAGTCAGTCTGTCAGAGGCGATAGAGTAAATAAACAGCTGTTCAGATGGAGGTGTGTGAGGAGGAGTCCATGGTGATGTGATGGTCAGCTGACAATCAGAAAGCTGTCGGCTACTTCCCCCTGCTCATCGGGAGGTTTCAACTGACCGGCAGGGGTTCTGTGTGTTTGCTTACAAATACACACACACATCGTATCTTTGATTCATGCAGAGGGGAGCCTTGACTTGAGTGGAGGGGTGAAGGGACCCTATTGTTATTATCACAAACATCCTCCAGCGAGTGACACGGTTGAAGAAACTGGGAACATACATACATACATACATTCAGCCAGCGACATTTTAGGCCAACACACGCACCGGCTGCGTTGTGGAGCGTTGCATAATGTTTCAAGTGTCAAACAGCAGTTGAAAACTTAAAAATGGGTTGTGTTAGCATGAATTAACATTTCAATTATATTTTATTTTTAACACGATGCTACAATACTAGGGCTAACTAGACCTTCCCTGCAATTCATGAACGACACTCCTCCTTTATTTTCCAGTCTTCTACATCAATAATCAACTGTTGAGGAAATGGGCTTTTAGCCCGGGACATGTTAGCTTTAGACTCAGTTTAGCATAATGTCATGTACATAGCCATCAAGTGCATATTGAAAACCCCTTTGCATGGTTCTCCTTTTAAAAACAGTCAGCGACATAAAGAGTTTTAGAGAGTCTAACGTTAAAGTGCCGGAAAGCTACAGCTGATAAAATCCAAGAGCGACAGCGGTTATTTCAGAAAAAATTTGACGGCCCCTGGCTAAAAATGAGAAGCTGCTTTTGCTAACTTGTGTCTGAAATCAAGTACCCATTGTTTAAAAAAAACACTATAAATTTTGACTGTAAATCTCTCACCGTTATCACTGTGAAGAATAGAATAGAATAGAACAGAGAAAATAAGAAGTTCCCAGGCATAAAAACGGTAAGTATTAGCACTAGTTGAGTGTGATTTGCTCTACTGATTGGTTGAACTGGGTCATCGCTGGAATTTGAACAGTGCTGTGTCCTGACATGATGACGAGCACCAAGATGCCCTTTAAGGAACTGAACACTAATTGCAAGTGGTTATACAAGGGTTCAGCTCTTTGATGGTGGAATTAGTTCTTTATACAGTTACAGTGCCGACTGCACAGTCAGGCCACGGTGACACACGTTTCATGTTTCCGAATATGAACAGAAAGAATAATTATGTGCCCAAGAGCTACAATATTCTTAAGAGTCTTGTGTCCATCACAGGTTGTGCAGCGATAAACGATGAGCTGCTGCCTGTTCCCTGCTGCTCTCCAGTTATTTCCATCCTGTCTGTGATCTTTGTGCTCTGACATTAAAGCAGCAGGCTGCAGCACTGATGCTTTCTGAGCTTCATTACAGGCTTCATTTAACACTTCAGAGCGTCCGAATCGGACACACCTGAGCTAGACTCACTTCAGCTACATGTTAGGAAAATAATGTTCATTTATCTCGACACTTTCATACACTGCTGAATGTTGGAACATTTGCCTTACAACACAGATGAGCATGTCACATCAGCTCAGTTGCACTCCTCATGTGGTTGATTTGACCCCCTATTTTCTTTGTTCTCTCACAGGAATAAGCTGAGCTTCAGGGACTCTCTGCTGCATTCCTGCAGTGCATGCAGGACATTTTAAAGTAAGCCGAATTCATTTCTGTATCAGTGAAAACAGCTGCAGACTGCAAACACTGATTGTCAAGTACTATAGATCTACTGACAGCAGATAGAGGCTCTTACCGCAGATACTCAAAGTAACGAAACTGCTTCTGTCACTTTTTGTGTGAACAACCTAGTGCAACGTCGTGAATATCTTTGAGAAGAGACTGTATGAAAGTCTGCGCCACTATCTTTATTTTTATGATTCCTGGGGTTGAGAAAAAACGACAAAATACACAGGAAAGAGATTGAGGAGGGAGTGGAACGCAGCCTGGAGGAGGCTGTCACGGCAGACTTCTCCCCCTGCCTTAGTCTCCTCTCTCTGTACTATCATCTAAAGAAAAGTCTGTTTTTGATTGGCGGCACAGCTGGATCTGTTGAAATTTTTCGGGCAGAGTGGACATTACGTTTACAAATCTCACATTGAAATATAGTTTCTATCCTGGGATTTACTTCACACTGAAGCCACGTTTTTGATTTACTAAATTCCATCTCCTGTCACTTCATTTTCTCGTGTTAACTGCAACAGAGAAATTCCAGCAATTCTGTCCACGTGACTCCCCCCAAGAACCATTGAAACATTCACGGCGTAAGCCAGCACACCCTATCCCGTAACTGTGAGGCGACGTCAGGGTTCGAATGCATCTTTTGAACCTGTGAAGGGGATACATTCAAGCTGAAACAGCCTGTTAAGTCGCTCTTTGACTAGATGGTAAACTGGAAAGAAATTAAATCTAAACATTAGGAGTAATATTACTCCTGAGGTGTATTTGTTCCAGTATGAAACTGTGGCGTAGAGGTGATGCAAACAGCTGCAGCGTCTAATCACTAACTGATTTCTAATAAAGAGGTGTGTCTGTGGGATAAAAAAAACTTCCGCAAAGGCTGGTTTTGTGGAGTGTTACTCATGATAGTTTTATTAGTTTTATTGTTGGTCTGTGGGCTATTCTTAAAACTGGGCCTTATTAATTTGAGTAAGTGAGGAGACATGAAACAAGGCCAATGAGAAACACCCTTTTACTTAAACGTGGTTGGACCGCACATCGTACAACCCTATTTGTCTGAGTGTTCCAAAACTCCAAACTCTGCAACAATCTGCCAGATATGAACATATGGGACAAATTAGGCTCAACACTTACACATGTGACTAATTCTGCCTTGTAAGTAACAGCCCGTTCTGTGTGACTGTAAAACATATCGGCTTCGGATGGAGATGGAAGCAGACTAGCAGTCCAGCATGTCGCGTTTCTGCTAGTTTATATCATCTAGCAGAAATGAGCGGGACTTTACTAAACAGCTCGTACTGCCTCCTTTAGTGGTAGGTTTTGTTGCACTTAATGAAAGATCTTATTGATTAAAATGTAACCACAATTAAGTCTGTTTCATTTTGTCCACCACAGCCTCGGCTCTGCTGCACGCTGTGTGTGCATGTGTGTGTATATGTGTTTGCCCTACCATCATGCAGACACATCACTCACAACTAAAAATTACACCAAAGACAAATTTTCTGCTCTGCTGGTCTCACGCCCTAGTGTCTTCAGTATGTAAAAACTCTCCAAGTTTTTACTTTTTTAGAACCGGTCTCAATTTAAATGTCATTCACACCAGCAGCATTTAAAGTTGGCTCACCTGATTTCTTTTCTCAATTTTATCCTTATGCTTCATTTGCATTGTTACTCTCATTGGACCACAACGTATAAATAAAGGTTGAATGAATTAATCAACTCAGAACTCATTTTTCAGGGGCATCCTGACACTCAAAAAACCTCAATTATTAATAATTGGTAATGGCTGACGGATCATTTTTTGATACACAGTTGTACCAATCAAGGTACCCAAAGTATCTAACAGTGTTGAATGATCAAATTCTTAATGGTGACTGATAACTAATCATTAACACACCTACTTTCTAGACAGGAACATAACCCAGCATCAGGTGTCAACTACAGGGAGTACTTTCAGGGTCAGGATATCGGTGCAAGTGGGGTTAACCAGGGTCTGTACCTCAGGTCTGACGGGGTCCTCGATGCCGACCACGACGATGCAGGTCAGCTCATTCAGGATGTCATTCTCGTTGTCCCAGTCTGGCTCTCCGGCCTCAGCGGGAAAGTCCCTGTAGGCCACGCAGATGGTCCTCAGCCCGTCACAAGCCATCGGCTCGATCACTTTACGCACCATCTCATCACGGTCCTTTGGCTTGAAGCCGCGAGCCTGGCCCTGGGCGTCCAAGATACGGGAGCATCTATGAGAGGAGAAAAGAGAGAGATGGAAGACGTGGTTTAAAAGGGAGACATTAACAAGTGAGCGAGAAATGCCATCCATTACTTCATCCATCCAGTCGTCATTTGATCTAATTTCTTACTTCCTCAGGATGATCTCTGACGCTCCTTTGCTGTACATGCGGAAGCCTCCATCGGCGTTCTTCAGCACTGTGCTCATGGACTTGCGGGAGGAGTTGAAGGTGTAAACCTTGTAGAGTTTCTCTTCAGGGATCTCGTCTCTGATTGGCTGGTAGTCCCTCTTCAGGTCCAGCACAAGGCCCAGCAGAGCACACTCGGTCTTGTTGCCCACGTGGCGGGGCAGGCCGCCTTCTTTCTCTGGAGGCTGACAAGGGGCAAAAGGTTTGGATGTGATGTGATATCAGAGGTAAACGTTTCATCGGTTTCATGTCATCACAAATATTTGGGGACAGGACACCAAGACTACTTCTGCATGTACAATAGTTTAGTTTGTGTGTTAGTTCACTTATTCAAGCACTTGTCCGAATATGTTCTAAGACATAACATAAAAGAAGCTAAGAAGCATTTTAGATCTGATTCTAATTCCCTAAAATGTCCAAATTCACTGAGCTCATAGGCTAACCTTGGTGCCCTGTGCATGGCTCTGTAGTAAGAGAGATAATCTGTATACAAAGGGTTTGTAGGGGTGTGTCTTTTTGTGGGTCTGTTCTGCTCCTCATTAGATTTTGGAAAGTCTACACTCCAGCTCCTCTAGCCAAATTCATCGGTTATTCATCCTTGAAGTCTTGAAACATATTGTTTGAATATAGAAACAACAAATCAAACCTGTGATGCTTGAATAATATTTAATACTTTTTTTAACACTTTTTTTGTTTGCCTCAAGATCTCTATAGTGCTGTCTCACTCAATTTATTTTAATATTTTCTAGTTGGAAGCAACTCCTCACTTTCCTTTGTGCATTGCAGTGGTCTGGAATTAGGATACAGTTACTATGTTTTTGTGGTTCAACAGACCAACAAAGTGGCAAGTCACATCTCATCAGTTTCAGGGGTCAGAATCTCCCAGTTCAACTTTCATACATCTGATCAATAATTGAATATGATCAACTTCATAGCTGTGAATCAGGACCTTCAGTTTTTGAATCAAGTAGTTCATCATAATTCATAATTCAATAAGGGATTCAAAAGGATTCAGATTCCATAGAAAGCTGTAAAACCTCAGACTTAAACGCAGGGCAGTCATGGACTAGTTTGACACTTCAGGGTTAAGGTTTAGGTTAAGTTAAGCCTCCAAGGATTAATAAAAACAAGAGTGTGTGTCTACTCTCCTACTTTTATCTTTGTGTGGACCAGTTTCTGACCTTGAAAGTCTGGACATTTTGTCAAGCCCTCACTTCTTTTAAGGTGTTATACACTGGGTTTTAGCGTTAAGTGTAGGATTAGGTTCCGGTTTGCATTAGGGTTCGTGTTGCAGTTCAATGTTAGATGTGACAGTGAAGGTCTCACCAGGATTTTGGTGGTGTACGCTGAGTTGATGGAGATGCTGTTGACCATAATTTCGAGAGTCTCTGGTTTGATGGCGTCTGGTTCAGGGACAGTTTTGTAGTGTGTGTCGCCGATGTAAGCTTGCACCACCGTCATCCGGTTCATGGTCAGTGTGCCTGTCTTGTCAGAACAGATGGCCGTGGCGTTGCCCATGGTCTCACAGGCATCCAGGTGACGCACCAGATTGTTGTCTTTCATCATTTTCTAAAAAATGGAGAGGTTTGTGGCGGAGGTTTACTTTCAGAGTTTTGAAAACTCCGTAACCTGGCCTTAAAGTTAATGACATGTTTGACAGGTGTAGTTATCAAATCCTCAACAAACATGACGTGATTCGTAAAAATCCATTAATGTTACACTTCAAATAATCCCCTTTGCTTCCCATCCTGCTTACCTTGACAGAGTAGGCCAGAGAGATGGTCACAGCGAGCGGCAGGCCCTCAGGAACGGCCACCACCAGCACTGTCACACCAATAATGAAGAACTTGACAAAGTACTGGATGTAGATGGGGGTGCACTCGGCCACCCAGGTCCGACCCTGGATCCCGAAGGTGTCGATCACAAAGTAGAGGATGAGGATGATGACGGTCAAAGCCGACATGATCAGACCTTGTTGGAATGAGCAGAGCGACTTTTAAGAGAAGCACACCTATTCCTATTCAGATCAAGTCAGTTTTATATATAGAGGCTAAAATCACAACAGGTATTTATAATATGTACAACATACAACATTGCTTATACTCAAAGAAAATCCTCCAGGAGGCAACTGGCTTCCACATACTATATTTTATTGCAGTGTGAAATACAAATGAGATACTCTAGTTATTCCATTCCAACGACTGGCCTATGTTTATTTTTCATAGTTTTTGTTGTGGTAATGCTTTTAAAACATTGCTGAGTGAACTGGCAGTTTTATGAAACACACTGAAATCATGGTTCAACTACAGTCAAAAACAGTGTTGTTGGTTTAAATTTTAAAAAAGCAGTGAGGTCTGAATTCAAAATGTAGGTAAAAATTCTCGCCTAACGGGACGCTTGCCACTTGACAATACAAAAGGGGAAAAAAGCTGTTATTTGTCTGTAATTTAGACAACATCCTGAGTGTAAAATCAGGAACAGGTAAGGACAGGTGAAAGAGAAAATCCACTGCTTGTGTTTTTCTGTGTCATCTCTCCTGTCAGTCACCTCCTGTCAAAGTGTTTTAGCCCAAATTCTATTTCTGTCAAGTAATGAGGGGCAGTTTATTACTGAAGCTGGTCTATGGATGGTGCCCCCCCCCCCACTATGTCCTGAAAGCCCCTCAGTGTATTAAGGTCAGTTGAAATGACACAGAAAATACCTCCAATTCCGGGATGATTCCTGTTCCCAACAAAACATCCATCCAATAAAACTGATTGCATTCTGACCCTCAGCTTCTCCGTCCCCGTCCTGAGCACTTTGTGTGCTATTAAAGGAACAGCCCCACATTTCTGGATATCCCCCTGTTCTTTGTCTTCTCCAGCGTCAGAAAATGAGTATCAATTTCATCTCTGTGCGTCCAGTACAAAGAAAGGGCCGGGACGTGGTTGCCTAGCTTAGCACAAAACCTGGCTCAACCAGCCCAAAAAAAGATTAATCAAGCAGAGGCTGTTCATTTTTAAACACAAGTGTGAACAAGGATGAAGTCATTTCATCAAGGAAAAAAATAGTGCTCCGCTCAAAGCAGATCAAAGAAGGCATGTTCACTCACTTTCCAACATCATGATCCACCCTCATGTCTAGATTTCACACTGACCAGGATAAAATTTTAAACTGGACAGTTGATTTAGTCAGTGAGTTGTAGTCTTCAACTTGAATAATGTGTGTGAGTGTGTGTGTGTGTGTGTGTGTGTGTGTGTGTGTGTGTGTGTGTGTGTGTGTGGTCCTCACCAGCCTTCCCGATCTGTACAGCCAGTCTGGTCAGTTTGCCCTGCAGCACCGACTTCTCCTTCTTGGTCACGTTGACCTTCTTCACCGGTTTGGCCTCCTCTTTCTCCTCCTTCTCTTCCGACTCAGCGGCTTCCTCGCTCTTCAGTGGCTGGATCTCCAGGGCAATGCCGTCCTGGGTCTTGGCTGGAGGAGGAGGGGTGTGGGGGGATCAGGTGGTTTTTGAGGGGTAAAAGGAGGAGGAGGAGGAGGCAGGTTTTAAGGGGCAAATGAGTGAGGAGAGTTAGAACAGGGGAAAAGAGTAAAGAGAGATGAGGAGGAGGAGTTTAAGGAGAAGTCAGGAAAAGGTTTGTGATGAGGAAGAGGTGAAGATGAAGGAGGATGAGAGAAGGAGTTATGGGACAGAGTGATGGATGGGAGGGAGAAAACAGACCGTGAAAAAGGTAGATGGTTGTATTTTTTAGGAATGAAGATGGAAGAGAGGAATCGGGAGCAGAGGATGAAGTGAAGTAGGACGGGTTGACAAACGGTGAATGAATTAAATCAATAAAAGTAATAATAAATTACAAAACAAAACAAAAAGAAGAACGGAGGGGGGTTCAGGAGTGGTTTGGGGATAAAGGGTAGAGAGGCAGAGAAAACGTTACAGATTCAGTCGGAGGGAAAGGTGAAAACGACGGGACGAGTTTTCTCAGAGATCAGAAAAGACCCTTGACTCTTTATCATTAACATGGTGACCCTTTGGCTGAATGCAGAGAGTAGCATGTCATCATATTATGATCACAAAACATTCATGAAAAGGTCCAGGTAGCTTTCAGAGAGTGTCACAGACGAGTTGGGAGCAGCAGGTCATAATGAAGAGCAGCAGACAG
This sequence comes from Xiphias gladius, assembly GCF_016859285.1. Lineage (NCBI taxonomy): Eukaryota > Metazoa > Chordata > Actinopteri > Istiophoriformes > Xiphiidae > Xiphias > Xiphias gladius. The sequence goes on along the minus strand of NC_053420.1, from coordinate 6,586,624 downwards.
AACAGAGAACAGCAGATACAACAGAGAGGATTTAACAGGGGACAGTCAGTCACACACAGACACACACACACAGACACACACACACACACAGACACACACACACACACAGACACACAGACACACACACACACACACACACACACACACACACACACACACACACACACACACACACACACACACACACACACACAAAACTGAGTTTGTTTAACATCAGAGCTCAGAGTTTGGAACGAAACTGGTCTCTGAAGTCTGACATGGTGTCTGGTTTCAAGTCCTGCTCGGTGGCTCTGCTCCTCATTTGCATAAACACTGTGTATTTGCATTTCACTTCATCAGCTACGATCCTGTTTGGACTGTACTACTGTAAGTGCAGCTGTTTGATCTGTTTGATCTCTGCTTACACTGAATTCAGCTGCACTCATTCCGTCCTCTGCTGTTTGTCATATTTCCATACCAAAGAAATGTGAGCAGGTGATGAATGGAAACAGAACAGATGTACAACTAATCTGACACACTGAGGTTTGATGTGCTGTTTGTCTTCGTGAACAACTGAGCTGACAACATTGACTGAAACTAGGAGGATTTTATTTTGAAATCCCATGATGTCCTTGTTAGGTAATTAACATTAAATACTTTAAATGTCTGATTGGGCCATTAAATATATACACAAATACTCAAACACCATCCACAAGTTAACTGTGTTTTACTGCACTAAACTCTGTTGGAGAGTCACTGCCGGTAACAATATCAACATCACTTCTGAAACCAACAATACCAACAGATCATGGACATAAAGCAGGTTTAGATTCCTGGATGACCATTAAAAAGTTTCTAAATAACAAGAAAAACTTCCTCTGTTCACTGCTGAGAAACTCTGCCCAAGTTATCCAAAATCTAACCAGGCATTGGTTATTGAAAATTCAAATAAAATTCAAAAGGAATGGGGGAACATGTCCATTGGAAAACCTGTTACACTTGTCCTATTTTTATCATCTACTGGTGTCAGATAATGAAGCCTGTTGGGTCAGCGAAGACGACTGAAACAAAATAGATTTGTTTCGATCAACTCTATTACAGTTTTTCGTTTCTGTAGGATAAACTTTCACTGGAAGCAGCCAAAAGCAAAATAAGTCAATAATAATAATAGCGAGGGTGGCAATCTGTAGTGTTTTGGAGTGAAAGCATAGAGTCCTCTTTTGTGCCGTTTCTGCTGTGAGTTTTCAGCAGACATTAAAATGTATTAAAACTAACTGTCACGGAGCCTCATGTAAGAACCAGTTGCACAAACAGATTGTTCTGTTTAAGGGGAACTTGTCACACTCACAGATTTATTCACAGCTGTACGTGACTAATCCTATACAGACAGTCTTCCTTTCTCCACAGGAGAAAACATTACAACAACATATAGCCGATAGGAAGAAATAAATAGATAGAGGCTCTTGGCATGGCTCGGGCTGCACTGAAAGTTTGGGGGTAGAAGGGTTATTTGGATAAATGTGGAAGAGGCTTATTGTGTTGTGCTGCACATATGTATAAAGTGTAAACGTTGGGACATTGTGAGGCTTACCAGGGTTGGTGTGGCTGGAGAAAATCAAGAAGCTATGTCTCTCTGTTTCTGCTGAGTTTTATGGTATTGGGGTGTGCCTTTTACATTGTATGTGCAGATGTGTTTGCTAGGTTACTGCAAATGTTGTTATTTTTTTATTGGTGTTTCACAAAGTCGTGGACAAGGTGCTAATGGAGACATGGAAACCTTTGGCACTGTTTTGCATAATAATTTTTATGTTTGTGGCTAGATTAAAACATGCTTTCACTGGACGACGCTGGGCTAATGACTGTCAGCCGTCGGCCAAGCCTAACTTCATTTGGCTCTGTGATGTCACGGTGTTAAAGGCTACAGTAATACCTCTCATTTTTGGTTCAGCCTTAACATTTCAGCTAAATTTGTGTTTTCGTCTGCTGATTTCTGACAGCAGGACTCAGAGATTTGTGTGGTTGTTCTTTTTACTCTTGGGAGACATTTTTGTGAATAAAACTTGTCCAAAAAATCCAGCAGAATGAGTAGCCTTATGTAGCAATTTGGGGGTGTTGACCATGCTGGTGAACAAATCTCTTTAACGTACACCTGTTGATGGACAGTGGCATTAATCAAGATACAACGAGCAATTTACAACTATTTTGTACACATGTTCGAACACTCATAGAAGAAAAATTGACAGAAAAACCTGAGAGAAATTTAGGATCACTACAAGAAAATGTTCCTGCATGAGGCTCAATGTCATTAAAAAAGAAATGTCCTCCCAGTTCGCTGTTGATATTTTGTAGAAAACATCCACAGTGAGCTTGTGGACCTTTAAAGATTTGGGGATGCTAGCACAAAACCAGAGAGCGTATCTTTAACGTTTAGTGATGTGTTTTTTGGACACTTTTATCTCAAACAACTCCTTCACTGTCAGTGTCATTGCCTCATTCTGAGTTTCATCAGGTTGATAATGAGAACCCTGAACTTTGCTAAAGCGAAATAATTTCAGGACAACACAGCCTCAACATGACATTTAGACATTCTGAATGTGGGGATGAGTCAGTGTCAAACCAGGAAGCTGTGGAGCTTTATGCACATGGTCCACTCTGAAGACAAGCCACAACATAGAACTAACTGACACAGCTTCACATGAACAGGACTGAGACCCACTGACCAACCACAGAACTGTAAACAGGCGCAGCACTGAACCATGGGAGAACGTATGGCGGGCAGAGAGGGAGGGGGGGGGGGGGGTCTGACAATCCAAAAGAAAGCAAGTCAAAAAACAGAAGACAAACTCAAAGGATCACCCCAAAAAACGAAAAACGACAGCGATGCAGAACCACAACAGAGAGAGACAGGAGGAGGTAGAGGAGGCTGCAGAGCTGTGGAGGCTGCAGGAGACTTCAGCAAGACAGAAAATTAACAGAGAAGAGGGAGAGAGTCAAACAGTGATTACAAGACAACATGAAGTCCTGAGCAACACCCTGCAAGGAGGCAACAGTGAGAGAAATGAGTGGAATCAAAGGCGAAAAAAAAAAGAAACTGAAGATACACAAACAGAACAGACGACAGCCCACAGCCCACAGCCCACTAATACTGTAAGGGTGCAACTCCCACACACACTGACAGCCTCGAAACATCCAAAACACATCATGGCACTGTTGGGGTCAGTTTGTTTTTCTCACCGGTGTCAACAGACAGTCACATTCATTTGAATATATTATAAATGTATTGAACCATGTAGTGGGAAAACTGATCATGTAGCATTTTAAATCCTCCATAAAATCATAAGTACAGTGTGGCCTCATCCTAACTTCAAAGGACAAATCTACCTCTTTCCTGGAAGGCCTTCACCGTGAAACACCTGCAGGAAGCGTTTAGTTTCACTGATATTAACTTAATATTGATGGAAAAACCAAAGTAAAGGAGAAGGAATTGGAATTATCAGTGGATGAAGAGTTAAAAGATAAAGGGAGAGCAGCAGAGTGGTGAGTATGACACGATGGAATTAATTTTAGTAAAAAACCGCAGCTTTCTAGTTTGCACCTGTTTTAATTTGCTGTTGATAGAAACTCAACACTTCCTCCGTGTTTAAATGCAGTATAAATTTCCACAGCAGTAATTCCATCATTGCAGCAACAGAGTCATGTCATACTCACCCCTCTGCTGAAAGTGTCTTCTATTTATAACACTAAACTGTTTTCATTCACTCATTATTTCCAGTTGTGTCTACACTTTGATGTTTTTTGATCGCCGTTAAGCTACTGTCAGTTAAGCTTCCTTCACAGATGTTACACTTTAAACATTTTTTAGCAGCTCAAAAGGCATCATTTCCCCTAGAACTGAAACGATTAGTCGATTAATCAACTACCTCATCCACAGAAAATCAATTGGTAACTATTTTGATAATTGATCAATCGTTAAAGTCATATATTTCTATCAAAGATGCAATCACTCTCACGTTGGGATAATAAGCAGAATATCTTTGGTTTGAGATGTCACCTTTAGCCTTAGGAAAGTGATGTGGCAGCTTTATCGAGAATGAAAGTAATCCTTAGTTGCAACCCTTTTATAGTGAAACATCTGCAGGAAGTATTGAGTTTCAATGATAGTACCTCTACAGTGATCAAAAAATTGCAAAGCAGAAGCTTTTCAAGGTATCAGAAATACTTTGCAGTGTGCGTTAAACGCCAGCTGTGGGACTTTAATCATTTAAAGGTGCATTACTTGCTCTTTCGACCACTAGTGGGCAAAAGAACTCATCCATCAGCCCCGACACATTATAAAGTGCAAACGACTGCCTATTTCCACGCCCATCAGAAACAAAGGAACATCATCCCATTGGAGTCATATGAAAACAGCTGTGTCCTGCTACTGGAAATTGAGCCATACATTTAATCTGGCATAGGACCAAAGCTAGGAGCTAAAAGAGGCTAAAAAGCTCAGTAGAGCTTCTTGTTTGGCTCTGAACCTACAGAGTAGACGATTTGACTGAAGGTGTTTGGTTCTTGATTTGCTTTTAGTGGAGGTTGTAAGTGACTGCAGTTCTGTCTGTGAATTATTTCTGTGTGCAAAGCTGTGATGAGCATCCAAGAGTAGTGTGTGTGCGTGTGTGTGTCTGTGTGTTTCTGTATACATCAAGAAGCGCTCTGCCTGCAGCAGATGCTCAAACCATAGGAGGTCGGGAGGAGGGGAGTTCTGTGTGTGTGTGTGTTTATGAATAAGAGTGTGTGTTCTGACACAGCTTGTGGAGGAAGCTGGACTTGTGTTGAATCACACGGGACACGGAGGACAGTTGGCTGGTCAAGTTTGGGAGGTTGGAGTGGTGACATCATTAACACAAAAACACACACACACACACACACACACACACACACACACACACACACACACACACACACACACACACACACACACACACACACACACACACACACACAAACCAAATCCATTAAATATTTAAAGGCACCAAAGGAGCACCTGATGTCAACACAGCGTCAGACACCTCAGAGGTCAGAGTACATAGAGTGACCCATCACTGATGGACTTATAATCGTGACTCAGTTCTGAGCGTGAAATGGCACATTTTGAGGACAGAAAAGACTTTTTGCAAGCACATGAATTATATTTTGTAGAGAAATAATTATCACTCAATAAGTCACTTTATTCTAGTAGAAAATATATATATTTTGTGCTCAGTAAATGTATTTGCTTGTTTGTTATTATTCACATAGGTGCAAGTTGATAACTTCCAACACTCAGTTTTACTCATTTGCTCTCTCTCAACATTTTTTCTGCACACTTACACAACCTAAGTACTTTATAAGTTTTGGTTACATATCTAGTTTGTTGAACCTCTATGAAATTCTGCTAGGAAGTTATCGTGTATCTTATTAGCCTGCAACCTAGATGTGTTTGTTGCTAGCTAGCTCACTTCCTCAAGAAAAGCAGCCACTAATTAAGCTAGCTTGCTAACTAGATCATTTAGAGTTACACAGCCAAGGCGTTATAGTCTCTGATGTAGTGCCTTAAAAAAAGTGAACTTCAACTTTTTCTCGAAATTTTTTTATGAAATGTCACAGTGGAGCCCTGAATTGAGTGTAAATTTAAAAACTGTAGTTATCACACTCACTAATTACTATTAACCACCTAAAGGCAACAAATAACGATTAATTTCAATGTTGATTAATCTGTGATTATTTTCTTGATTAAATATGTAATCTATAAAATATCAGAAATTAGGACAAATGTCTATCACAATTTCACAAAGCCCAACTTGATATAATGAATTTACTTGTTTTGTCCGAACAAAAGTCCAGAACCCAGAGATTTTCAGTTACCATCATAGAAGACAAAAAAAGTCAGCAAATATTCAGAGAAGCTGGAACCAATGAATTATTGGCTTCTTAAAAATGACTGAAACGATTAAATGATTATCAAAATAGTTTATGATTAATTTTCAGTCAGCTGACTAATTGATTAAATGAACGACCTTACTGACTTTATGCATTTCAGCAACACAGAAGTCCTCCAACAGTATTTTGTTCTTTTAACTTCCTTTCCACACCTGAAGTGGGGATGTTTCGTGTTGTGTAGATTGACATCTACTGCTAGAGATCACCTTGTTGTTACATTTTAGTAGATATCTGACCCAGTTTTATCATATAAAGTTACAGCGAGAAGAACGGGTCATCGGCATCAGAGGTCTTGATCCTTTTCACAATCAATCGAGCTGCTACTGCAACACACAGTAAGCTAACTGAAATAGTCTTGAGATTGTTAACTCCAAAAGTAACTTTGTGTCAAAGATCATCATTTTAATGGAATAACTGTGGTGTTGTCAGGTCGTGTGACGTTCTCATAAATGTGGACATGTGTTCTCAACTTTGAGAAATGTGTAGTAGGCTGAGACTTTGTATGCTTTTAAAACTAAATGCAGTACAAAATCATTTTTTAGATTTAGATTTATTTGAATTTAGAGGCTCGGTTTAAGTACATTAATGATTTCAGTGCCATGGCTGTGTAGCTGGTAACCATGAGGTTAGCTAACTAGACTAGTTAGAGAGCAAACAAGTAAAAGAGAGGGCACTTTCATATTAGGTACGATTGCTTCGTAACATGTCTGAGTGCAATAGCCCCCCCCCGACTGTACCTGAGTTAACGTACGTATATAAACACTCCGATACAGTAGGTGGCGATATGCACCTTGTTGATTCGCAATCCACCAATAAACGCAAAGAAGAAGAGTACAGGTGTGCTCACATTCTAAGGTAGCAGTCCACTTCCATGTTCTCACAGAGAAGAATTCACAGTTGATGTGAGCCGTACCCAAGAACACTTGAACTCTGCTCGAGAATGCCTTTTCGTAGATCCGTGCCCGGGTACGTTACACAGTGTTCACACTAATCAAACGCACAGGGCTTTTATTGAGTACAACATGTATTTTTGTTTCTTACATCAAATTATACTTTATCATTTCTCTACAAAAAATATTTTATGTACTTGCAAAAAACAGATTTTCTTTGCTCAAAATGTCCCATCATGCACTCAGAATTGAGCCAAAAATGTAACTCCATAGTCACCCTGTGACAGTTGCCATGACAACTGTGGATGCTGCGATTGGCTGTCAAAGACTTGAAGGTTGAGAGTTGCACCCTTTGACAGGTAAAGCAAGGCGAGAGAATGTCCCCCTTTTTACAGCAGAGAGAGAGAGAGAGAGAGAGAGAGATAGAGAGAGAGATGGACTGGACACTCCCCTCCTGCCGCTGGGTGGAGGGTGAGGAGGGGGTGAGTAACAGGGAGGATGGAGGGACAGAGAGGGACAGATGGATGAATGGAGGGGTTACCTTTGTTGCGATTTTCAGGGGGTCCTTGTTTTTTACCTGTTCGGACAGAGAGAGAGGGCGGAATGCTGATAAGATGGCTCAAAGGAAAAATAAGATCAAATCAAACTGAGGGAAAACACAAAAGTTCAAACTGATAGAAACCCACAGGTGTGTGTGTGTCGTGTGTGTGTTGTGGGCAGGAATGGACCAATCAGAGGAGAGAGACACATGACTTCCTGCTGCGGAGAACCAACGGCCACAATGTTTGACGGTCGAGCTGATCAATTTATCAATATATCAGTAATCAAAAATAAATAAAAAATGTATAGTTCAATTTGAACATTTTCAATAGAATGTTAAAAATCATGTATTACACAGTTACACATTCTTGGTTTGATAGACCATAATGCTCTGTTTACATAGAAAATGACTTTTATTAGGTTTACTTTCAATCACAAATACCAAAAACAGTGTATACAGTGGTATCAATTAGCCCCCCCCCCCATTTCTGTATCCCATAACTCAATTCTTTATTCTATTTCATTTTGTTTTGTGTAGTTGTTGATCCGTCCATGGCAGGGGACCCTTATTGAATGACGTTCGCCACCTCCATGTCATTTCATTTCCTGTCATCTCTCTACTGTTGGCTTTCTAATGAAGGCAGAAGATCAAACATTTGTCAAGAGGTTGATTTTTTTTGGGGTTGACGTTTGATTTTATTTGACGTGAGCTACTAACAATGGTTTCCGAACTAGATTCTTATATGTGGAAGAGGCTGCTGATCCGTGAGCTTTACACTTAAATTCCAGCTTGAAGACTTATTGTGAAAATACTGGACAGAACTACAAGTTCTCTAAACATCTTTTACGCATCTCTGTCAGCTGTCTGTAACACCTTGTGATCAAGTATTGATCAGACATTTGACAGTGTGAGTACACATCAGGCGCGGGATATTTACTTTCTGTTGCCCTAATATGGAGCTTTCTGCTTTTATTGTGAAAGTAGGTTCAGCAAGGTCAAAGCCAACACACACTCACAAACACACACACACACACACACACACACACACACACACAGCTCTTTATTATGCAGCTGGAGCTTTGTGATTGATGACTGAGACTGAACGGTTGCCAGTGTGTGTGTGTGTGTGTGTGTGTGTGTGTGTGTGTGTGTGTGTGTGTGTGTGTGTGTGTGTGTGTGTGTGTGTGTGAGTGTGTGTGTTTGCACATACTTAAGGCTGAATGCATGTAAGATACCCAATGGGTGTGACTTGAAATGAATGCATGAATGTGCGTGTGTGTTCAACGGGTTAATGTGGCCGTGTGTGCGTGTAAGATCTGCTGTGTGTATGACACACAGCAGTTCCTTTGTGTGTTCTTGTACTTCTATCTTTGTGAGGACCATTTCAAGTTCCAGTCTTGCTGGGTGTGGACACTTGAAAGTGCGGACATTTTTGGAGAATGAGGACAATGTTGAGAAGTTGGGACACCTGGGAAAGCTGGGGCCATTTTGTCCAGTCCTCACTTCTTCAAAGGGCTTTTTTGGGGGTTCAGGCTCAGTTTTAGGATTAAGGTTAAAATTAGGTTTACTGCTGATTGAGGCTAAAGTTAGGACCAAGGGAATGTATTATGTCAATAAAGGAATGAAGTGTAGCAAGTCCAGAGACGTGTATGAGATGCTAATCTAAATATTAATTTCAGTTTAATCTGCAAACCTGCCTTCTTGTTTTCCTCATTAGGAGTTCATAACTGGTGTATTTTTTAAAATCAGTGACTGGAGGCCGAAATGTAAACCTGGGCGTCTCTCTCCGCTGAGCTGGTACATTCAGCCAATTCACAATGAATGCCTGACAAACTCAAAGTTTAGCGAATAAAACAAATGATCAGACAAAAACAAAAGAAAAAGACATGAGTAAAAGGGGGTTAGCATGATCACAAGCAAATCAAAAGCAATAGAGACCGACTGCAGAAGCCTGTTGGTTTACATCAGACTGCTCTGTGATAGTACGAGGATCATCTGGACTTTGGCTTTTGAAGGGTTCCACTTCAAAAAGCAATTGTATGTAAACAGGGGAAGGTACGTTTCACATTTTTAACCAACGTTACATCATTTTAAATCCATCCCTCATTATAATGGCCATAAACTACCATGAATAAATGAGATCATGATATAGTATTTGTTCAGGTGACCGTCTCAGCAGATTCTTTGTCCTTTTTAAGGTCTGCGTCGAAACACTGCTTCATTTGCAAGTGTACAAACTGGAAAATTATGCCTTTCAAGCTTCCTATTTAACACTTATTCAGTTAAAGCCGGGAGATTTACAACCAAAGTTCATAATAAGGTTTTGAAACTATGAGTCTTTGATTTCAGAGAGAAGTAAACAATAGCAGCTGCCAGTGAATTTTTTGAAAGCCACTTGCAGATTTTATCAGATCTAGCTACTCAGCCAACTGACATTAATTCTCCGGAGTTGGTTAAAAACTTCCTCCAATTGACTTTTTAATGTTAAAACGTACTCGTTTGAAAAGATTGATTGATTGAAAGTTTGAAAGTTCAAGATTCGTGTTAAGACATGGAAATAAAGGAAGAACACTTTTTTTTGTATTGCAGGGAAAGGCTGTTTATCCTTAGTGTTATAGTTGAGTATAAAGAGAAAAAAGACTTATGATCAGATCTATTTCTTTAAGACAGTTTTGGTTACAACTGTAGGTAGAAAGCTATTTAGCCAGGCATGCTAACGTTCAGTACAAGTGACACCACCCTGCAAACTCTTGCAGAGAATGCAGAGTGTCTGTCTTACAACCCCGTGTACAGCGGATTTATCCAAACACTGACGGATCTGCCATGCCTTGTTATGGTTGCTAAACTGTGACTGGACGCCCACTGCTTGGGTGAGGGGTTTAACGGACACTCAGTTAGAAGCTAACCTGTGAATTTGCTGCGGCTCGGTCAGATTCTTTCATCTACTGTCAGTTGTTCAGCAGATAGGATCACAGTGTAAAACAACATCATCACTACAGGTCACCTCATCCGTGGTCTCATTTATTCACCGACGATGCTTTTGTGCTCAGATTGAAGCTAAATAGTGCTAAAACACTACAGTTAGACCCTTCAAACAGCTCTGCTGTTATCAGCCCAGACTGGATGAAGTCTACCTGCTGACCGAATCAGCGAGTATGAGAGGAGAAACTTCAATTCAACACCAGGTGATAAAAACATGCAAATATTTCCAATCTGCACTGTTCAAACAGTAGAGTAGAAATATTCTGAAGCTGACACGGTGATAGTCATATTTCTAGCAAAACTTCCCTCCCAACACTTCACACAATTACTGTCCTCGTATGACCTTCAACACTTCAACATGAGTTGTGTTTTTTCAGACGTGTGTCACAGGCTTTGTCTCATGTCTTACTTTTCTTGACCTTCTTCTCTTCGTCGTTCTCACTGGCGCCCAGGAGAGTAAAGATGATGCCAGTTTGAGAGTTGAGGCCGACCGCTGACACCACCATCCTGCCCGATCCCTCCATCACGTGGGTTCCTGAAGAAAGATTCAAAAAGCTACAAGTCACAGCTGAAACTTGGTTTTTAGCTGTCCTTTCTTTTCATTTTAGATTATTATCAAATCATTTATGATTTTATCTGTCTAATCTTTTCTTCAGCTGCGTCACTGAATACTTTAAAAAGACCTGTGTTAGTATTTAAGTTTACTCAAGTGATGTTACAGCATGCTGATGTTGTCAGCTGGTTGGGTTCCTCAAGGATTGACTTTTCAATCTAGAGTATTTTGCCTCTTGCCGGTGAGGATTATCCTCTGCTCCATAAACGTAGTCTTGAAAATATGAGTTTTGTTCCTTTTTAAGTTTTGTTTGTTTAAGTTTGAACCCGTAAACTCTGTGACTGCAAGCCTGCATTTTCAGATATTAATTTTATAAGTCTGAACATTTAAAGTTGTACCTGTAAACCTTGTTTTGCCAGTTTGTGCTATTATTATTTTAGGGTTGTGAGCTAACCTTTACAAGTTGTGAGGCAAAAAACAGACACACAGACGGCACAGGTTCGATGTTTGATCCTTGATTTTTTTTTGTTTTTTTTGTTTAAGTGTAATGAATATTGGCAGAATCACTTCAGACCAGAATCATCCATTTTGGTCCGTGTCATGTGACTGTGAACAGGCACTCACCGGACAGCAGCATGGGGTCCTTTTCCAGCGACTTGCGGACGTGGTCGGATTCTCCAGTCAGAGAGCTTTCATCGATTTTCAGGTCGTTGCCTTGGATCAGGATCCCATCAGCAGGCAGCAGGTCTCCTGCAAGTATAGAGGTCAGGATTCAGAGGGTCTTATTCCCATCAGCCCCGGGAATCGAGGAGGATCTTATACAGGACCTGCATTTCATTTATTTCTCAAAACGGTTTCAGTGGTAACAGATATTTGCTTCAGTCTTCAGTCTCAATTTCTGATGAGACAGAAACATTACATTAAAAACTTAAGCCAAACTGCTGAATACATGCTGTTTAGCTCTCCTATCGATGATGAAAATAGGTTTTATTGCAAAATGGAAAATACAACTGAAATTTTAACTTAATCTGCCCACTCTGTAGTTGTTGTTGAGTCAGGACAGTGTAACAGATCCATGAAATCCACGGCATGGATCACAGCATCCTCTGGTCAGTGATGCTTCAGACCAAAGTTTAACAGAGAGATGAGGGAGGCAGGATATGTAAAATTATCCGTTCTTCGAGATACATTTTTAGCTTGTATTTAAAGTTTCTCTCATCCTCCTTAAACATGTATTGTAATGCATTACTTTCTGTGTATGTGAAGACACTATGCAGCAGGGCCAGCTGGATATCCCTGTTAACATACTTTTGTGGGAAGTAGTTTTGGTCTGGGTGTGTTTTTCCTGGTTTGGACTAGGGCCCCTATCTCCACTGAAGGGAAATCTTAATGTGACAGCATGCAATGAAATTTAAACTGTAGTGATTGTCCAGCTTTGTGTCAGCAGTTTGGGAAAGGCCTTTTCCTGTTTTTGACATAACAATGCCACTGTGCAAAAAATCCAGGTCTATAAAGAAATGGTTTTTCTAGTTTGTCATGGAAGAACTTGGCTTGCCTGCACAGAGCCCCTGACCTCAACCCCATCCAACACCTTTGGGATGAACTGGAACGCTGACTGTGAGCCAGGCCTTATCACCCACCATCAGTGGCCGACTTCACTAAAGCTCTTGTGTCTGAATGGGAGCAAATTCCTGTGGCCAGGTTCAAAGGTCTGGTGGAAGACCTTCCTAGGAGAGTGGGTGTTGTAGCAGCTGATGAATGCACACGGTTTTGAAATGAAATGTTCTACTATCACATACAACTGAAATGTTCAGGTGACCACACACTTTTGGCCAGATTCTGTGTCAGTTTTTTTGAATGCAGCTCAGAGTTAAGTTTGCTAGAAACCCACAGGACAGTCTTTCATGTTCAAACAATTCAAACTGAAGTGAATGAGCTTGAGAGGTTTTGGTAAAACTCTGAAGACTTAAAAATATTTTTCATAAAGTTGCATCAAAGTAAAAAACAAATCAGAATGGACATTCAACAGATGGAAAATGACAAGAAGGAGGCATCATCCATTCCTGTCTAAGTGCATCTTTAAACTTGGGAGCCAGTTATTGACGTCATAGGTTTCATGTTTCAGTCTGGCGTCTTTGGTCTCGTACCATATTTGATCTGAGCAATGTCTCCCACCACGATCTCAGCCACAGGGATCTGGATGACCTGGCCTTTGCGGATGACGGTGAACTTTTGTTCCTGTTCGATGCGACTCTGCAGCCCACGGAACTGCTTCTCCTTGGACCAGTCGTTGAAGGCCGTCACCAGGACCACGATGATGACCGAGAAGAGGATGGCGGCGCCCTCGATCCAGCCAGCCTGGGACTCGCCCTCGTCCTCGATGCCGCCTGAGACCTGGCCACATGCTGGGAGAGGACGAGGACATGTTGAACTGGAACCACTTTTACCAGATAAATACGTCAAGTCCAAACAGGTCAGAGCAGCTTTGTCAAACTAAAACTGTACAACAAACTTACAGCTTCAAACTGATTTATTTTAATGCTAGTTTTAGCTAAGTTTACAACACAAATGTTTCAATATGAACGATAATTGTCCTATTTTTTCTCATTTTGTATATTCAATCCTAGGCAAATTTTTAGTCTTTTTAGAATACAAACCATGTTTTCTTATTCACTATCTCTTAGTTTTTTGAACATCTTTACACAGGGCAATAGTCGGGATTTTATGAATATTGAATTCAAGTTATACTGTTGATATGTCAATAGATAGTAAATAAATGAAATATGAATAAATATAAAATACAATAAATACATAAATAAAGAAGGACATGATTAAACAAATTTAATAATTAAATACATATGTTTATATATTACAAATCAAACAAATTACTGAAATAAATAGATAAATTAAAATAAGAGTTAAAATAAATGAATACATAAAAATATACTGTCCATAAAAAATGTAATTTAAATGATCAATCAATCAATCAATCAATGCATAAATAAAAGCTTGACTGCACTGACCTTCACTGTCGCCCCCTGGTGGATGGTAGAAGGACAGGCCCAGCGAGATGATTGCAGCGATTTCCAGGATTATGAGCGTGACGTCTTGCAGAGCCTCCCACACCAGCTGCAGGAACGTCTTGGGCTTCTTCGGGGGGATGAAGTTTCTCCCAAACGCCGTGTGACGTTTCTCCAGATCGACGGGGTTACCAGACAGACCTGCAGACACAAACACAAGACATTAATATTCATATAATATTAATCATGTGAATACTTATATTCACATAAATTTAAGTTTCGCTGCATTTCTTGGTCTTACATGACAGTAAACTGAATATTTTGGGGTTTGGGCTGTTGGACAGTTGGACAAAACAAAACATTTAATGATCATCTTGTGCTCTAGGATATTATGATAATCCAGGATATGATCTAGTTGAATTACTGTCGCGATAACTGGTGTGTATTTACCAGAAGTGTGGATGTGTCGGCTGTCTGTGATCACCTTGTGCCTACATTTCAGGAAATATCTGACCAGTTTTATCACACAGCGTACAGCATGAAGGACAGAAAGAGCGGGAAGAACAACAGATAGAAACAGTGATTGCCATTTACGTAGCAGAGCTAATAAGATCAGTTCTCCCACATAGCAGCGGGTTCAGCTGGTCATGTTTCTTTTATGATAGTCACGGTGTCTGCTCAGAATGTGTTAGAACTCTTGTGTTATAACAATACGATATCTTAAGAGATGTTATCTGACTGTCGCCGTTCCAAACGTGTGCTAATACATCTTAAATCAAATCACAGAGTCACAGTAGAGACTCATTTGGTTAGCAACACTATAAAACACTGACATTGGCTATTATTGTGTAACAAGCTGATTATTCCAACTTATAATATGTATGTTATATGTTAGGCTTAAAAGATGGGTCCCAATTCATGTTGACAAATCAGATTCCAGACCAACAAAGAAAAAATCCCCTAATTCAATTGCCTTTTGTAAAGATGAAAGCAAGTAAAGTTAATAACATGCAACAACATGCTGAAAACTTAGCATCGGAGCTCTTGAAATTTTTCTTTATCAAAACAGCTAGTGCTACTGCAGCACAAAGTAAGCCAGTTGAATGTAACTTAGCGCCAAGGATTGTCTTTTTTTCAATCCAGCATCTGTATTGGATATGGTGTTGTCAGGCCTAATGACCTCCTCAGAAATGTTGACACGTGTTCCAAACTTTGACAAATTGTATAATAGGCTGTGTGAGCTGATCAGGACAAAGACTTTTTACTTGTATATATAATAGCCAGCAAAACCAAGAGTCAAAACCTGTTTTCAAACTGCATCCAGTAAAGACTTAAAAGGCCACCTCCAGTCTTCACCCTTTAGTGGAAGTGTGTTTAGCTTGGTACATAGCTGTGCACCTACACACATAGTGAGGGAAGAAGATGCAGAGATGCAGTAGTTTTTGCAACATGACCTACTTTAGTTGCAGGGAACGTGTTATGGGAATAGTTGTTTTCTCTTTTTCTTTGGGCAAATCACCAACACAGACAGATTTGTCCCACCCAGAAAATTGACGAACTTTTGTATTCATCATTTCCTCCTTTCTGACGGGAGACAGTTGAAAAAATATTCAGTAAAAGGTTAAACAAATGGTGCGGTCAGATGCAGAATATAATCCTCATGATCAGATTTGAAATATCAACAACTGTAAGTGGTTGGTTAGTTTTCTAGGTTTCGCTGACCCATGTCTGTTGAATACATCAGTGGTTCCCCAACATTTCTGGCTTCTGACCCCTTTAAACGACCCTTCATCACAGACTCCATTTGTCTACTGGTTGTGATCAGCCCAACCAAAGAGAAAAGATTTTTGTTTTATTTTAATAACTTTTAGAGGCCTGGCGAGCTAAAAAGATCCAGCAATTCACAGGAAGAAAAAGTAAATATTAGAGAGAAGTCTGATGAAATAAATATACTTTAGATATAGTATGCTTGCTTTGGCTTCCTCTTCCTGTCAATCATCAACTGCAACCCTTCAGCTTTATCTTGTGGTCCCTTGTGTTGATTCCCGCCCTCAGGTTGGGGACAACGGGTGTATGTTTTTGTCTTTTGGTAGGAATGCGTCCATGGTTGCATGAACTGACCTGAACCCACCCCTGCTGTACAAACAATCTGCTCCTCCTCTAGAGCCAAGCTGCTCCACGTCAGTAAAACGCCAGCCAATCAGACCGACCCATGCTCGATCAGCTGGCTCACACGAAGCTACTGAAGATCCCCGTTAAACACTTATTTGGAAATTGAGAATCAAAAAAGAGATTAATGGTTAACGGAAATAATTATTAGTTGCAGCCCTATAATTCTGACAAGCAACAATCAAACAAAAACAATAAAAAAGGTTTGAATAAATAAAACTGAATGTGTGTTGTAGTGTAGCACTATCCTCGTACACAAGCTTTCTAAAATGTCACTCACAAGATTGCTACATTTGCTCGATTAGTTCAGTTAACTGAAAAATGTCTGATGTTTCGCTTCCTGTGCAGAAAGATCTCTTACAATCCTCTGCTTACTGACGACCAAACAATATCTGTGAGTTATTGATTCCAGAGCTGTGACAGTTGTTTTCCAGCAGTGACTCACATCTAGCGACTCGTCCATTTTCCATGTAAAGACAATGAAAATAAAAAGATTTCTCAGTCAACACAGATGCTTGCAAGGGGGCAGAGCACGAGGGCTATGTATCTAGAGCTCCTTGCAATTGGCTTTTATTAAAACTGGACAAAAATTTGATTTTAAAAACATGATTTCCAGTTTGTTTATCGAAGTATATTAAATAACGAAGGGTAATCAGCAAGTCGTGTTTATCTTCACTTTCGAAAGGATTTTCTGGGTTGACCTAATCACAGGACCTCGTTAACTTTAACTTCAGTAAACTGTGTTTATTTGCAGCTATTTCTGATGCACAGGGACAAGTCTGAATGAAAGCTAGGTTCAACAATCTGCTTCTTTTTACTAGATCTGGTATTTTTCAGTAAAACCCAAAAATCTGTGACTTCCTCTGCATGGCTGCGCGGGGAAGGCAACATGGCTGCGGTGGACTCTTGGTGGAGTTGGGAAATGTGCAGTGGAACGTGATCTGAATGTCAACAGACTGCACTGCCAGGATTTCTCATGATGGAGGACTCTGTAAGTCGGCAAGAACATGAGCTCAGACATGTTTCTGTCTTCATATGTTTTAATAATGGCCTTTAATAATATTCCATCTCTGCTTATTCTCTCCAGACAGACTGAATGAAGAGATCCCTTCCCCCTCCTCCTCATCCTCATGACTTCTTTCCATCTTTCTCTCTTTTCTTTGGATGCAGTAATCTGGTTAAAGTACCAGATATAAGGTTCTGCCATTTTGAGGCTTTATCTTACAATACTTTCAGATAAGTTGAGACGAAGTGACGTGAGAGTACGTTTTTGTGAGACGGCGTAAGATTGATGAGAGGTGAGAAGAGGATGCAAGATGATGGATGGTAAGATACGGGGAGAGACACTAAATGAGATGAGGAGGTAGGTTTAGGGGATTATTTGAGATGAAGTTAGAGGAGACACGGTGATATGAGATGAGATGAGGTGATGTGATCTGATGTGAGATGATGATGGGATACGAGAAGAGAAATGAGGACGAGGTGAGATAAATTCAGAAGCGGCAAGAAGAATCTAAAGTGAGATGAGGTAGATGAGGTGAGCTGAGAATGGACTTGGGTAAATAAAAGAAACTTTTCAAACCTAAAAGCTATTGTACTAACACAGTAATCCACCATAGAGTGGTGTACATGAATATACTTCGGTTGATTTGGCCGACAGTATAGCTTCCTAACATGTCTGACTGAGTATCTCTGTGGTTTAGAGCTGCAGCAGGAACAGCTTCATGATGAGCTGCTCCACAGGGATTTTAAAAATACACTGATTCTCAAAGTCGTCATCAGACATGTTTCATCACACTGGTTTATTTCAAAGTTTGGTTTGATCGCTTTGAAGTCAGCGATTAATGCTGAAAGCTCCTGACACACTAAAATAAAGAAAATCAGAATCACAGCGCACCCTTAGAGGCTGTTTGATCGATACGAGCCTCTTTCTCTGGTTAAATGTTTTGATTGTGACGGCGAGTTTCATCTGGTGCCTGGCATGAGCTCGCCGTGTTTGTGAAGGTCCCCATGGAGTTGCAGATTAAAGCTCTGAGATGATGTTCCAGTAATAGCAGAGCAGTTTGCCCCACCGCTCGCCTGTTACAGATGTTTATGAATTTCAGCCTCTAGCAGGAATGGACATCATTGGTCCAAAACGAGGTCTCTTCCAATTCACAGCTTCATCGGCCAACGTGCAGCTTCATCCTTTGCCGCACACAGCTTTCACTTTCATTCATTCTC
This sequence comes from Xiphias gladius, assembly GCF_016859285.1. Classification (NCBI taxonomy): domain Eukaryota; kingdom Metazoa; phylum Chordata; class Actinopteri; order Istiophoriformes; family Xiphiidae; genus Xiphias; species Xiphias gladius. Next base: position 6,568,303 of record NC_053420.1, on the reverse strand, counting down.
CCTCTGACAGATTAAACTGCAGCAGCACGTATTAATGTCCAGTCTCATTGTTCAGACTTTTTGATGTCCACTACAAAGACAAAGGACCGTTTGCTTTATCATCTCTGCGGCTCATCCACCAGCTCTGTCCTCGCCTCCGTCGCTTCTATCGTCATCCTGCAGAGCTTTATTCTTTCACTGCCGTCCCACAGCTGGACTAACAGTTACTGGCACATACAGAAAGAAGTGATGCAACGGTCACACCTCAGCTGCAGCTTCAGCTGTAGCAGACCAATTCCAAGCACGAAACCCAACTGTTAAGGCATGGTCAGACTGAGCGCCGAGCGAATTTTAGGGGCAATGTGACTGCGTGTAAAATCAATGCAAAGATGTGAGTGGCCACGGACAGTTACAAGCCTGGCCCAAGGCCACACATATTAAGGCAAGGACATGTCCTCCTGAGATAAAAAGGTTTAAACAAAAATCTGCACTTTTTCTAAGGCTTCATGGATTAACATTATTTCCTATGGCAAAAAGAACTGGAGTTTCTGGAGCGATTTTGCGATTAGTAAGAGTCACAAATTCTGAAAATTAAATGCAAATTGAATTTGACAACAATCAAATTCAATCATCAAATAAAATTGAATCTAGCAATGTTTGGAGTTACTTGAAGTGAATCAATAGTCTTTCTTGACCACTGAGGCTCGCATTTCTGCTAGATGTGAAAGACTCTTTTCTTTTTTCTGAACACAGGCAGGTGGAAAGTGAGCAGTCTGCAGACATCCAACCCAACAAAAACTTTGGTAAGCTGCCAAACACTGTTACATGGTCAGATGGCTACGGGAGGATGAGAAAATTGCATTTCAAATCAATTCACCATAAGTCTTGCTTTACCAATGTTATTTTGTATTTTGTATGGCACACAGCGTGATCACTCAGGAAAATGTGAAGGATTACTTCAGGACATGGCGTTCACTTTAGCGAGCATATTTGTTTGGCCTTTCTTCTTGCTAGTGTCTGAGTGTACTGTGAAAAACAACAACCAATGCTGGGTTTTTAATACATATTTGAATGATATTTGTCCAAAATGATGTGAAAATATATATTTTCACAATGCACAATGCCTAAATGACCCAATCATCATTTCATGATATCGAACAGTAGCTGCTAAAAGTCTAACTGCAGACAAACTGCAGTCAGACCATCTTTCAGCTTTTTCTTTTGGTCTTTCTGGACAAAAAGCAGTCTCACCGTGCTTACAAATGCATGATGATATGTGGCTTAATAGCGTGCAATAATACACGGTGACACGCATTTACACACACACACACACACGCAGTAAGATATCTGAAGTCCAGGGGCCAGGTGTGTCAACACATAAGCACCAAAGCCATGTATACATCTAGCCTCAGTTCGTGTTGTATTACGTTACATTTGAGTCACAGAGCTTTTTAATCTTTTTTAATTGCGAGTGACCTTTATTGTATAATGGTCTTTTCATCCAGATGGTCAGAAGAGTCTTCGGGGATTAATGGAAATACCTCCAGGACAGCGGTAAGAGCTATTAAATGACCTTCCGGCTTTTTCAAAGATCGCTGAACATTTATTTTTCGGAAAATCAGACGCTTGGCGCTGCGCCTCAAATGTAATGGTAATACACAAGAGGCACAGACTGGGGCTGGCGTACACCGAAAGCCGAAAGTAAACAAATAGATAAATAAATGATACAAATACATTCATACTGACAGTGAAGCCCACTCAGACTTCTCCAAAAATGTAATAACAACAATGAAAAAACTTTTCAGTTTTGTTGAGTTTTGCTAATTTCTTTCTGGTCAAGACAACTGCAGTCATCACACAACGGCAGCTCTGTACGTCTCCTCTGCTGTCACTGATTTCACTGATGCACGGTGAATAATACAATGCATGTGTCACACGGCTGAGCGTCTTCATTAATCATTTAAATCTTCTGACGGGTTTCCAGGATCTAATGGTAAATGACCGCCCTCTACACACTGACGAGCGACTTCATACAGATTCCAACAGTGAGGTCATTTTGAGTACAGCAGTTGCCCTCAGGATGAGGCCTGAAGTCCATCAGAAATCTTGGGGCCTTTTCCCTCTTTAAGGAAATCACCGAACCCCAATTCTGCCTTATAAATTAGCAGGAATATGACAGTGAGGTCTCCATGTTTGCAGTCTCATCTGAAGTCAGACTGCTCCCTTTCTCACAGTATTAATTGAGCAATAATGGCATAAATATACCCAAATGACTGAATGCATCTTATTTAATTTGCTAAATAAAGTCAACATATATAGTCAAGATACACTATAATGGAAATGTATTGTTCTGTACAGGAATGTCAGTGTCTCCTAAAATGAAAAAATTCAGCATCATCTGCCCTCAAAAACAAGCAGACATGATTGGCAATTAGTGAAGCTCACCCACTGCTGTACTGCTTTCATTTTTAATAGTAATACAATGCAGTATGATTTATTGCTTTTTGTTTTTGTAGGAACCGACACATGAATCTTGGTCGCTAAAGGAAAGTCAGATGTAACAGCAGAGTTTAATTTACAGGCTAACAAAGAGCCCGTTCTATCTTCAATACCCACAGACTGGTGTCAGGAAATAAACCTGCTTCATGTAGACACTCACATCCTCTGTTGCAAAATGATGCAATGACTGAGCTTCACAAGTCCTCAGGCTTATGCTTTTTTTAAAAAGTGAAACCCTTTATACCACTAAATTACATACAGTGTATTTTAGATTTGTATTTCTCAGCTATTTTCAGATTTTTGTAAAGTCATGAGTGAAAATTTTAAAGGGCAAGATAGGCTATAAACAGTTTCTTTCAGTTGTTTATCAGCGATGTGAGAGGATGAAAAACCTGATTCAGAGTCAGACAACAAAAGAAAGAAAGACATGGAGAGCGTTGCATGTCTTGGTGTCTTTCTCCCGCTCGGTGATCCCCTAGAGGAGCATTCTGCTTCGACTGGCAGAGACATAGATGACCTGAGGCTGTGTGTGTGTGTGTGTGTGTGTGTGTGTTAGTTACAGCGAATAGGACTCGGGTCACGCAGCTCAAGCTGAATCTCAGATTGGTGGCTGGCTTCTCACGCCACAGAGCTCGAAAATATCTGACACGCCAGCAGGCCAAGAAACCTCTAACCCTACATACACTACTACTGCGTGTGTCTGTGTATGCGTGTGTGTGCGTGTGTGTGAACCGATTTGCGTGCAACTCTGGTTTAACCCCTGAGCGATGCTTAATCGCTTGCTCAGTGCGTATCTTGATGAAAAGTGTAAACTGACTAACTGAGCAGAGACATGGAGGAGGAAACTCGCTGCGGCCCAAAACTGACCAATCACAGCTGTTGTTGTCTCTGTGTGGTTACAATTAGTGCTGCAATGACTAGTTAATTACTCAACAAGCAATTGCCATAAATTCTCAAATAAAGCCAGTGTTCAGATAATGGCAGTGTCTCAAATAATAGCCAGGAACGTGCCCAGTGGCTAATAAAGGCCGGGTTAAAGAATATTGAGGATGCTGGAGTTACCTTAGTTCTAGTATAACGTACTTTTCCACGGCACTAATTCTATCATGACAACAACAGACAGTCAGGTTATACTCACCAATCTGCTGCTCTAAGTTTCTCTTATTAACAGAAATTATGTTTTCACACTAATTAATTCCAGTTGGTTCTTCACTTTGCTTTACTTCTGATTTATGTTAAGCTACCATCTACATAACTCAACACTTCCTGATGGGTTTTTTTTTTTTTCCATATTAAAAGCCCACCTATAAAAGGGAGGCCTGGAAGATGTTTAATGTAAAAAGGAAGCGGAGGAAGTGTTTCATTCATGGTAGCTTAGCTTAGCATTGTTTGGTGGCAAGAGGCAAAGAGAAATCCCCGACAGGACCCTTGGTCGTACTGATACTGATACTACTGGAATTAGTGCTGCAGAAATTGACATTATGGTGAATTTATCAAGTCAACAGGGAAACGAAGAGGAAGTTTGGATTTTGCATTAACTTGGGAACATGAATGTTCCAAATAAAGGCCTGGTTTTCTCTGCCACTGAGGTAAATAAAGCCCCCAGCCGCTATGTGGGAATTTACATAATCACAAGTAATCACTAACCATCAATTATCAACTCCAACCATCCTCTGGTTCAAGCTTTTCAATTTGAGGATTTGCTGCTTTTCTCTGTTTTATATAATTATAAACTGAATATCTTCTTCATCAGATCTCAAATGTCAGCCCTTCGCTGCTCTGGAAACGGCCACCTGGGAGCTAGGGGGTTAGACCATTTTCCACAATTATGCACAAAGGCTGTTTTGAAAAAGATCAAATGTCAGTTATAACAGGAGCTTCGCCTTATGCAGTTGGCCTGTTGTAGCTGATAGATTCTCAGTTTTCGTGATGACAAATATAGAACCCATGAGTTTTAACTCATCACATGTTCTCTGTAGCTCTGGTCTGAGGGGCAGATATTAGCACGTGAGAGAAACGGCGAAAATCTCTTCAAGCTTCACACTGCTAGTGCTTTAAATCTGCATAAAGCTGAACATCTGACGGTCAGCTGATGGCAGTCGGCGACTGTTTAAATCCATTTTTATTTGCCCGTTTCAGCTCTCAGGCCTGGATGTTTGTTTGAAGAGACTAACTACTTTACATGAAGGAATAAAAGTGACGCTACAGAGACAAAGAGAAATCATGTCCTGTCTGCTTCTCACCTGAGCGGTGACAGCACATGCTGCTGTTCATTTTCCTAAAATAGTCATTTATTTTTAGGTCCGTACGTGTGTCTTTGTGAAGGTCTTTCTAAACCAAGTCCTGTTTAAATAAAGTCTACATCTGGCTGTGCGTCTCATGCTCGGAGGCTGCGTGTCCTCGCAAACATGAAATGCGCTCAGATTTTGAAAAATAATGAGAAGGACGATCAATGACCTCCAGAGAGGCAACAGACCGATTCATCAATACACATTAACCAGCAGGGTACATAGCTGCAGTTGAGCCTTGATTGCGTGTTTTAGGATTTGTGTGTGTGTCTGTGTGTGTGTGTGTGCACGCTTGTATCTCTCATAGGCTACTTTTGGGGACCAATTTCAGCCTAAAGACAAGGTAATGGGGGACAACTTGTCCAATTGGGAACAAAATCTGTGTCCCCAATAAGGAACACAGATCGGTCAGTGGTCAGTGGGTATGGTTAGTTCTAGGGTAAGTCTCCAGGAAATGAATGCAAGTCTATGTAATGTCCCCAAAAGCTACCAAGGTCACAATGTGTGTGCGTGTGCATGGTCAGGTTGAACTCGGGACAATGACAGTCATCTCTGCATCCAATCGGAAGCCGATTTTGACAGACTGAAAGTAAAAGCAGCTGAAGAACAAACATCTCATTATCACAGCCAGAGCAGCGGTCTGATACAGAAACAAAGTTAAATATAACTGTGTCAGGTCTCTGCTAAAACAAGGCCTCTGTTACTGAGCTAATTGGGTTAGCTAACTGCCAGCTGGCTATCAGACCGCAGAGCAGGCTTTATGTTGTGTTTCAGGGTGTGAGAAACGCGCGTAATATCAGAATGTTAACATTAAAACAAGAAACCAGATTAATTTGAGAAACCAGATTAAGGTGAGACACAGATAACCTGTTTGAAATTCAGGTTTCCTGCAGGTTTCAGTGTTCAGTAAAAGCTTTTCAGTATTTCAGTCCAGACTTTTGCCACGATTTACGGTCAACGTTTTTTCAGCAATAGCCCTACAATGGATTCATATTCTGTTATTGCCTTCTATATGGTTGTTTTCATTGTTAGTGGCGGATTCCGCCATTCCTTCAAGGGATCCAATTTACCTTTATACGCACATCAGACTCACAGGAAACAGAGCAGCGTTAAGGTGCTGCTAATGCAAACCCACCATGTCCTGCCCCTGTTGCCTCACATTAAAAGTGTTAAACTGACAAACCATGGGGTGGTTTTTATTTTGAAGTAGCCACAGGAAATGCTATGCAATTGTCACCAAGATAACTAAAAACACATCATCAAAAAAAACAAAAAAACAAAACATGTTTTTGGTGGTTTTAGATGAAAAGCTGCAGATGACAGGCTCTAAACTGTGGTTTGTGAGAAACAACACTCCTTCATCATGCTCACTATAAAAGGTAAACAACTACTGTGCTGGGCCCAGCATGAAATCAGGCCTCACCGCTTTTTTTTGGTTTTTTGTTGTTGTTTTTTTTAAGAAGAGGTTCATTTCCGTGAAACTGAAGAAACTCCAGCCACTGATGAAGACTCTGAGAAACCTAGTAAGTGGACCATTGGTTGTGATTATTTTGTCAAATAAGAACTATAGCATCAGCCGGCATATGTATATGTGAAAAGCTAAAACTGGCTAATAATATTCGCCTGCCAATGTATCAATTTGGCTTTAATTTCAGTGTATATATATTGATATCACAATATAAATGCCTGTAATACACCCACTTCTACAGCAAACCCTCTGTTCGCCACAATCGTCACTCTCAGTGAAAAAAAAGTGAATAAAAGACTGTAAAAATGAATTTGGAGTTTATTATTAAAGGTGACACAGTGTATTGATCTACGACTCGTTCAGACCGTGTAGCAGTGGTGCTATCAATGGGTGAAATCCAACACTTTTCTATAAATTGGTTTCTTACACCAGGACAATATAAACTGGGGGAATCATAAAGCCATCTTTAAAGGGTTATGTCCAGTACTTCTGGAGTTTACCCATACTAGTGACTGTGGCTGTTTTCACGTCATATTTTTTAAGCAGCCAAGTGGGAAAAAACCATTCACATCAGCCTCCAACTTGTAATTTTAAGTTGGAGATATTGGGATTTTCTGACACCGATGATACTCCTCTCTCACTGGCAGTTACATCAAAATCAAATTCAGCTATGGAATTCAGCTAATTTTATAGGAGCTATACACTGTTTGTTTGTATCTGGTTTCAACTGTTAATGAACTGCTACGAATACATAACTAGGGCTGCAGCTAATTATCTTCTTGATTAATCGATTGATCGTTTGGTCTACGAAATGTCAAAAAATAGTAAAATAAGGAAAAGACCCCAAAGTTACGATCTCTAAATGGTTGTTTTGACCAATCAACAGCACAAAACCCAAAACACATTCAGTTTACTACCATAAGCCAAAGAAAAGAGGCAAATCATTTCATTCGAGAAGCAGGAACCAGCAAAGGTTTGACTGAAACAATTAATTATTATAAAATCAGTCGACCAATTGATTAATCGAGTAATCATGGCAGCTCTGAACATGAAACAACAAAAATTAGCTAATGTACGTTATTTATCTGGTGTGACTACAACGTTATCACTTGAGTTTAACCACCTCAGGATAATGTGTGAACACTCCCAAGTCGGAATATGGGGCGTTTTTCCTGTCCTTCCCGTTCTTGCTGACATTGTGAGGGTGCAGCATGAAAGCCAGAATATCTTGGCGTCCGCTGCTCCAAATTTATTGGAGAATTTATTGGAGAGGCTGCGGAACATTTGCTACTTACCCAGGAAGAAAATGATTCAGCAAAAAAGAGCTGCTTAATGGAAGTGCTAGACTGAATCCCTGGCGTACTCTTAAATGTGACTAAGCACAAATAATGATGCCGATGTAGGACATGATATTACTGATAAAAAAAATATAAATGAAAGACAGCAAACAGTATCTGGACTGAAACTGGACTGACACTAGTCCACCCTAGTTAATTCCAACAGTCAATCATTGTGTGTTTGCCCTCAATCTTGCATTTAGGTTTCACCCAGTTTTTTTTTTTTCTCTCCGTCCCTCCCTCTCTCTCTGCAGTGACAATATAATTACACTTTCTTCATTAAAGTGAGTCATTTCTTGCGTGGAGGACACGACTACGGCTGTCCTCTGATTACTAAATGGAACAGAGCAATGATCTATGGAGCCATTAGGGGAACGGGGTGGAACTAATTTCAATCCTGGAATGGACCGATGGCTGCGAACACACAAACACACACGCACGGAGGGATCAAAAGATGAGACGGCGAGAGAAATAACAAACAGAAGCTTGACGGCCATTTTCTGGCCTCGTACGAGCTCTGACTGAAATCTAAACTGATCGTCTTTCACCATAAAATAATTCGTTTGTCAACCAGAAATGGCTGTTTGTATTAATTGTTATCAGTCTACTCCGATTAACCAACTTCTTTAATAGTTCAGTGATTCCTTTTGGTTATCTATAGATTTTTTTGTTCTTTTTTCAGTTTTTTTAAATCAATCTGCATTATTACTGATTATCCATCGATACACCTTACCCAGAATTATAAGAAATAGTATATAATTCATGGCCTTGCCCGGTTACACTACAGTCACCTGAAGAGCAACCGACCCACACTAAACATAAACAGTGACTTTCTACATGGCGGGTCTCAGCCTGATGTGAAAACATCTGATTTGCAAACAGTAAGACAAATTAAAAGTACGATGTCGTGTCATAGTTCAGCGATAAAATCGTATAACACACACTTGGTCACACTGACCGGCAGTAGAGTAACTGGAGCCGGGGTTTGGTCCAGTTCAGAGGCAGTTTAGCATTTAGCACAAGGGCTGAGAGTGTCAGGGTGTGTAGAAACTAAGCTGAAGAAACAAGACCTGCCTTCAGCTGCTCTGCTCCCCTTTTCTGTCACCCTCCTCTGTTTCCATGACAGTCTAGTTTGCAGTTACGTCATTTTGAGACAAGGTTTGTAAAGGTTCAGGGCCTACCATGCTGTTATCTTATGTTTCCCTGTGTACAATTATGCAGTGAGAAAAATAATCTATTTGAGTGAACGAGGCAAAAATTTGCTCTTCAACCCTAATGAAGGAGTCAAAATTAGATTTTTATGACGCAAGGCACGACAGGGTCACAGGATTAGATAATAATGCAGCACATTCATTTGTTGATACTGTACATTGGTGATGCAAATCGTCAAACAAATTTACAAATCGATCAGATACCAAGAACCAACTTAGACACATTGAACCCGGGAATTTTGGGAGCCCCTGTAGGTCTGGGATCCCTGGGGCCGATTGCCAGCCGCGCCCGGTTGATAAATCAGCATTGCAAATCATTCAACTGAATGAGATTTAAATCACACCACTCTTTTTATTTAGTGGTTCCCAACCCCCGGGCCGTGGACCAGTGCCAGGCTGTGGGACATTTGCTACCGACCCAAGAAGAAAATGATTCAGCAACAAAAGGGGAATAAGAACTTTGATATCCAAACCTTTGAGCTTTTAGTGTTCTTGGCAAAAAACTAAAACTGAATCTAAATTGCTCCAAATCCTTGGCAATAGACTGCATTTTGACTCTTATTAAACTAGGAGTTTTACATTTTGATTCAGTCTGGTTTGATGTGTTGGACACGTCTTACCTTCTATAGGTGACGTTTTCAGGCGGCGGCAGATGCCCTGCACGTCTCCGTACGTGTCCCGTATCTTGTTGACGGCCTCGGCGCTCCGCAGGTCCATCAGGCTCCTCAGATCCGTCATGGCCACCCCAAAGTCCCCATCGTGGTTGCCCTCGGCAACTGAATTCCCCGGAGGGTGGTCCGCTGTGTTGTTGGCCATGTCGGTCCTCTTCACAGAAGCGTAGGTGTTGTTAGTGTAGTTGTTGTTCCTCCGAGTGTCTTTGTTAAACTGACCTAAACGTCGGACTGGGTCGTCGGTTCGGAGGAATTGCGGGTAGTGTACTTCGCACAGGAGGCAGGCAGAGGAGACGAACACTGAGGTTAACTCCTGACCTGGACGTGCATGCTCCTCTCGGTTACCAGGGAAACAGGGGAGTAAACATGTTCCTCTGGGTTATTGCTGAGGAGGAAACAGAAAGAGGCAAACAGGTTTTTATAAACCAGATCCAGACAGGAAACAGTCTGAACAAACAGCAGCCAAACATCACATCATCAGCCGACAGATCGGTTCAGGACTTCCTTTGAATTTTACTAATTAATAGCACAAAGACTAATTGGGTCAATTAGAGGAGACTTTCTCATCTCAGATTATTAAAGGAGTCCCCTGAATCACTGAGGTCATTATGATATAAACTGATTATTGGTTCGCGCTGCTCCTCTGAGGCACATGATTGGATATCTGCTCTCCTTGAACCGTCTGCTCTGAGTTTGTGACCGATGGAGAAACAACAATATACTTTTTTTTTTTTTAAAGTATAATTTCCTATTTTCTCTTGTTTGTGGGTGAGTCACTTTTCATCCTTCCACATCAACCCACAGTGCATCACTGGAAAATTAATCAGTACATCAGTTAACACACAGATCAAAGGTCTAACAGGAAAGAAAATAAAGCAGCGGCGATTATGAAAATAATGAAGAAAAATTAAGTATTTCCTTGGATTGTCACACGGAAATGAGAAATCCCCGGAAGAAAACATATACAACCTCATGTACCCTAAAGTTGAGCCTGCCTGGCAGTTCATCATCCCCTCTGTAACTGGGTAAATCTATAAATCCTCCCTCCTCTGCTCTCACTGTGCGTGCAGGTGCAAAGCCACACGGCAAGCTAAACACACCTCCAATAAAACCCGAACGCAGGAGTTACCCTTTCGATTCATTACCTGCAGCAACTGTAAAAGCATTACTGAATGAGAAGTTCAATTATAGTGATTACAAATCAGAAAAAAGATGAGATGCCATGATCAAGACTAAAGTTGCTGTAAAAATAGTTACAAGGACTCACAGACACTTTGTCCTGCTGATGAAGAACCAGGAGTTGGGACTGAATACACGACAACTCTCCAGTGTGGGATTGTGTGTGTGTGTGTGTGTGTGTGTGTGTGTGTGTGTGTGAGAGAGAGAGAGAGGGAGGGGGAGAGAGCGGGAGTGTGAGAGTGCGTGGCCAAAGTGTGACATTCCAGCCCATCACCATAGATTATGTAAATTCACATCAAAGGCTGTCCTCCATTTTTCACTGTTTAGTGTTCTGTCATGGACACACACACACACACACACACACACACACACACATACACACACACACACACGGCGTCACAGCCTGTTAGAGAAGTACTGCTGTTACCAGTGCTGCTGATACATGTTTGGTCCGAGCAGGGTTCTCCATGGTGGTGGTTTGTAATACAGGTGACAAAGGCAATTGCCTCGGTGAGCGGTTCTCAAACTGGGAGGTGGCACAGAGCCATTTTGAGAGCGCGTCGGATCGAAAGAATCCCAGGCTCTTTTCCGACATGTGAGTACGTCACATCGGTGTCTTCATCAAGCAATTACAGCGATGGCTCTCTGTCATTCAGATATACGGCAGGTTGCTTTGATAAATGTTCCTCACAGCTTCTTTCAGACATGAAAGGACAGTTATGGAGAGAGCCAAAACGCTGTTCGTGCAAAATTTGGCACCTGCTGCACAGAGGGAGCAGCATCCCTGCGGTATCGTTGATTCGAAAAGTTGACTGATCTGAAGTGAGAAGAGTGTTTGCTGTTTTCTCACAGGCTGCATCACTTCTACACCTGTACAATCTAATGCAACAGCACAGCTACAAATATCCATAGCTATATCTTTATGAAGCTCATAATGTTCTGTTTTTGATGACATTGTCAGAAATGTTCAAATTATTATTATTATTATTATTATTATTATTATTATCATCATTATTATTACTACTGTTGAGGTCATAGTCAAAGGTGGTGTTGTACTGGGCCACATTATAATGACGTGCATTATACCTCTCAGTATAATGCAGTGCAGCGCAGTACAACGCCTTCTCTATGAATTCATTGCTAAAACATAGGTTTTAATCAACACCTCTGTGAGACTGTCAACAAAAGCTGTACGTGTGTACAGGGAGTGTATTTTAAGTTTTCATTAATTACCACTGTGAGTTGGACTGTCCTTGAATTCCCATTTGCTCACGTGCTGTATGAATAGTAAGGCGTTTTGCCGGATATTTATTTATTCATCCATGCAGGTGGCATGAAAGCTGAAACAGTAAAATGGCAGACAGTTGGTCTGATGACTATATTCTGTTGTGACTATGCAGCTTTTTTTTTTAATTTAATTTGACTCGTTTTGACCTCGTTTGCCTCGGTTGCGCTGCGTGGAGGAAAAATAAGTCATTTTTATAGACTGATTCGAAATGAAGCGAATCTCCTTAACGATAAAAAAATTGGCTCATTCAGTGTTTCATAGTTTATTTAACTGATTTTATTTTCTTTGAGCATATCAGCTGGTACTTAAGTAAGAAATCACATTACTCGTAGTCAGAAGAACACGACCCGCGCGTCATTTCTCTCTGTCCACATTTAACCTCGTGCTGCTGCAGCCTTTAGTGAGGACATTCGTGTCAGACTTGTGTCACGGTGAAGTGTTACGGAAATGTCACAGGTCGGACCGTGTAAGATTTTCATCGCGACTTTTACATAAAAGCGGCTCAGGTGTTCTACTAAGACATCGGCCTGATCAGTCAGAACATTAGTAGGTGCAGATGAAAGGAGCTTGATTCATGGAACAACAAACACACAACAGAACTCTGATGCTAGAGCGATATCAAGTTTCAAGTTTGCAAGATTTATTGAGACTATTATTACTTATTAAAATTTTTGACAGGTAAATGAATCGATTAGTCGATCAACAAAACAAAAACAAAAAAAAATAATAAAATATTTGCTGTTTTGTTTATTCTCAAATATGAGGATTTGACGTTTTTGTTTTTCACAAATGATAGCGAACTCAATATCTTTGGATTCTGGACCGTTGGTAGGGCAAAACATTTAAAGACGTCGCCTTTTTCTGTGAGAAATTATTATGGGCATTTTTTCAAATTCTCTGGCAATTTACCGACAAAACGATGGATCAATAAGTCGAAAACATAACTGTCAGATTCAGAGCAGCGTAAAAAAAAAAAAAAGTCATTGCATTCTCCACCGAGTCATAGCTCAAATCTGAACACACAGATATGATACATAGGGGTTAAAGTGGGCCAGAACAATCTGTAATGGTGTTCTGGCACCTTTGATTAATCAGTAAATAATCCGATTAGCAGTTTCGTACATAGCTAGAAAAGGCTGGAGAAACTGCGGTGGGATTGCTGGCTTCTGGAAAAGCTGACGCTTAACTGCGTGGCTGGCTGCTAAATAAAGGCTGTAGCTGAGCCCCGTTGCTGGAAAGGCCGGAAAACTAATCTGCATTGTTGGCATAAATTTGTATGAGGGAGTAGATGGAAGTTGTCTGAAGTGAAAAAGGGCTGAAGGATGCAAAACAGCCCATGAAAGGAGTTTATCTGGAAAAAATAAAAAAAAAAAGCAAAATAAAAATTTGCTGACCGGTATTAAGTCTAATTGAATAATAATATATAATACAAATATAATACTGAAACAGTACAAAAAGCCATTTAAAATAGGGCTGCATCTGCCGATTATTTTCTCGATAATCAAATAATCATTTCATCCAAATTGGTCTATAGTGGTCTTTTCCGCCATTTTAGCATGAAAAATTACTTTAACGATTAATCAATTATCAAAATAGTCGGTGATTATTTTTCTGTTGATGGACTATTTGAGAATTTGACTAAAACATAATTAAAAAGGTTATTTATCGTGGGTGCAAACGCGCCAGTGTAGCTGGCAACGTTGTCACTTCCCGTCTCGGCCCTCTCGGAGACCAGAGACAGTGAACCAGCTTGTTTTCTTAGCTAAAAACCCGTAGGAATCCTGAAGCCCGCCTGCCGTCACGCCAGCATTACTCGAAGAAAATCGTGATCTCGTATTGTTTTTTGGCCCTGCGTTTATTTTAATAACACAAGTAGGCTACTTCTTCGTGGACATTGGACGATTGTATGTGTATGATAAAAAGCTGCAATGTAAACTGAGATTTGATCATTTTAGTTCTTTCATTTTTGCTTTTTGTTTATTAAGGCCTATTTAGTTATTATTCTTCGTTTGGGGTACGGTCTGCCTGGGGACAAAGTCTGACCATTTCATTACCGAAAAGGGCATAATTAATTTTTTTAGCCCTACCATAGGCCTGAGACAAAATATTTATTCTGCTGACATTTAGGTATTTCATTGCACTTTTACAACTAATTTGCATGGCCTAGTTTATGTGCATTATCTTGTGTTAAAAAAGTTCTTTTACGTCAGTGTTTGAAATAAAGCTGCTTTTGACTTTCATTGTTAACCACATACAACCCGTTCATGGATAAACATCCTAATAAAGCCGCATTAGATTCAGAAAAAAAGCCGTTATAGCTTATGACTTCATAACTTCTGATCTTGTCTCACAACCATCATGTTTGAGTGAGGGTTATTTTTCATCAAGACAGTTTTCTTAATTTACCGTGTGTGTTTGGATGGATGTTGCGGAGAAGATTCGTTGAGGCGGAAAAAGACTGATAAGACCGCTGTGCAGTGGAAAATATGATATAGTTCCTGATTTCTCATGAAGGTTCCTGGAAAATTGCCATAAGGAATCCATTTCTTGTCAGTTCACGTCCAACTTTCTTCAATTCCCTTTATTTTCTATTTCAAAGAGTCTACTGAATTTTTTAATCTTCCTCATATCAGGTTTCACAGAGTGTTCTATCAATACGTGTGTGTGTGTGTGTGTGTGTGTTATCTTAAACAGACCAGGACAGTTGCCCTCTCTCTCTCTGCTCAGTAATTATCCGTCTGTTCACTGACCATAAGTCGAGTCATTATTACGACAAGACAACAGAGAAATTAAATGAAATAAACTGCCTTCAGATGTTATCACATTCATGCTTGTTGTGCGGTGCTACACAAGTAGTTGGTGATGTCACTGTGACAGAACGTGTTAATTACAGATAATGAGATTACTTAATTATACAGGCTCTAAGAAGAGGAAATTGGCAACTATTTAGTTAGAACGCACCAAATAGGTACGTAATTGTACATGAATTATTCAGATTCACACTAAAGTAACAGAAATGGTTAGTGTGCTCTGATTGTTCATGGAAATCATGATAATACAGTCTGAAAAAACATTAATAATAAAACATTAGGTTTCCAGAGAACTATTAGCAGCCATTTTTTTCATGTCATATCAGGTAAAATAACAGTTTTCTGGCTTCACTTCAAATAGTATTTTGTTTCCCTTTTTTGGATTAAAATTATTTTGCTCTTCTTTTTTTTTTTTTTCCACTGGAAAGCTGAGTCATATCCTTTGAGACAACCCCACTTTTCTAAATGTCACTATATAACCTCAGAGGGAATAGAAATGATAACATGCTGATTGCATAGAGAAGTAACAATTTGTGTACTTGTAAAGAAAACACTGGTTCACTGTCTGAAGTCTGGATCAGTCTTTTCTGTGGTAAGACAAAAAAAAAAAAAGAAATATTTGTCAAAAAAATGACCAGTGTTTTATGTATTTCGTCAGCACAGGAAGAAAATGCAGGTGAAAGCCGGGAAGGATGCCATGGGCTAGAGATGTCCCGGTATCCCAGTTTTAATATAAACCACAGTGAAACATTCTAAAGAAAACAACACCACCAGCTTCTACAATCGTGATTATGGCTGTTTTCAGAGGGCATTGTTCACACAGCACCTTGCTCCTGCCATTAGTCACAAGGGAGCGCCTTTTTTTTTTTTTTTTTTACACAGCAGTGGCTGCGGGACCAGAACAACCAGGCTCCTCGTCTGTCTCAGGCGAGCTACTCTGGCCATGACCTGCTATGCTTGTACTAGCTGGTCTACTAGCTGCTGAAGTGCGGCTCGTTCATCGGGCCTGAGCCGCAACGTTTATTGGGACTGGAGAGGGAGCATGCATTTTACATGAGTAAGAACGAGGAAACCCCCTGCATCCAGATCACACACACACTGTTACTCCTCACAGGTCAGCTTTAACTCTGGCCTTGGTATTTGTTGGTAGGAATGCCGAGATGCTGTGCATACGTTTGAGTGGATCTAGAGGTTTGTAAAAACCCTACATACAGTTGTATGCAAGAGTTTGGGCAAATTACATATTTTGTTGATTTTTGAAGTGAGAAGAAAGAAGTAAATAGAACCCCTGCCACAAATAGATATTTAAACAAAATTGCCTTTCTTCAAATGTTAATACACTGCTACTTTTGTTTCATGAATCCAAAAAATATTTGAAAAATTACACAGTCTAAAGACCAAATTGTTGACAATAAGGTGAGTACAGGTTATCGACGGCGTGCAGGAATTTTTTTGTTCTTTAAAAGCTGTTAAAGCCCCACAGAAATCGGAAAAGACAGAATCTCATCGAATATAAGAGACGCAAACATTCAAAGTCATTTTCAGTCAACTGTCTTAAACCTCAAAACAAACAACCTGCTTTTGTCAATGGTGTTTTGTATGTTTGTTCGTTTGCTGAGTCCAACAGAGCTTCAATATGCAGCTCACAGCTCAGTTATTAAGGTTTGATTCAATCCAAGGCGATCACAGTTTTAAGTAATACAGTCGTATTTTCAGGAAGGTTTTAAGATCGTGATGGTGATAATACCGTTTTTGATATTTTCGGCCAAAATAATTGAAGGATGAAAATTTGATCCTGGCACATCCAGTGGAATTTCACAAATGTAATTCTCTCACACACACACACACACACACACACACACACACACACACACACACACACACATTTATAAATTGTTAACTACAGCACCACACCCATTTCAGTCCAAAGGTAAGCATACTATTTTTAGGCCTTAATGACACACCTTCTGACACACACATTCACCTTTTCTTGCTTGTCATGTGACTGAGCGTATATGTGGATGTTAGGCTATGACGAGCAATTGTTTGATTAGCGTAGACTAGATTAACACACACTCCACCAGCTATGCCACACTGTCACTCAACACTGTGCTTAACCGAAGCATTAGATCATTGAGAGAAAATACGGGTCGCGTGTGTGTGAGAGAGAGAGAGAGAGAGAAAGGAAAATGACTTGTAAAGACAGGAGACAACGCGACAGAGATGAGTTCTGAACTTCATCTCATACTGAAAACGCTTCTTACTGTTTTCACGGTTTTATTTTGGACCATTTTCACACATCACTACAACAAAAGTACAGTGTTCATCAGTTCTCGACAACAGCTGAGCTTTCTTGCTGAAAAACACCAAAATTTTTTAAAAGAGGCTGAGGCTTAGTAGACAGGTGAGTCAGACAGAACAGGTACAACCGGATGGTGATAGGACTGTGATCACCAACATCTGCACTTTTGCAACTGTTTGCACCATGTGATAATCTTGAATTACAAAATATTATGGCAAACGTTTTTGACTATATGACCAAATCGCTTCCGTTAGGGACCGTTTTTGAATATTTCCCTATAATTCTGAAACTCGCTACATGAGAAGTACTGGAGCTGAAACACATAC
The DNA here is from genome assembly GCF_016859285.1 of Xiphias gladius. NCBI lineage: Eukaryota > Metazoa > Chordata > Actinopteri > Istiophoriformes > Xiphiidae > Xiphias > Xiphias gladius. Next base: position 6,550,945 of record NC_053420.1, on the reverse strand, counting down.
AGTACATTTATATCTTCATATATATGCAGATAAATAAAACAAAGTCACACCTACATTTACGAAGGCCTGTCAAGTACATCTAATATGGCCCCTCAAACCGCTTTTGGACGTTGTGCTACAGCTCATGATGGAGTGACTTCCTGTTTACATAGTTTACATAGTTTTGGTGCTATAGATGTTTCCTAGCAACAAATTCACCCATAAGGGTAAAACTTAACTTTAAGTCTCCTTATATAGCATTAATAAACAGTATAAAAGCACTTAATGGTTTATAATACTATAATATATCTGTGCGCAGCTGCAAGGATGTGTGTAAGTTTTTTATTTACAGTATTTGTCAACAATTATAACTTCTCCTATGAAGACATGTTTTTTTATTGTTACAGATGTGTTTTACTATATTGTCATTTATTACCTGTCTATACAACAGCCTCCAATTGTTGGTGCCCACTGGAGGGGTTATAGTTGTTGACATATACATTAATAGACACTTACATCTTCTTACAACAACATTATAGTGCACATTTTTATATACTGCTTATAATTGGTAAATAGGGGGACTTAAAGCAAAGGGTTGCCCACATAACTAAAGTTTTCACTGGCTAAGATCTTAAGTTTAACTGAAACTAGGTAGTTGTTACGAAGAACTGAGGAAGAAGTTTACACACAAAAGTGATACGAATCAGTTACACATCGCTAGCTAACAACCAAGTCCTGGCATGTCTGATCGGATAAGTTCACTTAACATCAGTGACGTTTGTCATTTAATGTCAGTGTCATTTAACCAAGTCCCTGAAAAGACACAAAGAAAGAAAGAAAGAAAGAAAGAAAGAAAGAAAGAAAGAAAGAAAGAAAGAAAGAAAGAAAGAAAGAAAGAAAGAAAGAGAAAAGGAGCGATGAAGACAGATAGAAAGGGTACCTATGTACAAAAGGAGAGAGATGAAACTGACACTTAACCTTGTTTGATAATTCATCCATGTAATTCTGCATTACTCTATGGTTTATTTGTGAAGTGGAACTACACTGCAGACTGAATCAGGCTTGTGCCACAAAATAGGCCAAAAAGAAACCAACAATGAGAGCTCGACAGGAAGTGATGTCAGGACATTTAGCTGTCTCTAAATATAGATGGAGGATCTATGTAACCATAAGACAGAGTTTCAATATGTGTGTGTGTGTGTGTGTGTGTGTGTGTGTGTGTGTGTGTGTGTGTGTGTGTGTGTGTGTGTGTGTGTGTGTGTGTGTGTGTGTTGGTGCAAGAGACAGTGTGTCTGTTCGTTGTCCATCTTATCTGTTTGTTATTGACTCCAGATGAAATTATGCTGCAGCCACCATGTTGCCAGCCACTCAGCTTATGTGTGTGTGTGAGATATGATAAGCCTGTGTGTGTGTGTGTGTGTGTGTGTGTGTGTGTGTGTGTGTGTGTGTGTGTGTGTGTGTGTGTGTGTGTGTGTATGTGTGTGTGTGCAGAAAATTACAGAAAAACAGAAAAGGCCAAGCAGAACACATTGATTCATGTGTGTGTGTGTGTGTGTGGGTGGGTGGGTGAACCAGCAGAGGGGACAGTCTATAGTCCTGGACTTGGTGTCTCTCGATCTGTCTGTGGACACTCTCTCTCTCTGTCTCTCCAAAATCTTATGCTGCTTTTGTTTCCTCACAGGAAACAAAACATTTATAATTTATGCTGACATTATTTGTGTGGTTAACTGAAGCCTTAAAATATTTCACATTTTGTTTTAAGACTAAATCTACAAGCATCCTGTCCCATGTTGTATTAATACGTTGTGGGATGAATGGGGGAGATGGAAATATTCCCGTATTTACGACCTGTGAGTGTTTAATGTCATCAGACAACTCAAGACAGTTGTATGACTGCAGAGTTGGTCGTGCATGATGGCGGATTTTCCATCCATAGTCTCATAAATGTGTTTTCACTGTGGAGCAGAGGCTGGTGGAAAAGTCAAGAGAGAGGAAGACGTTTATCAAATTTTTCTTTCTGTTTTAGCGTTTCATTGTGGACAGAGATGTTTTTGAAAAACACCTGAAAACATAAACATGCAGGCTTTTCACATGTAAACAGTTTTTAAAATAATCTGTCTCAGTGAGGACATGATGTGTTTTTTGGCAGAGTGCACTGTGTATTTGTCAGAATTAATGTGAACAAACCTAAGGAGCAGAATGATTCACACTGATTATCATCACATCCATCATGTTGTTATCATTAGGACATCAGATGTGCATTAACATACAGCAGACTGAGTACAATTTTTACATGTAAAACATTTAATTAAAATTAAATTTTAAACTTTCTGAAGGGAGTTTCATATGTGACAAAGAAAACAGTTATTTTACGTAGGTGGTTGTATTTGTGAGCTGTAAACTAGGACATATTTTCTTTATTGATTGATCCAACTATGTCTTTTAAACGATTAATTATCCTTCAGTCTACAAAAGAAAAGGTTTTCCAGAGTTTTCCTTTGTCCAACCTCCAGTCTAGACTTCTGCCCGACCCAAAGATAGATTTAGTTTACACTCATATAAAAGAGTGAAGCAGAAATACTCAGAATGGAGAAGCTGGTTGGAGTTTTGACAGATAATATTAAAGGTAATGAATCAGTTGTTAAAAAGCATTGCAGATTATTTTTCCTGTTGGTTGGCAAATCAATCAATCATCTTATCAGTTCAGCTCTAAAGGCATTACATGTGACAGCTGTGGTGAAAGCAGCGAGCACCCTTGACTAGGGACTGAATGAACACCCGAAATAGACACGGAGGAAACAAGCACCTATCTGTCAACACCAGACCAAAACAATTCACAGCATGTGTCAGGAGGGGGTCAAAGGTCATCGACCATGAGTCAGCAAACTGCCGGAGAAAGACCGAGCAGGTCATTCACATCCGACACCAGAGGCTACCTTTCCCCTCATATACAACCACCTGTCCTCATGTGACTGAAGTCCATGCCTTTCCTTGAAAAAGGCTGCGGGAAATGGTCGAAAGCCCCGGAAAAGGATAGTAATTATGGCTGTGTCAGCACTTGTGTACCTTTCTGTAGCTGCAGTTCTAAGTGAACTTATAGACCAAAATAAATACCGAACGATCAATGTAGTTCAACATATTCACATATTTCCACTCAGGTTTGTTGTGACTGTCACAGCCCAAAATTAGTTTCCAGTTCTTTTCTGACAAAAAAGAGGGGGGCAGGAAATAGCCCGGGTAGAGTAGTAGACATACAGTGTGCCAGCAGGCCAACAATCTCATTCCACAAAGCTGTAAATTACATAGCTTCTTATAAAACACTTGACCTCCTTTGCTGTCTTTACAGTCACTGCAGCCAATCAGCTTCCCTCCTTCTCTGCTGCTTGGATTAGTGCAACATGCAGTTATAACACAGGAATATATAAACGACATTATTTCCTGGAACAGAGGTCAGTCCCAACCCTTGCGTTAAACTGGCTGGTCACTGTAGGGCCTTATATATATGCGTCAGAGTTCAATACGGCTGAACTCAAAGCGAAGGAGGCAGGGCAATTTGCGTTCTTCAGCTTCAGGAGGGTTAACATGTTGTGGTACTTTTTTGCCCAGAATTCAGGTTGTTTTGAGGTTTTAGTCAACAAACTCTTTTCTAAACAATTTGACTTTCTGTGGTCTCTAATTTTATATTTCAGGTTAACAAAAACCACAGTCCAGCTGCAGTTACTGACATATTTCCGTTTCAGATTATATAGATACAAAAATTAATTGACTGAGGATTTCAAAATCTCTTCTCTCTCTCTCTCTCGCACACACATACACCACACACACCCAGACACACTGCATTAGTTTCAGGTCGTTAAAAAGGTTTGATTTTTCTCTCTTTTCATTATCCTCCATCAGACTCTTCCCCTTGTACGGCTGCTGTTATCCCCCTTCCTCTTCCTCCTCTCTGCTCTCTGCCTCTGCAGACACACCTGCTCTGCATACTAAAGCAGCCTGCACCGCCCTCAGACACACACACACACACACACACACACACACACACACACACACACACACACAGACGGGCTGCTGGCCTCACCCTCCACACAGAGAGGAACTTTTTTTCTTGTTGCACCCAGCAACAGATCACACAGACACAATCCCACTGAATCAAGTCACAGTGACTCCACACAGACATTTCCACATGCAGGGTACGTCAAACAGCCGACACCGAGCCGCAGCATGTTTGGTCTAGACGACGGTGTGTGTGTGTGTGTGTGTGTGTGTGTGTGTGTGTGTGTGTGTGTCTGAGGGAGAGAGTGCCGCAGCATGAGAAAAAGAGTGAGACCAGGAATGCAGGAGACCACACCCATATCTGCAGTCATGTGACCAGGGTGGAAAAAGGAAATCCCCACACTGCAGAGAGAGGAGGCAGAGGTCTGGACTCACTGTGGAGCGACAGACACCCACACAAACACACGCAACTCGAACCCAGGAATCATCTCCACACACACAAACAGACACACACAAACACACAATGCTGTTTGTCTCAGGTCAGTGTGTTAATGATGCTTTCAGATAATGACACAGTATGGCCAGTTCCTGAAGACCATCTTAGAATTCTGAACACACATACGACTCACATACGTTGTCGTGGATAGGCCAGAGAAAAGAGCATTGAGTAATCCGAGTTTGAATGCGTTTTTTGAACATCAGTAGGGGTGTGTTCAGGCCACAGCTGGGTGTTAAGTTGCCTTATAAGTACAACTTTGCCATGTTGAATATCAGCCTCACACTGGGAGGAGGTGTGGGCTCATCTTGATGATAAATCCATTAATGACAGCCTCGCCTTTCTGCTTCTTGATTAGTTGAGGCCCAAACATTACTGGCATCCGTCTGACTGAGCACTGATGAGTTGGTGTCAGCGTTAGTTCAGGGTTCAACTGGTGTCTCAAACACTCTCACTCAAACAGGCCTGATGTTGACTCTACCGTGTTAGTGTGATACAGTTTGAGATCACTCATTGCTGTATGAAAATAAAACGACTCTCCAACAAACATCCGCGAACATACACTGAGGCTGTAAATACGTCTGAAGACCTATCAATGTGCTCCCAGATCAGCAAATATGAGCAGAGATTTGTACGTATGGATCTGTGTGTACAAGTCTTAAAGACCATCTTCAGTGAGGCATGATCAGTAAGACTCACAATATGAACCAGGAGAAACTCTGAGAGTTCAAACCTTCTGATTTAAGTGGGCTTTAACTATTTTTGTGTTTTGCATTCAAAGCACAACAAGCTGAAAAAAAATCCTAAACTCTAAGCAGATGAAAACACCACATCATCGCATCTCTGTGCTGAACTGCTTTTATTTTCTGACCGCAAAAAACACAGAGTTCGGAGGAATATTACCACAGTGGTTTGAGCTTTTTCAGATTTGCGAAAAACAGCAAGTCTGCCTCTGACACACTATCAGCTGCCTTAAAAAGATGCTGATGTGTGACAGAAGGATGGAGATGACATGGATGAACCTGTGGAAACAGAATTTAATCTGTTCAGCGGGAAAGACAAGTGACATACATCTAAAACACTACTATTAAATATATTTTAAAAAGCTCAGCGTGCATTGACCATGAAAGCTGTGTGAAAACACACCAGCACACACACACACCAACACACACACACACACACACACACACACACACACACACACACACACACACACACACACACACAAAATTGTTTCACTATTGGTGGGGACTGGGGACTGACTAATCCATTCCCCTTACCCCCTACCTCAACCTAATCAAAAAAAAAATAAACCCCCAACCCTAACCCCAACCCTAACCTAAACCTAATTCTAACCTGAAACCCTCAAACAGCCCTTTGAAGGTGTTAGGACCTCACAATGATGGTTTCAAACCAATATTTGTCCACACAACCATAGTTTGACGTGTACACACACACACACACACACACACACACACACACACACACACACACACACACACACACACACACACACACACACACACACACACACACACACACACACACACCCTCTATGGCTCCATGCAGAAAGCTCATTCCTGGGATTCCTGACTGACTGGTTGGATGATTGGACACTTTAGACAACCTGAGTGAGGCCCCACATTGTATTGTACTGCTGTGTGTGTGTGTGTGTGTGTGTGTGTGTGTGTGTGTGTGTGTGTGTGTGTGTGTGTGTGCGTGTGTGCATGTAGGTGTGTGTGACAGAGAATGTGTACAGTGTTAATAGTGCATCTCATTACTTTTCTGTGTCAGAGATAAAGCTCAACTATCGTCTGTCTTCATTCCTTCCAGCCAGGTGGCCAAAATCCTATGGTTTTCTGTGCATCTTACCACCTAGAGCTTTTATTTCTTAACACGCCAAGTTACTGCTTCTAAACAGGTTAAAATCTGTCATTTATTGCAACGATGTTAACTCAAGTCCAAATTATACTTTACCCATCCAAGTGGCCACAAGGGTCCATGAGATGTCAATGTTGTCTACCATGTCCACCAAGGTCTGTGTTTACCATCCATATGTAGCCCAAACATCATGACCACATGGACCAACACAACGTACATGTGAACACATTTGGCTATGCCAACAACCAATGTAGAATACTATCAGCGTCTGATTGGGATATTATTGAAAATGATAGTAATTCTATTTTATCATTCAGTGTATATGAGTCAAATAAATCACTGATGTTTCGTGCAACACACTTAACATTATCTGAAGATGAACTCTTTGTTGCACTGCTACAGGTCACAGAATACGGTGCAACATCAGTGGTAAGCTGAGGCCCAGCACGCCTCCTCCTCATCTTATCAAAAATGCCGCAAGTTCGTATTTCAACGTCTGACGGTAGATATTTAAACAAAGAACTTGTCGTTCCCCTCTTTGTCGTGAGAACCCTCCCACAAATATTATATTTTGCAGTTGTTTCATTGACATTGGAACTTTCAATCTGGTCCACCATATTTGTTGAGTTATCACGTGTTTGTTTACATTATTAGTCTTTCTAATCTTTGCTGATGCCTGTAGTGTCACAGAAAGGCAAAAGAGACAGAAAACATCAATGAAAGATTGAATTAGGGATGTGTTGGCCACAGACCTTAACGAATCTGAGTATTTTACCAACTGGGACCTGGATCAGAATGGAACCAGCTATTGGAATCACCCCCAGCTGTGTGTGTGACTGCCTGTTGACAATGAATCCCTGCCATTAGGTGAAGTGAGTGGTCACAGTCAAGGCAGAGAGACAACAAAGTGGAGGGAGAGACACTGCCGCTCAGCTCCCATGGAGATAGTTTAGATTAGAACTAATGATTGTGGGTTTTATTTCAGTTACCAGCTGTTATGATATGACCAGAAGTCCATACGTTGGTCATACGATAACAACTAAATCATCCCTATGACAACTGAGCAAACCCCACCCACTTATGAAGGCCACCAAATGAAGCTGAAAGCGTTGGAAAAAACAGGTAAATTGAATATTTGATCACTAAAAATTAGCTAATTATTTTAGCGGTTATGATTCAAATAGGTCTGGTGCTGCGCTCAAATAACCGAGCAAATCAAAGCTTAGTAGGTGGAGAGCCTGAAAAATGGCCTCAAAATGCAGCTGCACAGGTTGTTGTAGGTCGACTTACAGAAATCCTAAGACATCTCTAACCTTGAATCGACATATTTCTTTGACCAACACAACAAAGGCTGAATTAACTGGTCCTAGTAACCGCTACCACTTCTTACAGCTTCTGCGTCAACTGAAAATGATGTCAACAGCAAACATACGTCAGTCGCCGCACAGACTGATGACTGGAAAGAAAAGAAATACACGTTCAGCCTGATTATCAGCATATAATTGGGTCACAATCTCAGCCATCTCGAGCACGAATAATCTGTAGTTTGTGTGTTTGTCATTAATGACTGTGGCTGATGAGTAGCGGCGTCAGCAGTTGTCAGGTGTTTTCTGGGCTGACCTCACTACCAGAGGACCATGTTTACTGTACGCGCTTCTGAACTCTGCACCAACGAACACTGCGACTTCTCGATACCTGCACACATTAGATCCAACCACTGTAACAGATCTAACCATTTTTAAAAATGTGGGTATTTTTCTGTGAACGCTGGTAAAATGATGAGTGTGCTAGACTTGAGATAGAGTCATCCACATGTACGCTGAGAGTGTGTTTTAACGTTGCGTGTTTATGTGAGTGTATGTGTTTGCGTTCATCTTCAACAGTAAACACTGCTGGAATGATGGTACGGAACCGCTGAAGAGAGCAGAGGTATTGGTGCACTATGTGGCCAAAAGTATACGGACAGCCCTGTTCACATACTGGCGATATCTCACATGGCGTTTTCACAGCAGAAATGTAATAAATGTGCTTTTTGACTGAACGACTGCTCATGGGCTCTAGTAGCCAGCAGACTTACATTATAGTTTTCAAATAGTGTGGCTTTGGTCCAATTTATTCTTCTCTCCCTCATCCTCATCCTACAGCTTCAGAGAAGGGGCGATGGAGGTGTGGTTGGAGGCCAAGAGTCCTCCACAGCTCCATATCCCTCTTCAACTCGTAAGCACTCTTTATTTGATAGTCCACACCTAGTTTTGAGCAATCCAGTCGTATCGAAGGTTATATTTGACTTAGCTAACGGTGACATTACACAAGATAAAGAAGCTGCCACTTCACTATGACTAATAATGCAGTATAAAACGGTATATAAAACAATACTTTGCTTCCAACTTTGAGTCAAAGGTTTGTTTTCGGCCCTTTCTTGTTTCAATATGACTATGCCACCGTGCACAAACCCAAGTCCATGAAGAAATGTTTTTTGGACGCACGCAGTCTGTAGACTGACGGCAAGAAGAATCGCTCCTTCTATTTTGTTGTATTTGGCTGAACAACATGAAAAAGTAAAAAAAAAATGCTGTGTGATACTGCTTTACAAAAATAGAACTATGGATGGGAAATAATCAGTACATACACACGGTGCACAAAACGAGCGTCCAATTTACTTGTCTGCAGACTTGGACAGATGAAGAACTTTACTTCACGCGAACCACTGCAGACCCTTTCGGACATGCTAACGTGGAAACCATGAATTGACCTCAATGCTTCTGGGGCTGAAGGGGAATAAATTCCTGTACCAAGGTTCCAAAGTCTGGTGGAAAACCTGAAACCAGAGGAGTGGAGGCTAGCACCAGGTTAATGTCCATGGTTTTGGAAACAGATGTTGACCTCTATCACACGTGGCTGCAATGTTCATGTTTTCAAATAGCTTTGGTCATTTACTGTGTGATAATGACTCTGCAAAAATTGTGAGCAATTTACTAAGCTCAAGCAAAATGATTTTAAGTATTAGTATTTATAAAAAATAAAATTGCAAAAGACCGCTCCAGGTTGATCTTTCATCCTCTCGTTGTTCTGTAAGGGAACCCTCAGAGTCAAACTATTTACCATGAATCATACATATATTCATGGTCCTCCTCCTATTCCCGCTCTGACCTATGTGCTGTTTGAAGGGGAACTCCTTTGAAGTGCGTCAGCATCTGTGCAATAAAGACACTCCTAACGTGTTCCAACAGCTAACGAGCTCCACAGGGCTGTAAGAGTGGGTCCTGCCTTTGATATGGCACCAGGTGACAGTACCTGCAGCTGGGGTTGGAGCCAGCTGACCTCCTCTGGGCTGCATACTAACAGGTGGAGTCCCGAAACCGAAAACCCTCTGCGGCTTAAATCAAAGGGATTTAGACTGATCATCACTTCTTACTGGAAATCCTGAGGAGTGAGCCATAACTGTTACTGCTATACAGCCATATTAGTACAGCACCATCAGTACGGAGAAAGGTACTGGCCCATTTAACTTCTGTTCTATGAACATTCATGTCAATTGAAGCCTGCAGATGGCTGAATTCAACCATGCATTTCCTGTTTCTGTGTGATCTCTGTCACCTTACCAGCCACAGTCTGTGATCACTCTCCTCAGTATTTATTTTTTTGCTAGAGCAGCTACTTTAAAAGAAAAAAATCAAGGACAAACAAATTTAAACTAACATGGTTCTTTCAAATTAATTTGGACACAACCCCTCGTAACTTAGCCTAAAATACATTGTGGCTGCAGATTTCCCCATTCATTTCTATGAGGAACAGGAAGGGGACATATTTGCTGTGGGTCATGATTTGATCCCGCCTGATCAGTCTGATTGAAATTTATAACTACCCCAAGGTTCTCCAATATCCAGCCAGTTTGAGAGGGGGAGTGGGACTGACCTCTCGTTCAGTGGACATGCATTTTAGGAACACCACCACTGGAGGACAAGGTATAGCCTTTTGCAGTTACACACCAAGAATTTCCATTTTACATTTCAAACATCAAAGAAAAAAGAGAGAAAGTTCAAATTCAAATAAAAAGGGACCACCCCTATTTATGACCCACATCAGAACAAAAACCTAATGTGATGCACATTATTTAGGTTTGGGAGCTTGAGGAATTTCAGTGCATTTTAACAGTCAATATCGTTCTACCTGAGGCAGTTAACGTTACATTAAACATCAAATAAAATGGGCAGAGCACCAACACTTGAGGGCATTTGGAGCAATCTTGTCTGGATTTTAAATTGGACCAACTGAGAAAAGCCTGAAATGGTTTTATATTACAATTACAGAGACCAGAACAAAGCAGATTTGCAGAAGTAAGTGACAGAAAGCCATGGCATGCCAATGAGACATGGAGAATGGCTCTAGCATTTTAGATAACAGCAGTTGTCTGCAGCTCGTTGATAAGCAGGACACACCCAGTGGGACACGCCAGCATTTTCCTCACGAGGTAAATGGTGAAGAAGAAGAAGAAGAAGAAGAAGAAGCTAAAACGTATGACAGCACAGGGCTGCAAACATCCTGACGAGACAGCAAAAAGAGACAACATATCCGACAAGTCAAACTTCACGCCCGGCCCCTTCCTCGTGACGTCAGGGAGTTCATGGCTCAACATGCTATAGATACCAGAGGGGTCAGGATCAGTGGCGTGTAAGGGCTTGACAAGTGCAGAATAAAGTGTGTACAGACATATTCATCAACTTTACATTTCACTTTGCCTCTAAACTTCAGTGTTTCCATGTAAAAAACATGTCAGGTGACCTCGGTGTCATTGTGACATTATATTACAACAGGTATCAGGTGTCACCAGGAGAAGCTTCATTTGTTATGGACAAGTTATTTTGGAACTGATCCAGGTTGACTCCCAACAGTAAAGCTACACTTGCACACTTAACCTCTGAATGCATATGAATGGAATAGAGCAAATAATGACTTTTTTTTTGACATTTTTATTATTTATTAACCTGACAATTATTTTCTCAATTAATAGATAATTCCTTTGGTCTATAAAATGTTGGAAAATTGTGAAACATGTCCATCACAGTTTCCCAGAGTCCAAGCTGACAACATCAAAAATCTTGTGTTACCAAAAACCCAAATCAGAGGATTTTGGCTTTTTTGCTTTAAAAAATGACCTAAACCATTATACAATTATTAAAACGTATGCAACCTAATTTTCTGTCGATCAACTAATCAATTAATCACCAATGAATTTGCTGCAGCTCTAGAATGGAATATCTCCATGAGCATTTTCATCATTATCATGATGGTTCAGACAAATTAGGCGAAGGAAAAATATCCCAATAGCCAGACTAAAGTTCCATTTAGTTTCTCTTCATCATTCGGTCTGACATCATGTTTATGTTTTTGTTTTTTGGTCAAACATAATGGGTGTTTTTACCATGCACTGTACTGGGAGCACTGGGAGCAGTCAGCATGTTCCTGTTCTCAACCAGCGGATCAACGTCTGCGGATGATCAGATTTAAAGTCGCTGTGTTTTTGCTATTTATCGAGAGCGAAGTGTTGAGGTGTCAGGACGGCAATCAGTTTCTTTCCTTCCTCCTTTGCTTTGTTTTATGTTCCATGGCCTGCCATCAGTCTTGCTCTCAGTCCCACCTTTGCGCAGCTGAGTATAAAAAACACACGCACAGAAACACAAAGACCTGGAACCTGAGTCATAAGAGTCTGCAGTCACCACCAACTGCAGCTAACAGCCTGCAGGTTATACACGTTACTGCAGAAGAGCCAACAGATGCACTTATCTCCCCTCTTCACTTAACTTTATTCACACAAATGTCTCCTCGTGTCTTTTGACAATAACTGAAGAGCAGTTATTGTCCGTGAGCGTCTGTTTGTCCACAATGGTCACCAGTTTTCAGTTTGAGTTTGAGCTGTGTCATCGTGAATTTTTAAACGTCAGGCCATGTCAGGCCGTGGCACCCTAGCATGAACAACTGAAGAGCCAGTAAACCAGACGACAACAACTTAACATCAGTCTTATACAGGGCTTCCCACATTGTATTATAGCAGCGGAAATAAGGTAAAATAAACTGCTCCAGTAACATTGAAAGATACTGTTAGACCTTCTTGAAATATAATATCAAGATTCATGGGAAACAAGCAGAGCTGCTACATCAAATATCACCAGAAATCAACTATTCCACGAGTTAGTGAATGAATAGTGTTGCAATGTTGAGAGAGAAGAAAAAACCTTGAGTGTTTTTACAAGTTGAGAAATGTAAAGACAACTGTAGAAATGTGTGAGGAAAAACTTCTCCACCTCTTCTGACCTGTTTACTCCAGGAAACCCTGAAGTGAGTCATATTTCATTATGCACCGATTTAGATGCCACATCGGGCATCTACATAAATATATCAAGAAAGAAATGTTCTCTTCCCTGCTGGCTGAAAAGCAGCAGCCATAACTGAGTGTATCAGACCTCTGTGTAACTGAGGAGATAAAAAAACAAAGTAGGGAGAAATAGTCTGAAGGGGTCAAAACTCCAGCAAGACTTTTAGCATTAAGAACTTTATTGTGGACCATCACATTGATCCTCCATCAACGTGTCAGAAGAGCTAGAACAACAGAGGAGTTAGCAGAGAAAAGGACGTGTTTACACAGGGGTTGGAAAGATTGACTGTTGACTGTGGCCATGTGTGTGTGAGTTTAAAAAGAGTATTAATTATGCAGAGTATAATTAATGAGTCCTGCTAAAAAGAGCAGGAAATACAGCACAGGCTATAAGGAATATATTTAAAGCAGCATTTTTCCTGTCAATTAGTGGAATGAATAAAAGTACCTGTTTAAAAAGGTCTACATCAGAGTATTGGAGTCATTATGACCATTATTCATCAGTACAGTGGAAGTCCATCATCTAGCTCTATCTCAGGAGAGTTCTGGAAGAAGACAGAGAATCCATCTTATTGACTGATTCTGCTGCAGCCTCGCACTGCAGACAGAAACATCTTTTAGTTTAATGTCCTTAAAGTCCAGAAGTCACTCTGAGACGTTCAGGCAGCAGACGCACCGTTGTAACTGTCTGGAGGAACGTCACCAGTGGAACCTCTCTCAGCCTGTCTCCACTGCAGAGACTTATCGAAACATAACATACCCCATCAGCCTATATTTGTTTACAATAATATCTCAAATGGCACCTTTAGAAATATGGAGTTCCTGTATGCAATCTACCCATGGATGTACAGTCAGCTATCACTGGATTAGGTCGATACTGAAGAAAACTTGAAAATGTGATGATTCTCAGGCAAGTTCATGTTTTCTATAATTTCTAAGCAGATTTAGGGATGTTAATGATGGACATTGGAGGTATCTTTGGAAAGTGTAAGTCACACTGAATTAAAAATGTGTCATGTCTGTGTGTTCACATATGGCCAAGTTAGGGTGCTGAGAAGCAGTACTGTAACTTTTGATGCCAATTGCAGCAATTGGGCTGTAAGGAAGTGCCTCCATGAAGCAACTGTTTATCATGTTGGTAATTGGGCCAAATTTGCTGGACAAACTATAACAACTAACGTCCTGTTTCCCACATCCCCTTTACCTGTCCCTTTCACCTCACACAGTATCTTTACCTCACGTCTCTCCCTTTCCACCCTGTCTTCATCTCTTCAGTTTGAAAACCTCTGGTACATGTACCCATTTTCTCCAAATCGGCTAATTTGCCACTGTTCTCCGCCTGCTTTGAGAGTGAGTTCTTAGAACTAAATTTGGGCCCTGCTCAGGAGGTGATAGTTAACCCATGTTCCAGCTACTGTCATGGGTTGGTGGCACTGGTGTCAATCATGATTCATCAGATAGTCTGACCTGGGATCTTTGTTGCATGTCATTTCCCGTGTCTACTTAATGTGCAAGACAGTTGACCAAGACTTATAAAAGCCCTGCACCAGATGCAAGGTTGTCATTGTTATGCATTTACACAAAATACAGGTAACCATGTACAGCTATGAACTATCAGTACCAGATGCTTAGATAAAGCAGAGCAGCGAGATCCAGTTTAATACTAAATTTCAGCACAGGTAGAGCAGAAAACTCAGCACACCAATTCATCTGTTCCTGCTGTTTGTTTTTAGGCAATGGTGGGAACAATGTCATCTGGTAACTAATGACATGATGATTCAGCCCAGCAGGTGATTGAGTGACGGATCACATTGTACGTTCACTTCCCAGATGTTAATCAGAGCAGCACTTTGCAATGTTGGGAAAAGAAAGCCTAATATTTTGGGGGCATTTAATGCATTTATAAAAAAATAAAGAGATGACAGGAAATGAGGACAGGCAGAGGTGGGGAACGATATGCTACAAAGATCCCAGGTCAGACTCAAATCAGGGACGTTGTGGTTCATGGTCAGTGCCTTAAATCCCTGGGCCACCAGGCACCCTGTCACTACAGCATTTGTTCAGCTTTGGTCACAACACCCTGTTGTCTGGGAACCATTGGGACGGTCTCTCCCACTGCTGCACTTTTAATGATGTACATTTGAAATGTTCCTGTTTGTAAAATACAGTAGAAACAAGGAAGATTTTTACTGGGGTCTGCACCAAACAAGCTTGTTCCCTTACGTCTGGAGAATATGATTTTTAGACCAGGGACTCTCTGTAGCACCTAAAGGCTTCATTTATAATGGTATGCTGTGAAACATTTTACCTTTAATCAAAAAACTGCAGCTCTTATGATTTGGATATTGCACTTGGCCATATTGCGATTTCGATAATATTTCAATTTATTGTTCAGCCCTAATGTATTCTTTGATATGGCATAACAAAACCAAAAAACCTAATCTGACTATTAGTCAACTACTACATTCTTGAGTCCTAAACCGCTCCACTTTGCAAAAAATTTGTTAGGACATTTTTTCCCCCCTATTGTGCAGAGAAACAACCCCAATAGCCATCAGCCTCTTCCAGTCCTCAGCAGTGAGACAGCACATTACTCAGCCTCAGATGACTGTTGGTGAAGCATCTTGTGACTGAGAGCAGAGTGGAAAAAAAGCTTCACAGTCTGCTGTTTGTTGGGCTGAAAACCACTGGGACAATGTGACACCGAACATTCCTGGGTTTCATGAAAAAGTAACTGTTCAAGCAGACAGAGTGAAGAGAGAATCTGAATGCAGAAAACACAAGCCGCCATTCATTTCAATGGGTTGGAGGAGTTTATCTCACAGTCCAATCGGAGAGCAGGAAGATTGTTTGGAGGAATGTGATGTGAGGAGTCAGTCATCAGTTTCTGTATTAGTATGAGGATCTACAGCAAGTACATCATAAAGACAGCATGTGTCAGATGGTATCAACCAGAGCTGTGCAGGGGGTACCTATTCTAAGTGCTGGTTATGGAAAAAAAAAAAAAACAACAAAAAATTGATTTACAGGTAAAAATGAACAGGATGCAGCTGGCCATGGGCACATAGGAAAAAAAAAGAAAAGAAAGTAATGTTTTGGTGTTCATCAGCAGAGGTAAATTTCATATAGTAGATTTAGACATTTTCTGCACTCTTTGTCGGAAAGTCATTTTGAAACTTTGCATGGATGAAATAAATTTTAGCGCCCGACCGATATATCAGTGCATCAGTAATAGATTAATCCACTTGTTGTTTGAGCATTACATTTAATTTGATTTCTCCTTTCAGCACTTAAGCACCAACTGCCACCTAACTGCCACAGAAATACATTTTCAGAGCTAAACATTCTTTTATCCAAAGCCGCATACATTTGTCTCAATACCAACACAGACATCAGGAGAAATCTGGGGTTCACTGTCTGGCTCTGGGCAATATTGTCCTAGATATTATGTTTAAATACAACAAATTTGCCACACCAAATGTGCTTTGTAGGAAATGTCGTTGCGACCAGATTAAGTTTTCTATTACCGTGATGAGGATTGCTGTTGATTTACGTACAAGTCGCAAATATGCTGATACTGAACGTGTCAGTAAAATGTTCACGGACAACACATTTGTTTTCCACCAAAATATCTGACCTTGCAGAACAATATCCACCATCCAATATCCAATATTGTAGTGACTAAAGGAGTATTAAACGTTTTTATGGTTATGTTTAGACACTCACAAGTTAAAGTTGGGGAAAGATCCTGGTCTGGTTTAACACAGAAAAAGTTCACAGTGACTTCAGACACAACGTGTTTATTTACATTTAACCAAAACCACGATCTTTCCCTTACCTAAACCAAAGCGCTTTTGTTGTCTAAACCTAAGCACAGACGGGGCTGTGGATGCAAATCCCCGGTCTCTGATCTGATAGTTGTGTGCTTTGTACGCCCGCCATCCACCTCAACCACCTCCTGGCAACTCTGCTGCAACGCTGCATCTGAACATAATCCAACCAGGTCACTTTGACACCAAAAGGTATTGTGAAAACAGTTTAGCAGTATATGAACGTTATTTCTAGGAAAAAGGGTTGCTCAGGGACACTGCAACACCTAGACACGAGGTGCTGGGGCTCAAACCACCAACCCTGCAACCTACCGACTACCTGTTCTACCACCTTAGCTACAGCCGCCATTTTCACCAGAACATTTTAGTCTGGACACATAACACCATTTCTACCTTTTCTAGCTCCCCACATGCTGATTTAAGCAGAACACAACAATATGACACATTCAAAGGTCACATGAAAACATGCATGTGTGTGAAGCCATGCATGATTGGACACACGGCTCTCATGTGCCTCTCCTTCACCCTCTAATGCTCTTTTTTTTTTTTCTTCGGGTGAACTTTGAAATGAAAAGCCACCTCAGTTTCATTGAGCACATGATCTCACAGAGCTGAGGCCAAAGGCTCTCTGACTGTACTGAGAGTCAAACAGAATAACAGGTCAGAAGAACAAACCTCCAGATCTGATTCTGGCCCTCAGAGTCAGAAGTCACTGAGTTATAATGACCATCAGCGTTCAGGAAAATCAAGCGAAACAGCGGAGAACAATATTTTTGTACCAAAGTTGAGGTTTTTCAAAACAGCAGAGGAGCAAGCAGGTCCCTGTTCCTCTCTGATGTTTTTTGTTTTGTTATAACACATTTCATCTTTTCAGTGTCTTGGCTCCGAGAGCAAAGTGTGTGTTAAGATCTGACTTGTGTGTTTCTGTGTGTACACACCGTGATGAATGGCTGCATGCTGACTGTTCAGTCACCCTGGCCAAACAGAGCCACGCCCAGTGTCTACAACACAAACACTGCATTCCACCGACCCTGCTCTCGCTGCACAGACCACAGACCAGGACCAGGAATGAGATCTGAGTAGGACTGAGACCTGGTAGACAGAGGTAGTGTGTCTGTCGCAGAGTTCCCTGTTGCCAGCTAGGCAGCACACTGAGGGGAGGACAGAAAACAAACCGCAGCAGGGACTCTCTGCAGCGTCGGCAGTCTGAACAGGAACCAGGACTGAATGGCAGCAGGGTTTCCCCACAGAACTTTTTGACCACTTTTGGCAATGTTTTAAAATCATGTAGGAACGCCTGAACAACAGTCAAACTCTTTAAATAAACAGCATATATGGTATTTATTTTTAACAATGTTACAAGGTTTCCAACGCATCTGAAATGTACTTGGGGGGTGAGGAGGTTCCCTGAAAAATACATAATACTTTAAAAATCAGTCAGCATTAGGGATGTGTATCTCCCCTTGTCTTCAATACGTATCTAAACGCATGATCCATTAGCCGATACCAAAACAACAGATTCATTTGCAACTATACAATACACTGGGATTCAGAGTAGATTTGATAATATTGGATATTATTAATATTGATTAAGCTCTGATTCAATAAGATAAGATTTACTCTTGTTCATAAATGAAACTGTGTTGTGTTGAGTAACTTTTTAACCAGTCTCCCAGGAGGAGGATGTTTTCAATAAAATGCTAAATGGTCAGTATCATCCATCATAATTTGGTAGACACTTTATGACATCAGTTATTGCCTCTAAACCAGAGGAGATGGGGCCAGGAGGGAGTAAAATAAGCTGATAATGCGAGCAAGACTCATTTTGGGTTGACTTTTATTGTCTGTAACTTTACTGTCATTGCACGTCACTTTTTTTAGGGGATTTTTTGAGGTTTGTGGATCGAAATGCAGATTTTAATGACACCCTGGCCTGAATTTTATACAGCATTTGGGTCAGATCTGTGGTTGTGTCTCAATGTATCATCATCTCATTATCAATGTGTTTACTAGATGATAGCTTAAAACAATCGCCTGGCCTTTCTTGTGTGATGCTGAATCACTGCTGGTTTATATTTCATAAAAATTTAATAATTTCTTCTGATATTGACGTAGATGCGGTTTATTTAAGGTGGGGTGGGGCACTTACACTGTAAAACACTGTGGGAAACCCTGAGAGATAGGTTACTGTTAGATATATAGAAGACAAAGAAATCACTCTGTCCACTGTCTAAAGTCGTGACACACACACACACACACACGCACACACAAACACACACTCAGCCCTTGTTGGCTTTGTGAATAGGGAAGTGAAATCCTGACTGTTGCCAACACAACATGAGGAAACCATCAAGCCTCCACTTCCTTTTGGCTCTCCATCCGCCCTCCATCTGCTCACTTCCTCCTCTGACCAACGCCTTTTACTGACTGTCTCTGAGTGGACACAATCACTGGCTCGCACGTGAACGCAACAACAAACACAAACACAAACACAAACACACACACACACACACACACACACACACACACATCCCTACAGTCTATGAGAAACCCCAAACTCATAGACTGTAAAAAACATCACTGAGTACAAGTCTTAGTGGGACTTGGTCCTGCCCGTGAATAATGTGTGTCTTTATGTCTTTATGTGTTCCGATCTCATGTTTTTCAATCTTTTCTGACACAAATAAAATAAAAGAAATAGTCAGCAATTTCGCTCATTTTCCGCGATGTAGCAGGGTTGGGCAATATGGCGATTTTCCCCGTGAGGTAATATAAATTTCTCAGCTATCAGATTTTGCAACACATTTCACACTGTTGTATCCTTCCCTTTAACATCTCTTAGTGTATCAGGTCATTGTAGACACTGTTAGAAATCAATGAGCAGGACTACTCAATGGTGATATTGGAATTTTATGTAGTTTTTGGAATAATGTGACAATGTGCTTTGAAATGTCAACTTTTAATTTGCTGGATGACTCATCATTTTCCCAGTTGAATTTACAGGAAATTTAATTTTTTTTAAATGATTTTTAAAAAATTATATATATCACAATATATGCTGATCTAAAATTGCATATAGTTTTATCCATAATGCCTCCTAAAATGTAGAAACCGTGATTTGATGATGAAAGATGTTCATCTCCAATTTTTCTTATCCTGTTTGGACATGATTGACAATGTTTGGACCACGGACGGTCTTCTCCGAGTAAAGGTGGGATTTTGAGAACACCTTTATATACAGACAGTTTGCGATGATCACCAATAAACTAACATTGAGGACAGTGTGCCCAGCCTTTAATGCTCAGGAGTGCTCATCGAAAACCACAGGAATGACACAACACTAAAGAGCAACATGAAATGTAAAGAGAGAGAGAGATTTAGATTAAAACCACTTAGAATTCTTATAAAAATGTAAGTTTAGACATTGATGAAATAATATACCACTATTTGAGTCGGTTCACTTGCAGCTCTGCACTGTGTGTTTCAATCCTGGCAGCTTGTTGGTAAAAAGCTCTCTGTTCTCTGATACACTCTTTCTCCTGCAGCATTCCTCTCTTTACTCTTTCATCTTTATCAGTTGTTAACATGCTGCAGAGGGATACCCAGTAAGCTGCCAGCATTTAACACACACACACAAACACGGTGGACTACAGAGTCTGCAGGAACATCGATCCAACAGCTGCTCAGTCCTTGAGCTGAGTCAGTTCACTGCAGTCTGTTTAATATATGATATATAACATTGAACGATTGGGGACTTTCAGTCAGCGAGCAGTTGCTGTCGCTGCCTCCACTGCTTCTGATGTAAACATGACGCTGAGTGTGCCAATGAGGTAGCCTCCCTCTCTTATCATGCCACTGCCACTTTCGTTGATAACTTTGTCGCTGCCATCTGAGTTGATGGAGGTTAAACTTTCGAACTTGCTGTGGGACCATGGCAACCACAGAAATCATACAGAGGAAAATGAAGCAGGAGTTGATTTTACTGGTGTCTGAGTTCTCTGATTACTAGTATATACCTCTTCAGAAGCAGAGAATAAACAGATCCATCAACAAAAACATCGGATTCATGGTTTGATTATGCAAGCGGAATCGATTAACAGTTTATTATTTAGCTAAACTTGCTATATTAATGATTTCATATAACCATTTCCTCTACTTTAGGCCCGCTCTGTTTGGCTACGTGAACAGATTACTGAAGGTGAATAATAGCAGTTTGCAGCATATGGCACAGGTCGTTTGCAGGATATAAGGTGGCCACGCAGAGTTTTGCCCTGCTGCCACCTAATCAATGAACATAAGACTGACATGGTGAGGTGGCAATGTTAAACTGGATTTATACTTTGCACAAGGGGTTCAATTTACAATGTGATTTACAGTTCAGCGTTGGACTTCACCCACTGATATGGCCACCATGACACTGGAAAGTTCTATGATATGTGATTAGTCTGTTTAATTATATTCCCCGCAGTATATACAGTCTTATGTTCACTATGTGATACAAGGAAGGTCCACCATGTTTAAGTCCCGAATATGTTCCAGACTGTTAAGTTGTTTTTTTCACTGTGATCAAGAGTGGTGAGCAGAAGGTTTGCAGTGGAGAACCCCTTGCTAGATGAGCCCTAACATGCCTCATGTTGTATTCATGCTGACCAATAACTGCCAGAATCAGAAATTTAGAGGAGAACACACAGTCAATCACAGTTCTTGTGGTCCCCAAGTGGGATCTCTGTAGCCGCCGTAGCTCCCATCTACTGTTACATTTTTTAAGAGGGGCACTTCAGCTACAGCGGCTACTTACATAGGCTCCAAAACTACAGCGTGTAATGCACAAGTATAAATCCAGCCTAACAGCTTGCTGTTTGAAAGCACATTTGCTGACATTGGAACACTGAGACTTTGAGAGACTCTGAGAGACTCTGAGATTTCTCAGGTTTAATTTGGAGTACCCTAAAACATGCATTTATATCTGGTTATTTTATCCATAAACTGTTTCTCTCTCTCTTTTATAATATATATATATATATATATATATATATATATATATATAAAAGTAATATATATATATATATATATATATATATATATAAAAACTGAATTCTGATTCAGTTTGCATTCAGCTCCCAGTTCCCCAAAATATCCGGATCTGTTAAGCTCCAATGCTAATCTTTTATCAAACTTTTTATCTCTACTCACTATAGTATTAGCAAAGAGCAATGTACATTCTAGGTAGCAGCTTGTCATTTTTAGCCAGCGGTGACCGTCGCTTTCCTTGTCACTGGCAGCCGATTTAATCAGCAGTAGATTATTAATGTTAATTAAATAACGGATAAGATAAATTTTAGGTTGGTGGTTAACATTCCTTCTGCAGCTGGTGTCTGTACTCAAAAAGAAAGGACTTTATAGCACCACTCTATAACCATGATGGTATTTGTCAATTTCAGGAGAATCCCTCAGTTAAACTTTTGTGCATATGACAGTGGTTTTCATTTACAATGTTATAGCTGTGAATCAGGACCTAAAGTATTTGGATTCCGATAATCAATCAAAATTCCATATCTACTGCTGCTCATCTTGTTTTCAGGTTAGAGCTACAGGTTGTCACCATTAATTAGGCTACCAATAAAAACTCCAATGTGTCTGGTTTCTACGCCAACAAAGGAGCCTGCAAAACAAAACTCAATCTTTTGAGTTTTAGTTATTAATTACTGTAGTTAATTGCCAATGATGAAAGCTGAACCTAACTAGATTTGTTAAAATGTTATTGAACACCAACCCTCGTCAACACACAAATGCCGCAAGTGTAGGTAGAGAGAGAGAGAGAGAGACTTTGATTCGGTTCATGCTTTTTAAAAAGTCTTAAGGAAGATGCTGTTGTTGAATGTCCATCCCACAACTCAAGCCGTCCTGTCTGTCACACACAAACACGAACTCCCACATTCCCACCCACAGAACAGAGAGAGAGATGTTATGTAAGCATGTGTCAGGAGGACACTCTCAGATGGTCCAGTTACAATCCCCAATCCTGCTGACACCTCCTCAAACATCTGTGTGAATATTCCCCAAAGGCAATTGCAGAGTGGACCCGGAGCAATGAGGGGTCCCCTTGACAATCATTACCACTGAGGAGGCTGACAACACAACAATGGGAATCCATTATGGTCTCTCGTCTTGGAGTCCATTATTCCCTTCTATCATTTCCACTGACCAGATGGGCAAATGTCAGGTGTGTTTGAATCCACCTCCATGCTTTAAAGTGTGTTTGTTGTCAGTTTTAATCCATGGGTAGGTTAGTTTCACCAGTCAGTTAACTGCTAAATGAGCCTGAAGCATCATTGCTGTTGCTATGGTTACCTGCACTTTAACATACTGTACGTCATGCAGAACTGAACAGGTCAGAAAATTTCATGTGTGGCACATTTGGCTGGTGTATGTGAGATGGCGTGAAAGGAAGACCAGTCTGAATTTGTCAAACCACTCGGCCTTGGGTTGGGCCGCAGACTTCTGATACTTAAAGCCAGCCTGCCAGCCAATCAGAAATCAGAAATCAATTTTCCTTGGTCATAATATACACTAAATTCACAAATGGAAGAACTAAGAGCCCTTAAAGCACTAATTCCATCAGTAGGGTTTCACCTTTTAAGGTAAATACTCTTTTACTAAAAAATGTATTCTATTCACTTTTACTTCACTTTTTTCTAAATCTGTTAAGCTACCATCAATGAACCCAAACACTACCTGCAGGTGTTTCACATTAAAATAACACTTTAAACTCTTTTTATAATACTTGATAATATTTATTCACAAAGTACAGAATATCTTTCGAAGGGGTGTCTAACATGACTTGCATTAAAAACAGGAAGCACATCTGGAATATCCTGCTTAGCCTGCTGCCACCGCAACCCAACTCCAAATAAGCAGAAGAAAAAGAATGAATGAATGAACGAAAGAATGCATTAAAAACCTACCAGGAAAAGAAGGGATTATGCCACATCTGTGGAAGTGTTGAGTTTCATTTCAGTTTACTACCAAATTAAGAAACAGCAAAGTAGGAGTGAATGGAAATCATTTATGAATGAGAACAGTATTTGTGTTAAAAGAGAAGTGTTTCCAGCTGAGAGGTGAGTATGACATGACTGTTGTTGTACAACAAGTAAACACGGAGAAAGTGTTGAGTTTGCATCAATAAGTAATTAAAACAGGAGTAGATTAGAAATGGAGAGGCTTCTCACTAAAGTATGATCGAGTACATTTTTAAAACAGGGGAAATTAAAAATCAGTGCCTATCTCTAACGTTAGCCTGTTTCTAATAAAGACCTGTGATGGAGATAAAATAAGAAATTAAACCTGTTGATACCGATGTTACACAAACCCTTACATGATCCTGCAGTGTACCATAAACACTTTGTTTAAGGATTTAGGATTAATCAATTAACAGACAGAATTAACTGATAATGATCATAGCCATTAGTTGCAGCTATGATAAGCATCATCTCATATGACATGTCTCCATGTCCACAGTCGATCGTGTTAGAAATTTTATTCATATTTTAATAGTTACGTTTCTGTTTAATTCTTGTTTGTTGCATATTTTGTGTTGTTATCTGTCTGTTTTTTGTCTGTAACTCATCTTGGCCAGGAGACTCTTGAAAAAAAAGCAAGGCTTTCCAGGTTAAATTTAAAAATTAATAACAAATAAAAACATTGCACACAGCTGTACTCCTGCAGTTTCTCCATTACAGTGGGGTGAACTCTTTTTCTGCCAACAGAATTATAAAATAATTATAAAGGACAAAAGCCCCTCTTATAACCACAAACACTGAGGTTCTGCTGAGGAGGGACCATCCATATCTAAAATATAGGACTGAGCATCTCACAGCTGCACTGCGTCCATTAATAATTGATGTGGACTTACATAAGAGACAAAGTGTGCGCTGCTGGATCTGGTTCACGGGCAGGGATTCCGTCTGCGGAGGGGTTTCCACATTTCACTGAATTTTAAAAACCTCCATCCACATCAGTGTAACGGACGGTGTGCTCGGTCGCTTTCTTTTGTCCCTGCTGTGAATGATACCATGCTCTGGCTGCTACAGGAGCATGAGGATCTGCAGGTGTAGGACTGAATGGTGCTGTCACAGTCATGGTGTCCAACAGACTAGGGTTGGGCAAAATGACGATATAACAGTGAGGCTGTGCACATTTGTCAGCCGTCACAGATTTTGCCGTAACATTTATACTAAATTATCTATCTTTTTAATGTCCATATAGCAATATTGGATTTACTGGATTTTTGGATTGCTTTGATTAAGTACTAGGATTTTACAGGTATTTAATTAATTGGAAAAACCACATTTCCAGAAAATGTACTGTATCTTAATATATATTAATGTTTAGGCTGCAACTAATGATTATTTCAGTTATCAATAAATCAGCATTTTATTTTCTTGATTAATCAATTAATCGTTTAGTCTACAAAAAGTCAGAAAATAGAAAAAAAAAATGTCCATCGCAATCATCCAGATCTAGGGTCCAAGCTGATGTCACGATTGCTGTAAATTAATTTCCTGTCAAACACCTATGTCTTTAAGCTCTAATTCATATCACTGTATGAAATGATGCATAAATGTGATGGATCCTTATTACCTACCCCTCATTCAGGCAATTCTGTAATTAGCTACTGAATTTTACAAAGTGTTTATTCACTGCAGACGTAAAATTTCAAGCTCAAGCTCTTCAGATGTAAAACATGAAATTTTTCCTCAGGACTCGTGTATAAAAAAACTGTCAGAAAAAACGTAAAAGCAACATGGCAAAAACCCGAGGGCAATAAAAGATCAGAGTTTGTTCAAGTGCATCTAACAGATTCAAAATAAAAAATGACAAGGTACTATTATTATACTTTGGTTTTTGTAAATGGTCCCTGATACCTACATGTAAGACAAAAATTCATACTGTCAGACTGTAAACAGCAACATGAGCATCACAGTTCAACAGTTAAACCACCATAAAATTACACAAGACTCCAACAGTTCAGCAGTGAGAGAGGAAACTGGTCTTCTGCCTCGGGGTGACTCAGATCATTCTGATCTGTAAATCAGGCCCCAGAGGGTTTGGACTCGATCCGGGGTCTGAAGAACTGGATCACTGACATCAAAGTAACACACTTGTTTGCAGCCTGATTGTCAGTGTAGCAGGTCGGTCTGAGGTGCCAACATTTCAAACCCACTTTCCCTAACAACCACATACGCATTAAAAACACAGCTAGGGTTCATGTGCTTTAGTTCCATGTGGTGCATTTGGTAGCTGGATAACAACAAAACATCTCCATCTGCAGTGATGAACAGCAGGTGAAACACAAGAACATCCATGATAGGCTGACTGGACATTTCAACAACCAGACAGACACCGAAATAAACACTAGACCTTAATCATCTCCATTTTTCTGCTTGTTTCTGAAAAACACTTTCGGGGGAAATGTAGGAACATCACTGCTATTCAATGAAGTTGAGAAAAAAAAAACACCTGATACAACACTTTAGAAAAGATTAAACGTCATTAATGCTCAGTGGGGAGAGCAGTTTGATCATCCACAAAGAAAAGACCATTTAAAAATCAAAATAAAACCTTCTTCAGTAAAGAATCTGACTGATCTCTATAAATAAACCACAATTAGATATCAGATCTATTCTTCTTTTTGCTGCTGAAGGAGCCTCTACCTCCTGCAGGACGTTAACAGGACAGACACACTGAGTCAGCATCCATCTGATCCTGTGGTCATCAGGACCGCAGCAGCCGCTTCTGACACAGACAGAGCAGTCATCTGTCTGTAGGTAAACCCGACTGTGTCCTCAGCTGGGAGGAGGTCACGGTTGAGGTTGGAAAGACAATATTCATCGGAGTGAATTATTATCAGACAATATTCATTAGGATAATATCAGACGCAGGCCATAGCCAGCACCATCCATCCAATTATTATCTATACCTATCCATTATCCTGTTAGGCTATCACCGAGTTCACCTGGACAGGTTGCCAGTCTATCACAGAGCGGACTTGTATAGCATAAAACTGTCATATAAAAACTGGTATTCAAATTATGGTTGAGTCTCAAATGACAGCCCAGGGTGTGGCCAGCACCGACAAATACTGGCCTGGTGAAAAAACATTCAAGGGTGGAATTACCTGCAGCCAACTAAATGCTTCACATGGTAGATTCAGTATGACACACACTTTGACAGCAGCAATACCTCAGCATACACTCAACATGTCCTGCAGTTCTCCAACCTGAAGTCCCACATAGGTCGTTTGTCTCCTGTGTTACAGTTCAGTGTTTTCATCCACCCCTACCTCATCCATACACGGACTTTGTCGCTCTATTGCAACGTCACCTGACGTCCTCCTTTGCTCCCGACATAGTTACTACGGCCACTACAAGTCTCTGTCCCTTTAACATAAACATGTCGTTTTGGGGCATTTGCTGAAACGACTGGTCCTCTTTCACACAACCAATAGATGTTGCTTAACAATAAAATGTAACTATGCGTCATAACAAGCCACTCGCACAAACAGCCTATGGGGCCTTTTTTTTCTATGGGAGGAAAGTCTCAATTTTACCATTGAGCTGGAAAGCTGAAGAGCCTGGAGTGAAAACCACACCCATCCAACACAAAACAGCACTACGCCAGTCTCCTTTTGGTTTTGGAGCACACCCACTCATCACTTATGATTGTAACTGGAAACATTTATATGCTAACATCAGGAATTTTCCCACAGTGTGGTATGCTGGAATCAGTCTAATCCAGGCTGTAGGTAAGCAAACGTACATGGGTCTCGTTCGTAGCATGTTCGTGTCTGTGTTTATTTTATACTTGGGTATAACGTACACGTCCGCTAGGAAGCAGTGTCACGTTTGGCAAACCGCAATGTATAGAAAACGTCGAAGAAATCAGGAAACACAAATCAATTTCACCCGGAGGGCAGTATAAATAAACCACTACATCTGTGAGACAAACAAGAAAGAGTTTGGATTAATCAGAGTAATCGCACATGTCAGTAATAGGACGGGCAACAATATTTAGTGCCTTATAAGAGGAATTTAGTTTACTTTGCTCTGCTAGAAGCTCAATTGTGGCAGTACTCTGCTGAAAAGTGCATGCAAACTCTGAAAGAAAAAATATACAGAAAGCGTCACGACACGATGCTGGATCTAACAGTCCGTTCGCTTGACATGCAGGTCCAAAACCCCGCGTTGTTCTTTTCGTAGGTTCGCAAGGACGTTTATGCGTATCTCGATGGAAGCAGAATTCTAGCTTTATCTGCAGCACTGCAATACAAGTATTTTCATTATCAATTACTCTGGTCATTATTTCCGCAACTAATTGAGTACTCAAACAAAGATGTCAAATATAGTTTAAGTAGAGCACTAGGTGATGCCGTTAAACTAATGTCTTGTTTGTTTTGACCTACAGTCCAAAGCCCAAGGATATTCAGTTTACAGTGATATAAAAGTGAAAAAAGCAGCAAATCCTCACACTGGAGAAGTTGGAACTGGTGAATCTTTGGGATTTTTGCTTGAAAAATGACTTTTACAATGAACTGATTGTTGCCAATTATTTTTCTGTCAATCAACTAATGGTTAATCAACTAATCTTTTCAGCTCTAGTTAACTCAGCCGTGGACCACCTCGCCTCCAGTAAAGACCCCCTCTGCTAACTTCATTAAAAAAAAAAATCAATATACTTTCATTAAAATTAAACTGTTAACCTTCAGGGAACTAAAACAGAGGAGCCATTTCACAGAGCAACCGCCATCAGTTTAGCTGCTGTTCAGGTCGTCATCTATCAACTAATTATAACACGAGACAAGATGCATCAAGATTTGGGTGCCAGACCACCTCAGCTGAACCACTTCATGAAGGGAACCCCTGTCATAGGATTGTGCAAAATTTTAATACACTGTCCTGTGAAGAAACTTGCACATTGAAAATCACTTGTACTGATCTGATTAAAATCCATCTCTGAATTTTACCCGATGAAGTTCCGAGAAAACGCATTAATTATGTGAGAGTTTTTGAGCCAATGCATCTGTCAATAAGACTTTGAGGTGTGCAAGAAGTTTGTGGTATTTCTAATCACTCCACGAGGTTTATGAAATTGAGTTTTTACGTGGCCCTGTCGGGTCTCGGCGCCCATACAGATCCTACAAATAAGATCAATGCATCACTAATCATTTGCTTTCCCCCTTAAATTCAAATGGCTATAAAGCGATTTGGAAGATTTTGGAAGCAAAGCACAGACCCGTGGACCAACGGCTGGTGAAATATCGTGGATTCATTAGTGAAAGAGAAGCACATTGGATCAAAAGAAGCCATTTTCACTTAATGATCCAGCAAAAAACAAAAAACAGTCACCTTGCCATTGCTCCCCTCAGCATCATCTCAAATTTAACCTTCTTCTCTGGACGGGCGTCAAAGTTTTCCTTGCCACTGATGTTCTTTGCAAAGAGCTTCTCTGTTTAGATGAAATAGCAGCACTGGAAAACAGAAGGAGCAATGCCCTCGTTTGGAGGTCACAAGCTGAGGAGGAGTCACCATGAGCCAAGATGCGGGATCCCCCCTCCTTTCTAACGCAATAAGGCAGGACACACCCAGTTTAGAGGGCTTGGGGGGGGGGGTGGCGGTGAAATGAGAGGAGAGGAGGAAAAAGAAGCAGAGCTGCTGCTGCTCATCCGCCCATCTTAGCAGATGACGTAAGGACAGTTCTTCGCAAGCTGAACGCCCGTTAATTAAAATTAAACAGATAAATAAATAAATAAATAAAAACGAGCTCGGTAAAGATTTTTTTTTTTTTTTTTTTAATTTTCTTCCCCGCCGTCGTTCACGGCCGCCCCGTCCATTATGTGACAGCCTGGAAAGCAGAAGTAGTACTTACAGCGTGAGTGCTAAATGTGGGGAAACCGCTCCAACAAGCTGAACAAGCTCAGTCCGAAGGCGCCGCATTCATGGCAACAGTGCGAGGACGCCAGTCGTGCCAGAAACACATTTTAATGTCACAACGGGAGCAACCGCCGCAGCAACCGGTGTCCACTGAGAGAAAAAAAAAAAAAAAACCGGCACGTTGTTATTATCGAGTTACCCGAGGCTGTGTAATTTCCGGATGACAAAGGGCTCGTTTGGATACCAAGGGGAAATATCAAACGGAAAACAAAACATTGCAGGCAAGAGACTATGAGCAAACTGTTTCCAGACACTCGGAGACATCCGCGGGCGGTCAGACTCCTGCCTCTTAGCCCCTGCAACGGTCGATACGTGCCGTTCCGTCGCCCGGGGAGACCCCCTCACAACGGCGCCATGCAGAATCTGACCATTTTAATTACAGTTCCCCGTTAGGCATCGAAATGTTAGGTTTTGATACACCTTAAAACCCCGCTCAGACCCTACAGGAACCGCTCTTCCCTTCGGCACGCCTCCACTCCTAGGAAAACATCACGTTTTACTAAAATGACAACTTTACCAACTGATACGCACTCACGGTCTCCCGACTGGAAAACATACAGCGCTGGGTGACAGGCTACTAACGAGTACTGCGTACAAAGACTAAAAGTTGACCTCTTATCAGAATCGAGTCCTTTTCGATTCACCACGGGTGTATTCGATCCCAGACGATCGCACAATGCCGCGGCGCATGTTTTTACAGGCGTTTCGGTTTGTCAAAAAGCGATGTTTAAGTTGGTGCTTAACGTCCACATTTTTGAACGTAGACTTGTGACAGCGCTGACTGCAGTCGAAAGAAAGGCACGTATTGGGGCTGTAACCTAGCTAACTGTCGGGACGTTTGACGATAAGAAACGGGTAGAAAGCGTGCCTCGGAGGGGGGGGGGGTGGTTGCGAGACACTGCTGAGATTAATTTCGCAGAAAATACAATAAAATGGGGGTTATAGTGTCCCTGGACAGGGTGGTTGTGCATTCGCACCTGTGGAAAATCCCGAATTCGCCTGTAGTTGCTAATAAGTGGGTGTCAAGGTAAAGAAACAGCAGTTGTGAACGTTACCCGGATGCTAAGCAGTGCGGACAAGCGGGGACGCGACAGACTCCTTAAAAACACGTTAAAAATTTCACTTTAGCGGTGCCCGGAAGACGAACGATGTTACGTTCCGTGTCCTTGGGCCACAAGTGAACTGGAAGAAAGCGGGCTCGTGTGCGAGTAAAGTTTAAAAAAAACCAAAAACCAAAAAAACCAAAAACCAAAAAAAAAAAAACCAGAGAGAACAGACGTTACCTCTTCTCCGGGGATCCTCGTCCAAATCACGTCCTGTGGTTGTGTTGTTGAGGCGAGCGGCGTCTTCTGTTCAGAGGGGTTTGTCCATTTCCCAGCAGGGCTCCAAGTTGACAACTGCAGCGGTGAAAAAATGATTGACGGGCCGGCTTCTGGGGGGCAAGGGAAAGAAAAAAGAAAAAAAAAAAGAAAGAAAGAAAGAGAGAAAGAAAGAAATCTTCAACGTCCCTTTGTTCCGACCTTTACGCCAGTTTATTTCACAGTAAATACATTCATAGGAGCGTCGGCTCTGGTCCCTGCAGCGGCAGCCCCGAGGAAGGAACACAGACCAGACCCGGATTCAGTCAGAAATCAATCCGTTAAAAGGGGAAAACAAACTCCCCCCCTCTCGCCTGAAATAAAAAGCAGAGGAGGGAAAGGCTCTGATAACAAAGAGCAGATCCAGTAAATGAGCACTGGTACTGGGTGTGTGTGTGTGTGTGTGTGTGTGTGTCTGTATGTGTGTGTTGTAGAGCGGTGGGTGGGACTGGGGGCTGGGGAGGGGTGTTGGGAACGGGAGGGGAGGGGAGGGGAGGGGAGGGGGTCCGGCACATTCAAACAGGACCAGAGAAAAGACCCGACGTCCGGATCAGCGTCTTCGCCTGGCGAGCTGGCGAACTGAGTGAGGGACGTGAACTGGTGCCGGTGGAGACCGCGAGAGAGGGAGGGACCAGCCCGGGATTACCCTAGTTTTAAGGTGGATCTATGAATTAATTGGGTGATCGAGCAGGAACCAAGCCCTAGCTAACGACAGCATCGGGCCCGGACTGGAGATCCAGGCTGAAGCCCTGGAAACTTGAGAGGAAGGATAATCTAAATCCACATCTGGATCTGTTGGAGGCTCATTTCCGCCAGAGGCAAAGAAATCAAATCATGAGATACTCTCATTTATTACTGCATGGTGTTTCATTTTTGTTTCAAACTTAGTTTTCTATGGTAACCTACAACGTTAAGAGGGAGAGCTGTACCCGTTAGGGCAAAGAAATGTTGCTTTCAAGAATAAATACAGTGGTTAAAAGTCATAATAGCTCTTTTTTTTTTTTTTTTTTTACTTAATTCAAGAAAAAAAAGTCACATTAGCTTTTTTCCAGAAAAAGGTCATAGTATTTTGACAAAAAAAAAAAAAAAAGAATAATAGCCAGAGTCGACATATAAAAAAGTTATACAATTTTGATAAAGAAGACAGTATTTTGAGAAAAAAAAGTTGTACTATTTAAAAAAAAGCCATAACCCAAAATAGAGGTTAAAGTGACATATTGTGAGCAAACATTTGTAATTTTTCTAAAACAGTAATATTTTGAGAAAAAAGTAATAATATTTCTAAATTACATCCAGATCTTACAAGTAAAAGGTGTAATATTTCATGAGAAAAGTCATAATACTTTGAGAATAAAATTGCAGTATTTCAAGATAAAGGTCGCCCTTTTTTCAAGAATAAAGCTGTAAAAAAATTCAATTTAAAAGAGCAGTTTGGACAAAATTAAGTCAAACTGAACATTATTTTGAGGAGCAGAATCGTATTTTCTTCCTTCTTTTCCTGTTATAGATTTATTCTGTGCCCCTGGGAGGAGTTACAACTCCCAGGTTGGGCACCACTGCTTTAACTTATGTCCAATAAAAAAATCTAAAATTGAATATGAGTGGAGTCAAACAGCAAAGAGTCCGCCCTTGAACAGTGCCGAACTGTTTTTGTGCCATGGTCACGCGTTCAGGTATATATTTAACGTCTGAGGAGGAACTGAAACGCATTTTCAGTGGGGAAGATGTTTTTGTTATTTAAATGCTGTTCAGGTGAAAATCTATAAAACCTCTCCTATGATCTGATTAAAGCCTCCGACCCTCCGCGCCACGTCTGTTTAATACATAGTCATGGAAAGCAGAGTTCCCATCGCTCTAAATGAGAGATGGAGATGCACATTGTCCGCTGTATGTGCTGGCGTATGGTGAATTTTTTTTTCTGGTGCAACCACGTGAACATGAACAAAGAATCAGAGAAGAAATTTCTCTCTGACTGCCAACTGGCCACTCAATCAGCTCTGCCTCCTACGCTATGCTAATGACAGAGAGGCAGAGAGGTGGTTAAAGCTGCCATTTAACAGCACAGTACCCTGCTTCGCTTGCCATAAAAACACCGAGTGCAGATGAGGGAGAGCTACTGATTTTCGTAACTGTGCCCGAAGTCGCCATCAGTCACCACCTACCACAACTTGACATCCTCCCTCGAATGCTGTGTCCTAAGACTACATCCTGAATGTACACAGTACAGAGCTGCGGATTTTTGTGATAATTCTCTCTGAGTTCACGACTATGAGCGACCCCTTTCACAATCAAGTGGTCATGTGATCCACTTTTAATATAAACATATTGATTACAGCCACTTTTTATTATGCTGCATCTTTGCGGTTGCCAGGTCTTTTCTTTCCTTCGCATGCGACTGATGTTAAATCGGACGTTAAAAAAAACAGGCAGACGGTGTCACTGCGGTGGTTTTTCCAGCCCCGAGGACTGTCTGCAGATCTTTCTCTCAAGCTACCACGAATCGGGTGGTTAGGACACCCCACTCGAGAGACAAAAGACAGGTCAAAACCAGCCAACAGAGCCCTCATTGCTGCCTGGAAAGCTAATAAGCTAATTGATGTGAGTGCAAAGTTACAATTCAATGCAGCTGGATGAGCTTGGGAACATTTTCAGCAAACGTCAGACCTTTTCTTATCTGGATTTTGGCCATTGGACAGTCAAGGATATTTTAGTGAGTAAATCAAACTGAAACTGAAAAGATGGAGGGAACGATAATGGGGTTTGACAATGAGGGGTGCAGTTTCGTAGATTGTCCGGATTATCTTTACATCCGTGCAGCATTTCAGTTTTGGTGTTAATCAGATCAGAGGAATGTGCTGTGTCAGGACTCACCTGCCCGACTCTCTGCAGTCCTTGACCTCCCCTCCCGAACACGCTGTTGTCACAACACACCTGTGTATCTAATGTCAATACATCCTTCAGAGTCTGTACAAGGCAGGACATGCAGGGGAAGAGCTGGACATTCGGTCTCGAGAGACACCGACCGGGGAGCCTAGCACTGGTGAGGACAAGAACGACACAGAGACAGAGGGACGTGCACTCAGAATAATTGTAAACGATCAAAGTAATACTGTAGGAGACAAAAGGTCAAGAGGGCATCCATAACTTTTCACAGACTTTGAAGTAGGGGTGGGGTTCAAAAGCAATTTAATCCTCTATTGGGATTAAATTGGAATCCTCTCATCAAATCTAATTAGGTTTAGCTTTCAACACTATCAAGTAATAACTTATAAAGCCAAATATCACCAATCACAATTTTGCCCGAGGGGTCTTAACAATCTGTGCGGCATACGACACCCTCTGTCCTTAGACCCTCGAGTAGGATGATGAAAAACGTATGGTCATGGTGATGTTGCATTTACCACCTAGAGGAGGATCTTTTGTGCATAATTTTCTTCAATATTCTTCCAAGATGATGACATAAGCAAACTTTCTCGTTTGCTGCTGCGTCATTAGCAGGAACACACGCCAAAATAGCAATCCACAGCCTGTGAACTGCGTGCAGATGAGCAGGGAGCCGTTTGGGTAACCACCGATTTGCCGCACCACTAGATCCCTGTGCAGTTTGCTACAACAGCTAATCCAGGGGGCTAGTTTCTGTGTTGAAATGATTTATGTAAAACGTAAGTTTATTTGGAAAGCCTGAGGAGGCTTGCACGGTTTCCCTTGATATTCATTGTTTTGTTTACATTTCCCATGTCTTTAAAAGTTGGCGAGTGCAAAGTTTGCATGACTCACGGTCAGAATGACAACGCTATTGACAATGAGACCCAGTTTGGAAAATACCTGGGTCTTAACTAGGCCTGACCTGGCCATCAGGAGTGTCTGGGCCAGTTTTCCACATCTTTACCCTAAAGATGTTACATTAATTGGGCCCCTGATCCATAACCTAAACCATCTAAAACATTTATTTAGTTGCTGGAGGCATTCCAAAGTCTGGAAGGGAAAGCGTCCTGAGAGACTCATCTCAGGGCAAAAAAGTCTCCACTACGTCTGTTCATGGCTGCAAAGGCAGCAGGAGCTTTCTCTCTCTTTCACACACACACACACACACACACACACACACACACACACACACACACACACACACACACACACACGCACACAAAGGTCTTTTTGACAGCCAAAGTAGCCACAACAGTGTCGCATCCATTTTCTGAGATAGATGGGTTGTGACTGACTGTAATGAAAAGGCAGACAGGAATGCAGACCTCTTTCCTGGGCCAATTGTCATGCAATGATTTTCGGTTTAACCAGTGCATGTTACCGGTCCAGTCTCATAAAACTCCTGTATGACTGGGTTTGCTTTATCAAACCTATCTTTTACATTTTTTCTGTCTTTACATTCGTTGATTTCAGTTCCTTCCTCCGGTGGAAATGATCCTTGATAACCACCAACATTATCACGAGACCATCATTAATTCATTGATGAATTCATTAAAGAAAGATGTTAACGGTAGAAATCATCGTAAGCAGTCTTTGTTAAAAGGCCTCGAGCAGCACAGACCAAAGCATGCTTCTGACTGATCTTGTTGTCTGCATTGTAATAGCGTCGTACATCACTGTGTAATGTGTTATTGGTGCTTCTGCCCTGCAGTTCCACAGATACGAAAGACTGATTCCACCTGCAGCTCGGAGTTACTGCAGCACTAAGCAGCTGTGTTTCATGGTAACTTGACTTTATATTTCCTGTTTTATTTTTAGCCGTGTGGTTACGAACACTTTGGTTCAGAGTTAAACCCTGTTGATAACTGTCGGATGGATTAGCATAAAATTTGTTTCAGATGTTCAGGGTCCCCAGAGAATAAATCTGGCATTTCCTGTTGCACCGCTGACAGTCGATGCCGAACTACACATTGAGGTCTTGGTTCAGCGTTTACCTACAGTGTTGCACAGGTGGATTCGACAGGCTGACCAAGGGAGTCGTGCCTCCCCCGGAATTTGATAGAACAGCCCTGATGCCACCTGAAAATTTCTGTCACATTATTAATTACTCCCTGCAGAGCAGATGTTTGGCCCACAAGTCATTGTTACTACCATCTTTGCGTGGATATATCAAAAAAACTGTAGAAAAATCAAGATGTAATTAAAAAAAAAAAAATTGTGCGTCATGTGCGGTGTTGCCAACATTTGGCAACTTTTAAGAAACCCTTTAGCACTTTCTGTAAAAGCCTAGTGACAAATTGAGAGCCTTTTTGGTCAGACATCAGCTCATTTTCCTTGCAGAAAGTTGCCAACACTTCTCAGCGAATGTGCACTCACCCTGCTCACTGTGGCTGCAGTTTTCTGGACTGACTTGTGTTCAATGAGTGGGAGGGAACAGCAAGTAACATAAGTCGACCAATCAGAAACATGGATCAGCTGTGAACGTGCGCCCCTCTGTGCGACCAATCCCCGGTCCCCATTGTTTGCCAGTGGGAACTCCTTCTATTTTGCTTTTTAGGTGAAATAAATGGACGATCTACGTAGCTTTACAAGAGTCAGTTTATTCTGGTGCCTGGATCCTCGCTATTAAAGGTACTTCAGTTACACAGCCTACGCCACAGCCAACAGATAAAGTCTTAGAAATGACAGGTAGATTCGGACGAATATAAATGACAGTACTTTGAATAATACTTGTTAATGATAAAACTAGTTTGAGTCAATTTAATTGGCCTTATCTTACTTTTTACTTTCATTTTTGAAATCAAAAATGCATACAGTAGATGCAAGTAACGACATCTCACACGTGCAAAATAGTGCATGATGTCGACTTTGAGCTATTGGAGTTGGACCAAGTAAAAAAGAAAGGTAAAGCCAATTAAATTGACTCAAACTAGTTTTATCATTAACAAATATTATTCGAAGTGCTGTCATTTATATTCGTCTGAATCTACCTGATTTGGCTGGCCCTTCTCAAAACTTCCCTTTTTTCTCAACTTAACTCTTTCTGTAAACACTTTAACTTTATCACAGGGTCTTTTTGCTGTTGGAGTGCATGCACTGTTTTTCTGTGCAATTAGGGATTAAAACATCTTAAACATTTTTGGATGCGCTCACTTTCAGTTTAATCTAAAAAAAAAGTGATTTAGATGAAGAATGGATGAACTGGGGATTTTTACCGTTATATGACTGTCTGATAGTGCTTTTCTGCCCTGTTGGACTCAGAACGTGTATGAAACAATCTTTAATCTTAAAGCTTAGCTGACAGAACTGCCATTGTGAGCTCAGGCATGATATGCTGTGCAGTACTGCCAGGTTAAAAGCTAACTGAAAGACCATAAAATACACAGAAACAACCATAATCATAATTTTACGGCAGAGGTGGTATTAACCTTATAGAGTTTTGTATTGAACTGAACAGCAACACACCACTGAACTGAAGACAGTCAGATTATCAGAATCAGCGTAAAATGTCGTGGTGTTGTGAACGGGGATTTTTTTAGGTTATGGACGTATGTATGTATGTACTGAAGTGCATTTGAACACTTAGCTTAAAAAGAAAACCAAAGAGTCCTGCACACTGTCCATCACTTGAACTCACGTTATGATGACATTCGGTCCTCAGACCTTCTTTTTTGTCATGTCTTTTCTGCTAATATTTTTCCTGTATTGTATTCTTGTAGATATGAATGAGTTGGGGGAAATCGTGATAAGTAGCTCTTTTGCCCATTTTTAGATTCCTTTGAGTGCCCTTTTCTTATTGTAAAAGACTACAGGCTACGCAGTGTAATACAGTACTGATCTGTAAAAAAAAAAAGGTCCTACAGGGCCCTATTGTCTAACCTGAAGCAATTTTCTATAATATTGGCATATTCATTATGTATGTTTACAATTGTAGGAGCACAGTATCATAGTTCTTTCTGTATTTGAGGAGCTCATTTCCCTTAATCTGTATGTATACCAGGAAGTGTTGCTGGCCTCTCCTGGTTGGCAGGTTTTTCCCGGGTGAAAGCCCTTCACCCGGGACAGTATGTGTGGCGCTACTTGCATATATGAATTTTCCCCGATGAAGGTCTGAGGACCAAAACGTCATCCTAATAAAGTTAGTTCAAGTAATGGACAGTGTGCGAGATTGTTTGGTTTTCCTTTTCAGCCCAGGAGTTTTTTATCCCTTGCGCCTGTGAGTAAGACTTTATGGTGTGCAAGAACAAATCAGTAAAGGTGTTCCTCAGATCTCAGCGATTGACTTAGGCTGTGTCCAAAATCACTCCCTGCTTACTTTATTGTGTTTACCCTCCATTTTATTTGAGGGTGTGAATCCTGATAAATGTGTGCACTACGGTGTCACCAAAGACTCCCTCGATGGAACTAAAAAGTAGTGTCTATGGCACGTACCTTCTGTTAATGATTATGCAATGATGATGATTCATAGTTTCCAAAATCTCTGTTTACTGCTCACCGAAGAACTACTGAGTGTTTATTATGTAGGGTGCAGTGGATGAGTGAATGACCGGGTGGCGTGGACACAGCTTTGTTGAGTAAAATATTTTCAGAGAAGATAAGAATGATGGCCAAATCTCTGAAAAGATTGTATTTAAAAAAAAAAAAAAAGGGAAAAAAAACAACAGAATTGTCCTTTAATGTTTCATATTAATGTGTCCAACTTGTGAAACAACATGTTTACACTTCAACTGGAGGGTTTTACTCATATGTATCATATGTGGGAGTTTTCTGTGAAAATGTGCAAGACCAGGAACCAATCGAAATCACTGACCAGCAGTCCCACTGAAACGTGATGCAGTTTTCCAGAGAAACTTTTCAGTGTTAATGTTAATTACGAAATGGAGGCTGCGATTCAAATCCATCAAGCTTATGTAACACCGTGACTTCCTGGGGTCAGAATCCACCTACACTGCAGCTATCTGACAACACACAGCATTTAGACAACTACTTGAGGTGGAAACACATAAATCTCTCCATATATGCACTGACAAGGGTGACTGGATGTTGTATCCATGGCTACCTTCTCACATAATCTGTATTATTTTTATCACAAAGGCTTTTCTGTTTTTTCTCCTGAGCCTCCTGCTAACATGATGGCAATATACACAGATTCAGTTCTATATGTGAAGGAACAAAAACCGAACAGGCTCAGTAACTCGGAGAGAAGGTTTGAACAAGTGAACAAGTGATATGATTTGCACTTGTTACCCCTTTGGCAGCAGATATGAATGTATGTGATGTACAATGTTCTCTGTAACTAAATTCATGCACTGCTCGGGAGGTGCTAAATGCAAGTTCCAGGTATTTTGAAGGGTTGGCTGCATTGCTGTCGATTACGATTGGTCAGTCACCACCATTTTACTACTGCGTCGGTAGGAAGCAGGACAACGATCCGTTAAACAAGACTAAGAGCCTACAGTCATGTTAGCGGCTCTGTGAGGCTGTACTTTAACCTAGATGCTCACAGTAGCAATACTAATATTCTTATGCTAAGCAGGTATAATGTTTACCATGTTCATCCTTTTAGTTTAGCCTGTTAGCATCCTAATTAGCACTGAACACGAAGTACAGCTGGGGCTATTGGGAACGTAATTAGTTTTGAAGGTATTTAGTCATAAACAAATGAAAATTTTGACCCGAGGGCGCTTCATGCATAATTGAGGGAGCACCAAATCCATCCTGAGGGGGATATGAATGTGTATACCAAACGTCATGACAGTCTATCCAATATTGTTGAGGCATTTCACAGAAAAAAAGACCAATGTTAACCACATGGCGGTCAGAGTCAAAGGCTCACAAAAGTCAGCAGGATTCATCTTCTGTGGACCATGATTGTTTGTGCAAAAACTTCATGTCAGTCCATTTAACATTTGTTGAGATACATCAGTCCGAATCCCAGTGGTGGATCGATCGACTGACATTGACATCCATAGAGCCACGCTGCTGGTAGTAGTATTTACTGAGAGGATGACAGAGATGGAGTCAGCGGCTACATATCAAAAGGTGGGCCAGATGATCTTTCTGGCACAGTCAGTCAGAGCAGGAAAAATTAAAAAGATCAAATAAGGTTATACAAACGGTAAATAATCGCAGTGGCAAAGAGCTAAAAAGTTATTCGGCTGAAAGCCGTTTTGTGTAGTAAAGTAAACCTGAAAGAAAATCAGTGACAAAATAAGCACTACTTTATCGAGTGTTATCTGTCCCACAACCAGTGGCTTCACTCTCCTGACAAAAAGACCACAAAAATGAACTAGGTGTCCCACTGTTTCCTTTTTAAAAACACGTTTCTGAAATGGTTTTCCTGGTATGTAAAAGACTCACAAGGTTCTTAAAAGCTTAGAACCAGGTCGGTTCTAACCTGGGGACCAGTTACAGGTGGGTAAGCTCCTTCAGTGGAAAAAGGGTATAACAGATGTCACTTGGCACTTAAAGTAGCTGCTTTTCGCTCTAATACAGCGATATTAAAGGATAATTCTAGTTTAATACACCTGGGGGTACTACCTTGGGTAATATTAACATTGTACTTAATTAATATTTAATAGATTTGGGAGCAAAAACTGTCTAAAACTTTATCATGGTTTACACACCCACCTTCTGTTTCAACTTTGATGTACTGCACTTTCCGCATGTGCTCGCTTTCAGTTTGACCTGCAAATAAAGTGGTTTAGATAATCTGGATAACCTGTTGGTTTGGTTCTAACCGGTCTGATCATCCGGCGGCACGTCTCATGGCCAGTCAGACCCTCGTTTTACTGATGTCACCGTGTTGCCAGATATCAGATCTTAACCCGGTGAGTACAATGCTATTATTGGTGATAGGAATAAGGTTTAAAAAAAAATTGGGATTATGCTTTTTTTTAAAAAATGACATCACAGGAGCAATTTGTAGATTTAAAGAAGAACAATTTTACAGCAGATTTTCAGGAGCTTTAAGATTCACTGCTTTTGGTTAATTATATGAATTATATTCAGAACTACCCTTACTATTTCAAAATAAGAGAATTTCTCCTGGATTTTACGTCCTCACACAACCAAATGTTTCTTTGTTTTTTTTGCTGCAAGAGGAAGCATTTCTTTCGTTAACAGTAAACCTCTTAAAATCAAAATTTTTTGTGGCCTTTTGGTGGTTTCTGTTTCAAATCCCACTCCGTTTTATTTGTATTCATTGATAAAGTCTCAGATTATTTAAAAATATGTATATATTATGTTATCATTTATGATTTAAAGCCTCAGCACCTCTGTGTATCTTAAATCTGTTCAAAACTGTTTAGGCTGCAGCTCTGGTAAAAACAATCTCTGATGTTGTTGGACCAACTCTACACCATGTCTTTCAACCTAAATGAACATAAAAGGCCGTTTGTCCCAACCCTCCGACCTGTAGGAGCGGACCAGCACCAGGCGTACCAGACGCCTTTGTTCTCATGGTAACAATAACAACGCATTTAAGGTTGTGGAACGGTTAAAGTTTGCTTAGGCTTAGGCATAGAATCTACTTGTTTAGGTTAAGGAAAAGATGGTGGTTTGGGTTCATATTGGTACGTCCTTAAGGTTAGAGGTCCTGAACTGGTTGTGGAACGGACATGGATAAAAGAGACAACAACAACAGTGGTCTGCCATGTGAAAGTCCTGTGTTTTGTCGAACCCATCCATCCACCCCGCCCTCATCCTGACACAGACTTTGTTGCACCTTATACTACGTAACCTAACTTCCTCCTTTACTTCTGTCGTAACTACTATGGCCACGAGAGGTCGCCTAAAAGTAAAACGTAACTATGGGTCGTAATAACCTGCTGTCACAGACGACCTATGGGGTCGTTTTTTACAGGAGCGTATCAAACTTCAAATTTCGAGACATAATTCAAAGCTCAATCTGAACTGACAGAGGAAACTTTTAAATTAGTGTAATGTAACTACAACAAATACAAATGTATGCATTTTGGTCACAGTCCTAGCTGTTTCCACAATTCACGAAGAAGAAATACAGCCTTTGACAGCCAAGGTGAAAGGTCAGGAGAGAATCCATACGAGGCGGCATTGTTTCAGATCGAACATTGATCCCTGTCACCTACTCAGGGAATGTCCCGTCATTCTCAGTGCCTAAGCTCCTGCAGCCAGCTGTCAACTGATGGATACCCTGGCAGAGGAGTCCCCACCCTGGGTAGCTATGGTGAGGCTTCCCTCCTGGCCTGGAGCTCTGCTGGTGGTCCCTGACATGGAGTCCAACCCTGTCATTACTGCTGCCCGGGGGGGAGGGCCTTCTCACTGATACCATTAACTTTTCATCAGCAGTTCTGGCTCTTAACCCAGAGGAAATGCTTTGGCTTCAACAGCCCATCATATACTCAGAGATATATAAAGTATATATACACTATACATACATACATATACAAGTAAACTCTTCTTTCTCTGCAGTATCATCTGAATGTCTTGGACTCTCATTACATACAAAAAACATACAAACACCAAATTTATTTTTAGGAGATTTTACAGCTTCAAGTAATTTTAATTAAATTTTAATAGTCCCACCCAGATATCAAAGCAGAGTCAATCAACACAATCGTGTCTTTTTACCTGCTGGTTTAACTGAGCTCAGCCAGACGCTACTGCAACCAACCAGTTAAGCAACCTTGACTTGCTGTGTCGTGTTGGATGGATAAATGATGGACGGGAGGTTGCGCCTATTTCCGTGCTGCCCTCCACTGTGTGAATAGGAACAGAATATATGCACTATATAAGCCAACCGTATGACTGGTTAGTCATACAATTGGCTTGCTATGGTCGGCTCACACCCAGCAAACTCTGGCATTTATTGTTTTAGATCAGTCATATGTAAAACAACAAAAGCCATAAGATTTGTGCATAGCTGGTAAAAGATTATCAGTTTACTCCGTATATAGATTGATAAGTATTCTTCTTGCACTTACTGACATAATGTGTCTTTGCGTCATTGGACAATGTTGGTCAGATATTGAGTGGCTGTTGTCATTAACCCTTGTGTGTTCAGTTTTTTTTTTCCTTTGTAATTTTAGATGGTTTTATGTGTGTGTGAGTTAATTCTTTGTGCGTTTTTATGTTTTACACCCACCCACGTGAGGGACAGATAAAGTATTTTGAATTTAATATCTTTCACGAACTGGCAAAGTCTGACATAACACAGACAATAACTTGAACATACTCTATGTGCCTGGAC
The DNA here is from genome assembly GCF_016859285.1 of Xiphias gladius. Taxonomy (NCBI): domain Eukaryota; kingdom Metazoa; phylum Chordata; class Actinopteri; order Istiophoriformes; family Xiphiidae; genus Xiphias; species Xiphias gladius. The sequence goes on along the minus strand of NC_053420.1, from coordinate 6,507,892 downwards.
AGGGATATAATATATATACTGTACAGTCATGCACATACAGACACTACAAAACAATAAAACAACGGACACTGCAAAGCAGCACAATCGATTGAATGAGTTTCATAGAGAGGTGTGCCTGTAGAGGGAAAGCCCAACCTCACGCTCACAGGGCAAAGCAAGCGACTCTCTTCTAGTCTTCGGAAAGTAGCTGAAGTTTGTCCAGAAAGTTGCTAGATTTGTCGCTAAGTGTTTTTTTGAGGAAAAAAGTTGTTCATGGGGTCTGAAAAGTCGGTAAATCTAGCGACAAAGGTGCTAAATTGGCAATTTGATAAGAGGCTAAAATTGAAACTCTCGTTTACTATCATTTATTTATATTTTATTACACTACATAATTCTTGAGTTTATATCTTGAAAAATGCTATATTCTTATTCTTATTATCATTATTATCATCATCAGTATCATTCCCGTCCCATCAGCTCAGGAGGAAAGTCTGCAGTTAGATGTCTAAAATGAGACAGAAGAAACTACATTTTCTATTCTGCAGCAGACACTCAACATTTGTCCGACACCTGGAGGAGGTTTGGTTCGTCTGTGTTTAGTGTGGATGTGTTGTGGGTTTGATCCTCCTGATGCTCTGGAGTGAGCACATCAACACATCCAGCCTGTTCTCTGATTCTCCACCAGGAGAAATGTGAAATGGCAGGTTGTGACTTCATGTGTGTGTGTGTGTGTGTGTGTTTTTTTGTGTGTGTGGGCGGGCTCTGGCCTTTTCCCCTCCTCTCCCACGTCCTCCAGCTCTGCCGCAGCATTAGCATCCAAACAGCAGCTGCAGCGCTGTATCCCATCGCTCACTTCAAACAGCAGCACAACCTCAGCTCCCACACATACACATACACATACACATACACATACACATACACATACACATACACATACACATACACATACACCATGTCACACTATGACCATGTAGTACAGTTCATATATCACAGCACTAGAAGAAATAGCACTTTGTACATGTCAATGAGATGTATTCATTTGACATTCAACCCACGCAGTAAGTGACACATACACACACACACACACACACACACACACACACACACACGCACACGCACACACACACACACACACACACACACACACAGTTATCAACCCACACAGTATGAGCACTGCACGCACACAAACACCTGAACACACACACACACAGCTAACCCGCACACAGTCTGTTCCTCTGCGGAACCACTTCAGCTGTTCACGATCTTCTCTTGTTTCTTCACTTTTCTTCCCAAAGTACAAATTCAAACAGCTTCAGTCTGAGTGTTGAGCTGGATTTAAACTTGTGCATTAAGAGGTTACAGCAGAGCAACAGAGCCCAGGAGCCTCTGTAGCTATACCACGTCCTCCACCAGAGCTGACCTGCACCAGCTGAAAAATGTAACTACACACTGGGCCTATGGGGAAACAGAATGATAAAACCGTTGGTATATTCCAGGTCTTCACTGGCCCATACTTTTTCCAGGAAAAAAGCCACAGCTTTGTAAGGTTAGTCTGAAACCACACAGTTATCAGCCTAAATGCCATGCAGAAAAGATGGCATTGAAAAAATTTTATTACGTTATTACGTAATACGTCATTTTATTAAGTTCTAACATGTGAGAACATTTTTATCTCCCAGTCAGCACAGATCCACTTGATCCCGATCCACACCTGCAAAGCTCAGCACGAGTCAAACAAGCACAAACCGATCCGTTACCCACAATTATCTCTGAATCAAACAACACTCAAACCACACTGTTAATATAAGACTTGACCCGACCTGTACTCAGATAAGGGCTCCGAGCTGCTGCTGGGCAGTGCAGGTAAAAGCTACAGGTGTCAGGGTAAAGTAGGAGTGCTCAGTGGCAAGGGGGAAATGTTTTTTTAAAAATAAAAATTAATAAATAATAATAAATAAATATGTGCATATTTACAATGTGTCCTTTTAAATGGGTTTCTGCCTGCTCATAAAATCCGCTGGCAGAGGATCAGACTCAGACATGTTCAAACCCTGCGATCTTTACGCAAAGCTGGCACAGCGTGGGAATGACACCATGATTTAATGTTAATTGCCCTTGTGTTCTCCACTTTGTATTTGATTGTTTAATGATACAAGGACTCTTTAAGGCCTTTTTTCCAATTGGATAAATAATTACTGATATTTTTCAAATAAAATGCATATTATTGGACTTTAAAGACATAAATGAGGCTTTTCAAATATGCAGAGGGAGAGCTAAATTGTGCGGTTTAACCTACTAATTATTTATAGTTTGCACAACTATAACTGGCAGCACTGGTATGTCAGCATGCCAGTATACATCAGATGCCTCTTCATGTCACGTCAGCCATTTCTAAGTCTTAACTGAACAACTCGTAACCCGGAGCTTCCCAATAGCCTGAACTTTAAGAACCTGCACGGTTTTGGTTCTAGGTTCCCTCTTGTGTTTCCACTGTGTTCTCGTAAAACAGAACATTTTGGATATACGATATAGAAAAGGCGACACCAGACAAAATGTTGTACTTTTTCGAAATTAGCAGGCAGCTGCAGTTCTCTTGGATCAGACAACAATGGAATGAATGCCACTAATATAGATTTTCTCTCATGTTTACACTTAATGACTTAAACGTCGGTGTGATTAAATCAACCCAGTCTCCTATAAATTACGTTCATATACAATTACACTGTTTTCTTGCTTACACTGAGGTGGCGGCGTAATTGCTGGGGGGGTTGAACGAATGAAGCGTTACATTTATTAACAATAGCGAAGTCACGGTTGGGGTGGATGGGGGTACAAAGAGCACAACTGTAACGGCAGAGACCGGGATTCACATCCACAGTCCCATCTGTGGTAAATGTAAATAAACATGTTGTGTTTGAAGTCACTGTTAATTTTTTAATAACTTTTTTTGTATTAAATTAGACCCCGATCTTTCCCCAACTTTAAAATAAGGTTTTAAGTTTTAACCTAGATAAATCTGATGTTTTAGTGGAAAACCAATATGTTGTCTTTTACTGATACGTTCAGTATCAATGGATTTAGGAAGTGGCAAATACATAAATTAACAACATTTCCTCATTACATTAAGAGAAAACGTAGTCTGGTCAAAATTACATTTCAGCTCTTCTCTTACTGTTGCAAATTAGCTGTATATAAATGTAATTTCCAGGAGATGGGGTTGAATTAAATTAGTAGAAAGGACCACACCTGCAGGAGGAGGTCAACAGAGCCAAGAGAGAACATAAGGCCAGCACCAGACCAACTCTCCAGGACCGACCGTGTCCTTCACTACAGGTTGTACAATGGAAACAAAAGCAGAACCAGTGACAACGGGTACACGCTAAGTTATGGGTCGTTAACTTCCTCTAGTGGAAAAAGACTAATAGTCATGTGAATATTATTCCCGCTGCCTGTCAAGTTTGGTCAGATTCACTGCTGCAGTTTGGTTGATCGACTACTTACTGGGAATCCACGAGAGATGCAAGATGTCAGCAGTGTGCAAGCTGCGCCGAAGCGCTCATCCATTCAGTCCAAGTTGACCCCGACGTCTGTTGCAGCAGCTCTGTCCTCAGAATCAGATGTCCTCTCAGCAGCAGAGAGGACATTAGGAGGACACACTTTCTTCACCATGCTGAGGAACAAACATGCTAACGGATTAGCTCGGCTACCCCTGTGACCCACATCTTGCATGTCACAGCAGTCCGTCGAGAGTCTCCCATGCTAACAGGATAAGACTGGTAATAATGGGCAGCAGGATGGGAACCGATACAATACGAAGCAGCCGGCAGTTTGCAGATAATCATGTAAAATCCATGGACTTGTGTGAGTGACCTCGGGACTGATCTCCGCTTTTACACAGATGGTAGTTTCTAATTACACATTTCCAACATTTGGGGGGTTGGTGGGAACGAGAGGAAAGTGCATTAATTAATAGACAAGTTCAAACGAAAGCTGCTGTTTTAATGAAGCAAGATCAGACCTGCAGATAAGACAGAGCTCAGTCAGTCAATCGAGTGTTTGTCTTTATCTTTCAGTGACTGTGAGTGCATGGTCTTTTATTGCATAATGACCAGATCAGTGTAATTGCTCAGTGATAATCTTTCAGCCAACTTCACTCACTGACATCACAGAAAAAAACAAAAAACAAAAAAAAACAAAACGATCTGTTCTTCACTGTTTCCTGGTTTGTCGGCAGACAGCAAGGCTCCAGACCAGGAGATGTTTTATTTATTTCTCGCTGAAGCTGAAATTAGATGACAGTGACACAGTATTGAGTTGGTTGGACTTGAAGTCAGTATCAGCAGAGCACAGACAGTGGATTTAGAAACAGAGCCGTCAAAGGGACACTTTACCACTTCAACCTCTCATTTTTAGGCTTTTTTGCCTTCAAACTGAGACTGAATTACACAGGAACTCAAAAATCCTGTCTGAACAACATCAGACAAAACAAGAAAATGACAGTTGTTGCGCTGCCTTTACAGATTTTACAGCTGCTTTCCATATTATTCATCATGAGATATTTCTGAGACAAGACTAGTGCTGCATTCACACATACAAATACAAAGTAGTAGGCAATCTCTGGCCTCTCATGAATCTGACGTTTACATACTCTGCTCTGACTGGACAGTTGTTTTAGACGTACCGGCCCTACTACACATGAAGCAGCTGTTCATTTCCTGTTGCAGTTTTTTTGGCCCCTCACTAAAGAGTAGCTTTGATTTCGATGTTCTTTACCTTATGATGTGCATTTTTTGAAACTGTTTTATTACGACAGTGACGCCCAAGCGGGCAATGATCAGCAGTGATCAACTCTGTGCTTCTGTCTCTGCGGGCATTAGAAGTAGCAGGAGCGGTGTTGCGTCAGAGGACATTCGCATAAAGTTGAGCTGGTTGTCTTTTAACTGTCTGTAGCTCAGCAAACGGAGCCGAGCTGCAACACCAGGTCCCGTTCACAGACAACCCACCCTTGAAAAACTAATTTCCAGGAGCCCCCGTGATGACCTGAAGTAGTTAGCAGTATAAACCAAGTACAGCTGAAGCTCATGGGAGTGCAAGTCATAAACCAAAGTATTGGATAACATTAAATCTTGACCTGGGATACTTGACATTGGGAGAAGCAGACAGGAGGAATGATGAATAGCACTGGTTACTCCACCCACTAAATCATGGCAGAAAAGTCTCAGATTAACTAACTGATATGAGTGAGGGGGTCTGGAGCGAAGCTTAGCAGAGGAGACAGCCATGTAGGGCTTCAGCAACCAGGGGAGAGGGGAAAGGCTCAAGCTGCAGTTGGAGGTGATGAGCAAGACCTTGGTCCATGAAACTTTCATCCGCTCCAGAGTCTACAAAACAGCCAACTCCAGGGAAGCCGCAAGGGAAAATAGATGAGCATGACTCAACGATCGGGAGGGTTTAGAAGCGGAGGAGATTCAGCTTTTTACTGGACACGGCACCAGGAAATGTCCCAATAGACAGCAGTAGATGCACCTTCACTCCTTAAAGTGTTGCTGTCGCTCTTCAGGGGAAAGGTGAGTGCAGCCCACCCGCATAAGTTCCTCCTTACCCCCAGGAGGCCCAGTGACTTCCTCACTGGAGCACACCACAGGGCTGGAATGACGATCGGTCTGAGGCCTGGAAGTGGACTGCCCCCCGTGGACAGGAAGTCTTCTCTCGGGTCAACTCTTCTCTTTCTCTCTCTCAAAAAGACGATTATCAGTGTTGATGGCTACTGCAGCCAGAGTCAAAGTCTGTGGGTAAGTCTAGAGGTGCTACACGATCTTTGATGTCATCGGAAAGACTGTGCAAGAGCATGTCAGACAGAGAGTGAGTTTTTCATTCGCTGTCAGTAAATAAAACCCGAGTAACCCCAATAAAACCCAGGCTGCCTCGTGACCAGGAGTACAATGTCCAAGAACTTTTCTGAAATCTTCCACAGACTGGCAAATAGAGGACTGTCTGTCCCGCTCAGCAGTGCCCTATGCCCGTGACCTCCCACTGAGGTTAGTAATTATGAAGCCTACGCAGGAATGTTCACTGGGGTATGATAGGGGCTGGAAGATAAAAGTCAGGGAGCAGAGAGTCAGAAAGGAGCGGCCAGTCTCAGGTTCATCATACCTTTCAGTGGTGGAACGCATGATTCATGGCCAGGAACTGGCATTGTCAGAAAGGCAGGGGGGGCCGGGGCAGCTACCGCCAGACCTTGATGGTTGTGGCGCACCAACACCAGCTGCCTCTAGGCAGTGAGTGCATGGAGTTGCTCCATAATGGTGGTTTGGAACACATCCTGGTGCACGTGGAGCTCCTGGAAACCTCCGACCAATTTGGTCAATGCCTGTTCGTGGTCATGCAACCACTTCTCCTGAGACCGGAGGACGCTGCGGAGAGCGCTGATCTCCGAGGAGGCTGTCATGACCAGATTGTACTGTAACAACACTGGAAAGAACAGAGAAGCAGACGCAGAGACACTCACACGAAGCGGGGTTGAGTTCATTTAGGTGAAGTCTCTACTGATAATCAAAAAGGTCTTACACAGGTAGGCCGTCCCAACAAGGCAAACAAAGTAGACAAAAATCCATAAACCCGGGAACAAAGTCAAACAAAACCAAGAGAGGAAACACTAGAGAAAAAAGCGATAGAGAGCTAATAGCACATGGAGAAAGAAAAAAAATTTGGCCATGTGGCATGGGAAACAGGAAGGTATATATACATGGGGTCGACTACCAGGAGCACTAAGGGTGATTGGTGACAAGTGTGGCTGAGCAAGGACAGGAAACAGACGAGGGCAGGAATCTGAAACAACATGACAGGTAAGTATGTCAAAATAAAACAGGAAATATCGCATGACACTTACTAAAACAGCATATGGCTAGTCACCAGTCATAGTCATTTTGGTAAAGACAAAAAAACTGTTCACTTTATCACAGTAACACTGAAACAGAGCTGTTGGTATTTACCTAAAACTCTGTGCGCCCGAGTACAACAACCCAGAACATCAGTTCCTAAAGCTACACTACTTACACAGGCTGCAGATCTCAGTAATTATTTATTTAAAACCCAAACCATGTTTTGGTTTAATAAAAACAAGACCTTCTGAGGCTGTTGTATGCATATTGCAAACATTTCTTGCATTAATTTACCGTGAAGAGTGTGTGAGTGTGTTATATATATATATTATACACACATATATACACATATACATACATACATACACACACACACACACACACATTTAACATGCCGCCTCACAAAAGCAGCAGATACCAAATACTGTTTTCTGTCTTTTCTACCTCAATGTGACCAGCGTGTGTGTGTGTGTGTGTGTGTGTGTGTGTGTGTGTGTGTGTGTGTGTGTGTGTGTGTGTGTGTGTGTGTGACTGTGCCACCTAAATCATGTAGGCGCTGCAGCAGAGTGTCAGATATCGACGCCATGGCAACAACACAAAGCTATGTGGTTACATAAGGATAATCAAAATTTCAGAGTTATCAAAAAAATACTGATCAAAAACAGACGAAGACTCACCTGAGGGGCTGCTGACCTCATCTGATCTAAACTGATCTGGTCCGAACTGATCTGATCTCAGACCCCTTCGTGCAAGTTGGGCGGAAAGCGATCCGGTACTGAAGTGTAAATCTAAAGTGTAAATGCATAAAGCACTGGACCGCAATGCAATTCTGTCTCAAGCATTTGAGACAGGATGAAATTCAACAGTTTGAGACACATTCTGGCTAGATGCTGAAAACGTGTAAATGCATCCATCTCTCCAAGACACGTATGTAAACTTTAGTTCTTTGAAGTCAAACTACGTCACTAAGGGATCTACTGTACATCAGGGGTCCAGTGACCATAATCAACCTGTTGATCTTTGTGAGGTTCCAATTCGATCGGGAAACACTTCAGTTAAAAGGTAATTTCTTAATTTTCACCAGTTCGAATTCTCTCCTCGAGCTGTACCAGGACTCTATCAGCTGTATTAACATACTGTATTAATTGTAACATCTGTTTGCTGCTTTGTTTATTTGTTTATTTGTCAACAGGATTACGCAAAAACTACTGAACCAATTTGCACCGAAATTGGTGGAGGGATGGGGCATGTGCCAGGTAACCCATTTAATTCCGGGGGCAAATCCAGATCATTTACTATGAGTTTGAATTTTTTTCTCTGAAGTCTGGTGTATGTTGTTTGACATTAGCCTTGGTACGTCCCGCCCTGCTCCTATGGTCACTTATTGCTTTGTTCCTGTCAATGTTTTCTGTGCTTCATGTTTTATTTTGAAATCACTTTTCTTTTTGTGTCTCCGGTTGTTTTACTTCCTGTCTTGTGTGTTTCCTGTCTGTTTGATTGCCTGCCCCGCCCCGATTAGTTTCACCTGTTCCCAGTTACCTTCCCTGTTTATTTAGTCTCTGCATTCCGCTCTTTATCAGTTCGTCTGTTTTGTTTCCTGTGCTAGTTCCTGAGTTTGGATTTCCTGAGGTCTGCTCATCTGCATGTAAGCCTGTTTTCTTACATTAAAAGCAGCTTTTTTTTTTTTTTTTTGCATCAGCCTGCCTTACTGTATTAAAAACGCCAGGCGTGTTTTGGCCTCTGATAGCCTTCAAACTCGTGGATCTGTCACTCAAACTGGACTTCCTGGATCCTATGTCAAGTCTCACCAGTACCTGAAACAACTGCCCCGTTTCACCACAGTTCTTTGCAGGAATGTCTATAGTCTAAATTCCTGCTCACACATTGTCAAGGTAAACTTTTACCAGAGCCATCATGTCGAATGGTTAACCACTCATGCCGTGGGTGCATCAAAATCTGATTGCAGCTGCTCGTGGCCTGGGGTGTCCTGACCCTGTTATTGATCTGTTGCCTGAGACACACTGCATTTTTAATTTGGCCGTCTTTCAAACTTGACGGTGTGTGGGGATGATTTTTTTAAATTTAATGCTGCACCTTAGTTTCCCCTTGTTTAAAACATCAAAATGGTCACATTTGCAGTCCAATGTTTTGCAGCTTTAAAAAAAAAAAATGTTCCATTTCTGACACAGTATATTCACACTGAATGTATGCAGAGTGAATATGAGACAGGATGTGGACATCCTTCCCATATCATTTCAATCAATCCCCATATCTTCCCCTAAAAAAAAAAAAAAAAAAATGGAGATAACATTGCGCATTTTCAGACAGTCGCTACAGGAAGACATTGCTGCACTTGGTTGTTCACACAAAAAGTGAGGAAATAGTTGTCAAGTCAAAAAAGAGAGTTCAAACCCTGGCTCCTTTCTCACCTCAAAAAAGCAGACCAAACAGTGAAGTGGGATGGATGCTTTCACATACTTAGGTTTTTTTTTTTTTTTTTTTTTTTTTTTTTTTAAATGACCCAATTATGAAGATATTATTTAGAAATACATCAGTAAGCATTTTATAAACATGGAAAAATTCCTGTGACAAATGGAAATTAAATCACAACCATGTGTTTCTTCCTGATGCAGAGTGCTCCTACACTCAGCTTTTTTTTTTTTTTTTTTTTTTTTTGCTCCAAACATCCCTCAATCACCCAAATTCCTCTCTATCTTTAGAACAGGACTGTTTCAGCCTCTCGTTCACAGATTAAATGTGCCCCTACAGTGTAATGAGCCATACACATAAACAGTGATGGGACTTGATCACTACTGAAAATTTAATTAAATGTAAGGGAACAGCCAGAAGTCTGACCCAGCATGACTCAATGTATTGTACAGTTTTTGGGCTGTGACGCAAGCAAAAAAAAAAAAAAAAGCCCTGATTTTCACTTTAAACATCTGCCTCTTCAATAGAGTAATCTATTAAATGTCCAAAATAAAGTGTTTAGCTTAAGATTCTTTAGCTTGTTAGTTTAGTCTGAGCAGATACCAGAAGTCATGGACAGGCATGTTCTTACAGGAACTGAAGTCAATAATTCCACATTAACTATGCATCAAGGGACAATGTGAATACAATGCGATAGTGTGGTCGGCTCTGCGATGAACCTACGGAAAGATATCACCTGAATCTGCAGCTCCCCTCGGGTTTGTTGAGCTTTGTAAAAAGTTTTATCTTATCGTTTTCGCTTTCCAGCCCACAGCTTTACTGTTTTGGTTCAATCCCACTGCTCTGATAGCGTCATGTCTGGCTGCTGCAGTCAGCTGGTTTCAGAGAAAAAGCTAGAAAAACACACCTTCCACCAACTGCTCAGCACCAAACAGCAGACAGACCTAGTTAGTGACCAGCTGGTGAAAGCAGCGGAGCATTTAGCAGCTGAAGAGCCAGATATTTTCCCAAGGAGTTGGTGGAGGAGGCCAAAAACAGAGTTAAAAAGAGAATGAATATTGTACTTATATTTTCTAGGTTACTAGAAACATAACTCTAAATGAATGCTGGACGTTATGGATGATTTCTCAATGTTCACAACTTGTTTCTGCTGCCCGCAAGTGGCCAAAAAGATCAGTTATGCAGTTTGCAGCAAGTGAAACTGACATTAAAATAGATTTTAGGCAGAAATCAGTATATAAAGTATCTCTCTGGTTTTTAGTTAGACTTTGGTACTTCAAAATTTTAATCCCCCAAAAATAAATTTTGATCTTTATTTTTTCTGCAGTGACAGCATCCCATACATTGATGTCTTCAAGTGTTTTTTAGTTAAGTGATTTGATTGGTGATCTGTGTAGCTGGGCTTTAACAGTGTTGATTGTATCCCAGTTCCATAAAAATTCTTTATAGTATCTAATACATACTGATCTGTATAGTATATGTTGCAGTTAATATCCAAGAAATGAACACACAAGTGTTTCAAACTATCAGGAATTGATACAAAACTTGTGCCACTGGATGTCAAACTGCAACGTACTGTCATTAATTACACCTGCACCAACTTGTTTTTATACAGAAAATACGTTTCTTTCCCAGATAATGGAAATTAATTGTAAATTGATTCTTCGACACACAAGCATTTCAAAAATAATCAGCTTCTGCTCTTTAGATGCATTGGGTAACACACGGAGTCAGATTACTTTTGCCGCCATTGAAAGAACAAGTATTGTTTTATTCTGTCTGACACGAGTAATAATTGAGGTTTACGGTTGAAAAAATATTGTTGGGTATAGTTCCCCTTTAAAGGGCAGGAGGTGAAAAGTGTGGAGAACTCTTAAGTGCCTTGGTACTTACAGTTAACACTGAGGCAATATAAAAGAGAGGACAACAGAGACTTATACACTTCCGTCAGTACAGAGATACGCCAAGCTCAAACGTGTCCTTGGAAGTTAAAACAGTCTGAAAATGTGTTTTACCTTCAAAAAGTAATTTTTCATAAACAGATGTTGGGAAAGGGGGAGCATCTTATGATCAGAGCTTTCTTGCACCACACTACAGTTTTGCGTTTTTATTGTACCTTGAAGCTGCTTTGCTGCACTCCCTGTTCTCGGACAATAAAGAGATTTCATTGTTTAACCAAGTATCAGAGCGTTCCACTTGTGCGTTTTCTACTGGAACTTTTGTATGTGAATCCTGCTGGGTTTTTTTTTTTTTTGAGTATTCATTAACGCACACTCACCTGCTTCCAGGGAAGAGCTCATGAATAATTATTTTACACTTTCCAAACACTCCAACACGTTTGCTGTGTACAGACCCTGGGAGCTGTCCTGATTATGCTGTTTGCTTGTTTACGAACAACATTTTGCCCAGCAGCCTCTGCAGCCACTCACTTTTTACCGTCTCAGGAGTCCACAGCCATCCGGCTGATGCTGCTTCTTAATGCCCCAGAGCTGAAACAGATGCCTCCTGTTCTCCAAAAGAGTTCACTGCCGCTGAAGAAGAATTTATCAAAGCTCTGCTCAAAAATAAAAATAAATTTTAAAAAATATATTTGTTTTGCCACTGGGATTTAGCTCCAGCTGTATAAAAGCATATGCATAACAAACAAATGTATGTGTTTTTCTTTCCAATCTATCGTGTTTCATGATGATGCAGTAACAACAGAGAGGAGGAAAGTGTTACTCTTCAGTGCATTTAAACTATTCAGGAGGTTTTTGTAAAGCAGCATTGCAGTCAAGACCAGTCAGTTGAAGGTCAAGTCCAAGTCTAAGTCCAAGCTAAAACACCCAGTTTACAGTTTAAGATATCATTTCATATTTTGAAAGCCATGGAAGAGGTGTGTCAAAAATGTGTTCCCATTTATCCTTAATTTTGTATGGCTTTTGAATCAGACCTTAACTCTGCTGAAAGGAAAAACCTATTTCATTTTCGTGGTAAGGCAACAGCAAGTCATAAGTCATAATCAAAATACCCCTGAGACCAAGACAAATCCAAGTCAAAACACTCGTAAAGCAGGGACGAGTCAGAGGTAGAACACTCATGAGACTGGAAGAAGTCAGAGTCAAGACAACTACAACATCGAAACAAGTCCAAGTCAGAATACCAATGTTACATAGACATGTCAAAAAAATGGGGCAGACCCAAAAAACCCACAAGGCCAAGACAAGTCAGAGTTAAAACACCCACATGATTGGAACAAGTCAGAGTCAAAACAACTATGTGACCAAGACAAAGTCATGTCCAAGCCAAAACACCCATAATGGCTGAGACAAGTCCCAGTAAACAGGTCAGAGTCAAAACACTCACAAGACCAAGACAAGTCGAAGATAATAGGCAGAAAGGTCTCGCGACTGAGACAGTAGCAAATACTACAGCTCTGATATTAAGTCAAAACAGTTTGTATATTGTTGTAGCTAAATGACCTTTTGATCATAAATCTATCAATACTGTGTGTCAGACTGCCTGAATCATATCCTCTGTGAGGCGATGCAATGCTGCTGATAGTCCAACTGAAGATTTTATAATCTAAACATGAACTGACCAGTGGAAACAGTCAGGTAAGAGAGTTGAAGTCAATAAAGAGAGAAAGTATTCAGGGTTCACAGCTGACTCTGTGACCTTTTCTTGACCTTTGGTGAACATGTTGCCAAGTGTGGGTGATGATGCTGCTCCGATCAATAACGCCCACCAGACCCATCTCTAGCCTGAGGAGCTGACAGCAGAGTGAAGCTTAGAGAGGGCATATCTGCACTCTGACTGTGTGTGTGTGTGTCTGTGAGAGAGAGTGTGAGAGATTAAGCTTTCTAGACTGAACAGCATTCATGTCCCACTTTACAGGGTCTCATTCACACAGACATCTCCTCCAGGCAGTGACTCAGGTGAAGCAACAACACTATCAGTGCCAAGTCCTGCAAGTGCCCCCTAGAGGCAGCGGTGTTCATTACAGCCACATCAGGAAAGCAATGTGGCTGTGATGAACAAACACACTGATGATTAGTACTGGGTACTGAGCCTCAATATTAAGTGTTGCTGGGAGACTGTTGTGACTGATGGTGCTGAATTGTCAGTGTCATTAATAACGGGGTGCCACAGGGGTCGATACTCGATCCATTACCAATTACATTTAGTGTACATAATTCGTCAAAATTTAGTACATCATCATTTTCATGGTTATGACAATTTCATATAAGCCTGACAGCAGTCGCGTCAGCCATGCCTGGTTTTGCTGCAGTGAGCCACTGCCGTCATCGGAACAGCAAAGTAGTAGAGCGGATGTAGGCTACAGCCAGTTGACAAACTTGATTTTAGGTTTATGTGTGAAACAGTCAGAATAGCGCCGTCCATGACTGCACTAACCTCGGCGGGATCCATGTGGATGTTACCAGGAGAAACAATGAATCTCGGGAATGAGATGGACCGCTGATGGAACTCACACTTCTCTGCCTTAACAAACAGTTGGTTCTCCAACAGCCACTGAAGAACCTGCCAGACGTGCTTGCACACGTTCTTTCATCTTGGGAGAAAATGAGAATGTCATCGAGGTACACAGAAAACCAAATGATTCAACATGTCCTGCACTACTTCATTAACCAGAGCCTGGAACCCAGCTGGAGCATTAGTGAGGCCAAAAGGCTTTACCAAATACTCATAGTGGCCACTAGGAGTGTTGATGGCAGTCTTCCACTCATCCCCTCACCTCCTCCTCTGATGTCTGGCTTTCCACGGCTAAGCTGTCAGCCTGATCTGAGCAGGCGGGTGGAGGAAGCGGAGGAAATAACCTCAGTTCATCCAAGGGAAATGTCAGTTCACCTGTTGTGTGCTGGCATCAAAACAAGGCTGGTAACAAGAACGGTGGCAAAAACCTCACCACCACCCAAACCACTGAGGGCATGACTTCAGTGTCCTCACATTATGTAACAGGCACCCAACACTTTCTCCAAGGGCTGCGTGACATTTGGTCAAGCAAGACTCCTGTTTTGTTCTAATCATCTTGGAGATTAAGAGTCGTACATAAGAAGAATCATACAAACTGCAGAAATGATTTCCTCAACCACTTTCTGTTGCTTCTACGACAGCAAATCCTGTTTGTCTTTGACTTTACTGTACACTTCTGAATATTTTGAAGAGCACCGTCAGCTATGAGGCAGAGCTGTGAGACGCTTCATCACACTTACAGAAATATGACAAAGGTGTTGACATGTTGTGCATCAGACAGCCTTCGACCTCTATCAGGCTCAGTGGGCCTGAGCAGCGCACTGAAACACTAACAGGAGCTGACTCAGCATCTTCTTACGTTCAGCAACTTAAAACAGCAACACGTCATGTAGACGACTAACATGCAGTGAAGGATGACCTCAACTCCACATCCTCCTGCTCAGGTCTCTCAGCAACAGCTGATCCACATCCTGCCACATCTGCCCGGTAACACGCCTGTTAAATCTCTTTGCCACAACAAATCATTATCATGTCGTCACTGCCTTCAACACAGAACTGTGTGTTCCTGCTTTACACCATATCCTCCTCTACACGAAACATACTGATTCCATTTAGGTTTTTGGATTAGTTTGAAATCACCAAATGTTGGAAATTAAATTATTATTTTATGCTGTTTTTCTCCCCATCCATCCATGCTATTCGGCGTCTTTCAAAGACTGCACTATAATAATATTAATAGTCCTACCTATAACATCAATTCCCAGACAAAAAAACACTACTCAAAAATAAATGAATAAGTAAATAATTAATCACCTTGCTTCTAAATTGTTTTTTTTTCTTCAATCATGGCTCAACACTTCTTGCAGATGTTTCACATACCTTCCAAAAAGAAAGAGGGATTTTGCTCTTTGAGCTGTTATGCTCTTCTAGACGGAGTTAGACATCAAATATAAACATTTCCCTCTCTCTTCTAAATGACTGTATCCAAATAAAACAGACTAAATGTGTAAGAAATAAACTGAACTGTCATGGCCGGTGCAAAGTAAATTTAAAGCACTAATTAATGTTAAGAGTTTGTTTAATTTTAATAAACTATCATTAAATACTGTATTGGCCTGAATACAGGACGACCGTGATTATAAGGCTATTATAGTGTTTTTGGGAAGAAGACTTTTTAAGGATACGTAACACTCATCCTGTTGGGAAAGTTTTCCTGAGATACCAATAAGTCCAAGGAGAAGGGAGTCCTCATGATCGAAGCCTTTTCTCTTTAATAAGTGAAACATGAATTACGGTAATACGTTAAAAAAAACAAAAAACAACACATTTGTATATCTTGTCTATCAGTTAAAGACTCACACTCTCTCCTGTCAGACTCATTTTTTCTGACAGCATTTTTCAGACTTCAGCCTTTTTGAGCTCATCATCTGCGACAGACGTAATTCTCGGCTGTTTGGCAGGTTTTCTCCCTGGTTGATATCTGCAGTAAAGATATCGAGAGACACTATCGTTTTCAGTTTTCATGAACTTATCTCCTCCGCAAAACACATCACCTGGGGATTCAGAAGCTCCTGCAGGTCAAACTGTGTTAACGAAAACATCTTCAGGACTGACTAACTCTGAAAGACTCACCATAAGCAGACTCGAAAACACTCGCTAGTTTAGGAACATAAGACCACAAACAACCCATAGTTCAATACTCTGCAGGAAACTGTAGTTACACTGGTTCTCTCTCCATTCAAAAACAATATCAAGTAACTGTCTCGTCCTCAAATATAAAAACGACCCCCAATTTTTTAAAGCCTCATTTTCAGTAAAAAGAATATCGTCTTGTATTCGGGCCAGTGCAGTGTAATTAAGTCTAAATTCATAATCTTTGGTCACCACATAACAAAATTCACAAAATAATGATAAATTACGCTGAAACAGTGTAATTTTTGGGAGTTATTATAGGTGACAAGTTATGCAAGAAACCACATAAAAAATTATGTTAAAAAAAAAAGTTGCTAGGCGTTGCTAAGCCCCGCCTCCTTAGTTTCTGTTGCTATGACATCCGCGCCTTCCATTCTAAAGCTTCACGTACACAGTCAACAGTGATGACGGTGGCAGATTTAACATCAAATAGATTTCTGGGTGTCTGTTTTTCAAATTTTAGTTGAGTGACATTTAAACAGAACAGTTGGTGAAAGATGTCTTTCCACGGTGAGGCTACAGTCAAGAGGGTAAAAGTTGTTCATTGCCGCGATTTTAAATCGCGGTCGATTTAAAAATAAAATGCTAACTGGAAAACTGTGCAGATACTTACCATTGGAAAAGATATGAGCTCAGGTTTTAAGTGTAGCCCGAGTCAAAACGTAGTGAATTTGACATGAAGTGCTCACGGACAAGAGGAACCTTCAGGGAGAAACCTTCAGGGAGAAACCCCAAACAGCCTCCGTACCCACTGTACAAACGTTACAACGTCTGTATGTGCGTGTGGGAGCGTGTCTCTGACTGAATTCTGAACTCACCAGAAACTCTGGTTCTCTCTGTTATTTCCCTCTAGTCTCTCTCCTTTTCCTTCCTGTCGTCCTCTGTACGTTTATGAAGCAGATTCATAAAGCCCCAGGATACGCGCAAATTTTTTGCTGAAGTTGAAATATTTTGAACTCATGTGGACACACATCTTAGTGTCAATTCACGCCACCCAGGCCAGATTTGTGTCTTTCCCTCGACCATATATCCGCCTCTAAAACTCACCTCACGTTCTGCCTGAGCACACAACGGGAACTTTGAAGAAAACTTTTAATCTAACGCTGGTTACATTAAGCCTGAGGTGCAGCTAAGCCTGGAAACTAACCTGACGAGGACCAAGCCAGTGTGGAGGGACTGGTTTTGAAGGTAACTTAGGTTAGACTTCATAGAGTTTAAATTCCTGAGGGTAAGCCTGATTTACTGGAGTAAGCCTGGTTTAACTCGTGATCTGGTTTATGCTAGCGATACACTAAACTCACAGTAGATGTTCTAGTCTTGAAGGGGGATTTTTCTAATGATGGGTTACCACTGTGGGAAGTAAACTTGTTAGCCGGCCCTGCTAGTGTTTGTTCTTACGGTAGGGCAGATAAAACCCCATGTTTCCCAACAGAATCTCTCTCACAATATCTCCATGTACATTCTTCTACATGCAGTGAAGCTGAAAGACTGACAGACTGCATGCCGCGTAATTATTTACAGACTGCAGTACATTTCAATTTCAGTTATTAATTGCACATAAAACATTCTGCAGATAGAAGCCCAAACCACCACATGACTGAGATTAAACATAACAGCTCACCTGCAGTAATCAAATTAAGGGCCATTACAGTAAAAGGAGTACGCATTGCATGATGGTAATCAGTGACACAGGCTCGTTAAAAACTAAAATGACAAAGAAAACAGGATAATTCACTCACTAAATGTCAGTCACTCACTGTTAGCCACAGGCAAAAGCACTTTGAACATTCAGACTGAGTAAAACACTGAAGACCAGAACCTGCAGGAGCAGCATCACTCTCCTCACTTAGCTCGCTAATTAGTTTTAATTGACTGCAGCTGCTGCAGCTCTCTCTGTTTGAATGTCCGGCAGGTGAAATGGAAACAGCCTAACTAAATCACTGCTGGGCTTTTTAACAGTATTCAAATAGAGGAAACGTGCGCCGAAAGGAGGCCTACGAACCGTACGAAATCAATCAATAGGGTCACCTCTGTAACAATAGTTAGATCATCAGCATGTTGTTTGTTCTGTCAAACACTTTGCTAATGTGGCTCAAATGAACGCTGCAGGCCTTAGGGGACCCTGCGGAGGCTGTTTTGACTGTCATTGCTGTAAATAAAGGTCAGTACCGGCTCTAATCTAATGAGTTAATAGGCCGACATAACAGGTTACTCAGTGAAATCAGGTTACAAGGGGAAATCAGTCATGTCATCAAACATGTAATGCATCATGATGACCTAACTGTGGTTACACGTCTTTTTCCCCTATCTGGACATTATTTTGGAAGCAGAGCTCTCTGATTTTCAACTGTCTTAGTGTTGCAAGACACTTCCTGATTTGTTTTCAGGTGCTTTTGAAAGCGAAGTGAGAAGACAGGCTCCGCTGTGAGAGCCCAGTTTTTCCTGATGTCTTTGAATTTTACAGTCAAATACTCACCTGATGGGGACTGACTGAATTAGACCTACAGAGTCTACTTTATTTCAGTTTCAGTTTTAGTCAGACCTGAATTTGTTTCAAAGCAAGGATGCATCTCTACATGAAATTTTGGAATTTCTCTAAATTACATACTAAGCATGTTCGGTGTGTTCTGTTTGCTGGTCTTGAATTTGCCATTCGTGGTAATACTGACGAAAGTTTGATGATAATAAAGTAAAAATATACAAAGTTAAACTCAAAATATAAAACACAATTAAAAGACTTTGGAAATAGCTTGTGCTGAATATAAAGTGACAAAGAAAATCATTCCTAACTCAACTCCACTTCGTAATTTCTATGTTCAAATCACAAATGAAAATTAGACCACCGTTTAGTGTCTTCTGCTGAACCAGGTGGAAGACACCTGTGTAGCTACCTTTGCTTTCCGGTGGTTAAGCCACTGTGAACATGCATCAGAAATGAGGAATTTCTCTCATAGCGTTTAGTGATTCGAGGTCTTTGTCCTGCACTTGCTCAGATCTTAAATGTATACATGGACAAAAAAATCCCAGTGGAGAAACCAGGGCCTGTAAATTTCAAACTGCTAAAAGTGAACTCCTTTACTTTCCGCATTTCATTTTGAAATCTGATAGGATGTTACACAACTTTTCTTTTTTATTTCTGTGCATGTATCAGGGGTACAAACTATCACTGTCTAAGTGTCTTCATTGTTGGCACCTTTCAAAATGGTACTAAATTCAGCAGCAGAATTTCTGTCCTGCTCCAGTTTTTTTTTTTTCCCATTTAAGACAATTTCTTATCATTTCACCCCTATTTGTATATTCTAAATATATTCAACTGTTGTTTCCCTGCTTGAGATATTAAGGAATTTAAACAAATTAAATGGACTTTAAAAGAAATAATATCAAATATATTTTTGGACATAACATATTACTGAGTAAAATATAAAGATTATTAAAAAGAATGGAAAAACATGGCCGATGTAGGGTAAATCATTGTGTCTGACCGGCTATTCCTGCTCAGAGTTAACGTGTGATTAATCACGTGACCACTTGAAAGCTTCTCTTTAATACTTTACTTCTACGTTTTGCAATCATTTATAATAACTCACTTGACAAATCACCGCTTTTAGCCAACAACTCTCTTACTCCCTGCCTGGGTCTTTAGATCTTTCTTAAGCGTAATTCATAGTAGCTTGATAAATACAGCCTGAGGTTTCTCTAATCCCCAGCCCTGACTACAAACAACAGTTTTTCTAGTTTAAATCGGAAACTGCAGAAAGTCGACTGTTACGGAAGTGCAGGTAAGCACGCTGAATCAAACGTTAATACACACATATATCACACATTAATCACGACACTGGGTCTTCACTATTAATAACTCCGTCACACACAAACCTCTGAAGTTTATGTGTGGCGTCACCGGTCCTAACACACTGTTGGTGTGTGTGAGGCTGTGTATCTGCACACGCGGAGTGGTACATTTTGTACTCTAGGGCGGCTCCCTGTCACTGGGTCGACAGTCTCACTGGAAATCAATCGAGCCGAAACCTCTTCCCCCACGGCTGCCTGCTTATTGATTAGCTGTCAGAGCGAGAGAGGCCGAGGACGACAAGAGAGCAGGCCTGGGCGAGAGACAGGGAGAGACAGCGAGAGAGAGAGAGAGAGGGAAAGAGCTGACGGGACAAAGCAGGAAGCAGAATGAGAATGAGGAAGAAGAGGGAGAGTTCTGCAAAGACTGAGAGTGAAACTGGGAGACGGGGTGAATGACGAGAGGGCGTGAGGAGAGACGAGAGGAGGAAGCCAACAGGGGGAGTCTGAACATGAACCTGTGCCATTTCGCTCTATTTCTCCCCCACAAGTCAAGTTTCCATCCAAATGTTGCAAAAATTTTAAAATAAATTTTCCAGAAAATCGGCAAAAGAATTAATGTGAATGAATGTAGCCACCATTACATGCTATACTTCTGCATGGGCGTATCGAGATAAACAGCTGGCGGCAGTACTGTTGTACTGAGTCGCACGCCATTAGACCACTGCAGAGGAAGATGGCCAGCCAAACCTCAAACAGTGCAAAACCATCTAGAAAACATGATGGAAATATGGAATTTATGTTTGTCCACATAGGTCACGGGCCGGATGCGTAAAACTTTGTGAGGATTCACAACCAAAATTGTGTGTACGCAGAGAGACATTAATACGCATGCGGATTAATTTCGTCACATTTATGAAGCTGTGCGTACGCCTGGTCCTGTTTTATAAAACTCACTCATCGTGTGCACGGGCCCCGTTTCTACTTCCACAGTTCACGATAAAAGAACAAACATTTGTTTGCGTACCGATACTGGTGCGCTCCACCACTCATTAGACCTGTCAGCGAGCAGAATGGCGGAAGAAGAAGCCGGGTTTGACCGACTGTGCACGCCATGGATCATCTTCACATTTTGTGTTTACTGACACAGCAACTTTTCCACCTCAGCCGAGTGAAAAACTTTGTGTGTGTCTGTGTGTGTCTGTGTGTGTGTGTGCGTGCATGCATGCATGCAAGGTTGAGGGGGGGATAAATGTTGTGGCTACATGAATAAGTAATGGATGAATAGATGATGGATGGGTGGGTGAATAGATGGATGATGAAAGAAAATAGGACAAATAGAGGAATGATAAATGGATGCTTGGGTACCTGGAAGAAAGCAGTGGATGGATGGACGACAGAGGGATGATGAAAAGATGAAGGGTGGATTGAGGGGATGATAGATGGATGTATGGGTGGATGGACAGATACGGAAATGGATAATATAGATCAAAAAATGGATGGATTGATAAATTGATAGGTGAGTAAAGCCATGGACTGATGAATAGACGGATAGATGGATGATTGGATGGATGGATGGATTGATGGATGAATGGGTTGATCATTGAAGATGAATACAGCGATAAATGGATGGATGGATGGATGAATGGATAAAGAAGTTAATAAAGGTGTGGTTGGATGGATGGATGGATTTGACAGTTTTGAATGAGATTTTGGAAAAAGATGACTTTGTCCACAGAGACAATGCAGCGAATAACACAATACCTGAGCTCAGACTCTTTTTCTAATTGACATTGTATCACTCACATTATACAGAGAATGCACTACAGCCATATATAGTGTAGAATATTCTAAAAACTTTCTGGACTTATAAATTTTATCCTCCATTGAAAGCCTAGTGGAAATTAATGCAGTCATTCTTGTCGGATTTCAGGTTTTCGTTAGCTTCGTGAACCTCCACACTCATCTGCAGAAGGGGAGATGGGTCGGTGCAGAGAGATGCTCAGTAATGGAGGATGAAGAGGGAATGTAAATTTCAAATGTTAATGAGATTAGAAAAAGGCAGAGGAAGAGTTGAAAAGAGGAGGTGAAGCAGCCGAACGTGGGGGTACAGCTTCCCTCTGATGTATCCCAACTATCATATCTGAGCTTTAATGATTCTCTCTGGATGAAGGAAAGAGAGACTAAAGAGAGATCAAGGGAGCTGAGGGGGTGAGGAGGGAGGGAGGAGTGGGGGAGGGTGGAAAGAAGTAAAAAAAAAAAAAAAAAAAAAACGTAAAACAGCATAAGAAAAGACACAAGTTCCCTTCCAGACATACTTATTCTGTATGCCTCTTATGGCTGCAGATGTATTAAAGTTTAAATTTTTATATAAAACTCTTCAGACTTCAGTTCAAACCGCCCTGAATCATGAATTTGCTCAGAGAAGAGACTGTCATGGCCAATAATGAGTCCCAAATTGAATCCTGGTGTTAGGTTTTTACCTTATAAGTACAGAAATTAGGTTAAATTAAACTCCAAATCAGCTTTACACGAGTTAAACTGTTTAAATTTCACGTAAATACAGTAAATTCTTGAATCATTCACCTCCACTGCAGACAGAACCTTTTTTTCAAATTTCCCAGCTTTTTAAGTATATTTCCTCATATTTTAGTAAAGCCTCCCTCTTTTCTGCGTCCTCTTATTCATGGTTAACTTTTCTCTTGATAAAGTCACTGTAATATACATTTCCACAGCACTAATTCTATCAGTGCAACATCAGTCACATCATATTTACAGTGATAATGTTTTCATTCACCAATTATCTCCAGTTTTTTCTTCTCTGCTGTTTTTTTTTTTTTTTTTTTTAGTGAACAAAATACAGAAAACATGAAGTTCAGTGATTTGAGCCATTAGTCCAATACTCGCTATGGTAATGACACATTACAGTTCCCAGGACAAAACAACCCAGTATCCAAAGAATGTCGTCCACGCCGGACGATTCAGCACCTGGTGATTTACGTACACTGTCAACGTTCAGTGTGAATTCGGGAAATGGTGTGTCCTTTATCTAGAAAGGACGAAAGCAAGGGTGTGGATGTCGGGGCGGCAGACGGACTTGTAGCACATCTGATGTTCATGCAGGAGACCGGAGTTCACAGTTCCTTTACAGACCCCGTAGTTAATGTTCCCATTTTTATTAACCATAACCACAATCTTTTCCTAAGTTCAAATCAGTGTTTTAGTTGCCTCCCCAAACACTTACTTTAATCAGAGTTTATTGGTCATAACCACGATCTTCACCTGACCTTAACCATACTGCAGGTGCCATATTGATATTAATATGATACTGAAGACAGCAAGAATTTAAAAACCCATTGTCATTAAGGTAATCAGGGCTTTGCAGAATCGTCCAATATACATGTTCTTGTTTGTCAATAAGGTTGAGACAAAAACATGCAAACATCTCTCTCTTTATTGAGTTATTTTATGCTCAGTAGTGTATGAGTTTAAAATAAAAACACATTAAAACCACATAAAACTGAAAGTGACAATGATTTTTTACGCCCAAAGCACATGTGCTTCGTTTGAATGACGTAAAGCGTGGGATGATGAGAATGACGTACGTCACTACCATCTTTTAAAACAGCTAACTAGGAAGCTACAGACAAGGTGAACAGTGTTCTGCATTTGAGAGACTCTCCTCCTGTAAAAGAGCGACCCGCAACTTATCATGACCCATGGTTACGCTTTATTGTTAAGTGACCTCTAGTGGTCGTAGTAATTATGACGGGAGCAAAGGAGGAAGTCAGGTGATGTAGCACGAACAGCGACAAAGTCCGGGTTAGGAGGAGGTTGGGGTCAACAAAGCACACGCACTTTCATACGTGAGACCGCTGTTCATCTCCTGTGTGAAACCAATAGTCATGTAAATGATAAAAATAATAATCATCACCACCATCATCATCATCATCATCATAGAGGCCAATGAAACAGTCTCTGTTTTTAACTCAGCGTCTCTCTCTGGAGACAGTGGGCGGGCACACAGTTTGACTGACAGGAGCATGAAGTTAGCCAGTGGGAATATGCCGTGTGAAAGGGGATTCATTAGCACTTTCAAAGGGACACAGTTATTTATAATTAAATGCTGAGGCTGTTCAATAATAAATGACCAGCAATGAATGTTTTCCATTGACAGAGACAGAATACAGAGAGAGAGAGCGAGAGGAGCAGAGGAAAGAGCAGAGTGCAGAGGCTGGGGAGGGAGAGAATCCACGACGGTGCACAACCTTCAAGGCGGCTGAAACTTATCACACACGAAAAATACCATCTTACCCCAGAAGAGGATTTAGGGACTGTTATTTCAGTGTCCTTCTCTGTAACCTCAAGGTCACAGCTTAAGCTCTTTAACTTGACGTAACAAATTGTGCTCATTGTTAGTTATTAAGTCCGTTATCCTAAAATAGGAAAACAGTCGGAGGACCTTGTTTTACGCAATTCCTTCCTTGGCCTGCCGGCCCCTTAACCTTAAACATCATGACTACATGTCTAAATGCATCACCGTGTTTCATGTGAAGTGCTTCTCAGACGGTCAGACAGCGCCTGAAACCCCCCAGCTTTAGCCTCCAGATGTGGTCGGATGACATTTCATACAGACCGGTTTGTTTTGATCATACCCCCGTCTTAACCTCAATATTTTGCAGGGGCATTAGGAACATTTTGCCATAGAAATGTACCTGTAACTGCGGTGCTTTTACTGGCTAAATTGCAAAAAGACGATGTATGCATTGGTTTTGCTAGAAAATCGCATCCAAAAACATACCGTGAATCTAGATCGCAATGCAACAGGTGAAATTCATCAGTCTATCCTTGAATTCTTGAATTCTGAATTCCATTGTTGTTGGAATGAAATGGAAATATATTATTTCCCATTGTCGTTTTTAATGATATGAATGCGAAAAAAAACAAAAACAAAAAAACAACAGGGAAGTGAGATGCCCTTGCAAGACGTTTTCTCTGGCTATGGGGCTTCATTTAACAACCACATTTGAACACCTTAGCAACCACAAAGAAAAATTCTGAAAACCACCCAAAACAGCTCAGAAACTACCTTGTATCACCCTGTACAGATTCTAATAACATAAACCTCTCTTGTGTTGTCAGTGTCAGTGTTTGATTTTGGTCAATTCATGTGTGTCTAAGCTCGTAAACTTCAAAGCTGACATAAAATAAAACAATTAATAAAACGCATTATCTTTTGAGTGTTGAACTTCGCGGTTGCTTCGCTGACAAACACAAAATCGCGACACATAAAAAGCTAATCTTCAACAGAACATTAGCTGACTAATGCTAAAGGTTAGCATTAGGTTAATAACATTAATACTTCGGAGTAATTGTTTCAGTAGGAAGCGATTAACACAGTTTAGAGCGCGAATTCCCCGAAAGCCTAAACCTGCGGGCTTTATGTGAAAAGCAGATACTAAACGGATGAGGCGGACATGAGAGAGAGAAAGTGTCTGAGAGTCAAACCCAGGAGAAACAATGAAGCCTCGTATCTGAGGAAACAAAACGAAGAAGAAGACATTACCTTCATGTCTAAATTGACCCCAGTGAGACGAACGAGCTGCGGATCTTCTCTAGAAACACCAGCGAGGGAGATCATGGAACAGATACAAAGTCACGGTAACGCTTCGGTGGATGTGATGACATTGGTACCTCGAGAAACCACAGGGGAGCGATAACGCAAACGAAGCATGATTCTGCGGAAACATTCCCTCTGACTGGAGCGTGCTGACGAACACGTTGTCTAAAAAAAAAAAAACAACAAAAAAAACGAGGAGGCTGATCTCCAAAGACGGTCTGAGAGAGGAACTCAGCTCCAAGAGAAATAATTACCGTATAGTTCTTGGAAATGTGTGTACGTACAGTGTGTGTGTGTGTGTGTGTGCGTGTATGCGTGTTGGTGTGTTTTTCCCCCTGTGCTCATTGAATATAGCCTGCGATGAAATGCTGACTGGCAGCCATAACTCTTCCAGCAGCGGGACACATTTCATTCGTCCCTCCCCCCTCGTGTCACCTCTCTCTGGACCCATTTCTCTCTCTCTCTCTCCATCACCCCCCCCCCCCGAGACGGATTTGTATCTATATGAGTGAAAATATCGGGGGTTTGATGCTGATGTTGAGAACCAGGTGAGGTAGTTTCACATTAAGCTGTTGCTCCTTTCACACACACGTGGAACTCCATATTAGCGCTGGTTCATTGTGTGTGTGGACAGCAGGTGAGATAAACACGCTAAATGTGAAATGTGTCCACACACAAACACACAATTCAGCATATACGGAGAATAGAGTTTCAATTAATGAATGAATAGTAATGAATATTTAATGGGGATTAAATGGAGCAATTTCTTTTGTGGAAATGCAGCCAGAGGTCAATTCTAAAGTTAACACAACGAATTGAACTAACTAAATTAACAGTTTCAGATCTTTGTTGTCTGTATTTTTCCTAATTTTGTAATTTGTTCAAAACTACTAAAAACGTGATTCTTTCCAGGAAACTTTCAAGAATTTATTAGCAGAAATCAGATATAAAATAAAGCGTTGTCATTATTTTCTACTGAAGAAATAGTCCCCACGGTCTTTTCTTTTCATACTGCTACTTTGCTGCAACCACACGGCCTGATTTCCAGTACGGGCTGTCACCTCAGACTGGAAATTATATTGAGTTATATGACGTATATGAAAACCATAGACACTCTGCGGAAATTTCATTCACCTGTTTTGCTCTTGAAATCTCAGAAAAAGACATCTCGAAACCTGGCAAAAGAAAGAAAAAATTAAAAAAAAAGAAAACATAACCACTGCAGCCAAAACAATTAGTGAGTTAATCAGTTGCTCAGAACAAAAAATAATTAGCAACTGTTTTAAATATTGATTCATCATTTTTAAATTAAAAAATGACAAAAATTCTCTGATTACCGCTTTCGACATCGGATATCTTTGTCGGATCATGTTCAGCATTTGGAGATGATTAAATAACACAAGGAATTTGAAATGGCCCCTTTGGACTCTGGGAAATTACGGTGAGAATTTCTCACTATTTTCTGACTTTTTATAGATCGAGCATTGTGTTGATTAATCAAGAAAATAATCCGCGGAACAGCCACAGCGTTTGACACTGACTGCCCGACACGACATAGGACTACTTCCACCTGAAGTACCGAACAACCCCAAACATCAGCACCATACATCGCATCACAGCTCTTTTTTTTTGTTTTGATTAAGAAATGAAATTTCTATATCTCTATATTTCTAAATATGAAATTTTTCCTCAGATAAGCGAGTTGATTGAACGGTCAACAACTCAAAAGCCTGAAAGTAAAACCAAATATGTGTCGGGCTAAGAATTTTGGCCCAGAAATGTACAATTTGCTTCGCTGAGACAAGTGATAAATGCCAGCTGTTGGTGTCTACACCAAACAGCCCGTACTGTAGTCGGCTGCACTGGAGTCAGCCTCGTGAAAGCACCATGTTCAGCTCCCAAACTGTCCAATATGAAATCCCAGTGTGCTTACTGTACTGTTACTGGGCTTCCGCTAGATAAGTGGTTAACATTCACACACTTCACACCTTTACCAAGAATTTCTTGCCTCCTCCTTCCTCTGTGAGAGCGAACCCTTCGGCTGTTTTCAAGTCAACAACAAAGAATGGAACATATCTGAAACTGCTGAGTCTGCTATTAAATGGATCAGGGCAGGACTTTCCCAGGGTTTGCACTGTGTGCGTGTGTGTGTTTGTGTAAACATCAGGAAACAATAGTGGATCGTCAATATGCCATATTCCTCTGTATCCCCCAGTGATATGACAAACATGTTGTAAATTGAGTTCCATCTGCTGCACATGCTGAAAAATTTAAAAGTTTTTAAATGAAATCTGGTGAGTGGGTCTCCCCTGGTGCTTGTTGGCTCTGCACCACAGAGCTATCACCACCATTTGCTCTCACATACTTTCAGCAGCATTTCCAACTCCCAAAAGGA
This sequence comes from Xiphias gladius, assembly GCF_016859285.1. Classification (NCBI taxonomy): domain Eukaryota; kingdom Metazoa; phylum Chordata; class Actinopteri; order Istiophoriformes; family Xiphiidae; genus Xiphias; species Xiphias gladius. Next base: position 6,480,135 of record NC_053420.1, on the reverse strand, counting down.
GAGAGCAAGACTATGTGCACATTAATGGTTGCGGATAGTGTTCGCAGACAAGACAGAACATTTTAATTAGCGAGCTTTAGAGGTGTTAGTAGTAAACTAGTGAGTCGAATATAAGTAGTGTGAGGAGGCATTTTGGATGTGACACCATGGATCGGTATGGGCAGGAGACAGTCAGTAGGAGAGCTGAAATCCACACAATTTTGGAAGAAGCACTACAAGTTACTAGACTTGAAACCAGAGCGGGTGTGGTTGCATATTAAACACAACAAGAGGTTGGCCAAGTGGAAGACTGTCTTTTCGTGTAGTGTTCTGCAGCTGCTGTTTGAGCTGTCATTTTACCAATAATGAAAATAATAATAATAATGGTGATTTTTATTTTTAGAGCACTTTTGACGAGATTTAAAAGGGGCCAGTGATTCTGCTGACCTGCTTTTCCTCAGGCAGCGCGTTCCAAAGTTTCGGGGATCTGACTGACAACGCTCTGTCACCGCTAGTTTTCAGCCGCACCTCGGGAGCAGATAAAAGATCCCCGCCCGAGAATCTCGGGCCACGTACCGGCTCGTGTGTAACTAAGAGGTCAGACATATGGCAGGGAGCGAGGCCACGAAGAGCCCTAATAGTGAGTCAACAGTAAGATCTTAACATCAATTGTAAAACGTGCCGGTGCAAGGAGGCTAAATAAGGCGCGATGCGGTCACTTCTCTTAGATCTTGTTAATAGCTTGGCGACTGAGGTTCAGTCTGGAGCTAATTAATAGATTTCTGGTTGAGGCAGGCGAAGAGGCTGTTGCAATATAGTGGAGGCTTGAGGAGATGAAGGTGTGTTAAATGGGCCCTGTGGCTTTGAAAGGTAAAATAGATCGTATTTTGGAAATATTTCTAAGATGATAAAAACAAGACAGCACAAGTTTTGCTGTGTGCTGCTCAAAGTTTAAGTTGGTATCAGTCCAAACGCCAAGATTCATGGCAACAGGCTTGATGTGTTCCAACAGGGAGCCGGCAGAAGGATTTGTTTTGCTATGTGCTGGGAACCCCTGATGTCGATCTTCGTTTTGCTTGAGTTAAGCTGAGGAAAATTTTTTGACTTCCAGTTTTTGACATCACATAGGCAGTCATGTAGTGAACTCAGCAGACCAGGATAAGCAGCTTTAACGGGCAGGTACATCTGAATGTCATCGGCATTACAATGAAAGGAAACGGCATATCTAGGGATAATATACAGAGCAAATAAAATTGGTCCCGAACCCGAACCCTGAGGGATACCATACTTGACAGGAGCAAAAGATGATATTAATGGAGACGCAGAACTTCCGGTTTAACAGGTATGAAGAGAACCATTCTAAGGCTGTACCAGATATTCCTACCCACTGCCTCAGTCTTAAAAGGATGTGGTGATCGACTGTGACAAAGGCTGCGCTAAGGTCCAGAAGAACGAGGACAGAGCACATCCCGTCGTCGGCAGCCATTGAACGGTGATTAGTCATTCTGAGATGGGCGGTCTCAGTGCTTGCGAAAGCTGGACAGAGATTTTTGAAAAATATTATTGCTTAGTGCTGTTAAAAGCAATTGCTTTGACAAGTATCTTTCTAAAAGTAGTGAGAGGAGGGTTAATGTTAACAAACTGTAGAGCCACGTTCAACGTTCAGCTTGGTTACCCATACACCACCATGTAGCACTGACACAAGCCCTCATCCCCGACCATCGTTTCATCGAACTGTGCTACAGAGTGTAGACGTGTTGCGCAGAGGGGATTCCTGCCTCTGTGTTTGAGCGTGAGTGAATGTGTGTGTGCTACTAACAGAATGGTGCAGTACTTATTTATGTGTCCATTGCGGCATTTAGCTTCAGCAAAGTGCTGCAGTCACTTTTTAGCCCACCCTCCCCCAAACACACACTCGCGCGCGCACACACACACACACACACAGACACACACACACACACACACACACACACAGTCCCATGTAAGAGCACACGGTCAAGCGATTGGCGCTGCACGCTGCTGCATGTGTCAGGGCTCAGCTCCTATAATCCTCATTGATTCATGGTGTAGAAAGGAAACAGCTCCCAGGAGAGAAACACTCGGAGCCGTTGTGTCCATCAGCTGCTGCTCGCGTGAGTTCAGACCGGGTGTCTTTCTGCAGGCGTCTTTGTTTCTAAAAGTGTGTATTCAGTCTGAATACATGATCAGAAAGCTGGGTGGAGGTTTGGAGGTTTGGGAGTGCTGCAAGCAAATCAGTGAGGGTATCTTTTAAAAAAAAAAAAAAGCATCAGAGTTTGTGTAGGGAGGAGTTTAGTTTAGCTGAACATTTCTGGAGCTCGAATTCATTCTCAAGTTCTATTTATCTGAATATTATCAATTCAGTTGAAGTTTTCTCCTTCCATTTTTCCCCCAATTACAGTTTTTTTTTACAGTATATACTGATGGATGGATGGATGGATGGATGGATGGATAAATTAACAGATAAATTTACTGGTGGAATTGTTGGTTTGATGGAAGAATGGATGGTTAAGTGACTGGATCATATATATGGATGAACAAACGGGTGGATGGAGGGACAGATAGATAAAGAGGCCTACATAAACGGGTGGATGGATGGATAGATAAATGGATGGATAACTGGGCGGTCAGATGGGTGCATTGCTGGTTGCATGAATAAATGAATGGATGGATGGACAGTTAAATGGATGGATAGATGTATATAAGTGTGGATAACTGGATGAATGTGCAGTCAGATGGCTGGGTTGCTGGTGGATGAATAAATGAATGGATGGATGGATCGATAGATGAAAAAGTAGGTGGATGCCTGACAGGAAGCCCTGTCAGGCCAACGATAAAACAAAAGATAAAAACAAATAAAAATAGATCTTTTATTCCTTTTCCTGACGCACATGTTGTTCAGAATCGGGCTTCAGTCGGTTTGTTTTTCTGTGAGCAGAGACACTAAAAGGCAGCTGACGTCCATTCACACGGAGACAAACAGCGAGAAGGGAGGAGGGGGAAGGACGCTGTAAATCCAGAGTTTATGGTCTGTCCATGGACCAGTAAAACACACTGAAAACTGGGGTATCAGTCATCAGGTCAGTGAGACAGAGAGACAGAGAGAGAGAAGAAAACAGGTCATGAGGGAGAGAGAGAGGACGAAAGAGATGGAGATGAGAGAGGGGAAGGAGGTCGAAATGAGGTAGAAGAGGGGGCGGAGGAGCATTGTGGTACCATCCCTGTCTTGTTGTGTTTCTTACAGCGCTTCCTGTGTGAGAGCCCTTGTAGGCCTTATCTATCTAAAGACCAATTTGAGTTTGAGATGTTGGGAATGGAGACATTTTTGCAAAGTGAGGACATTTTGGGCTCAAGTTCACAAGATGGGTCCACTATCCAACCCTGTGTCTTAGGAATTACATTTATATACAACTAAACTGAAACAGCAAATATGTTTTGTAATATGTTTTGTATATATGTAATATGTTTTCTATAAATATAATGAGGTTATGTTGTTAATTTAAAAAAAAAAAAAAAAAAGCGCTGCGTTTGAACATTATCCTGCCAGTGATTACGTTTGAACTTTGACCACAAACTTTGCGGTCGAAGTTCAGTTGTATAGAGACATAATTTGTAGGAGACAGGGTTGTAATATCTAAATCAGCACAAGAAAAAAAAAGAGATACTTAAAATATCATCTTTTGGGAATTTGGGAGCTCTGTAAGAATTTGAGATTGAAAGAAACAGGCTCACAACAAGGTCCATTAAGTAGCCGTTTGGGAGCTTTACATCGTACCACATGATCTTCCTCAGCAGATGGAGTTTGTCTAGTTTTCATGGAATTGTAGATGTTCAAATTTCCTCAGTCCCGCTGTCATGGATTGATAGCGGGACTGAGGAAGATCTTGTGATACCACTGAAAGCTCCCGAACAGCTTCTAAATCAACATTGTGGTGAGATTGCTTAATCAGTTTCTGCGTGTTCCTGATAAAACTGGTGACTAAAAATTCAGCAACAAATCAGACGTTTGTCTCAAGGCTAATTCTGGAAATTAAATAATGTCGATAATGATGCCTGAAATGCTGACTGATCAACTGTAAACAACAGTAATGATACGCATGTTATAGACTGTGGTGGAAGAAGTATTCAGATCTTTTACTCACAGTAACTAAGAGTGGCAAGACAACAGAGCAGAAATACTCCATTACAAGTAAAAGTCCTGAATCCCAAAAATACCACCAGAAAAATTAAGTAAAAGTATTAAAAGTAAAACCATTTCCTATGGAAACTTTTTTAATAACTTTTGCTATGTATTATTGGATTATTGTTACTAAAACGTTAATGTGGAAATTACTTTTTTACTGTTGCAGCGGGTCAAGGTGGAGCTGATTTAAACTACATAATATCCTGTTGGGTAATTTAATCTATAAAGACGCATAATATTTTACAGGATGATCATGTAAAATCTTTCTCTGCAAAGTAACCAGTGGCTGCGGCAGTCATTAAAATGTGGTTGGAGTAAAAAAAAAAAAAGTACAATATTTCCCTCTGAAATACAGTGGGATCGAAGTACAAGTATCTCAAAATTGTACTGAGGTAAAGTTTGTGTTAATATTCCAACACTGGTTATACAGAATATTATACAGTAATTGTTGGCTAAGCTATAGATCCAAAACATATTTATCTTATTAGTAAAGTTCTTACATTTTGGTCTCTTTTTGCAAAAACACTTGATGTGCTTTTTTTTCCTCAGCATACTGAGAATACGACTAATGAGAAATGGTTTAGGAGTTTTGCTGTACTTTGCTTTCCATTGCAGCTGTCAGCCTGTAGTCGGCCTGTGATAACTTGTGGAAGGAAAAAAAAAAATCAAAATGTGGAGGGGAAACCTAATGAGAAAAAGCTGCACTGCACAGCTTCGTCGAGTGTCAGACATTGTGGCTCTTTCTGCTGCAGTTCAGCCTCACACGGAAGACAAGCTGCGGGAAAATGAAGGGCGGAGGACAGTCATTTTTAAACTGCTCTGGGCTTCCGTGAGAAGCTGATGTCACTTTCTGAATAATGTATAAGCCATATAACGTTTTGCTCTTATAGCCATGCATATTTGACCAAACCCTTCTGTTTCTGCGGGGCAGAGGGAGCATGCAGCACTCAACATGCAGTATGTATGTTTATATGCACACAAGCATCCCAACCACAGTCCCGAAAACTTGCTCTATAAATATAAATCTGGTTATATTCTGTATTTTTCCCTTCATGTCGACAAATCTCACGAAAAGACCAAAAACCAACAATGAACCGATCCCGCTAAACAAGCATTTTCTGTGCACACAGAGCTTGATGTAGCTTATTCCTCTGTGCCATCGAGCTCCATTCTTGTCGAAAAACTATTAAAAACACATCAGTGGACCACACTGTTGCACTTGATGACATGTTCTTTCATTACCGTGAACACACACAGACACTGTAGTTTATTTTGACTCAATCCCATACAAACACTGTCCTGCTGCTGTAAATACACGGGAGCACCAAATATGGACTAATCCACTGGTGGAAATAGTCCCCCAACAAATGACCTCTCTCCATGAGTCTGAGTAAAATTTGCTGGTTTTTTTGTTTTTTTTTTAGAAAATTTTCTGAGACTTAAAAAAGGAAACGATGTATCTGTGAGCTGCTTTTATCTCTTCAGTAGAAAATGAATGGGCGGAGAGAGGCGGGCCGTGGACACGGTGGGGAAGTCAGGAAGTACTGAGAGACGGACTGACACGTTGACGGCGTGGGTCTATTCGTGGGATTGTTGACGATAAGGAATGTAGACAATAACACCAGATTTAAAATTGCCCTGTTTATATTCAGTGTAACTCACCAAAACATACGGAATGTGTTGACTGCATTTCCTTCCTCATAAAACATTTACAAGGAACATTTTTAATAGTTTTGATGACCTGCCTTGTTTACATCCGCGGCAATTTGCAAGAAGTTGCGTCCCTTTTCTGGCTCTCGCTGGCGAATCGCTGCGCTTCTCTCCACATCGGCGCCACCTGTAGGTCAGTACAATAACCTGTGAGACCACTGTCAACAACGTGTTCTGCGTCACGTGCGTGGGTGCGCAGACATCATGTCAAGAAGCTGTCACGGTACAGGAGGTTCAGCATGAGACAGACTCAGCACACAATGTGAAAAGCTGTGTGGATGGCAGTGGACTTGAGTCTGGAGGAAGCACCTGGCAGTTACTTTGTACTCAGGGAAAAACTGTCAACAGTGTTTTGGGAACAAGTTACCACTGAAAAAAAAAAAAAAAAAAAAAGTCCCAAAGCAAACTGTCAGTGTGTTCTGTCGATTTACAGAGTAACAGAGACACTTTTCCTGGAGACAGCTGTTGCTGTTCAATCCGTTTTATCTCTTCTAATGTAAATTTCCGACACTGTGCGCTCTCAGGCTCAGTACAAATAGGCACCACAGTTATGGATGTGACTTGCATTCAGCCTGGCTACAGCTGCGGAGGGATCCCCCCTGTTAGGATGCTGCCTGAAATCATTGGATTATTGAAGAGTGGAGGAGCTGGTGGCCAACCTGAGCCCTTCACACTCATGATCACAATCACAGACATCAATACCCTCCTCCCTCTGCTGCCATCCATTCTGCAGCCCCCCCCCCTCTTCTCCTCAGACTGCTGAGTGGAGGAGGCAGAGCGGCTGGGAATCCCACAGTCATACATTATATAACCAGCTCTGTGCTGCAGTCATGGTGCTCAAGCTGTGACACTGATTAACTGGTGGCTGTTCTTATAAATCTAGCAGATCAGCCTCCACTTGGAAAAATTAATCATTTTTTCCATCTACTTAAAGGGCACACTCTGATTTTGTTATAGCACCTTATTTTGCCAAAATGTACCGTCGGCTCAGTCTTAAGACATGAGTGGATTTTTGTAACTTTCTGAAACAGAGAGCAGACATGTCAAAAAGCAGGCAGCTTTAGGAGTTCAACACCATGAATGTCTTCGAGGAGAGACTGTCTGAAAGCGCGTGCACCGTCATCCCCGTTTGTGTGATTCATTGTGTCTTGCCCAGCTCTGTGACGGCGGGCTTTTCACCCCGCCTTTCACCGTGGACACTCAGAAGAGGTAGAAACGCTTTGACTTCCGACGTGACCGGACGTCGTCTCATACGAACTGGTTTGTTCCGGAGCCTACCGTGACGTCCTCGAGGTGGACTCGAGCGGAGGTTCTCGAACTTTTTTCTGTTATGCCCGCCCCTTTGCGAGCTTAAAACATCACAGCCCCACCCCTAATGAGTTCAAATGAATTGTTAATGATGTTTTTCACTTGTTTCAGTCTACACACGAAAACTATTATTTTGTGTTCATAGTTATGACACAGAGAGAAGGAGAAAACAAAGGGGGACGACCTGTTAAACCTCCTTTCAGTCTCCTACTCTGTGTTTTAATGCCGCAAAATTCACAATATAGGTTTATTCCCACTTTACAGTAAATATTATTCCGTTTCTATTGTCAGACAATGGAGCTCAACTGTATCGGACTATACGAAATAAGATGCGGAGGAGGTAGGTGAAGAAACAGTGTTGTGACACCATTAAGACAGAATTTTAACAGGTCAGACATTAAATGCTGACAGCAATGTTTTGGAAGAAACAACACACAAGATAGAAAGTTTTTTTAAATCATTGGAAATTTGGAAGAACAGACACAGTCTAGAAACTAGACAGGAAAACAGAATTTTTCCTTCAGAGTTCCTGTACAATGAGGAAGTGGATAGTGCTGCCGGAGTAGTTTGAGAACTTTCTCTACACTGGACCTCTGAACAGCACTCGTTACAGTCATTGCAGATAGAAGAAAAACAAAAACACAAAAACACATTAAAGACAGCAGTATCCACTGATACTTGTAACATGTAAGAGTACGGTTAAAACGAGACAGGGGCCTAGGTGCAGCTTCAAGTCTTACTATAAAACCATCATCAGGACCAGGTAGAGGTGTCAGGAAGCAACAGATACTCAACAGCAGGTGTGCCAGCTGATTAATCATCTGCATCGATTAGGCTGAAGGTGTCAGAGGCCTGAACTGTCTTATACACCTTAACTGCAACAGCAAATACGTTTTTAAGAGCGTATTTGTTTTATGTTTTCTATTGACGTAATGGGGATATGTTGTTAACTTATGTATTTGGCAAGTCGCAAATGTGTCGATACTGAACGTATCAATAAAATGTTCACCGACGACGTATTTGTTTTCCGCCACGATATCTGATCTTACAGTACAATATGCATTTGTAGTGATTACAGCATTTTTAAAAAAGGTTTTTATGATTATCTTCAGGCACTCAAAGCACTTGGTTAAAAAAGGTGCTATATGTAAGTTTTCTCTGCCGCTGAACGTGGTTTCTTGCCGGTAGCGGGTGGTGGTGATGGTCGTCTGCCACGAGCTTCAGCCATCGTTGCGTTTCCAATACGAGAGGTTACGTCCTCTGGGCAGCGCTACGTCTTCGTCCTCTGCTGTTGGACCGAGGGAAGACTGGGCTCTACAGCGACTCACCAACCCAAAGTGACGAGACGGGCCGGGGCTAGCTGGTTAGCATGCTAACTTCAGTGGAAGAAAAGAAGGGATAGAAATAGAAGCAAAACCAGAGTAAACATTTGTGTTGCTTTCCACCGCTGGAGACGTCTCTTGGCGAGTAATGGAAGAAAGTTTGATGCTGAACTCGCAACGTTTCTTCTAGACTGGTGAGTAAACCGCTGTTAATGCTAACGCCGGCTATGTAGCGATAGCAAATACTTACATATAGCACCTTCAAGTTTAGGGACGGATGATGGTCTGGTTTAATACAGAAAGAGTTCACAGTGACTTCAGACAAAACTTATTTATTTACATTTCACCGAAACCACGATCTTTCCCTTACCTAAGCCAAAGTGTTTTCGTTGCCTAAACCATGGACGGGACTGGGGGTGGACCCCTGGTCCCCAGGTTTGACAGTCGTGCACTTTGTACGCATCCACCATCGACCTCCAACCTGGTTACCGCCGGGCGATTTCTGCTGCCATTATTAAATAATAAAAAGTAAAGTAAAGTCAGTGTGAGCGTGAAACACACCTGAACTAAAAAGCAAGAATGGATCAGACAAGAAACTGATCTCCAGGAAAGAAAGCGAAGAGGTTTATTTCCCAAAAAAAGTTTTAACTATTCCTTCATGTTCAAGTACAGCGGCGGGAGACGGCAGCCCTGATGTACTCCTCTGACAGTGAACGTCACAACACTTCACCATCGTTTCAGCTTTATCACCACATTCAGACGTGGTGGTGGAGGTGTGGTTTTTGTTTTGTTTTTTTTTTTTTTTGGGAAGCACTGCATGAGTGCCAAGGCTCAGCGAGAAACCAACGGCAGAAGGGACAGAAAGAGAAAGAAAGGGTTAATTGTATAGGAGGCTGAGCGGCGTGGGTGTGAGGTCACAGCTATAATCAATACGAAACAGTCGGAGAAAGTTAGAAAGTAGAGACGGGGACATAGAGCGGGCAGGTAGAGAGGGGGTGGGAGACAATAAAGCTCAACTGATTTGAATTCTATTCATAATTCTCTGCTGGGAGGTTGGTTAGCTGAAGGCGGCGGATGATGAGAGATGGAATGAAAGAGGGGGAGACGGTGTAGGAGGAGGAGAGAGAAACAAAAGGAAGGACAGGATGGGATGGAGTGTTGAGTCTCTGAGGGGGAGGGAAAGTGGGAATTATATACAGCTCGACTTCAAACAGAAAGGTAGAGGGACAGACACAATGAATGAAAGACAGACAGACGCAGAGAGAGAGAGAGAGACTCTGCTGCTTGGAGGTTTGGACACTGATTTACAGCAACTGCTCAGTTTGATTCCTGCAAATCAAAAAACAAGAACACGAACACGAACCGTCTTCCTCCACATACACACACATGCACCTCTATCTGTAGCAGTGGGTAGCAGTGCATCACAGTAATGCGATTACTGTTTTCAGTAACAAGTCATGCAAAGTGCAACGCATACCAGTCGTGTGGCAACTGTGGTACACAACAACAGACGTGTCATACAGCAAGTAGGAGTCCGGGTGCAGTGGTTGGTGTCGGTGTCGGCCCAGGGAGGAAAATGGATCAAGCCCGTTTTTCTGGAGGTCCGACACACATACGATGCGGGCTAATATGACAGAGACGCATTCTGGCACCTCAGTGCAGGTCAACCCACGACCACGTGGATCACACGGCACAGATGTGCGGCAGTGGCTTCTATATTAATCCACATTTATATTCATGCTGTATTCGTAATTACCAGATGTAAAATAGAGAATGGAATGAAAGCGAATCAAAACAAATCTAATCGAGACCTAATGAACTGACATTTAAGTCAAGTGGACACACTGATACAGTGTATACAAACAGGCGACAAATTATAGGAAAAACCTAAAAATTAGGGGACAAACGCACAGACAGATGACAGTGCCCCCATCCATAGGACGCGAGGGGTCACTGAATGATTTGACGAGGGGAAAAATTATGTGAATCGTGTGCTGGGGCCTTTGCAGTCGCCAGATCTCAACCCAAATGAACACCTAGGGGAGATTTTGGACTGATGTTGTGCGACAGCGCTCTCCAACACCATCGTCAAATCACCAAATGAGGGAATATCTTTCGGAAGAATGGTGTCCATCCCTCCAGCAGAGTTCCAGACACTAGTAGAATCAATGCCAAGAAGCATTGAAGCTGTACCGGTGGCTCGTGGTGGCCCAACACCTTACTAAGCCACTTTATGTTGGTTTTTCCTATAATTTGTCACCTGTCTGTATATACAATATATATACAAACTGAAACGCAGTTTATATTTAGATACCACCTGGACGTTTGGCCTTCACTGTGCAGAATGTTACATGTCTTGAGTTTGTTTCCTTTATGAGACCCAATATAATCTGCTCTAACACCTCAACATACATGTCACTCACACACACACACACACACCTTAACGTAGCTTTGCAGTGTACTTCCTCTACAAGCAGTGTTTGTGTTAGTTTGGGTGTATTTTTGTGCTGCGCCGTAGTTGGGGGGTCCCAGTGAGACCTTTTCCACAACAGGAACTTACCGACACGTAACCTGGAGCTTTCCTGTTCTACAAACTGGGAAGGATCGCATCATTAAAAAATGCGACAGTGGGACATTGTTCTTCGTTATTTAAAAAAAAAAAAAGTCCTGGCTGATGTACACACAGAAGTGCAATGGAAAGTAGAAAGTGATTAGTGCTATGTTGTTCTAGTTAAAATGTGACAGATCTGCTTGACCAATCACAGTTATATTAAATAGTTTAAATAGTTTAAATAGTTCTTTAGTGTTCAGAGGTGGGACAGAGGCGCGTGGGTTTTTGGAGCCACATTGATTTGTTAAAGTTACCCCTAACTAGTGTTGTACTGTTTGGCAGAAGACAGTCCAGTAAGTCGCATGGTGCCAGTTTGCCAAAATGTGAACAAACAAAAAAAAAAAAAAAAAACTAACTGACTCCAAAGCAAAATTATACTTCCTGTTTACATCCCCCAAAGCCACAAAATGATGGGAATTCTCCTAAAAGCCCCCAAAATGTAGCGCACGATCAGAGCAGATCAGAGTAAGACAAAGAATAATAACAGAAACAACAAAATCCCTTCATTAAATTAAACATTTTCGGCTCGCCCTGACGTGTCTCTGTGTCGATCTACGCTGCCCACGGGCAAGTTCACACCTAACTGCACCTCTCCATTGGCTTAACATGCGATCGCACCGCCTCTAAAACTCACTTTGCTTTCTGTCTGAACTCCAGCCCGGTCCTCACAAAGATGAAAGTAAACAGCAAAGACATTTGTTTTCGTCCCTCGTTGAGGACATTGTAAGGGGCCAGTCACTGGAGGCTTGACCAACCCTAAACCTAAAACTAAATTCTAATCTGACACCTAAAAGAAAACAGTCAACCTCGTGAGGACCTGCTTAGTCCCCCACAATTTGAGTGGGTCAGTACACACAGACACACAGACACACACACGCACACACACACACACACACACACACCCCATATGCGGGTATAAAATGCTGGGTTGTGTCTTGTGTCTCTCGTTCTCATAAACAAGCGAAGCTGCTGGACCTGCCAACAGTCTAAATATGGACGTTGTGAGCTGGTCTTTGTTAGGAAGCTGTAGGCCTTGTGTATAAACATCCAGCCTTCCGACCCAACACACACACACCCACACACAAAAACTACATAGTTTTTAGGACTACCTGATGGAAAATCCACGGCAGTAATGTTCTGCAATAAAAATGTATTCTTGCCTCACAACAGGTAACAGACAAACATCAAAATGCAGATGTTTTATAGTTTGTTGCTAAGTCAGAGTAGAGTAGGTCAAAATAAAACATCTTTCAAAAAGCTCTGGATTAGAAGCTGACAGACATTCATGTACACAAGTTTAAAAAAAACAAAAAACAGAAAAACCAAACCGCTGTGCCACCTGTATCGGGAGGAGTAGGTGTTAATAAATAAGACCTTTATGGTCATTTTGGAGGATAGTTTGTGCTGCTGTCGGACTGCATTGCATTTTGCACGGAGGTGTTTTCTGTTCAGTTGCCTTCCTCGTTGATATTAACATATTAGAAACAACCGTCAACAATCCAAAACAGCACCACAAATCCTCAAAAATGACCATGAAGTTGAATCAACACCTCTCTGAAACTGTTTCAACAGAAACTGACCATCATGAAAGGAGGACTTACTGCAAGACTGTTGCATTGGACTGGATTAGTTTGAGATAGGTGCGCCTACCAGACTGGGAACATGAACCATATCTGGCCACCATCAGCTCCCAGAGTCCCCCATGAGCCTGGGGGATGTCAGGTTTTTCTGACACGGTGCAGCGCTGCCCCCATGTGGCCACAGAAAGACAGACAACGCTGTAAATACTCACGCCAACGTTGACCGTGAGATTCTCACCACATCCAAAGAGTTCAAGATTCATCATCATTTCGCAGATATTTCACTGCAAACTTTTTCCATCTTCCCGCTTCTTTTCCACCCCTTTGTTTATTTGATTCCACGATAAACATTTACGGTTATAAAGTGGTTTTAACTATGAAAAACACCACATTAAGGCTCGGGCCCGTGAGGTGTTGTAAGCCTCAGTACATACATGATATATAAACACCTGTATCAAATCCTATATGACTTGAATTCTTTGGAATTGGAGGTGGGCGGATCAATACCTAATTATCAATGCTACTGATACTTGCATTGATACTAGCATCAATAGGATCAATTTAAAAAAAAAACAAAAAACAAAAACTCATCTGTCCCACTCTAGATCCGGACACATGGCCGCTCTTCATGCGCTCTTTGCTTCTCTGCTGCTGATGTGTGTTTAAAAAACCTGTCCTGTGTTCTACATAGCATCCATGTGATTAGGATATTAGGTAATTAAAACAGAATAGTATAAATAAAATGGTCTATGTTTGGAAAAGATTTTGGCGATAATAAAAATGTATTTACAAATAGCCTGTTAAGGATTTAAGCATGCACCACCAAAATCATGACACATCACTCTCGCCCACGATAGTATATTGGCCGCCTTTAAAAATAAAAAGTATTGGTATCGATTTGGGGGATTTTGATTTTGAACAAAAAGAAAAAGAAATTTAATTTGGGTTAAACCCTTCTTTGATGTTTTTCTTGAAAGACCGCCTGGCCTCCATGCCAAGTTCTTGGAGGCCCTGTTTGCTCAGGATTGAAAGGGACCCCCAGAGTTTATTTGTAGGCTTCGCTGGTGTTTCCCATGTCCTCTTGAAGAGCTGAATGAGGAAGTGATCCGGGCAGGCCAACCCCCCAGCCCGCTGCTGGGGCTCCGGTCAGCTTCCGCCGCCTGCCGTCTCACAGTGACATGAAAAAAAAAAAAAACTGGACCTCTTCTGTGTTCTGGTGACAGAGGACGAGGAAAGCATCCGGAACCGCTGGTCCGGACGAGGAGCTTAGAGCTCGACGGTCTCTGCAGGACTCCAGAATCAAGCTGGGAGGGACCAAGCCTTTTTGTGGTCCACTGGTGTAAGAAGTATGCAAGTGATACCACAACGTCGAAATACTCGTAAAAGTAAAAGTCTTGTATTTTGGGCAAAATGTACTTAAGTGTCACGACTTGTGTTCGAGGCAACAGGGGAAAAGACCCAAATGCAGACAAACACACAGATAATAACAAATTAGTGGCAATGATGAGATAAACACTTACAGCCAAAGGCAGCAGGTCCAAATAGAAGTGGCTGAGAGTCCAAAGGTTAACAGGAACAAGGCAGGCAGGGTACCGGTACCTGTACGGGTACGGGTAGAAGTGACTGGACCACAGAGACAAGTAGCCACTTCTGACAATCTGGCACCTGGTTAGAGAAAAGGGGCTGGTGAATATACTGAACTGTTGATTTGGGAAAATGAGGGACAGGTGTGTTGGCAGGTCAAGGTCAGGTGACACAGAAAGGCGGGAAAGTCGGAGGGCACCTGGTAGCGAGGATGCGGGCGGCATTTCTGCAGAGTTCCAAAAAAATGTACGGTGTTGAGGGCCTGAGGGACGTGGCTGGAGACAGAGACAGGGAGGGGGGCAGATTGAGCAAAATGAACAGGACCGAGGCAGCCATTACGATATCAAACGGTCAAAAGGGAAACTCATTGTGGAGACCGGCCCCTTTCAGACTGCGTCTTGTAAAAACCTGATTTCCACAATGTGGACAGTGACACCATTTTTGTAATTCTGCCTCTGCACACCACCACGATAGATGTGAAACGAAGCCATTAAGATGTGATTGAGTTGCAGACTTTCATGCCGATCCGAGGTCAATTGTCCAATTACTCTTGAGCGTCTGAAAATGGGGCACCATGTGTAAAAAACGGCTGTAATTCCTGAACGGCTCATGCAATACTTTTGTTAAACCCCTCGAATCAAAGCTGGAAGTCATTTCAACTTCAGTCACATCCTGATGGTCTCTCTTCAAATCCATTGTGGTGGCGCCAAGAGGCAGAACCACCAATATCTTTTGTCGCTGTCCAAGTCGTTATGGGCTCACTAACCTAATCGGGGAGTCCATCTCTAACACCTCGAAATATTGACAATAAAAGAGCAGGAGGCCTCCGGTGTCTCAAGGGGGCCCTGGGCAACCACTCAGTCGGCCTTTGCCTCGTGCTGGCTCCGCGTCCAGTCAGAAGAGCGCTCCGTTTGTGGACGGGCCCCCCCCCCGTTTGGCATCGCGGACGGGCACTGGGCTGTCGTCTTGGTAATGGCTGCGGGGAAACAGACGCTGTGCCGTGTACTTTCCTGAGCCCGCCGAGACCGGACGCAGAGCGCCGCAAGC
This sequence comes from Xiphias gladius, assembly GCF_016859285.1. Lineage (NCBI taxonomy): Eukaryota > Metazoa > Chordata > Actinopteri > Istiophoriformes > Xiphiidae > Xiphias > Xiphias gladius. The sequence goes on along the minus strand of NC_053420.1, from coordinate 6,464,793 downwards.
AATCGCGGAGCAACTGCCACGGCACACCGGGGGCCCGAAACACACGGGGCCCCCGGTGCTACGTTGAAAGCATACACCCCAGCTAACGACTGCCAGACTAAGACACCATCCATCCATCGGCAGCTCAGTCGCGCTGAAATCGAATCACACACTCAGGACGGACGCAAACGTGCGCGAGGCAGCTGCGAATTGACCGGGGCAGCGACGGGTTGACCCGCCGAAATGTCGGCGAACTCACATCAACGCGCCGTGGTCGGTTTTTTTTCTCGGCGGCGAGCGGCGGGAAACGTCCTGCGTTCATTCGCCCCGTGCGGCGAGAACCGTCATGGGTCACGAGGATGCGGGCGTTGAGCAGGTGTCTTTCGACCGCATGACAAAGTGTTAGTGAGGAGCCTGAGAACTTTGAAGTTCCTTGTCTTCCAAAGGCCTGAGATGTTGTTAATGCCCCCCCCACCAGACTGTCTAACGGTTGATTGAGGCTCGGGTTTGTTTCCGCAGTGGAGACGTGGGGAGACGCTTTGGGTCCATTTTCACTCGTCGGGAACTCATGCGCCCCATTTGCGTCTCTGTGGACGTGGAAACTGGGGGAAGCGCCCATGAACACAGCGGGAACACGCAGGGTCCACGCACGGGGCCCGGTCGGGTTCAAGTCCACGGAACTTGTTGGTTTTAGACCATATTGCTGACGTGAGGCCGCCGTGCCGCTGCGTCTCTGCTGGTCGTCAAGGCAACCAAGAAGAGAGGAGTTTGGGTTTTGGCTTATCGGGGTGGACCGCAGCAGACCCCCCCCCCTTGCATCTCTGCCCTCTTTCTTCTCTCTCATCAGTGACCGGGGAAGCTGGTGGGAGGAGGCGGTGGGTGTTGTGTAGCTTAGCAACTCCCTTGGTGGACGGCAATTGATATGCAGCTTTGTTCAAGTGTCTCTCTCTCTGAGCCAGAGAAGGGGGACGCCTGAACAAAGCAGGCCTTATTGAAGCTTCCCCTCCTCCTTCTCTTTGCCCAGGCACAACGACGTGGGAGGACAAATATTTCAGCTCAAAGGAACCGAGGCTCCACTTGCAGCACCGGTCCTGAAAGTGTAACTCCGGGGCCGCCGACATCTGTCAGGGGACTCCAGGTGTCCGTCGGCAAAATGAATGCATTATACCTACGTAGTATCTGAACCAAAGTCGTCTATGTACTGCAAACCTCTTCTTAATCCACTTGAAATAATCACCCAACTGAAATCCACAGGTAGAGTCTTCCTCTACTGCCTCCTAAGATTTTATCTGATTAAATGTCTGACATTAAAACACCAGGTCGGTAGAAGCTGTGGGTAGTGTTGGTGTGGTGCTTCTTGTTTGACTCACTCAGAGATACCTGTTTTCTTTGCACTGCGGAGGCCAGGAACCAGAGACTGAACTTGAGCCGTTTGTAGAGCCAAAAGCATAAAAAGCATGTTAAGCTCAGATCACCACACACAGGTAGCTCACATTCCGGTGGGCCTTTTTAAAAGAGCATTTCGTCACACGAGAAGATGGATAACAGTCTTAGGTTAGTTTCAGTGCAAAAAAAATGCACATAATATTGCACAAAAGTAAAGACTGACTAATATTTAGGCCTAAAAAAATTAGCCACGCCACTTCTGCGCCAACTCGGAACCGGAGTTGGGCCAACGGCGGCTGAATGCCGGCGGACCAAATATGAGCCAGTTTTCGGGGCCCAATTAGACCTGCCGGGTATAACTTGAGTTCAGAGCTGTGGACTTCGCAGCAGTTAGCTGCACTAGGGCCAGCAGTGGCCCAGCATCTAGAATCATACCGGGTAAACTTAACTGGAATGAAGCATTCAGCGAGGGTTTAATAAGGAAGGTCTGCTCCCTCGCATTCTGCTTTATTCCTCTGTGGGTGAATGTCTGATATTCCGTCCTCTACTCCTTCCGCTTTCCCACGCTGTCAAATTTCCTATATTCACAGTTTCGACATCACAATACTTGACCAATGGTCTTTCTGCCTGCGCTCCCCGAGCCCATCAGTCCCTGTCTGCTGTTCTTTAAACATCATTGCATTTCTGTCATTCTGTATTTCAGACCTGCTATTGCACAACCCACCTCCTCCTCATCACCACCTTGACCTCCGGGACGTCCAGGAAGACTCAACTGAAATGCCCCCACCGTTCATCTGCTTCCTCTAGGCTGCTCCGGGGTTGGGTCCTGTCCTATCTACATCTTCATTAGGGCGTACGTTCAATGAAGATGCTTCACATCAGAGTATTTTTAATGAATCGCCAAAAAAAATTTGTCGCTTGCTACCTAAATAAATATTGTCATACACTTTGAACTGATCTCTCCTTATTGACCCGAATCCAGGAACCAGCCATGACAAGGTGCCTTCAGGTGGCGTTGTGTTCTTTAGAGGAGTCAATTTAAATGATGAGTTTGTGCCTCGGATGAAGTCGTGATGTAGGGCAAGGTTTTTTTTTTTTTTAAATGTTGAAGAACCTACTTTTTATGTTTGTATGTATGTTGAATTCATTTTTTTTTTTGCTATTCATCCATTTATTGTTCCTAAACTCATGTTGAAATTCAACAAATTCAAAATAATTCACAATTTTTGAAATGGCCACAAGGTAGTATCTATTTTTGTCGTCTGCTCTCGTCTCCATCAGCGCCTATATTTAAAAAAAAAAAAAAAAAATTAAAAAGTCATCCACTGATGACTGACAAACATAGGAAGATATGGCCAGTTTGTGGTTTTCTAAAGAGTCTCTAGAAATCACTCTCTTATTAAACTCTTACATATTCCTTCCTATTTGCTAAATTTCCTCAAATGTCCTCGCAGCTGTTAAAACTCTTCGCACAAAGCACAGGTTTTGTGCTGGATCATGCAACTTCAAACCATGCAGAACTCTGTTTTGAGTTTGGTGTTGTTAAAGTTAAGCCACGGGGTACTTTTGCGAATCCAGCAACCGGACGTGTTACACCTATTTAGACCTTAGGCCTGGAAGCAGGAGGAGGCCAATTAACCCCGTGTTATCAAAAGACAAAAACTAGACCTTCCAAAACTGTCAAGACACAACATCTACATCATGCTGTATCTTGACAGTATCTTGCACACAAGCTGCATATCTTGCTTCACAAGGTAATATATGGATGAAAATATTATCACACAAAATATCTTATGTCCACACGATATGGATCTTGTGGGCTGATTCATATCTTGATCCATATATTTTCTTTCGCCCAGGATATTATCTCGTATGCCCAAGACATTATCTGGCATTCGGTACCGTGCAAAGGTTTTAGGCACTAGGAGTAAAGTGAGGTAAATCATTATTGGCTGAGACCTCCCTTTGCCTTTAAAACCGCACCAGTTCTCCTCGGTTCACTTTCGCACAGTTCTTCAAGGTGCTCGGCCGGTAGGTGGCTTCGCGTGATCCCAGGCCGACTCCGTGCTGATGTTGAGATCGGGGCTCTGTCGGGGCCAGACCGTGCGTTGCAGGACTCCTTGTTCTTCTTGTATCTGAAGACGGTTCTTTACGACTCAGGCCGGATGTTTGGACTCATTGTCCTGCCGCAGAATGAATCAAGGGACCGGACAGACGCCTCCCAAGTGGTACTGCCTGATGGAGAAGAATCTAAACATCTAAAGTGCCTAAAATGTTTGCACAGTACTGTTTATCAAGATAGGAATCTGGTAATAAGATACTATATGGACCAAGACATGGACCTTGTGCCCCATATTATAATAAAAAGAAAAAACTTATCTTGTGGGACTATGGGGGCTCTATATATGTTTGAAATATGTTCTGTGTTCTTTACGAGCTATATATATAGCTCTCAGGTGGTTGTGATCTGCTCTGCTCTAGATGAATGCCTGGAGGCATGTTCTTTACAGACCTGTGTAGTAGGTTTTTTTTTTCACTTTCTGAATGTACAAGGTTGTACATTACAACATATTCAAAGAAGTTGCAGACATTAGTGCTGGAAGAAATGCATGACATTTCTAGATCAACGAGTTAAAAAGAAAAGAAAAGAAAAAAAAAAAAAAAAGCTGAGAAAGGCCTGAAAATATTTGGGTAAGCTAGGAATTCTTGTCTGCTCTCCCCAGCAACTGGTTACAGAGTGACTGTGTTCATTATGTCTGCAGAAAACTCAAAGGCCAACTGTTATTGTGAAGCTGTGACCTTCAATAATTGAATAATGACAAAAAGGAGCGTCACAGTCAGGCATGAACGGCTCTCTCCTTCAGTGGGTGTCGAGAGCACTGCTGCGTCGCATTCCTTCCGATGGAGATCAGAGTGACACATGAGCCGTTTCTCTCTTTCCTAATAAAAAGAAGCCACACGAGTTTCCCTCCCAGGTGTTCAGATGTTCACTGAATAAAACTGTTGTTTAAAATCAAATGCAGCTCTTGCTTTTCCCTCTCTGTCTTTTGGCCTCTTTTTTCTTTGTTTGGAAAAAAGAACAATTCGCCTCCCCCAAATTTTCTCGTTACTCTATTGTTTTTTTTCCTTTTCTTTTTTCTTTTTAACTTAACTCTCTAAATTTCTTTCTACTCATGTTTGCCAGCTTAACATTTAATTTAAATCCGACCCGGATTTCTGCAGGATTAAATCAAATACTTAACAAGAAAATTCTACTTTTATATTAAAAAACAAACAAACATAAATACATTTGGGAGAGTGCTGATGGCGTTTTCATTAGTTTCTTTAGACCGAATTTTGTGAAAACATGTATTATGTTTTCATTCAACAGGAGGCACATTTGGGAAATTCTCACTTTTTTTATGGATGACCAGAGACAGTTATTTTATATCTTTCTTATTATCAACAAATCCCACCAAAGCCAACAGTGTGTTAGTCTGTCCCTCGGTACTTTCTTACTTCCCTAACCTGTCCGTGGCACTCAGCCTCTAGTGCATTTGTTGGGGACTGTTCATTGGCGGATCCATCTGCATTTAGTGCCCTGGCGAGTATTTCTGGCAAGAAATGATAAAGCAACATGTTGCCCAGTGCAACAGTGTGGCTCATTGGTGTGTTTTTAATATTTTCCGGACAACAACGGCGCTCCGTGGCACAGAGGAACGAGGTACAGACGGGTGACAAATTAAAGGAAAAACCTGAATAAATGAGTAGAGAAACATCCCTAATGCAGATGCTTCCACACAGGTGCACTGCATGGTACAATTAAACAATTAACATCCAATCAAGCTCTGTAGCCTGTATAAAAATGCTGCATGAATGGATGCGTAATGCACGTATAAAAATGCACGTATAAAAAAGGCTCCGTTAACACAGATAGAGCATCCATCGACAGCTCTAATGTTTGTATGAGTAAATAAAGTGTATACCAGACATTAAAAATTACAATGAGAGGGAATTAGTCACAGGTAATGCAACAGTTTTTCTGGAAGAAAATCTAAACTTTATAAACCAAAAATAAAAAAAAAACAAGTGAAAAAAGGTCAAACTTCACACTGAATTGTTTCATGTAACTAGAAAATTTTGATTGATCTCTCACCGCAATTTTAACCTGCTGTCTACACAGGATACGTTTCAGCCATGTAACCGCCTGTGTTTCACACACTGCGGTGTACTACTTAAATGAAACATCCTCTGTAGAGACGGTTTTCAGTCAGGCCATGAGCCATGATATCAGCAGCAACAGCAAAATCGTAAAAACAAACAAAAACAAACAAACAAACAAACAAAAAAACCAGTTCACAAACAGTCTGTCAGTCCGCTGACAAAAGTCTCAGTATGTCTTCATCTTCAGTTTAACCACAAAACCATCTGAAAATCCCCCAAACTCAAACTAACCAGTGTTTCTCTCTCATTCAGTACTTAGAGCAGGCGATACTAATATCCTGAATGAGTATTAGACAATTATTAATCACTACAACATGTAAAATGTAGCATAAAAAAACTGCAAAACTATTATGAGTCCTTCGATAACGGGATTAAATCCATCTAAACTCCTTTTTTATAAGAATTATAATCTATATTCTGTATAGTTATCTAACTCTAATCAGACAGGTTTCTGGTTTACAGCCTGAGATTAAAAGATCATTCCGGTTTATTTACGTCTTGGGTTTTATTTCTGTAGTTGTGTCCATCATTTTTATCAGCTGTAAGAACATTGTACTCACTAACGTAATAGCTGAGATCGGGGAAAAAAATCTATATTTCTTCTGCTTGATCAGGTCGTCTCAATGAGAGAGACCGGAGTACGGCAAAGAGAAATAAAAACAAACATTTCACTAAAAAGAAGTCTGACAAACACCGGCCGTCAGACAATTAGACAGGTTCACTCACAAACCCACTTCCTGCTTCATCTTTGACCTTCCGTACCTACTGTAGTTGTCGTTTCACCAGCAATAAAACGAACTTTACCGCCAAATAAAGTGGTTTAGATACACTGCAGGGCCAAAAGTATGTGAACCCCCAGACAAAGTATTTGGACCCCCGAACATTACCCCCATATACTGTGGGTGATATACTGTATGTTGAACTTATGTCATTCCAAAACCATGGGCATTAATCTGCCACTGTAACCACCTCCACTCCCCTGCTTTCGTTCTTTCCACCAGATCTTGGATCCTGGCTGCAGGGATTCGACCCCACTCAGCCACGAGAACATTAGTGATGTTGGGTGATGAGGTCTGGTGCGCAGTCGGTGCTCCAGTTCGCCCCGAAGGTGCTGGACGTGGTTGAGGTCAGGGCCCGTGTCGAAAATCAAGTTGGGGTTTTCACCAAACTGTCGACACAGAATTGGAAGCAAGCTGTTGTCTAAAATTTCACTGTATACCGTATTATAAAGACGTCCCTTCATTGGAGCTTAAACCAAGAAATATACTTTTGGCCGTATAGTGTAATCTGAATAAACTTTTGGCTTGTCTTATTACAGATGAAAATGATGGACAAAACTATAAAAATAAGAACAAAGCTGTAATAAATCTAAATGATCCTTTAAAGTTTCATGCCTGACAGTCCCGGGCCTCAGCAGGGCGTCCCGATAGCTGATGAAGAGTCTTTCACCCTGTCGTAGACCGCTGGTCCTGTCGACAACACGCTCTTCATCGTCTCGTCTTTGCTGGAAGGAGACAGGGAGGACGGAGAGGGTGATGCGGCTGAGGAGAGGGTGGAGGTGGCGACGGCCGAGGCCGAGGAGGATGAGGAGGAGTTGCTGTCGGGGAGGCACTCTTCGCAGCAGCAGCAGCAGCAGTCCATGAAGGCCTGGCCCAGGGAGCGACACAGGCACAGCAGCAACACCGGCGTCGCCGAGCATCGCACAAACAACAGGAACTGTCCCATCAAACCAAGCGCTGGCAGGGCCAGAGCCGGGAGCACGGCGGACGCCGGGATGGAGATGTACGCCAGGGTGATGTTACAAATGCTCTCCGGCAGGTTGCATGTGATGTACAAGATGGTGAGCCCCATCACAGTGGAGCGCAGCCTCTGCTCCCTCACCTGCTGCTTTTTCTTTGTGGAGGACGAGGATGAAGAGGAGGAGGAGGAGCATCTGCCGATCACCTTGTCACCCTCAGGTCTCTGCAGCAGACGCTGGGCTAACACTTGCCTCGTCACCAAGTCGCAGGCCAGAGTGAAGAGCAGAGGCAAACAGAGGTAACACCCGAAGAACCACCACATGCGGGCCTCGTGGTAGGTCAGCACCAGAGAGTAGATGCTCTCTGGGAGCTCCACAGACGGCTCCCGGACACAGATATCCACCTTAAACGCCTCTGTTCCGGCTCTGAACGCTGCCATCAGTGAGCCCCCCTGCTGGCCCTGCTGCGGGTCAGTGGGGAGCGTCGGCAGGCTGACAGTTTCCTGGAGGAGCTGCCACAGAAGCAGCTCGGGGGCAGCCAGCACCATGGAGCCCACCCAGATGACGGACAGCTTGGACAGGATGGACTGGCAGGGCTCCACCTTCGGAGCCCGAAGGGGCCCTGGGCCGGTGGCTGCGTGGAAGCGATCGATGCTCAGGGCACAGAGACTGAACGTGGCCACTCCCAGAGACGTCACCTGAAAGAGGAATGACAGAGAGGGGCGGCGTGGAAAGGAAGGTTAATGGCACAAGCGTCTGTCGTGCGCTTGCAGAAAATCAGATCAGCTTTAAGTCACTAATGAGAACCTGCCCGGGTGTGGACAGACAACCATTCACACTCGCTGCTTACACTGCACAACGTACAGTCTCCAGTTAGACTAACCAGCGTGTCTTCGGACTGTGCGAGGAAACAGTGTTGACCACTGCACCGCCTTGCTGCCCCCATCCATCATGTCTGCGGAGAAACAGTTAGCTGCAGCACCTAACTCCATTAATCCAGGCTCCAGAAGTACTTTTCCTTAGTGTGTATTCCCTTTTCAGATTTTTGTTCGGATGATCTCTTCGTTGTTCCTGGGCATAAAAACACAGGACTCTCCTGGACACTGTGATGATTCTACAGGTTTATGTTATGGCCGCCAGTTTGAATTATTTCAACTTTGTTTCTGAGAAATCATATTTTTTCCCATTCGGTTTGGTGACTTTTAATCAAAGAGACAGATATTTTCAAACACAGTTACTCATCTTCAGCCGGGAGAGTTTCCTATCAGTCGAAGCTGCTTTAGAAAGGGCTCCAACTGTCAGCCACTCGCGGTCTATGGAGAAACTGAACAGGACTCGCAAATCTATGAGTTGTTACTAAAGAGATTTTGGTTCGGTTGCACTGCAGCCCTTTTTGAGGGGCTAAGTTCTTATTTATGGCTTAAAAATGATCTATAAAACAGTTGTAAATTGTTATTTTTTAAATGTATAAAGCCATTAGTTATTAGTTAATAACCTCAAACAGTGTTTAAACACTATTATGAATGGTGTCTTTTTGAAAGTGGTACAGAAAAGGGTACATTTTTGTTATCAGAACTGCTGATACTTTACTAGCATAAAAAATTCAAATGATGTCAAGCTCTGATTTTAAACAGTGCAACATATTTCAAACTATCTAATGCAATTTTTTTTTTTTATAGCTCAATCTGACTATTTTTTTTTCCCCAAAGCGTTGCAGAACTTCCAGGTTCACCCTGCGGGCTGTCCTCAAGCACTGTACTGATTCATGCTGCTGCTCTGATTCCACTCAGACGTGACCCGCACGACCGAGAACTCAGACATAATGAGACTTCGTGCAGACGGTCTGAACCGAGCAGGGGGGGGGGGTTCTGTTGCTTGAAGAACAGGTTTGAGGCTTCCCTCTGCCTTGTTAAGCTAAGCGAATTAGCTGCAATTGCAGCAATAGGACCCAGGTTGAAAAAAAAACAACAAACTAACAGCTAAACAGCTTCCCTTAACGTTTAGAATACAGAAACGGGGGAATCAAATGGAGTCACAGCTCTTAGCCTACAGACTGGGGACAGTTATTTGTGCCTTGTGCACATTAAAGTCTGTGGTTTTGGCCAAAAACACGGACTATCTTTACAGAGACTTGTCCTCCCCTCTGTGAGTGCTTAATGACCTCAAAGAGTTAAGACACAACTCAGGATAATTAACACCCAGCTCTGATTAGCATGAAAATAGTTTAACTAACAGAGCACAGGGGGCAGCTGGCTGCCCGGCCCGCTTCAAACACTGCCCAATACAACTCCCAAAGCACAAACTGCTAAAGAGCGTTTTAAAGAAAACGTTAATTAATGAGCAAGGAATTAATTCGTCAATTAGCATAACAATGGGTAGAGCAATGAAGAATAGAGGGGGCCGGCAAGCTGACCTTGTTAAAGGCTGCCTCCTACAAGCTGTTATTACAAATTAGTAAAAGCGCACTGCAGTGATTTAAAGCGTGTGGAGCAAAAAACCGGGCCTCGGCATGTTGAGACAGGAGACCGATGAAGCCCCTGAAAGATCCAACAGAGCTCTACCTTGTTACTCTGCGAGGGTAATCTACCCTCCGAGCTACAATACTAATTGGCCGAGCTTTTAACCAACATAACGACTGTAGGACCGGCTCATAAGTCAGTATTGAATTTAGAGCAGCAGCCATGAGTCGATTGATTATTTCTTCTGACGATTTTATATACGATTTTATAGAATAAACGATTAATCAAGCAATCGAGAAAATAATCGGCAGATTAATCGATAACGAAAATAACTGTTATTGTTTATAAATTGTTGTATGTTGTTTTCACTATAAAATGATATGATAAGAGGCAAAACTATTAAAGTTAAATAATCAATTAGTTGATCGACAAAAGAATAATCTGCAACTATTTTGATAATTAATTGATTGTTTCAATTATTTTACAAGCAAAAACTGAGAATTCTCTAGTTCCAGGCTCTCAAATGCCAGCATTTGCTGCTTTTCTCTGTTTTATATCATTGTAAATTGAGTATCTTTGGGTTTTCGACTGTCGGTCAAACGAAAAAAAGACATTTCATAAAATCACCTTGGAGACTGGGAAGTTGCGATGGGCGTTTCTTCACTATTTTTTTGATTTACTAAGAGAAATACAAAACGCTGGTGCAGAAAACCCCCGGGTCTCAAAACAACCTAAAAATGTGTATGTTTTAAAATGTGGGAAATAAACTTTCCCCGGCTGTTTAACACAATTTGTCTTTCACGTCTCCAATTTCAACGGCCGATGTTCTGTGCTAATAAAAAAGGACTTCTGTCCTCCTGTGTCTCATCAGCAACTGGAGGCTGGCCCCCGATTTCTCTCCTGCTTTCCTCAGAGGCAGCAGCAATGTTATTTTCTCTTGCCCTGCTCCGGACGTCTGTTTCTCTGCACCTGTTCATAAAGGTCCCAGTTCCCGCTCACTGCGTCTCTGCGTTTCGCTGTTCGGCTCCGCGAGCTGAGGAAGAAGAGTCGCTTCATGAGTGGCCCCCCCGCCGGCCTCCCCTGATGGTTCGTAAACAGACGAGTGACGAGGCCAAACAGCCCATGACAGCACGTCTGTTGAGAGTAAAGACTGCTCTGAGTCTGAGTCTGAGACTGGGGCGCAGCGAGGCACAATCAGGCCGTTCATCACAGGCCTGGATGTCTCTTTATTAAACTGGAACACATTTGCAACAACAGTGGTAGTGTGAGGCCACCGTGTTTTTTCAGTCGGACCGATTAAAATGAACCATCATCACAATAAGTTGTTTGTTTCGACCATTTAGCTTGTTTGACAACTTTCTGCCTCACTATGGCCGCTTGATATCTGAGTACCGATACAGATAAACAACACTAATGGACTCCACTGCATTTAGTTGAACTCAAAGCTTTACTTTGACAAACTTGTACTCAAAGCAATTTGGGACAGAAAATTGTCTTTAAATCGATTAATCGCTAGTTTTAAGTCATTTTTTGATCAAAAACGTCGGCATCATTCTCTTGTTACAGCCTCTCCAAAGTGAGGTTTGCTGATTTTGTCTGTTTTATATCCCTGTAAATTAGCTACATTTTGTGGATCAGTGTACTTGTTTACAACTATTACTCCTCCTCTTTGTAGTTGTTTTGAGTCGTTTGTGGATCGGTTGTGTCTCTTTGGGGCTGGACTGGATATTTTATGCATCATTTTGAGTCTCTGTGTCGTCTTTTTGGGTTTCTTTGTAGTTGCTTCGAGTCTCTTTTTGGTCCCTTCACATTTCTTTGCAGTCGTTTTTGTGTAGTCACTTTAAATGTCTCTCTTGTTTTGAATATTTTGTGGTTGTTCTGTGTCTCTTTGCGGTAGTTTTGAGTATTTTGTGGTAATTTTGCATTGTTTTTGACTTTTGATCAACTTTCCAACGAGAAATGTTCCCAGTCACATCAAACAGAGGCTCCAGCTCAGTGCCCCCCCCATTCCCTGACCTTTCACCTGCCCCGTTAAGGTAAAGTGAACACCTGTCCCTCACGCACAGGTTCAACTTCTCCTCACCTCCATGTAGGGCACGAGCCGACAGGACAGGTCTCCTAGCAACCTCTTCAAGGTGAGCTCGTGGAAGACGACCACCGGGAGGCAGAAGAACAGCACGAGGAAATCCCAGAACGCCAGGCCCGCCAGGATGCAGTTCCACGCGCTCTTCAGGTAGAAGTTGTGCCACACGATGCACATGAGCGCGAGGTTCCCCACGATGCCCGCGGCGAACAGCACGAGCGCGAGCAGCATGACGGCGTACGCCCAGTAGGCGCCGTCGGTGACCGGGAACAGTGGGTTGAGGAGCCCCGACCCACGACCCGACGAAGAGTTGCCCGCCGGGGCAGAGGTGTACCGGTCGGCCCGCGGCGTGGTGAAGTACCTGCTCGGGTCGTCGTATCGGCGCGGTTGCCCGTAACTGCTCGGGGAGTGCGGGTCTCTTCTCCCGGGACTCCCATCTTTGGCTCCTCGGGCGACTCTCCAAGTTTCAACTCGGTCTAGAGAAGTCTTCTCCGGGGAGAGGGGCTCCTCTGTGCCCGGAGGCGGCGCGCCAGCATCCTCCGCCCGCTGCGCCTCCAGCGCGGACCCCGTCTGAAATTCCGGGTCTGAGTGGACATGGCGGAGCTGCGCGGTCCGCAGAAAGAGAAGCAAAAGAAACACCGGGCTCATTATTATTATTATTATTTTTTTACCGTTGAACTGAATGTGACTGGTCCGTGTTATCCGCCTCTTTCACCGACATGTGCCGCAACAAATATTTCACTCCTGAAGTAAAACCTGTCCATAAAACTGTTTGTCTCGCGTCCCGACCTCGCTCCGGTCCTGATGGAGAAGTTTCGACTCTGCTGCCCGTCTCAGCAAAACCTGTTACTCACCAGTCCCAAGACGGCCTGACTAAGACACGGAGCTTCCGGTTAGGAATTTCAAAATAAGAAAAAAAAACGGAAGTGAAGCGATGCACGGAGGTTAACAGTTTAAGTCTAGATACTGTTTTTGTTTGTTTTTAACCACTTTGGCAAAGCTGTTTTGCATCAAAAACTGTTGAAACTTAATTATTATTTTCAACTTTGAATACTATATTGGATATTTTTGGTTGGTTGTATGAAATGACATTTGATAACTGGGACGTTTTTCATTTTTTTCAGTTTTCTCTGATATTTTAGAGACCTAATAGTCAAAAATACTCATTAGCCTCAGCCCTGGTAGAGACTAATTATAACAACACCTCTCATTATAAAACAATACAATTCAACAGGAGCACAAACTGTAGCCTCCAAAATGAACATAAAGTTGAATCAACACCTCTCTAAAAAAAACTCGACACTATAAACTTCACGAAGGTAGAATTTATTGTATTTAGACTGTATCAGTTTCTACTAGGTGGACCTAATGATCTGGACACTGAGTGTATTCCCCTCAGACTGGAAGCTTCTTCATATTCACATAAACAAAATCTCACGTCACTTTATTTTACAGCACAAAGTGACACTGAAGCTTCTCATCAAACCATCTGTCATGAGGCAAAAAACAAAGTCCACAATGAGAGGAGTCGTCATCAGATCACTACAGTCTGATGACATCGCTTCATCTCCAGCCCAGAAGTATGATGTGACGTATGGAGGACCAAAACTGACTTATTAAAGAAAGAATGAATAAAATGGCCAAATAAAGAGAGAAATAAATGAGTACTGATCAAGAAAACTTTTCCATCCTGATTCCTGAGGCACGATACAAGATAAAACAATGCAGAAATAAGTTGTTACACCTGTTACATTTATTTCTGTTTTTATTATTTAATTTTATTATTAATGGACTTATTTCCCTATTCATTTCACCTTTTTGTTTATTCATGTACTTCCTAACAGCTTTGGTCCTCCGTGGCTGTGACTGCCTGCTGCTGCTGACTGTCCTTCAGTTCATTTGCGGCACTGTTTCCTTGGCAACTAACGACAAAAACTTGTGCGGCTGTTTCGATAGGCAGTCTCCAACCACAAAATATCTTTCAGGATTTACTAAAATAAAAAAATAAATCTGGTATTCTGATGATTTCAAACTTTCGCTTTAAGTGTGTGTCTTCAGCCGCCGTCTGGTCTCCCTTGTGCTGACTGTTAAAATCAGTCCGCGGCACAAAACAGCACCAAGACGGAGAAAAGAATCTTACAGCCCCTAATTGTAAAGCCCAGATCAGGGTGTGCAAACTGAAGCACAGACTCCATGTCCCGTAGTCCTCAGCTCTTCAGGGAGGACTTGAGCTTCCTGCGGGCGTCCTTGTGTTTCTTGCGGTACTCCTGCAGAAACAGACAGTAAAGTAGAAATATCTTTACTAAATCATGCCCATTTAAGGGGTCAATATTAAGTTTAATCTACAATAATAATGATTGAAAAAAATGGTTTGTAGAAGTGTGGTCCCAATATTGTAGCTATGTTACTTGCAAATATGTGAGGAAAGTTAAGAAACTGCTTATCTAACCCAACGTGTACCCAGATTTGTGAATGTGTGCAAAAAGCTCTAAATGTGGACTCTGTAGCCCTTGGAGGCTAAAAGCATTTCCACTTAGTTTACAAAGACAGAATCCTTCAGTTCCCACTCTCCCCGTCTCTCTCCTCCTTTGATTGTGTGACTTATCCACACCCCTGCCTGCATTTTGATGTTTTCTTTGCCCTAAGCCGAGGCTCACAGGCTCATGCTGCGTAAAGCCATAGCGTCTTTATCGATGCTACCAACAGACGAGGCCAAAGAAAATTAATTTCCACATCATGCACACAGTGGATTTAAAAAATGCACTATAAACGAAAAAATTTTTTTTTACTCATTTACAGTATTTTAATACTGTGTAATATTGTCATCTGGTTTAGTAATCAAAGAGCAACTGAACACCCCAGTTCAGCTTAAACATGGCCCCTTCACAAATTCAGAAGCAGGGTCAATGGAGATATGGAGAGTGTATATTTGCCCCAAATACCTAACACTGATCAACACTGTAGTAGTGACTGGGGGCAAACATGACATTGCCTTGTACCTGTCAAATGTTTTAAAACAAAAACAACAACTTCTTACCATAGTCACTCAGACATATTTTAATAATGTATGAGGATGTTCGCCTGGTAAACATGTTTCTTCATGTAAACAGACGTGTACCTGTCTGAGTGCGCTCCTCCTTTCCTCCCACTGCTCCCTCTGCTCCTCCAGCTGAGAGGAACGACAGAACGACCTGGGACCCTCTGATGGAGGAAAGAGAGGGTTGAGATCACACACACACACACACGCACACACACACACACACACACACACACACACACACACACACACACACACACACACACACACACACACACACACACACACACACAAAAAATCCACATCAACTTTAAAGAAACTGTACAACATTTTAGGGAAGTGTTGGTTTCCCCTGAGACAAACACTTTAACAGCACCAGTGGGATCATGAAAATATATTTGAAGATCTTTAAGGTTCGCTTAAGGAACGCTACGTGATCAAATCACAGAGTCATGCACAGAGTGCTGAGGTCACTGATGGGGCTATGAGAGGAATAATAATCCATCTTTTTTTGGAATCTCCATCCTACCCGTCAATCTGCTGTCTTCAGGGTGGAGGAAGAAGAAGAAGAGGTCGGCCTTTGAAGGAGTCTCCTCTCTGTGAACAGTTACACAAAACATACAAACACATTCAGATGACACTGGATTTGAACCGAAATGATTTCAGAATCACCTTCTGCTCCGGATCAAGGAAGTCACAGGTCGACAGGTAAGTTTTGGTAACTTTGACCGTCACGCCCACTTTATGCAGTAGTTAGCCAGGTGTGTGGAGGCGTGAAGGCAGGTGACGTTTGAACCTTTTCCATCCTTCACACAAACTTATCTTAGTGTCCCTTTTGTGTGAACAACTGAGTGCAACATGATGAATGCCTCCAAGGAGAGAAAGCTTGATGATCCATCACGTCTCATCCTAAAATAACTATTTAACTGATCTAATCGCCTATCAACGAAAAATTCATTGGCTGTAAGTATTTTGATAACTGATGGTTGTTTCAGTCATTTTTCATGAATATATTTGGCTTTTGGACTGATTTTTGGATAAAAACAAGGAATCTGAAGATGCCGCAGTGAACTCTGGGAAATTGTAATGGACTTTCTGTATTAGTTTATTGATTAAAAATAATCAGTAGACAAATCAATAATGTCTTTAGTTAAAGCCCCAGTAGAAACTGTTGGAGTTTAGACGCGCTCAGGCAACACTAAGTAAAGTAAACTGAGGCTTTCACACAAAAACACACATGTGGGGCAAGCGACAGGTCTTAATTTTGATTTTACTCACTCTGGGGTTTTAGCGGTGGTGCTGCTTTGCTCATCATCTTCCTCCTGCTCTTCCTCTTCCTCCTCTGAGCTACTGTCATGGAAACGTGGGTCTTGTTGCCATGAAACCTTTGAATGCTGGATGCTCTCCACCTTGTACTCTGCTGGCAGAGAACGACTGAGGGGTTACAAAAAAATGGGAAAACAAACATTTCCCATGAGATGAACATTTGAGATTTGACCTACCTGTCTCTCTACTTTCTGTTTCTGTGTCATCTCCAAAGAAGGAGAATTTAAATCCAGACAGCTCCTCTTTCTCCGCACTGGGAGCAGCCGAGACGAGAGATGACAGCGAGGTCGGCTCTTCATCTTTCCCTCCTCCCTCCTCTTCCTCCTCTTGGTCCCAACTCGTCCTCTCTTCTCCTTTATCGACATCGTCCTTGGTCAAACCAAACACGGCCTTCAGGTTGCCAGACACGTCGTAATAAATCTCTTTAGAAACCTCCGGAAGCTTCTGAGCCTCCTCCCTCTTCTTCCTCCTGGCAGACTTGCTGTGAAGACAATAGATCGCATGAGAGTCTTACTGGATTTGATGCAGTTAGAGTACATTTTAATTGAATGGGTACTTTAGTGGTTTTCTGTGTGACGATTTTAAATTGAACTGTTTCTAATACGACATGCCCTACAACAACACATTGGTATATTACCGTTTTGACGTTTAGTCATCAGCCCCATTAATATGTGGTGTGCCACAAGGCTCAATACTGGGTCCCATCCTGTTCTCTAAACACAGCGGCTTGTATTCAGACACCGCTACTTTTTTTGACACTTCATTTTAATATAGATTTAATTTCAAATGGAATAAACTGACTTCACAGTTCTTCATACAGTACCCCTATATGACAAAAAATAAAAATAAAAATTTTTGATTTTTTTCCCAAATGTATTACAAATCCATAAATGAAACCTTGCATTTAAGTATTCAGAGATTACTGCAGAGATTAAGCATCGCAATCCAATACAGTTGTCAGTGAAAAAAAAAAGTGACGCAAAAGAATTACCCGAACTATCATCTTTTTTAAATTCCAAACCTGGCACCTACATTACTCTAGTACCAAATGTGGATTTATCCTCTGATGAAAATCAGCCCCAACAAATCCACTTTTTTTTTTTCTGTTTGAGCAACATTTACTAAAACTGCAGTGCCCTGCTTTTAAAGGAAATGACTGAGCTTTTTAAAAGATGAAACTATACAGTATATTTGTATATTTTCAAGTTTTACATTTTCAGTAGTAACCAGTTGGCTTGGAGCTGAGGGCCACAGACATTTTAAGGAAGAATGCACTAATGTTGGTGGATCGGTCAGTCTGGCCCATATCCTAGCTGGTTAATGAGGACAGTATCGGGGCTGATATCGATCCAACAGATGGGTGCATTCATAGTTTTCGTGTTCGTACCTCTCCTTGGCTTCATCTGTTTTGGTCTCAAACGCAGCATGTTCCTCTCTGCTGGGGTCATAGTGCAGGGCTGAGATGTCTCTGCACAAACACACATTTTGATTAATTGATTAATTAATTATCTGTTGAAATACAAAGTTCCAGTTCAGAAGTGGCCGTGGTCCAGACCTTGTGCGTCTGCGTGTGACTGACCTGAAGGTCTTGGCTTTGCCGGCAGTCTGGCTGCTGCAGGTTTGTTGGCTGCTGCCGAGGACGCTCTGCAGGATGGACAGGCTCTTTTTCCTCTCCTCCTCCAGAGCCTTATCTTCCTCCGTCACGCTCCTCTTCCTCTCTGAATCACCAACATATAATTTATGTTTTTGACTACATAACATTCTCCTTCTCCATCCATGATAAATGTGTATTTTCAGACGAGCTGGAGACATTTTAATCACAGATGACAGATGTTCCCACATCTACAGGACTATTCATATCCAATATAAATTTTAACAACCCCAGTGCCTTTCCTCTAGTGCCACATTCACGACAAACTCCATTTTCTCATCAAGAACTATAAAAAGAAAAACAGGTGCGGACAACCTTTTTTTTGAAAACAATGTGAATAAGAAATAAACATAACTTCTGAAAACAAAAACTACGATAAATGTAATACAACTGTTATCAGTGATTGACAACTAAGCGATAATGTGAAACAAATAAGATAATTACTGTTGTAGTGCAAAATCTTATACCTGCGTATATCTGTGAAAACACACATTGTATGTCCTGAACAGTATTTTCCACCAGCCTAAACGATCTCTTCAAGAGTCCACGTAGCCATTTAACCTGTTGCACTAATCACCAGCATCTCACATTTCAGTACAAACATGTCTCTGTCAGTGATGTTAGCTAATGTTTCCAGTAATGGGAATAAATAAATAAAAAGAAAAAAAGGCAACGATTACTGGACTAAATTGTCCTACAGTTTGCACCGTCAACCCATCAACAAACCGGACCTCTGCGCTGTTGACAAGGAAACAGTTTTGACGGTTCTACAGACCATGACTGCAGCGCACCCACAACCTCACCTGACTCTTCGTCTTTGCTGTTGTCCTCCTCCAGGAAGCGAGAGTCCATCCGGAAACGCTCGTCTGTCCCGAAGCGAGACTGCAGCTCCATCAGCTGGACAACACACAAACGACCAACCAACCAACATCAGCGGCAGGCGTCCACTCATACTGTCACGATATCCTAACACAAGGTTTGGATTGCCTTGAAATCTGGTGCAGACATGTAGAGTCCCCTGACGATTTATCTCTTTTTGATCCTCTGACTTTGGTGATTCTCTGACTTTTCTATCGCCTGAAGCTTTGTCTTAAAGGTCAAGCCATTTCAGTTCAACAGAATATTAGACCACTGTCTGCTCTCCTTGGGAGATGATGTGTCCAGACTATAAACGGAGGACACTGTGGATGTAAAATTATAAAGGAACATGAAGAAAACTGATAAGGGAGCGTTCGGTGCAGCACCCTGTGACTTGGTTTTCTCACCTTCTGACCTGCCCGACCTTCAAACTGAGGCCTGATGTCAAACCTGCCGTCATCCTCCTCTTCATCGCCATCCACCTCATTCTCACTGCCGCCAAACAGCTGAGGGCCCGACACTTTCAGACACACCTGTAGACACACACATGGTTAAACCGCAGCTGATTCATCTATGAGAAAGAGAAAACTATGAGGTTGCCTGACCTGGGTCTCTCTCAGATCAGTAACACCTCACGCACCTTCTCTTTTACTGTGTCGTTCTCATTGGCTGGTGCCTCATCACCCGTGGCCTCGTCCTCTGATTGGCTGTCCTGGAACAGGGTCTTCTTTTGATGTCGTGACCGGTGAGGTTGTCTGCTGCTTATCTTCATCACCACCGTCCTCCTCCTCCTCATCATCATCAGAGCCAAAGACGATGTGTTTCCCTGATCGTGGCGTCGGGGCATCCTAATGGAGATTAATGCTGGGTGTTAGACACAACTCCAAACGAATGCTAATGTTGCTCCGTATCTGAAGATGTGTAAATATGCAATTGACTGCTAACAACTTCCCCATAACTAACTATAAATGGAGGATTAGTGGTTCTCAAGAAACATAAAAAGAGAAACATTAAAGGACAGTCAGTTAGGGCTGGGGCGACGCATACACGTAACCGACGTCACATACTGGGACAACGGCGGGTCGTAGACGGCTTTGCCCGATCAAAGCGTGGATTCCCCGGAAAACAAGCTGCAGCTACAAAACCTCGTACAGGATCGTCTAAAGTGTGGGACTATTGTAGACAGAGGCCCCAGCTCTGCAAATTAGAAACGACTTATCACAGCAATACAACTGATATGCGCAGCCACTTGAAGCGAAAGCATCCCGGGGTGCTTCGTTTAAACGCAGCGACAGCAAGACAGCACGGTTTCGTTTACTTTTCATCCTGGCCCAAGCATGATATATAAGGATTATTAACAGGAGGAACAAGTCATTTATGCGCCGCTGCTGATATGGTAACGTGACTTTACACCATGCGTCATCAAACGTTGTTGTTCGGCCGTTGTATATTACGTTGTATATTTACTGTTTCCTTTAATGACCACGTAGGAGTGAAAAAAATGGCATAAACCATCATCACAGACTCTTGTTACGGTCTTCAATGCGTTTCAAATATTTTCCTTGCTGATGCAAAAATACTTTCGCCACTGACTTTCTTAACTGCATATTACTCCAGCGATGAAATAAATCCATGACATACAGATTTTAATTTTTAAGTCAAGTTCTTCAGTGAAAAGACACCGATTCTCCAGTTCAGGGAAAGGGTCACACAGTTATCAAATTAATCTAAACCCGCTTACCAGCTTATTAGATACACCTAGACAAAACTGTGCTTTTAATATTCTGTCAAACTTAATGGAATAAGTTAAAAATGGGATTGGATGGTTATAAATGGGATGGACAAAAAATTAGGAAAACACCTCTCAGTATAACCCAGTACAGTTCAACAGCACCACAAATTACAGCCTCC
This sequence comes from Xiphias gladius, assembly GCF_016859285.1. Lineage (NCBI taxonomy): Eukaryota > Metazoa > Chordata > Actinopteri > Istiophoriformes > Xiphiidae > Xiphias > Xiphias gladius. The sequence continues at coordinate 6,444,162 of NC_053420.1, read as the reverse complement.
AAAATGACCATTCAAATAAAATCAACCCCTCTTTCAAACAGATTCAATAAAAACTGAACATTATAATCCTCATAAAAGGGAGGATTCATGGCAGGACTGTTGTATTATACTGCATTAGTTTTATCTAGGTGTACCTAATAAATTGGCAAATGATTGTATTTGTCACAGGAGTCCTTTTGAATTTGTGGTCCTGTATTTTTTTGATCAGGTATCGGACAAATAAGGTGTATTATTATTATTAATAATATCATAACACATCAGTATTGTGGAAATGAGATGATGTTTGAATGATTATTTAATATAATATTAAACGATTAGTGAGATTACAAGGACGTTTTGAACAGGCACTGCACTAGTCAATGTAAAGCTTGTTCCCTTTGCCCCTGACTGGCCAAAGAAGTTTATAATGCATCATTTCACTGCAAATTGAATTACTCTGTTTTCTCATCTTTAAACCAAATTTATCTGTTTCCAAGGTAAAAATGACCTCAGTTCAATTAATTTGTTTAGAATATCTTTTTTTAAATTCATCAATTAATTAATTTATCATTATTAAGCTTAGTCTAATCCAACAATCAACATTAATGAACAAGTCTAAAATTATTCCCAAAACTTAACTAAAACCAGTTCTGACCTTAACCCCTTACACCAAATGAAAGAGAAGACTGGACTTTCCGAACACTCAAAGGTCTAATCTGGTCCTCACAAAGGCTAAAAACACACACGCGCGCACACACACACGCACACACGTGCATACAAACACGCACACACACATTACACCCACCAGGTTGGTTAGAGCTCCCTGGATGAGCCTCTTGTGTTCTTCAGCCTCTTTCAGTCTCTGTTGGATGGCCGCTAGCCTCCTCATGTTGGCCTTCCTCTGCCGCTCCTCTTCCTCCTCAGGTCCTAAAGTCACCCGGGAAGGAGCCTGCTCTTCTTCCTCCTCCTCCTCCTCCTCGCTGGAGGAGGACTCACTGTGAGGAGCAGGGGCGGTTTTCCCAATAGCTTCAGCAGAGATAACCTCTTGCTCGTCCTCATCTTCCTCAGTGGAGGAGCTGGAGGATGAAGGTAAAGCCTTTGCTGCAGCCTTAGCTGTAAGAACAGTCTGACTGGCCTTCATCATCTTCTCAACTTTCTCCACCTCATCATCACCACCACCACCACCACAACCACTGATGGAGGAGGAACTAGTCTCAGCTTTCTCAGTGTTTACAGGAGCTTTATTTGAAACCATGTCAAAAACCTTTGTAGCAGCCATGTTCTTCACCATCTCCCTCTTTTTCTCAATCTCCTTCTCCTCTTCATCTTCATCTTCCTCCTCCTCTTCATCTTCCTCATCCTCCTCTTCATCTTCCTCATCCTCCTCTTCATCTTCCTCCTCCTCTTCATCTTCCTCCTCTTCATCTTCCTGCTCACTGCTTTCTGACATCGTCTTCTCTGTTTCTGTGTGTTTCTGTTTACTCAGAGTCCTGCTGGTTTTGCTGTCGGCTGTTTCTTGGTCCACTTGAGGAGCTTCAGAGTCCAGCTTCTGTTTTTTGACAGCACTCCCTCTTACATACTCCTCCGCCTCCTCATTTGTTTCTGATCCCTCGTCCATTGTTTTCGTCCCGTGGAAGGCAGGCAGCGGTGTTGACACGAGGCCTTTTCTCTTCTTCTTTGTCTTCTTCTTTTCGTCGTCACTGCTGTCCTCCTCCATGATGGCGGCCAGGATCTCTTCTGGCATGGTGCCTTTCTTGGGAGCGGGTCCTTCCGCAGGGCCAGATATTAGGTTAGTTTCTTGTCTGGTGCCGGCGCTGAGGATTCTGGGAGCTGTAGTTTCAGACGTCTCCTGGGATTCTTCAGCTAGCCTCTGTAGATCAGCCAGGGAGATCTCCAGACAGGGGACATTAGCAAACATGGCTTCATAATCAGAATCTGAACAGGAATCAGCTGATTCTAACTCCCCGTCATCTTCATCTCCATCATCCTCATCACTATCTGATTCTGAGAAAGGGGGTTTTACAACAGGGAGGACTGCCATCTTCTTACTCTGGTTCTCAGAGCTGCTTTGTTTCTGAGAACTCTGTTTTCCAGAATCCCTTCTCTGCTCTGCGCAGGAAGGCTTCCTGGAACTGAGGCGTTCTTCAGCATCTGCTGAATCGTCGTCGTCCTCCTCCTCTTCTAATCCAGCTTTACTTTTCCTTTTCATCTTTCTCTCCCTGTCTGTGTTGTTGCCTGAGGGGTGATCTGCGTTGGGCAGAGTCCGTTTCTCCTGCGATGGAGGAGGAGGAGGTTTCCTGGAGGCAAAGAGTTCATCTGTGTCAGCTGAATCATAGTCATCCTCGTCTTCGTCATCTGGCCTACCTGAAATTGCAAAGAAAAACATTCCGTTTGATATCTTTAAGAAAAAGTTTGTTTTCTTATTCCATTATATTATATTATTTTCATTCTTTCACACATATTTCTTTTTGGTTATGATTACAACCAGACTGATACACCAGCCGGTGATAAGTAACAAGAAATGTTGGAGGCCATTTGGAAACAGTGTCACCACTAAATTGCTTGTCCACCAGAGAGCGCTGACGAGTTTATTTTTTCACACTGTGAAACGTCCCACGTAATACATATCATGGTCAGTATTCCGTAACAACCAAATTTAATGGATCTTTATCAAAAATGTTTGTCTAATCGGCCGATATACATCGTTATCAGATTTTTTTTGGGTTACATTTTACTCACTAGCTTCATTGCAGACACACAAGGAAGCAGCTAAACTGCCAGACACTGCTTCACGGCCGAGTCCATGGCGCATTGCGAAACGCAAGCAACAAGACAGGTTTAGCAATGTCCAGTTTACCAGAAACCAGCAGAAAACTTACTAATTATTATAGTTATTTGAAAGGTTCAGATTGTTTTAAATTAACGACAGATCAAATTACACAAAAAAACATTTTCACCCAAGCTTCAGGCTTTTTGAGAGACAGGAGAGGGGCGGCTACTTTGAATCCGCATGTGTGAAGAGGTCGTTCCTCCACAGAACAAACAGAACAATTTTCACTGAACTAGTTTTTACTGAAGAAATCCTGCTGGTGAAACCCGTACATCCTCCCACAATTGGTAACACATAGCTCCTCTTTAGGAGAAACACTGATTAGACAAATACTGAGTCTAAAAACAAGTGGAATTCCTGATCAACAAACATCGGTTACCTTTCTGCTGCTGACGGGAACGTCCCGACTTGACCAAGTAGTCGAGTCCTACCACTTCCAGGTTATCCTCCTCCACTTCCTGCCACAGTGCACCGTGGGAGGTGCTCTGAGCCGCCACCAGCCTGCGGATTTCTTCGTCCGAATCAGCATCACTGTCAGTCAGAGGTGCCCACTTCCTCTGACCCAGCCTGTGGCTGGCTGGCAGTTCCAATCTGTTGGTGAGCCGATGAGCCTCAGTGTGACGGACAGGGTGAACAGTCTGCTCAGATCTGAGAGGAAACAACGAGGAGGACACAGGCTGATGGGAGCAGAATAACAAATTGTCTAGATCTGAGAAGTGGGATCATATCACTATTTATAATAATCCTTCGATTTTTTTAAGATAAAAATATTCATAATTTGTTCTTCACTACATTTAAAGCCATTTCAAACTATAAATACCAACAAAGTAGATAGTAAATTAAGCTGACCTAAAATCATTATGTAATAGTCAACAAATTCTTAATTTAATTTAATTTAATTATGCTATATTTTTCCCCATATATTGCCTTAAATATGCATAGTACCGAACCTGTGACGCTGGACACGAAACGTATTTAAAGACGATAAATCAAAAACCAAAGAAAAGCTTTGATCCAAAGAAATTCATTAGTTCTTGTATCAAATGTTATGTTTCTAATGGTGAGAATTATAGAATTGACATAAAACGTCAAAGAAATTAGTGCGGGCATTGGTGAATTCAACAAACCAGTAGAGACTGAGAATCCCAGAAGTAAATTGGACCTTTTGGCAAGCTAAAACCAGCAGCAAGTTTTGGGAATCCACAAGATCTTTAACGCCTTACGAGATTTCCAAAAACCATTAAGCATATTTGGGGAAACCCAGTAGAACCAGTAGAGTAGAGGTCTTCACGGGTTCCCATGGTTCTCAGTATAATGTCTAATCTGATCTGAATAGGTTTGAGCATACTCAGCCTCAGCCCTGATCCTGTGGTTCGTCATAATCACCGCGAGAGAAGACATTTGAGGAAACCAGTAGCCTCTTTAAAAATATGCAATTAACTGATAACTATTTTCTTAAATTTCATTAACAAATATTAAATTGGTTAGAAAAGGATCTATCGCCGAGTTGCCTACAGAACTTTTTATTGCTGCTGAAGGTGAAAAAAGGACTTTCAGATATTTCTATACATTAGCCTTTGAAGCATTTAAAACAAACTATTTTACAAATAGTTGTTTGACTTTCCGTTTTTTTCGTAGAGCATTTTTATTATTAAGTGATATTGCTGATATTTTCAATTGTGGCTGCTTGTTGATTGAAGCTGCTGCCTCCGTTAGGGTCTATTTGGGTCTTTTCAGGTCAAACGCATTTTGGATCAGGTATAATTATCCTTAGGCCCAATTTAAATAGGGTCATTGGTTTTAGGTATATTTCCCAAGGATCTATTTAATCCTAGAAACCAATAAGAAATTTCGGGGATGTAAGGAATCAGTAAAAACATTTGGAAACCTCCAAAAACCCTCAAAACATGGAATCCTAGACACCAGCAGGGATTTCTGAAAAACTCTGGGGAGTCAAAAGACAAGAAGGAAATCCAGAAGAACGTTTAAAAATAATATATCTAAGAAACCAGTAGAAAACATTTGGGAATCAGTCGAAACTATTGTGAATCCCAGGAACCAGCACACACTGCTGAGAATTCTAGATACTACTGGGAATTTTGGAAACTAGAGGAAACCTTTGAGAATCCACGGAAAAAAAACGGAATCCCACAAACCCCCAGGGACTTCCTGGAAACCCAGACCAGCAGGAGGCTTTTGGAATCACACTAACAAACGGAATCTTTTGGAAATCAGAGAAACCAGCGGAACTTTTAGGTCAGACTTCAAGCAGCAGAAAAAAAAAAAAAAAAAAAAAAAATCACATCGTTACCTGCTTCTGCCTACACCGTTATGGGACTTGACCATGTCTGTCCGACTCTTCTTGGGTCTTGGTGGCTCGTATGAAGGGAACTCGCCCCGCCTCCTTTTGCTGATGTCATCATCCCCTCCCAGTACCTCCCAGGTGAGCTGGGTGACAGGCGTGGGCTGGTCTGCGGCGGCTCGGTCCAGCCTGCGGATGTTGTGGCTGTATTTGGACGGGTCGTACTTCAGGGTTCGAGCTCTGTTGCCTTTCTGACACCTGAGCTGCAGGACGGGGAGAACTCGTCCGAATTTACTCACCACCCAGTCCTGAAACCAGAGCACCCAGAAGACAGTCAACAGTCAACAGCTCCACCCTCACACACGATGCCGTGCGTCGCATGAAGAGCATTAAACAGACACTAGTGGGCCCCCTTCAGGCTAATAAGTAGTATTTTCATTTACATGTGTGTAGTGTCACAGTCAGTGTTTCTGAAGTTGAAGCATAGAACGAATAAACAATTGAAGATTTAAAACAAGGACTCGTGGATTTTCCAAATTTCAAATACTGATACTGGTATTGACGCTAAAAAATGCAGTCTTGCTCGGACTCTTCTGGATCCTACGTCCACACCAAACCAAGGTAATGTCCATCACTCCTCTGGCAGTGAAGACCCACCTCACTTTCTCATATAACAAGAACAGACTGTATGTTACTGTATTATACCTGTAATTATTTTTATTATTTTTTTTTTATTCATCACATACCTTATGTTACGTAACTATCGGTTTGTAATTCCTCTAATTTTATGTGTTTTCATAGTGTAAATTCATATATTCTTATTCAATATACAGTTAATTCTGTTTAATGTTCAGGGACAATTCTACACCTTACTACAATAACCATTTGACATGGACAAATGCACATTACTGAATATCATCGTAAAGTGTATATTCAGTAATAATATATAGTGTCTCTATTCTGGCAGCATCTATAGTCACAGAGCCTTTCTGAGGGAAACAGGAAGCAGTAGATGACCTGACCTTGTGTCCTGGTACTTCGGTCCCCGGCACCGCGGCCTTCATGGTGAAGTTGTCCACGCCGGCTTTGCTCAGGGAGTCCAGCAGCTTCTGTCTCTTGTCCTCAGCGGCAGGCGGCTGGAGGCGCTGCTCCACCGCTTCCTGCCGCTCCTGAGCCAGTCTAAGACACACATACCACAATCTCACTACACATGCAAATCAGGAACAATCTTTTATCAATATTTTATGATAGTTAATTATAGCAGCTTATCTCTTGCCTCTTAGTCGAGTCCAAAGACTTTAGAGGGGAGGTGAACATGGCTTTACCTGTGCAAGAAACTCTCCTTGGCTGCTTCAATCTGCAGAGTTCCCCCTTTCCATCTGGATTTGTTCAGCACCGTCAGACCTGAAGAGGAGACACACTGATCTCATACTGGTGACCCAACATGACCTCTGATGTTATTTAGATGTCAGACAGCAAACACGAGCTACGGCTAAGAGTGAGGGATACGCAAACAAAAGTTTCAACAGCATCAACCCCCATGAACCTGGTCTGAGGTTGGACACCGCTAATTCCAAACTTGGAAACAAAACAAACATGTTTCGGACTGAAACTCTTGACAATACATTTTGTCTATTCCATAACCTTAAAATCATATTTTCTTCTTACAGTCTCAAAAGTCTAAAATAAAAGAATATTTCAGCTGTTTCCAACACAAATCATTTAGTTGAATTCTTTTGCAGAACCACAGTTTTGCAGTGATTTGCTTGAGTCTGTCTTGTTTCAAGATACTGACGCTCACGAGAAACAAGGGAGACTGATCTATGAAGCGTGTTATCTCCCCACACCGAGAATATTTTCTCCTGGTTTAACTAAAATAAGACTTGAGGGCACACAGAGCAGTTGAGTTGACGCAGCAGCTCGGTTCACTCACACTTCTTCAGGTCAGCATCTGAAATGTCGATGTTAATGTAGCCGAAGGTCTTGTAAGGAACACCTGCAAAAAAATAAACAGAATTAAATAAAATTTAAGAAATGAAATCCTGTTATTGTTATCATCATGGCTGTCAGGGTGTCAGTGTGTGCATTGGATTCCTCACCCTCCTCATCCCTCCGGGTCCGGAGCTCCACATCCTGCACGTCTCCAAACTTTCCGAATCGATCCTTCAGATCCTTCTGGGTGACCGAGTGGCTCAACCCGCCGATGTACAGCCGCCGCATCGCTCCGCATCCACGACAACAACGTCACTGCAGGGAGAGCAAACACCAGTGTCAGCCATCTATGCCCATCCATCCATCCATCCATCCATCCATCCATCCATCCATCCAAGGCAGCTAACTTTGATGAGCCATAAGGTTTCAATGTGAGTACTTGCACCTTAGCAGTTCCAAATAGGTTTGATTAATCAGTGATAAGTTGTTAAGCTGAAATTTATCATCGCAATTTTAATAAAAATTTAATTTCTTCCCTTGGTCTCAGATCTGAGGATTTGCAGCTTCTCTCCATTTCATGACAGTGAAACCTGAATAATTTTAGCTATTTGGACTAAAGATGTAAATTTGCAGATGGACAAGGGTCATCACCTTGTGTATTTTACATATTTACAAACATTAAAACATTTATCGTGTACAAACGAATACCTTGGTGTGCAGGTACATTATTATTATAACTATTCTACAAACAAATGTCCTGTACAGACACAAAAACAGTTCCTCTCTTCAGTTAGGCAACAAAGTCGACCGTCTTATCGGCACTGGAATTACGGTGATAATATTTATATGCTCCACCATGTACGCTTCAGTCACTAGATGTTTTGTATCACAGTGCTCTGAGTTTAACTGGTGACAGCTTTAACGGTAGGTCGGCCCTATTTGTCTGCGAGAAGAGACCTGCACTCATTACATTATATTTTAAGTGCTGTTACAACTTTATGGTCATTTTGGAGGCTATAGTTTGTGCTGATGATAACCTGTATTGCATTTTACTGAGAGGTTCAGTACTGTGAAACGTTTCACGTGCTTTAGTTTCTTCTCCATCACACAACACTATCATGGAGGCGTCTGATCGGTCCCAGATTCATTCAGCAGCAGGACAAAGAGCCCAAACACACAGCCAGAGTCATATAGAACCATATTCAGAGAGAAGAAGAACAAGGAGTCCTGAAACAGAATGTCTGGCCCCCCACAGAGACCTGATCTCAACACCATGGAGTCAGTCTGGGATCACATGGAGAGACAGGAGACACTGAGACAGACTAAATCCACAGAAGACCTGTGGCAGGCTCTCCACAATGTTTGGAACTACCTATCTGAAAAACCGTGTGCAAGTGTACCAAGGAGAACTGGTGCAGTTTTAAAGGCAAATATTGGTCACAGCAAATATTGATTTGATTTCGTTTTTTTCTGTTTACAGCACTTTGTATGAAGTTAATCGACAAATACTAAATAAACTATCCATGGCATTATTTTTGAAAGCTTCCTGACTTTAGTCACATAACTGCCATAAAGTTGAATGAACACCTCTCTAAGGCAGTTTCAACTAAAACTAAACACTAGTACCTTCATGGAGGGAAGATTTACTGCAGAGCTGTTGCTAAACTGCATATTCACGCGACCGCACTCCCGGTGCCATCAAGTCTCTAATTAAATTCACTCACAGCTGAGCTGATAGAGTCACCGCGATTAAACGACCGGTCTACTTCGTATCGACAGAAAAAAACCCAACAAATGTTTACCTCACATGTATCCAGGCGGTGTTACCGTTAACTCTGTCCGGGGCTGCGCTCCTGTCGAGTTTACCTTCCGTACTTGTTTCCCACAGAACCGAAACGTTCCGGTGTGGTTTAATGACGTTCAGATAAAAAAAAACCCCAAAACAAACCCAAATCTGTAACCAAACCAAACCCCGGCCCCCCGCTATTATAAAAAGCAGAAATAAAGCCAGAAGCGGCTGCCAGCACATTTACCTACTGAAAATGTTAACGTATGACGGTTAATCAATGAAGAAATAATTATTTTCCTCATGATTCGTCCAGCTCAAACCTTAGTAGTTAGATGCAACATTCTGTGTAGAGGGGACTCTCATAGTCTTTGTATCAGACAACTTTTTATTTAATATCTATAATCAATAATAAAGCGATAATATGTACTTTTACGATAGATATCTATAAACATGTAGGTTATTTGCACCTACAGGAAGGCGCACAGTCTGACCAATCTTCAGGGAAACAGTTGACCCCCCCATTCGATTCATGATAAGTGGTAGAGTCCAGAGGGCGCGAGCCTCCAAACTGTTTTGGTTGTCAGAGGAGAAGTAGCCGGTATAGCTCGGGTGATTAAAAGCGTTAAATTGTTAAAGAAAAAGGAATTACGCCATTTTACACATGTGTATATAACAGTTTAAAGTGACTTTTATTTAAACAATTCGACATTATAGCGGAGACGAATACGGTAAGCTGCCTTTTTACAGTTTTTAGACAGTCTAACCCATCGTAAAGTCACCTTAGCTAGCTACATTTTAGTGCTGCCGTGATTAAAACTAATGTAACCTACGTTAATCATTTTAGAGCATAGTTATTTTATCTTGTAGACTGTTAGAGAAGCTTTTAGGGGATTCGAAGTGCATTCATACCATAACTAAATGGAAAGTGGCCTCTACATGAGTTTACCGTTGTATTATTTATCTATTATTTCACATTTAATTTACGAATAAACCCCTTGAGATGATTTTCAAGGGCATTCTTAAACACAGAAATTAACAGACATTTGAGCAAAATATACGGATAAACAATAATAACATTGACAATAACACACAAACTTCATCTCTGTTGCAAGTGTCCTCTGCACAAAAGAAAGGAATGAAACCACTAAGAAAAGAAGGCAAATACATTCAAGAACAAGAATAAGTACATTTAAGGTAAACAAGCAAAGGTATCTTGAAGCCATGAAAGAAAGTAATAGATTTGAGTGATTTCAGCAAATTAATCAGTTTGATGGTGCTTTGAATTTGAAAGCACTATTAGACTTTTTTTGTAGAAATTAACAACTTAATAAAGAGAGAGTGTTGAGTGTGTCTAAGTGAATATGATGATGTAAATGGAACTGGAAGCTGTTTTAAGTATAAAGTATAAGTATAAAGTAAATATATTTGAAAACAAACTTTTATTGTACTTTAAACGATAACTTATGTCAGATATGGTTTTCCCACAAAAATGTTAAATTACCTTGGTAAAAATAAGTATATTAGTTATACCCTTTTGTGACAGTTGTCTTATTGGCCTGTTTATGTTGTTTGTTTTGAAATTTTTTTTTAATGCTGCCCTCTTCACTCACTGAGAATTCCACATTATTTTTTATTGAATCAGTTGGTTTTTGTCTTTCAGGATGGAGGAGAAGATGAGCAAGGAGAACATCGAAGAGGTGAAAGTGCTGGAGGCTCAGATCGATCATCTCCGGGCTGAAGTTGCAGCGTTGCAGCGCCAACAGCAGGACAACCAGAAGGAAATGACATTCCACTTCAGAGGACAAATGCGGGATGCCCTGTGAGTTTCATTTTTATTCTTTATTTCTGAATCTTTCTCAAACCCTCTTTAATTTTTTGACCTGTAGCAATTCCCCACACACAATCTTACACCTTCAAATTTTGATTTTCACCTTAAACTTAGACTTCCTCTGGGTGGTGCATGTAAATAACTAGAAAAGGGTAAACGGAAGTGCTGCATTGTTGTGACAGTTTGTCATTCCTTTCTACAGGTCATATATGTGCGGACAGAAACATGTAGGAGGGAAGGAGAAGGTGGCGTCCAGGCTGAAGGACGAGGTGGAGGCACTGCAGGATGATCTGAAGCGGCAGACACAGATGAATGGCATCAGTCTTAACAGCTGCACTGCAAAGACTCTGCAAAGCAGTAAGAGAACAGCACTGACTGAATCCACAGCCTTCACTGCTTTCTGACATTTTATAGGTTAAATTACTAATCAGTGAATCTGGTAAGAACCAGCAAATTGATCAATCAAAATAACTGTTAGTTGCAACAAAAAAAATGTGATTTTTTTTTTTTTTTTTTTTAAATAGGTATCCTGTGGAGTTTTGACCACTAGTAATCCTATGGAGCCATGTTTTGATAAGTGTGCCCCCATTTTGTTTTTATCCTGCACACATCCTGTTGGTTTCACGCTGAGCAACAAGTGGTGGCGGTAGCATGCCAAGAAATGTAGCAGTGCCCCCCCAAACACAGTGAAGAAGAAGACTTCCTGCATGTAAACAATACAAGATTGAGAATACCTAAAAATCAACTTCACAAAAATTTTATGAGGACGTAAAATCATTCAACATATTTGTTAGGCATCAGGGTTGAATATAAACATAACTTCTGTTTGTTTGCAAGAAAGTACCACAGGGCAGATTTCAGTGGGTCCCTCCTGATGTAGTAATGTACTTAAACTAGTGTGATGTGTGTGTCTACTAGGTGACAGTAAGCTGGTCCAGCAGCTCTGTGTATCAGGAAACTGCTCTGAACTGGTCTTCCAGGTGGAGTTCCAGCTCTCTGAGGTCAAGGTGAGTCTTTGGACGAGTTGTTGTTTAAATAATGTAGTGAAGAGACCCGATCTCGGCTTCAAACCACACTGTGCATGGCCACCATCCCTGCTGTTGATACAGAGCCTCCTACATCTAGCTTCTCTAAATCTTTCAAAGAACGATGTTTCAGCTAAAATAAGAGTACGATGAAATTGCTGAGTTTCCATATTTATGCTATCGAGCTCCAAGTTGCTTGTAAGCATTCTTCTCTACCCATCAAGAAAATGTCAGTAGGACTGTAGTCTAGTTTTTAGTGTTTTCCAGACTGATAAATAGTTAATCCATCTCCTCCTTTGATTTCTGTTTGTCCTTTTCAGCTCACTTTATGTCTGTGACCATCTCCTTATTTCCACCTAATATCTACCAAGCAAAGCATCTGATGATTTTCTGCTCTTCTGTGCAAGTGTACTCATGATTAGAGCTCAATGTTATTGGCCAACATTAGCTTATCACAGATATATACTAGGTGTCAGCGTATATTTCAGTCAGTGAATCTTAAATATCACTATCATTATCAGCCTGGAAAATCCAGGATCAGTTGGGCTCAGCTCATCGTGCCCACTACCCAGATATACCTGGTATAGACGTTCAGATCCAACTCGGTCTGCATGTCAGAGGCCTGGTGGGCTCAAAGACCATCCAACAGGACTCCAGCCAAAACCTCGCTCTCAATAGAATCATAATATTTTCCAGGGTATTAATAAAAGCTGTAGATTAAACTCATCAACTGTACAGAAGAGATCTTTGCGGGTGTAAATGAAAAGATATCAGAGCATTCAAACCTTCGTCCTTTCCTTACACAAAATTTATTGTCTGATTCTTTGGCTAAGATTCATGGTGCAGCTTCTTTTCATTTACACTTTTGAAAATGGTTCTGGCAACACGTAACACACCGAGGGGGACATTTCTGTGGACTGTGTCCTTTTCAGAATGGGTGCTGGTGCTGGGTTCAGCCAGCAGAGGGAGACAGAGGGCCATGCTCAGCGGTTCACTGGTGGGGCATCAGGTGCAAAGATTTTAGCAGCAGTCAGACGAACAAAGCACTTTAGAAAATAGAAAATTCACTGTCAGGTCTTAAGTGTCATTCAATCATACATTATACTAAACTGCCTTAGAGGAAATAATGTCAGGTGGAATCAGGTGAAGACATGTCGGTGAAAGTTCAGATCAGAGAACTTTATAAATTTGATATTTTACATGTCACCTTTCATTGTTCATGCACGAGAATAATGTGAAAACTCTCCTCCAGCCAGGGCTGGTTCTCCTTTTGAGATTTTTTGCAATCTGTGGCTATAATACTAAATATTAAAACGTCAACCAGCACCAACAATCATTTATTCCTGACCTTACTCTGAGAAGTGTAAACATGTTTTTCTGTATTTGTTTGATGTTGTCTAAACACAATCTCTGTCTAAATAAAATACAATAAAATCCTCCTAAAACAACTGTCAAACTTATTATTTAAATCAAGAACTGTCTGATCAGAGAATAGGATTTTCAAGATTATGAATCTAATCAGACATTTAATGCTAACTTTCAGCATTTGACAGTTTTTCATAGTCAGTCCTCTGGACCCATTTTGGTTTGTTTCGACAGAGTATTGGATTTCAGTATCCAGCCTCCACCTCCCGGCCTGTTGGAAGCGCTTTCTGGACCATCACAGTTAACAAAAATAATGGTTGACCCTTGACATCAGCCAACACTGTATGTGAAGTCAACAGTAATTGTAATTTTACTGTAGGGAGAATCAGTATTACTGTGATCTTTAAAACTCCCTCATGCAGGTCCAACAGTCTTCTGGATTTCATTCTAACTGGACTAACCACCAGAACAGCTGGTTTCATTGAATCCCTCCTCCTGCCTGGCTCATGAAGTGCCATTAAAATTGTAGTTTTACTTCTTAAGTTTTAACTTGTTTGATAAAGACATTAATTTTTTGGTTGTGTAATTTAGAAAAAGTCATTTTGTAAACAAACACTCTCTGCCTGCCCTTTACTCCAGTTTGATTAATATTTACTTTTTGTATTGCAACATAATGTGGGCTTCCAGGAACCTGAGACATGTTTTGTTATAGGGGTAACCCATTCGAAACCAATCACAGATTTGATTTATGGCTCCCCAAATATGGAGCACCATTCTTCTTAGCATGGAGATGGATATTAAAAGTATATGTCAGCATTTTGGGGAAACATGCTTGTTCTCTTTCTTCCTTAGAATTACATGTTGAAAAGGAAAATCAATCTCATGTCTGTGTTACAGATAAAGCTGGAGATAGGACACGGTCAGCCTACGTTAGCATAAAGACTGGAAGTAGAGGGAAACAGCTGGCCTGGCTCTGCCAAAACTTAAAATATACATCTACTAGCACTTCTAAAGGTCATAAATTAACACGTTGTATCTCTTTTGTCTAATCTGTAGACAAACAGAAATGTAAAAACTACAGTTTTTGGTTTTATGGCAAGTTTTGAGCTGGAACTATTTCTTGTTGAATAGTAGTCGATGCAGTGACTGTGCGCAGCTTCCCGAAATTTTGTTGTTACTGACGTTGCCATGTTTGGTAACATTGTGTCTGTATAGAGACAAAATTTTTGCCATAGCTAGAGACACTACACAGAAGTACTGGGTCAGTGGTTTCACTGTTGTCGTCACAAAATAGTTCCAGCACTCAGACAGGAGACTGATATCGATCACCTAATGAATAAGCAGCCCTGGGTTTCTTGTCTCTTCCTGCTCACTCTACGGTGTACTCTTCTCATTCTCAAAAACATGCTTTTTTTTCAATAAAACATTAAACTTCATCGCAGCTGTGCCCTTCGTTCATCCTCCAGCTTTTGCCCCGATCAAAATCAAATGGCAGAAAAAGTTTTGGAGACGTCTACTGACGCCAAGTTTTAAAACTTGTCTTTCGGCAGAGTCAAACTTGCTGAAGGCTCATAGGTTTGGCCCGATGGCCAGTGCACATACTAAAACATAAATACTCACACACTGATAAATGATAGGTGAAACAGATTTGTGATGAATGATTAAAAGAAATCAAGCTCTTTTACTTTCAAAATATACCCACATATATCTACATGATTCAGAAAAATCAAGAGGAGATTCAAAGTTAAGTTTACTTTGGTCACCTTTTGTTTGTGTCATTCACATTTAGTGAGCTCCACCACCTGCCTTATGTAATGGAGCAAAGTCAGAAGCCCCAAGCATGACAGAAATGACCTGTCGTTTCAAGCAGCTTGAAGTGTTCTCAGTCTGACTCCCAAAGGAGGGGAGGACATAGACATGGTGGCAGGCATTTCAAGCTTTCCGTTTATTTTAAAACCATCATCAGGAGCAGGCGGATGTGCCAAGGAAAGAACAGACCTACACTGTCTGTCAGACATAGCAGCAACAACACAAATAAACAAACAATACTCACAACATTATGCAAACAACTTCACCTCTTTGGAGACTTTTAAACCACTGTGCAAGGAAGGTTAAATCTGCTGATGGCCAAATATACAGTACAGTGTGTGTCGAATATCAGTGGATCTCCTGGTGAATAAACTAGCTACAGTGAGTTTTTTGTTTGTTTGTTTTTTTAACTGAGCAATTGATGGTTTTTTTGTCCTGCAGGACGGTCAGAGATCTGAGAGAACAATCAGTGATCTGAACGTGGTGATGGACACCAGTGACCTGCAGAGCTTCAGCAGCTTCCTGTCTGGGTAAGAACTCACACTGCAGATTGATGTTAAGCTGATCTGGTCTTCCTGCCCCTGGATTTCTGTCTGCGAGTTGTCACATGTGTCTGTAAATTAACCTTTTCTTCAAAAGCAAACCTTTTCAAACTGATCAGCCTCTAGGTGATGGTAATTGGGATTTTGATTTTTCCCAGGATTAGAATATACTGTGTTCAAATCAACAGTAATCAATCAAAGGAATAGCATTAAAAAGATGCAACTCTGTGCATCAAACCGACACTGTTTCCGTTGTCTGAAACTCTGACTCTGAAATTGTGAGTCAGAGTTGTTAGCTGTTCTGAAACGGCAACATTCGAAAGTGTAGTGAAGAGTTGTTCATCGTAGAGAGGGGCAAGATGCCCCATCACTTAAAAATGGAGACTGTGGCACATTCATACAGACATTCATAGTGTTGCAATCACTTTTACACATCAAAAGTGGTGTGTCAGGTGAAAAATTTGCTTGAAAGACAAAATTCAAACCCTTCTTACTCTTTCACCTCCACACCCATGGCCAATCACTGTGGTCAGCTTATAACTTGTTTACACTGTCTGTCTTCCCAGTCCAACTTTACATATTTAGTATTGATGAAACAGACCATGGATGAGGCGGTCTGTTTAGTTTAACTCAAGTGTTTATTAAACGAGAAGAAAATGTCAAGCTGCAAACGCCTGTCATCCAGCTGAACCTCCTCACTCACACTTCGACTCATTCTCACTGTTCGCTCTTTACTCACAAACAACAAGCCTTTCTCATGGCAGAAGTTTTCACTTGTCAAACACAGGTTTAAATCATTATATTCATAATGGCTGCTTTCTGTTCAGGTGTGCTGGCTTACTGGCACACCTAACTGTAAATGGAGCGTAGCCGTCATTAATTTTGTTACACCCCATTATTTTCCTGGTGTGACTGTTCAAAATACCTGAGCTGCATCTTGTCTTTTGACGCTTACTCAGTGATGTCTGGAGCTTAAGTCACTACTTCTGTCCTACCAGGTGCTTTTTGCACAGCAGGAAAAATGTTATTTGTTATCAAACCCGGGAGCTTACCGATGATCTTTCAGCACAGAATCTCTGTGTCACCTTTAATCTGAATTTTTGAACAGGTATAATGTTAAGCTTGACCTTTGGTGCCTTCCGCATAAAGTCAGGATGAATCCGCTTGTGACACATATCAGTTCCAGTAGGGTAAACAGCGGAGCTCTCACTCCTCATGAAAAATTCAAACCACAATCTGAATGTGGGGAAAATGATAAGAAGTATTTGTTCTGTAATGTCAAAACTCAGTATATAATCAAAACAGGCTGTGTCTTCCACGCATCTCTCTTGAAACTGATATTGATATTTGAGTGTTTTAAAAAAAATTACATTGATTAATTTAATTAAATAATATTATAATTAATAATAAAAATAAATAATCATCATCAACATTAATATTAATTAAATAATAAATAACTGGTATTAATTTTTTGACCTCAAACATATCTTTGACATTTCTGCATTTACATGTCTTGTTATTTATCAGCCAACACATAGTTTACACAGATGCTGATATATCTGTGATAACATAAAATCAAACAAATATATCTGCTCTACTTTTATTATCATTTATTAACACAAAACTAGAATGGCACTCAGTGGAGCGCATGCCTCCACCAAGGCCAAACAATCCTACACCTCTCTCTCTAGCTCTTATAACAGACAAATAAAAGGAGAACGGAAGTAGTCTGATAACATAAAAAAGATTTGCCATAAACATAGTAAGTACAACTCTGTGTGTAATTCGGATTCAGCATTCTTTCACAAGATCTGGATTATTATCTGGATCTGCGCCAAACTGTACAAACTCATAGATCTCAACACCATAAATATGTCTATTTCTTTACCTCAAGATCCATACAATATTTCCTGAGAAATTGACGAAAATGTTGAAAAATGCCCTATCTCACACAGTAAAGGAAAAGGGGGGGGAAAAAATCCTGGATCTGCCCTTTTAACCGGATCGGCACCAAAATTCACCGAGTTCTTCCCTGGGATGTGCCCCATCCCTCCACCAAAATCGGTTTAGTACTTTTTGCGTAATCCTGCTGACAAATAAACAAACAAACCAACAAACAGACACAGGTGAAAACATAACCTCCTTAGTGGAGGTAATAAGTTTACCAATGGATAAGGTGAGGTACCATGTAGAGGTTTATTCAGTTCCCACAGCCCTTGAGGGTCTTAAATGTGTTTGCTTAGCATTACACATGGCACACTTGTTATTGTGCTGAGATTTTTGGTTTAAAGGCCCTGAAAAACCCCTTTTCTCAATAAGCTTTGTACAGTGAAAATGGGGTCCTACATTAACACATTTTTTGTCCAGTTTTGGTTATGTATTTCACATTAAAGATCTCTGTATTTGTGTACTTTCACAATCGTCTGGGAACCATGAGTCAGTGTCTCTACAAAAGTTCTTGACTTTACATCTGGACTTAACTTTGGATGCTCTTTGAACAACCTAAAGGGAACCAGAAAAAGGGACTGTAATCAAGAATTTGATTAACACTCTGCAACAAACATGAAAACTTTAAACAAGTAAGGCGTTATTATCCAATTATTCGATCTGAGCCAATGGGCCATATTAATATAAACTACAATTACCAGAGGCAGTCAATCTTCACTGCGGTTGTTCCAGTTTGAACAACTTTTGTCTCATTATTCCGACAATGTGGACGAAGAACAGGCTTGAGAAGTATGGCGTAATGAATTGGCTTAATGGTGGCTTGAATTAACAACAGAATAAAAGGTTTTTAAAAAAAGTCATATAATTAATACAATATGTCCAAATAGCATAACCTTGTTGTATCTCCAAACGCTCTACCTTTCATACAAAAAAAACAATAAGAGTAAATCCTGAACTACCGATCCCAAACCTGTAAAAGGTAGGTTACAAAAAGGTGCTTCCTTATATACAGTATGCTGTATGTTACAATGGCAATAGCAAAAAAAAAGAAAAAAAAAATTCTTGGTCTGGTACACTCTGTCTGAGTGAACCTGGGACATTTTGTTAAAGGCTTTCCAGAGTTTTCCATGGGGGCCCGGGGCTAGACGGCAGTCGGGTGAAGTTTCCAGACAACTGTTATTCCACACAGGGCTGATGGAAACATGGCAACACCCTCCCATATAATGGAGCACTACCAAAAAGACAGAGAGAGAGAGACTGATCCCTGGTCTGATATTGCTGTATTAAACTGATTTGGTCCTACCAGTTCTGAAGGATGCAGATTGATTATACCTTCAGTGTAGAACCAATTAAATTATACTGTCTGTAAATGCAAAAACCTTATCATGTAGTGATTCTAATAAGGTGGAACATTTTAGTGGCTTTCAGTTCATCATCCCAAAGAAGCAGTAAATTTTGTTTGCAGCAAACAGTGGGGAAAAAGAGATCAAATTAAACAAAAAACTCTTTGACTAAAATAATTAACTGTTTTGGATACTCTGCTAGGGACACATTTTGGTTGGTAGCAAAAGAAAAGAAATAACCTCCACACCTAGTGGAGACATTAATGCCTGTCACTGGAACAAATGAGAACAAACATGTAGTTTGGTTGAATAAACTCGAACACATCCACGTAGCCTAATCCTAAACTTTGTTGTAGGATTTATGTTCCATTCATTCTTGGTGCCTCCACTGACTCAATGAATGACAAGCTAATCTTTGGCTTGGATTTGGTATCATGATTGTCTGTTTAGCTGTTTCACAGCTGGTTAGTTTCCTCAATTTTGCATTAATGAAGAAAACAACAATAGGTTTAATGACAGGGAGAAAGGTGTCCAAGACATCAGAGTAACAGTGCATTTAGGGAACATCCCCACCACGATACAAAGCACAAACTGTTGTACTTATACAATGTGAATTTTCAATTTGGACAGATTGTTACCGATTGAATATTAAATATTCTCTTACTTTCGAAGGGTATTATGAATTTCTAATAAAAACTGACGGTCCTGATCAGTATCTCTTGGGGACCAACAAGTGCCAGATATCTTAACATCTTCTGATCAAATTAATGTAATATTTGCTTTTAATGTTCATGGTCCCCAGAAGATGATCGCTAATGTTATGTTCACCCCTTGATATATATTTTTTTAGTGTCATTATCAGCCTTAACCAGTCAACCTATCTCTGGGTGTCATTTCCAGTCAAAACAGAAACTGTGGTAATGTTTGCCGGGAGCAGTTAACTTAACATCTGTCATGTCTCTCAAAGATATATGTTTTTTTTAAGGGTTGCGATTTCTGTAATTCGATTTACAACAACCTGTTCAGCTGTGTCCAATTCATCCACACATGCTGCAATTTTCATGGCAGTTATTCGGTTGTTATTTTATTGGCTCTGGCATAGGAAGATGACATCCCCATTCTTTATTGGGACCAACAAAGCTTGGATTCGCTTGGTTACTGTTCCAACAAGGGAAACAGCCGCCATTGAGCACGACACCACTACGAAATCCGAAATGCGAGCAATGATTCAGAGAACCATGCTGTTGACTTTTTGTTCTGCACCATTTTCGAGCTAAATTGTTCACTTCAACATACATGCTAAATAACAGAATCTGAAGGGTAGATTGCCATAAAACGCACTGATCACATTCATGCTCCCCCAAAGATTAATCCTTTGATTCCCCTTTAAATAATTGGATACAGCAGCCCTACCCGCAAACAAAATCACCAATTCATTGTCACATTGTCATCTTTAAATCTGAGATACATTTTTTTTATGACTACCCAGCAAAACAAGTTTAATTACACTGTCCAAAATACGGGTATGTATACTGTATAAGTTTTTTTCTGAAGCTGAATGCAGTTTCAGCCATCGTTTCGTTTACAATACAAGAAGGTAGAATACGCCCTCTGGGCAGTGCTGCTTCTTCATCCTCTCATGTTGGACTCAGGGCAGACTGGATGCTACACTGACCTCACTATCTCAAAGACGTATTACGAGATGTAATGGGCCAGGGCTAGCTGGTTAGAATGCTAACTTCAGTATACAAAAAGAAGTGACAGAAATAAAAGCAAAACAAGCGTTAACATTGGTATTGCTATCCTCCACCGGAGACAGCTCTTGGCAAGTAAAGGAATAAAGTTTGATGCTGAACTCAAAATGTTTCTTCTAGACTGGTGAGTAAATTAATGCAAATGCAACTACTCTCTTGAAAGTAAACTTCCTTTTTAGCTTCAGAGCTGACTGATATCTCCTGCTGCTGTTCTGACTTCACACTATCAGCCTGTCTTAGACCAGGAAACTCAAACTGCACTTCAGGAACCCAACAGTCGGGATCAGTGCTTCATCAATTGCAGGCTGGTAGTCAAAATGGTTCATGGATCAGTTGACTTGAATCCCCAGGTGACAAGAGCACTACTGTTCTTTAGGATAGTTTTTGACATCATCCAGTCTGCCTCGAGTCCTGTAAGTCCACCCCACAATGCACTGCGCTCAACAGTGTTTCCAAGTCACAGTCACTTGGTCACTGTTGGTCTACAAGAGTTTTCATCTATTCTGCTAATAAAGATTTTAACCTGTTAAGACAATAACATTTAGTGTGTAAAGACGTCAATATCCTGTGTGAAAGCATCCTTGGCTTGCGATAGCTGTCTAGGCAGACCTTGCAACTGCTAACATACTAATTGATACATGATTAATCTTTGAAGGCTTCAAGTCTTTTTTCTTTGGTCTTACACATGTAGGTACAATGATTCTGAGTCTGACTGTGAGCATAGCCCAAATGCAAGTGCTGATATACTGCTTTCATTATACAGCCTGTGTCGGTTAAGAAACCACTTCAGTGAGACAGCAGGACAGATGTGTCAGTGGAATAAAAATAAACAAACAAAAATTCAGTTGTTGGTGTTAATCTTTAACAGTTCCAACCATCTTGATATAACAAAGATTATCAGGTCCCCCCCCCCCCAACCTGCAAGAATGCACGTACGCACACAGAGAGAGAGAGAGAGAGAGAGAGAGAAGGCAGCAGTGTGTCAGAATCATTATCTCCAGTATTTTTCCATCTGTTTCTTGCCAGATTCTGCAGACTGGACCATACAGTCCAGATGTGGTTTGGCCTCAGATATAGAGCAAGTCAGACTTCTGTTCAGAAGCAGGAAAATGCACAGAAAATGCACCTGAGCACATAAACACAACCCATACAACATATTTAGTGTATATACATCAGTGCTGAATTTCCTTAATCCAAATTTACAGTGTTAACATCGTCAATGTGAAGCATAGCTGTGCCTAAGTACAGTTTCACAGAGTGTGGCTGTAGACTCTTGTGAAGACTACACACTTTCTGGCTGCAGTTGAGACCTCTGGCAGTTCACATTGTTGATGGATTACAATAGCACCCTCTGGGATTAGGACCTTTTATTCATCAACAATTCAAATGATCAACTTTGAGGAGGTAGAACTAATAAATTTTCTTAAAAAAAAAAGTTGTAAGATTGCTTCTTTTTCCCTATTTTCCACTTTAGCAGCTGACAATGAAGGAGCAGACAGGAAAAAAAAGGGTGAGAGAGGGCTTTAGGACATACAAACCAGGGCCCTGGGTGGTATTGAACGTTGGACATTGCAGTTATGTGGCATGCACTTTAACCATTCAGCTACTGTGGACACTTGATAAAAACAGTTTTAATGATGTGTACAATGTCATTCCAGGGTGGAGGAGAGCAGGGATCTTCTGCTGTTCTTCAGGACTCTAAGGAGTTTCTCAGACAGGTGTGACGACCGGTGCAGAACCTTCCGGCACTTCCAGGTAACTAATGACACACCTGCACCAAAGTGATCTTCAAACTGGCAACTTCACCTTCAAACACCTGCTTTCCTTGGTGTTTAACTATTTGTGTGTTGCTGAAACATGACATATAACTGTTTGTTCCTCACAATGAATATGACTGACTCTGGATTTGGCCAGGTTGGTCCTTTTCTCCTACGAAATGTGTTGAACGCCACTGATCACATGGCAGTAGGATGGCAAAACATGGAAGTATTTAGGCCCAATGAGAGTTCCTCAGCTTTTCTTTAATTGTTTGTATATGAGTCCAAAAACATGATCCATCCTGAATTCCTTCAGTGGGGAGACCAGATGGTCAGTCAGTCAGTGTGGGGGCAGACAGACTTAAAAGGTCAGCTCCAGGTTGGAATTCATCTTTAACCTCTGCTGTACCCCTGCTGGATTTCACCCTCATCCATCAGCAGAAGAGCCTTGTTGTCTTGTCCAACTAGTGGTCAGAGGTTCAAACGTGAAGGTTTTGATTTCTATTTGTGGGCCAGCTGGACTGGCTTCAGGTTTGCCATTTCAGAATGGCAGTAAAACTCTGACACTGGGTTTGCTTTCCTGAGGCAACCCTTTAACACCCACTGTTCCACCCACAGGACAGTAGCACTATGATAACTTTCACAGACTGCCAGCATGCATTGAAAATGCAATATATGTATTGATAGATTAGACTCTGATCTTTTCGGCCACTGTCTCAATTTCATGAAACTCAATGTGGGCCTCCAAACCAAGATGGGAAAATCCTTATCAGTGCTTTTCTTCTCGAGAGTTTTGGTGCAAGATAAGCAATAGATTGGAAACATTTAATTCTCAAGCCTAAATTTGGGTAAGAAAGCATAGAGATACAGTAACTTGATTGATGGCTGGGTGAATGGCTGAATGGGTGAATAGATAAATACAATACAACAGATAAACAGATAAATGTTGATACAAAGTGGGATTTTTTTCCTGTTGTCCCAAAATTAAACTTTAAAGTTAAAAGATGGCTGTCGCCCCCTTTTCAAAGGAGATACAATGACACCTCCAAAAAGGTGCCAATTTATACAGTGGCTAATGTATGTAAACTGCATAGATTCAGGCTGATGAAAGAGTAGAAAAATTATTGTCAGTGCAGTGGGTGTGAATTCATGTTGGCATGGTAAATATCAGGGTGGGACTTAATTGAAGAGGGAGCACTAAAATGTCAAATAGTAAATCAAGCTGCAGAGTCAATATGGAACCTATTTTCCTGTTTACTTGGAGAATGTAAAGTTCTGCCAAGTTGGCTGGGCTGAAGGAGAAATAACCCACATTTTCCATACTGGCCTGTGTGCTCTAAACTCTTATTTTGCTTTACTTGCATTTTCTTCAGTGTTATTATGGAAAAATGTAATTCCCTTTCTAACTGTTCTGGTGTAATGTGGAGAGTGCCTTGTAATCTGATTTCCATGCTTTAATGACACACAGACATGAACATGTACTTTGAGGAATATACAAATAAAAACATAAAACAAAGAGGTCGCATACAGTCCAGGCCAGGAATCGTAACATTTTTGTTGCTGGTAGACCATGACATTAAACAGCGAGTCACTGTAGAACTACAGCACTGCAGATCATGGTTGGCTACATACCGGTTACAAACCACAGATATTTACAAGCATGTGGCCAATCACTGATTAGCATTTCTCCATTGAAATATTACTGTTAAATGTCTCTCAATGCACAAACATTGAGACTCTACAGTCAGCCATGGAGAATGATGTAATGCAGTTGTTTTTGTTGTGCTAGTGGTGTGGCTTAAAGATGGCGATATCAGTGTCAACTTAACAATATTAGTTAGAAATCTAATGAAACACCATTTGTAAATTATCTCATTATAGTATTTGACATTTCCGTATTGACATTTCTTGGTATTTATTGGTTGACACAATATATACACTGACTTCGACACTGGAGGTTGTGTTGTCATTTAAAGTAAACCAAATGATGTCAGATTGTCTTTATAAACCTCTGCCATTATCAGTATCTTGTACTGTTCGTTCAGTTGAAATATTTAGGACTGTGTGGTGTTATGAATTTTTCAAACTGTAAGGGCTTGGGATATAAAATGTGGAAAAAGTTGTATGTGGTCATCCGTATGTATGAAACAGACTCCGACAATGATTCTAAACACATTTTAATTAAAAAAGTTTAACTTTATTAGAATATCCTAAAAACATAGCTATGTCACATACACATCTTCCTGGACCACTATCTTATTCACATCAGTAATTTTTTCTTACTGGAAGGGAAGAGTTAGGGACTCAAGCAAGACATTTTAAAAGAAGACAAAAGAGAGAGGAGTCATTTTCACATTACTATATTTCATAGATATAATGCTCCCCAGGTCACTTCAACTGGAGTCTATAAATTAAAAGGAACAAGGTGAAGTTAAGTCACAAAATGTTTAAGAAAGCCTGCAGCTGGACAAGTCTACATGGCCATTGCCCTAATGGAGAAGCATAGGTAATGGAATAATTAAAAGTGAAATTAATTCACACAATGGTAGAGCGAAGCCCAGAGTGCTGTGTTTATTTCTAGTAATTTTTCTGAGACAACCACTTAATGAGAAAAGTATTTACAGACTACCTGTAGGCAATTCAAGACAGTCTAATGTTTATCAGCTGTCTGAGTCAGCTGGGATCAATAGTCTGACAAGAAAGAAATCTCAAAGCAACATAAAATTAATGTCATTGAAATGCTAACAATGCTCACGGGCTATTTTCCTTTAATTGCCATTTCAGAAACGTTTTCCACTGTCATGAAACAAGGTTCAGTTGAAGAAATAAGACTAAAAATCAACATGCAGGTATCAAGTATTCCTTCTGTATGACTGAATTGACTTAAATCCTGTTTGGAAGATACTGTATCATCTTCTTCCCTACTTCTCTCCTACTTGAGGTTTACTCAAAAACATCTAAAAATATTGTTTCTTAATCTAAATCTAAGATATCATTCAGTTGTAAAAGTATGCCAGACAAAACTTCTGTCATGTATTGTGCTTGCAATGATGTCTGTCCAAAAGAAATCCCAATTGAGCCACAATAAGCAAGATGAAAACGTGGGTGAATTATAAACTCCTTTTGGACATATTTTACTTGGTGTAGTATTCTAAAACATTTTGTTGTTAATTTAATATAAAACCTTGAAATCTACAAGATAATTGTTTAGGTCAGTAAAAGCAGCAAAAATATTAAGAAGGTTGTAGCAATATCTTGAATTTTAATTTTAATTTTTTTTTCTTTAAAACCTAGAGTTAATTATAGCAACAAATGCTTCTATTTTAAAATTCATTTCACAAAGAGTGTGAAAACATGGGCCTGTTGTGTTTTTAAACTAATAGGTACAGGTAGTTACAAGCAAGCCTGCTGGCTTGTGGCTGCACCTGTGTGTTGGTTCAGTGTCGCAAGCAGTTTTTGTAGTTTCATTCATCCAGGTAGTACTGCGTCAGGTCAAAATGAAACAATAAATTGGACTGTCACTGTGGGGGTTTTGACACTTCTCCACTCATTCACATGAGGGTTACATCAGTTCTACTGGCATTACATCACCTGTGCAAAAGACATTCAGAGGGCACCTCACCTGTGGTGTTTTCTGAACAGGTGGCCTAAGTCTTTTTAGGCTATCTGTCAATTACAGTTCCATTGTGAATGCTTCAGTATGCTTCAAACAAAGTGTTTTTTAAATTTATTAACAGCATCTGAATACCCTTTCCAATAGTGGAATCAAAGGCTGTGTTGGACAGTTTTTGTAAGTTGTCCAAAACAGACAAACTGACAAGTCAAGTTTATGCAGAGATTGGCTAGGTGTGTGGATGTCTGAAAGTAGTCAGGGTTTCAACTTCTTTTCTTAAGTTCTTCAATCACTTTTTCCAAAACACTTGGAAGGAGAGACTGTCTGAAAGCACGTGCCATTATGCCCATTTGTATGATTCAACGCATAAAGGTTACAACACGATGCAAAAAAGACAGAGTTGTTGGAAAGAGAACAGGGTGGCAGAGGGATTTTGCCACAAGGCTGTTCACCTCACCTTTCCTTGAGGACATTCATAACTAGTAGAAACACTGATTTTACACATGGTCATACAAACTAGTTAGTTTGAAGCATATTGAAGAATTCACACACCTTCTCCGATGGCTTTGCACCAATTCATGTGACTATGACTCTCAACAACTCTCGTGCAGCTTCCTGCAGACATTCTTGCAGACAAATGCCTGATACTCCACCAGACAGTAGTACTGATGAAGGCCAGAGTAGAGAAACTCCTTCAATTCTACACCTTCAGTCCGGTGAATGGTTTCATTTCGACCTGACAATGTCACAAGCTGTTTGTAGGTTTGCTGAAGTAAAAACATAGACACCATGGGACTAGTGCCCCAAAATCCAGAACGTCACGGTATCCCCCAGCACTGTGTTGTGGGGAAACTGCTCCGTCAGCAACAAAGGGGCTACAGTAAAGTTTCTGCCTCCTCAGCGGTACTTTCCAATAGGCAGTACCTTCATACAGGTGAAGCTGTCGGGGTATTTGGACAACACCACCGGGTTGCCGTCTAAACGGACCTCATTGAGGCTTAGTCGTAGGTAGTAAGTGTCATTAGACCTGCAGAAGGTGTCTTTGCTGACCTCAGTGATGTTGTTGTTCTGGAGGAAATGAAAACAATGTCAAGAATGTAACAGAGCGATTAAAGTAGAGTCAAAACAGGATTAGGTTTAAAAAATTTTCCTGTAATCTTGATTTTAATCTCATTTAGTAAATCCTAGCAAAAAAATAATGAATGTATTCTATTTTGAATTAAATATAGAACTCAACCACTTGTCCAATAATAAGAAGGTGTCCGTATATCTGAGGTCACTTTATTTGTATATATTTTGATAGTAAAAGATACAAACCTGTAGATGTAAAATCCGAACACTCTCTGGGATGTGTGGAACAGCTTCCAGCTGGTTGTCAGCCAGGAACAGGTTGTACAGCTTGGTCAGTTTCTATTGGGGAAACAAAATCACACCACAAACACCCAGTAGATTTAATAGTTATTAGCTGTCCTATCAATGTAAGGGAAATAAAGGTGCACATGCAAATATATACTGCATACCTGACTATAATCCACACAGTGTTTAAACCAGATACACTTCGGAAATAACAGAGAAGTGACTATCAGTTATATGGATCTGTTAACACTTTCAGAAATATACTTTTTGTTTTCTTTCTGATAGTGAGATGAAAAGACTGATATCAATCTCATGTCTGTACATTAAGTATGGAGCTGGAGTCAGGATGTGTTGATCTTAATTTAGACTAAGTACTCACTAGTTTATATGTTATAGCTTGTTTGCTTAATTAATACACAAAAAAAAATGTAAAACATTTTTTGCTTTTACGAGGAGTTAGGAGCTAGAACTATTTCTTGTTGAACAACAGCTGGGTCGAGTGTCTTTGCATTATATACTGTGCTGTCACATTGAAGTTGCTGTGTTTGCCACCATCATGCCTGTACAAAGACCAAGACCAAAACCTGTGCTCATCAATCGTATCTGTCAACCTGCGCTATGGCCAGAGCTGTTGCACAGAAGTACTGGGGAAAGGTTGTATGGGCAAGAAATAGTTCCGACATGTATCTCCCCCTAAAACCATAAACTTCTCATCTCACTCTTGAGAGGAAGAAAATAAGCGAATTTCCCAATATGTTGAACTATTGAACCAACTAATATGATGTTTGAAATCTCTGCAGTTAGACAATAGAAGGTCCATCCAAGCATTCCTGTAATGCTTTTCTATATAATACGTTCTACAGTAACCTAAAGTGTTGTTGCATAGTATCCTGTAGTACGCCTGTCTTCATCTTAAGCATAACAGTATATTGCTGAGTGGAGCTCACATGGCTTGCTGGAAGTTTGGTTATTTCATTGAAACTTTTGTTTTTTGGTTCGTATATCTCTTCAGACGACTTGCTAATGATCTTGCCAATGAGCTAGATCTAGTTCCGGTCATTAAAAAAAATGCTTTGATTTGCCCCAATCCCCCTCCTTCAGATTGAGTTTGGTAATTCCTAATTGAAAAAGGTGGGAGAGGTAATGAGGTGTACCTTGAAAGCATTAGCTTTGACACCCTTGGTTTTGAGGCGGTTGTGGTTGGCGTTGAACGATGTGAGTTTGGCAGGGAGCATAGGAAGTTTGACCAGTCTGTTCTCAGCCAGAGACAATTCCTCAAGCAGTGATAGTTTAGAGAATGCCCCGTCTTCAATCTCTGAAATCAGGTTCCCTGTCAAGTCAATCCTCTTCAGAGTCACTGTTGGCAGATGGAAAAAAATCAGTTGTCATTTGCTGTAGTCATGTAGTCATTTTGGATGTCTCACTTTCTTTTCTTGTTGTGCTGCCATATTAATGTTACATTGAATGTTAGTATCCCTCTGCATTTTTGTTTAGTATTAAATATTTTTTAATAAAGTTTACACTTTTTGGTGTGTTTGGTCACTAATCACAGCACCTGCAGGTTTTGGCACCTGTTTTGGATCAACTGGTTCTTGTTCCTTCAATGTTCGGCCGAGTTGCTACAGACACCTGTCAATTTGTTCCACCAGTATTATTGTCCCTGGAGAGATGACTGTAGTCCATTACAAATATTTCTAACAATGTAGTACCTGTTAACTACCATGACGTATACCAGATAACCAGCTAAACTGTTCAACCAAGATCCTATAGAGAGGGGCATCCCTAAAAATATATTTGTAGATGTATATTTGTGAAATAGTCTTACTGGAAAGCTACTTTTTGTTTGGCATATATATCGGATATCAGGACTTTTAGTTCCAGGTTTGGGTCAAGCTCCAAAAGCACTAGCTCCTACATTTTTCACAATACAGCTTGATAGTCTCTTTACATTAGACCCTCCCTGCCTGGGAGGGACATGGACATGGTAAACACATATTTCAAACTCCAGTTTGTAACGCAGGCTTTGAGTTAGACGGAGCTAAGATCATACTGATGATATCACCATGACACCAACATGAGTTGGGCATTACGTACTTTATATACAGTGGAAAGATAAAGTAAGTGAACCCTTACCTGGAAATAATTTTGTTTTATATATAAATCTGTCTTAAAATGTGGTCAGATTTACATCTAAATTACAATTATATGGCAGAGGTGAAGCAGTTCTGTAAGGAAGAATAGTCCAAAATTCCTACTGAACGTTACCAGAAACGCTTGTTTGAGGTTAATGCTCCCAAAGGAGATTCAACCAGATATTAAATCTAAGGGTTCACTTACTTTTTCCACCGGCATGGTGAATGTTTAATCTTTTGAGACTTTATTGAACACAACCATTATAGTGTTTTGTTTTATTAGCTTAGGCAAATTGTGTTGTCTGTACTTTGGATTTAGATGAAGACCAGATCACATTTTATGACCAATTAATGCAGAAAACCTGGTATTTCTAAAGAGTTCATGTGCCACTGTAACTGTTTTCACAGGTTGAATAAGACTAACCATGACTAGTAAACCGATCTTCACTTGTAAAAGTGGTGGAGTGCCCCTTTAACATAAACAGCTATATGAGGGCTTTGTCTAAATAACAAAATAAAGTATACATTGTGTAAAATTTTGATTTCCGTCAGGAATTATCTAATCAAAAACCAAGAAAAAGAATCTGGCTTAGCATTTGCAACCAACATTCTGTCTTTAACAGCATGACCATGGTCTGACTTTGCTGAGCAGGCAACAAGTTATGATGGAGACAGTTTTTAGACTTACCAATGTCAGCAAAGTCTTTGTTGCTGATCTTTTTGATCTTGTTGAAGCGGGCATACAGATAGGCTGTCTCCTTAGGCAGCGTGGGAACAGTGGTCATGTCTGGACTGACCTCCTCACAGTACACTGAGCCAGTCAGACACACACACAGCAGGCAGGTAGGTAGATCTGCAACACAGAGTCACCACACAAACATTAAGCCTTCTTCAGAATAATTTGCCAACATCTATATCAGCAAAGAGCTGTTGCAGGCAGGACGGAAAGCTTTGACTGACTTTGCTGCAGTCACAGAAGTTCACTTTTAACAACCAACCACTGATCTATGACTAAGGCTTGAACTAATAATTACTTTCTCAATTAATTGGTTATTCTATAAAATGTAAGAAAATAAACTTTCTTGAAATCCAAGGTGATGTCTTCACACGTCTTGTTTTGTCTGACCTACCAACAAAAACCCAAAGATATTCAGTTTATTATCACATAAGATAAAAGAATGTGGAAAATTCTTCTATTTCAGAAGCCTATTGATTAGTTGGCTCATCAGCTATAATCAGAACTGTTACAAAGCAGAAAACTGAATTATACTGTCAAACCCACATTTTTCTACCTGTGTTGAAAGAATATTATGGTACAAAATAAACAATTTTGATGAATGACGGCTTATAACTTCAAATATTCAGTAATTCTCTTTGTGTGGGAGTCAGTCATCCTCCGGTCACCTCCATTTCATTGCAGCAGTGAAACTTCTTACTGGCAGTAAGGAGAGAGACTGAATCCGCTGTACTGTTGTCTCTTCACTGTTTACCGGTGAAATATCTAATTGATTTTGAGTTTCTTTTGTTTTCACAGCCCTGCATAAACTGACACCTAATTACATCTCCAATCTCCTCAGTTCATATTGTGCTTTCAGACCCCTCAGAACCTCTGATCATTTACTCCTCGCTGTTCCACGTTCCCAGAATCCAAAGGTGACTGAGCTTCTAATGTTGCTGCTCCTACAATGTGGCACAGTTTACCATTGACTGTCAGGCCTTCATCATCTTTCACCACTTTTAAATCCCTTTTTACTATTACCTTTCAGTTATTTGCCTATTTATTTTTGTTTGAATTATTTAACTTTTTAAAATCTCTCTATAAAGCACTTTTGTCAACACTTGATTTTTTAAATGTGTTTATATAAATAAATTTGACGTGGCGTGACGTGACGTGATGTGACGATAACTAGGATGATTAGCATAAACTCACAAGTTTTCCAGCTATAATTTGACTGTTTTTAAATTTTCCTTTTTACTTATTTTAATGTGCAAAGGTAGATTAGTCCAGTTCTTGTCAACCCAGAATGTAAAGAAACAGGTGCTGGTGTCAAACGTTGGTAAGCACAAGTCAGCAACACTACTCTGATGGAATGAGTTCCCCAAACCCTACAAATGAAATACTCTGGTCTCTGTTGTTAAAGATATTATGAACCATACTGAGTTCTAGTTGTACACTGTCCAAGCACTTTCTTAGGAATACCATACAGTGTTAATTTCGTTAATGAAAACTGTGGAAAAATATTCGGTGACATCCAATTTTTTCATGATGAAAACAAGACAAAAACTAAATAAAGAGTAACCTTTGAAAATGACAGCGATGACAAAACAAATAAAAACTAAACAATAATGTGAAAGATGGATGAACAGACAAGTTTTAATGCAAAATCATATTTAACAATCCTCATTTGTGGAATCACACATTGTAGCTCTTGATTAGTAAAACAGTTTCCTGTGCTGCCCAAAATATTCTTGTTCAGAAGATGATTTAGCTGCTTGACCTGTTGCACTATTTTTAATAAGAAACACCTGGCAAAGCTATGTGTCTGTCAGTAATGTTATCTGATGTTACCTGTTCTTGGAAGAACAGATTTAGGGACTAAGTTCATCTACAGTCCACTGAGAATTAGACAAGAGGCGACAACAAAACAGCTGAGACCAACTAAGATAACATGCAGGCAGCGCAATGACTTTTTAAAAAGGTAAGCTAATGTAACTATCAAGTACTGTAGATGTGGAGGTAACGTTATTGTTACTTTCAGCTGGTTATCTTTAATGTTGCTATCAGGAGGAGTAAGTTCCAGGGTTAATGTCGTTGGTCCATCAAAATCATCCTGTAGATTTTTGCTAAACAAAGATCACAGTGTTGATGTTATCTGACGATATAGCGTCTCCTCTCAAACTAAACCCAGAAAATGTACAGTATTTTACAGAACAAGTTAGCGAATCCAGCTTCTGAATGACTCCCTGAACTGCAGTGAACAGCACAGGTAGCTGTAGTAAAGCTAGGTTAGCAGGAACAACTGTACTAGTTTAGATTAGAGGGACAGTTCTGTTTAAACATACAGAGTTTGGAAATGCTAACTGGATTTACTGAGGTGAGCCAATCTGTATTACTGCAGAGCAGCGTGACATGGGCTCCTTGCGAGAGACACCTGTAACCATGGAAAAGTACACAAAGTTCGCAACAGATGCTTAGTTTTTGTTGATTAAAACTAGACTAAAAATAACAGAAATTAAATGACTAAAATTTGGCCAAAACTAAAACACATTTATGTCATAAAACTAAGACTAAAACTAAATAAATTTTGAGAGCCTCCCTTTGCTCTCAAAACAGCTCAGTTCTTCGTTGCCTGGATTCCACAAGATGTTGGAAACTTTCCTTTGAGATTCTGGTCCTTGTTCACATGATTGCATCACATCATTTCTGCAGATTTGTCAGCTTCACATTCATGCTGCCAATCTCCCGTTCTAACACATCTCAAAGGTGAAGATTCAGATCTGGTGACTGAGAGGGGGGGCATTGAAGTTCACTGAACTCATTGTCATGTTCATGAAATCAGTTTGAGGCAACTTTTGCTTTGTGTGATGGTGTATTATCATGCTGGAGGTAGCCATTAGAAGATGGTAAATTGTGGTCATAAAGGGATGCACATGGTTAGCAACAATACTCGGATAGGATGTGAATTTCAAAAGATAACTGATTGGTATTAAGGGGCCCAAAGCATGCCAAGAAAACATTCCTCACATTGTTACACCAGCAGCAGCAGCCTAGACTGTAGACATAAAGGCAGGTTGGGTTCATGGATTCAGCCTGTTGATGAGAAATTCTGACCATACCTACCTAGCATCTGCGTGCCTCGGCAGAAATCAGGATTCATTAGACCAGACTACGTTTTTCCAGTCTTCAGCTGTCCAGTTTTGGTGAGCCTGTGCCCTGTGCCTCAGATTTCAGTTCTTGGCTGACAGAGTGGAAACTGACGTGGTCTTCTGCTGTTGTAGCCCATCCACCTCAAGGATTGACAAGTTGTGCATTCTGAGATGCTTTTCTGGTCATTAGAGTAGTAAAGAGTGGTTATCTAAGTTACTGTAATCTTTCTGTCAACTCGTACCAGTCTGGCCTTTCTCCTCTGACCCCTCTCAACAATATGGTGTTTCTGTCCACAGAACTGCTGAAAATCCCAGGAGATCAGCAGTTTCAGAAATACCCAAACCAGCCCGTCAACCCAAAATCATGCCACGGTCAAAGTCACTGAGATCATATTTTATCTCCACTCTGATGTTTGATGTGAACATTAACTGAAGCTCCTGACCTGTATCTGCATGGGTGTATGCATTGCGCTGCTGCCACATGCATTCATAAGCAGGTGTAAAGGTGTTCCTAATAAAGTGCTCAGTGAGTGTATGTCTAGAGTCTTTATAGGCGACCACCTGAGCTTCCGGAATAGTTGTTGGCCAACATGTGTTCCTGGGTTCAAACCCAACACAACCCTGAATAATCTATCATTTGTCTTTGAGTGTCTTTCCCGGACC
This sequence comes from Xiphias gladius, assembly GCF_016859285.1. Taxonomy (NCBI): domain Eukaryota; kingdom Metazoa; phylum Chordata; class Actinopteri; order Istiophoriformes; family Xiphiidae; genus Xiphias; species Xiphias gladius. Next base: position 6,410,329 of record NC_053420.1, on the reverse strand, counting down.
TTCAAACCATTCAGATTAAGTTAAAGCAACTCTCAAAACAATTAGCCATAATTTTAAGTTTCCCTTATCATTTCAATTAGATTTGCTTGTTTGTGTGACAAGTTGCTGATGAGGTAACAAGGTCTTTGTCTTACCTATAACGTCTGCTCCCTCTGGGACTGGGGTGTAATCAGGTTCTTCAGTAGGAGGCAGGGCCCTCTGCAGGAGAAAACAAGGCCTGTTCATATACTGGCCAGCTCATTGGCTAGAGCAAAACATTGACACTGCCAGGGTTAGGGGGCCAGTTTTGATAAAAAATGCATACACATTGTGCCGTGTCATATTTTGGGTAGAAACCAAATGAAGATGAAACAAAATCGTATAGATATCTGTACTGCGCTGTGCTTGGCTCAGCCTGGAGTCAGTAACACTAGCATGTAAGAGGTTAATACAAAGTTAACTAACTTCAGCCAGTACAGTTAGACAAGATGGACAGGTTAGGTTTGATGTAATGGTTAATCTGGATAAAATGCATTACAGCTGACAACTTTCTCTTACATACACAAGCATGTAGACCTGTACCCAGTTTACACTACAGTTTACACTGATGGTGATATTAAGTCTTACTGTTATGAATTTATTGTAAACTAAGGGTTACTGTAACTAAGGGTGGTAACTGAATGTGTGATGTTGATCATTGGAGAACAATAAGTTTAGTCTATTAGAGATCCTATTGGGTCTAATAAAATACAGCTTTGTTGGCATTCAGACCACAAGATCACTGTCTTTATAAAATGACACAAAGTTGTGTTTGTGGGGGCATGCTGCTTCAAATATAAGTGAGAAGATGAATCTGAATCCTGAAAGTTAAGTTTCAGTAACGGATCAATGAGTTTAAAGGATTATCAATACCAAAACACTGTAGAGTAAGTTAGAGCCAGCATTTTTAAATTTTTCAAATGGCAAGTTATAACAGCGATAATCACTTTAATAATCAGCGATAATCATCACCTCTGTTGCTAGAATACCCAGGTGAACAGTCGAATTACACTGTTCATGTTACAAAGTCATCTACAAGGAATGCGTGCTTGGATGTATTTGATTGGCGAGTGCAATGCATTCTTGGATGATGTTTCCACAGAAGTTGTTGGCTAAACTTTTGCAGAAACATCATCCAAGTTTAACTTTTTTGTTTCATTGCTTTGGCCAGAGCCTCTGCATCTTGTCCCCTCACTGTGCTAACACAGTGACGGCCACTGTCTGAAAAGAACAGACTCTGCTCAGTGCCCGCATTATCAACAATCTAACATTGATTTCCAGGGTATATTGGCTAGCAGAGCTCTCTATAGCAGTCCTCATTATATTCTGCAACTCGCTTACAATCATGCACACTTGGCCAGGGGCTTAACTGCTATGGCCTAGTGTGCATGATTTTAGTGTTTGTTATTAGTTGCTGGCTCTGATGTCTGTCACTGATGTTCTTGATAAATTAGGTGTTGTGGATAAGTAACCATCTCTCTTCAATACATATTTTTATCAGGATCTTTATCCTCAGAATGACGCATACCCAGTAATGCTGTCGTACTGCCATGTAGGAGCCAATGCAAAACAGGTTATTTTTAAGGTTTTGTGCATTCTCAGTCCCTGAACCAAGAAGCCTTTAGACCTTTGGAGGTTGTCATTAATTTTGTCCTTCAGCCTGAGTATATTTGGGCTTCTAACAAATTCAAATCTTTAAATGGTGGTGGCTGGGTAACTTAGTTTGCCAGTAAGCCCCTCACCAATGAGGCTTAGCTTGAGGGCTAGCTTATCCTCCATCATCGCGCCATGGGTTCAGTTCCCTTGAGGGGCTGTAACCAATAAGAGCATCCCTGAGAAAAATACCAACCTCAACCCTGCTGCTGGTCTCTGAATTAACTGTCTGTCCCTCAAACGAATCAAAGGGAACAAAACTTTCCACGTTGTGGATTAAAAAGTCAGCCTAAGTGGTTAACTGTATCTGCAGTAGGGTATGAGTGTGTATGTGTGTGAAGGGTCTGGCACAGAATTCTATGAAAACAGCTGGTCCCAAATGAAGTTTTTATTCAACTGAAGTTGGCAAAAATTTCTGATAAAATTTGACTGGTCTGAACAGAATCTTAGCAGTGTGTCTATGTGCTTATATTTAGTGTAAAAAGTGCATTTAAATCCATACATAGGATTGCATATATTTATTTGTGTTTATAAATTTATATTTATCACCTAGGTAACTAACCTTAAATTATTATTTAACAGTGACATTCACAACTGTAAAGATTGTCTTTTGAAGTTGTGCAACAAATGAATGGCATAAGCAAATTACTGATCAAAACTGTACTTGCTGACATTGGGGTACTTGCAGAAAAATGTGTTAAAGCTTGAAAAAACTATAAAATTTCAGCATATTTTAAAATATATTTTAAATTAATGTATTTTTCAGAGTTATTGAAGACAACATTTTCTGGTAGATAGGCATAACGTAAGTAAGAAAATTCTTACCCTAGCCCTCCTTGATTTTAAATTGTCACTGATGTATCCGTTCAGCTCCCTGCCAGGTAGAGATCCTGGTATCAGCTGTGAGTCCTGGTCAAACCTCCTGGCCGATGCTGCCACCAGCCATGGCACCAGCATACAGGTGAATAAGAAAGCCTTCATGCTGTCCAATGCAGTGTGACACCAGCTCGCCTTAAAGCCTGAGTTTGGGTCAGCAGCTGCTCTCAGCTACGAGCCCCTGTTGGGATGTGTCAAATGACTGTATTTAAAGGCTGAACCAGTAGCTTGCAGCACACTCTTAAAGCAGGGTTTATTGAGCAGAGCACTTAACCCTTGCCTGACCACTAACCATCCATCTGCTGTGAGAGAGACAGAGACACAGAGAGGATATGCAGAAAGAGGCCGACAGATGAAAAAGAGGCACATATGGAAAAAGACAGAGTTAAAGAGAGAATAAAGTGCCCATTTTTTCTGGTAAATGTCCCTTAAATGTGTACAGAAAAAATATGCACCACAAAAACTGCAGAGAAAGCAGAAAAACTGAAAGTTGACAACCACAGTGTGAGTGTGTTTTGTCAGGAGGAATGTCTGTGGTCTCTGCCCAGCCACTCAGTAATGACTCTTAATAACCAACCTATCTTTCATTAGGCTGGATGAGTGTTTTTGTTTTTTCTTTACTGGTTGTGTTTTTCTCTGACAACACATTTAGCAGCTGAAATTATGTGATTACTTTGGACTGACCAATAGTTGAATCTGCTTTGCTTTCTGGACGACTCCTCTCAGAGTGATTAATCTTTCAGGTTACGGTTGGTGTTACGCAATGCTGTCACCACTTTCAAATTATCAACCAATTAAACTTTTTCTCAGCTAAAATGATGAAAGTATAATTAAATGTGATGTACACACATGGTTATACAGGTGGAACTAAAGTGCAGAGACGGTGTGGTACTGGACAAGTTTTATCCAAGAAATCTAATCGGTGTGGTTGCATGGTCCTGTAAGAGATTCTTTGCAGGCATCAAGGAGGTTTTAGGGTACTTTAGGAGGTTCTGATTGCCACTAAGGTGGTTGTAGTGTACCTTCAGGAGGTTCAAGTGGACATTATAGGGTATTTTATGGGTCCTTACGGTGGTTGAACATCTATGGGAGACCATCATCGAAATGATGATCACAGCAAATGAAACAGCAAATGAGGGAATATCTTTCGGATAAATGTTGTTCATCCCTCCACCAGACTGCCACTGGCTTGGAGAACGTATGACGTGCATCACTAAAGTTGTGCTGGATCCTGCTGTTGGAACAACACTTTACTAACACACTTTATGTTGGTTTCTGTTTTCATTTAGTATCCATTTGTACATTATTTTGAGAATCTAAAGGAGGTTGTAGGGTTCCTTACAGATGTGTTGAGGAGTTTCTTTGGAGTCATATAGGTTTTCGAGGTCATTGAGGAAGTTCTAACGTACTTCATGAGGTTTTGCTTGCCACTGAGGAGGTTTTAGAGGTTCTCAAAGAGGTTCTTGGTGTTCATAAGGAGGTTCAGTTGGGCATTTATAAAGTTTTAAGGGTCGTTTTAGGTAGTTGAACAGGTTCTGTTATGACATATTGGACAGCACTCTTTAGAATAAATTCTGAACAGGTACGGATTGAATGAGCCTTGATTCACCTTGCAGTTTTCGTCATTTACACGACTAGCTATAAAAGCTGTCATGATTGTATGCATGGACTAACAGATGTTTCACTGTGCATTAAGCTTAGTTTTAAATGAGTGTCCTGTTTGATTAAAAGCATTATGTCGGAAGCAAAGCCTAATTCTGTGTTTCTAACATCCAGTGCTCTATCTAAACCAACTGAGGACTCTTGTTTGTGAGACTGGAGCCAGAACAGTCCCTCCAGCTGCAGCATTTGGTTTCCTTATTGCTTCCTTCCTGATGCTGAGTTGTCCTGAATGAGAATGATGTTCAAAAGTTCAGATGCTTCTCATCTTTGAGCATTTCAAATCTTTCTTTCAGACCTGTTTCCTGATATGTATAATTCATTTGATTGTTTTATATAACTTTGCAAGTAGAGCAACACACCAACAGTGTCAAAGTCTGTCCATTCTTTGTATTGATTTTAATTAGAGGAATGGGCTTTAGGACTTGAGTATGCACACTGCAGTCACATACAAGACCACACACTCTCCTACCATGCCAAGTGCAGAAAGGCATAATCTGTGTTGAGATTTCTCATCTGCATTGTTTTTGGCAACATTTAGGTCTAATAATCTTGGCCCTTTTATAGTTTTAGCAAATGCCTCTGTGCAAAAAAAAAAAACACATCATCATCGTTGCCCCAAAGCAAAACAGATTATAACTTTCCATGACGTGGCACGACACGAGATATTTGCTTAATTATGTTCTAATGGTTCAACCTTTTTGAGGCCTTACATATGTATTTTGATATCACTATTTCATATGAGCTTCATACAAATCACCACCATCTCACATTGTTGCAACAGTAGATTAGGTATATTTACTTTTTTTGATTATATTTTTGATATATTTAGTTTTTTAAACCATTTTTTTTAAGATTGTTTTTTGGCATTTTTGCTTTTTTTTGGACAGTTGATAGTGAAGAGACAGACAGGAAATGGGAGAGAGAGAGAGAGAGAGGTTTGACATGCAACAATGGTCCCTTGCTGGAATCGAATATAGCTCTTGGGACTCTGTAGTTATTTTGACGGATCGGTAAAAACCGACCATCAGAGAGCTTGTGCTTGGTCAAAAACTGTTGATGATTGAGTGCATGCAAAGTCTGATGGGAAATGATTTGAAACACTGACTAATGAGGATTAATAATCATAAAAATTATCCATCCATCTATTTTCTGCGGCTTAACTGGTCACCGTGGCAACAGGCAAAGTAAAGCTGCCAGTATGGTTCTTCAGAGGTGCTCATTGGAAGTGCTACAGAAACCACCTCCTTCCACACCTTTCTGGGGGCTAGGGGCTAGGGGCTGGGGGCTAGGGGCTGGGGGCTAGGGGCTGGGGGCTAGGGGCTGGGAGCTGGTGGCTGGGTGCTGTGTCTGACCATCTCTGTACACACTTCACACTGTGATTGGCCAGCTGGCCATATTTAAACAGTATCACATCTTCCCCCTCTTTATAATGTTCTGCTTTTCATTCCATCTTCTAGTATTGTTGATCAGAACAACTATAAACAGTTTTGATTTCTGACATGGTTAGATGCCATAACCCAACCCTAAGGTAGCCCAGACGTCCCTCTCCTCAGCCACCTCCTTTATCTCTTCGTTGTCGATCCCAGGTTGTTTCCAGACCAGATGGGATATATAGTCCCTCCAGTGACTTCTGGGTCCACCCCGTAGTCAACCTTTAGCACACGTCGAGAAAACCTCCAGAAGGAGGCATCTAGGAGGCATCCTTATCACATCCCCAAACCACCTCAACTGACTCCTTTCAGTTGAACAGAGCAGTGATTCAAGCTTATTCTGGATGCGTGAGCTCAGACATCCTGCCAAGGAAATTCATTTAGGTTGTGTGTATCTGTGATATCATTCTTTTGGTCATTACCCAGACCTCATGACCACAAGTGATGATTGGACTGTAGATTGACTGACTGGTAAACTGAGAGTTTCACTTTCAGCCCCAGCTCCCAGCTCTTCACAACTGTCCAGTATGTTACTACATTACTGCTGACATTGCAGCAATTCTCCTGTCAATCTCCCAGTCCATCTTACCCTCACTTGTGAACTATACCGCAAAGCTCATGACAATGAGATGACCCTCGGTGCATACAGTAGCAGTATGCAGCCAAGTGTGAAGTGGCCGGGATGAGAATCGGCAGTTTGATGCCATGGCACTCTGCTCTGAAACAGTGTATTGGCCCCCTTTTAGACTGAGAATTAGTTGCTGCTGCAAGTGTAAGAATTTAAGTGTCTCAAGGTCATATAAATCAGCTACGTCCTAAAATTACTATTTTGGCAGCCAGTAAAACTTAATGTGAAATATTGTAATTGACTTGATTGGCTGATGAACAGAATGAAAATGCTCTTAAAGATCGTAGGAAAAGGTTAACAGGTTCCCGGTGATCTGAGTGAACTCTAATCAGAATAGTGATCCTGGAAGATATTGTGAGAACATTTTGGACAAGTCATATCTCAGCTGTTCATCTCTTTAATCAGGGATTCTCTATGGTTTACAGTGTGTCAGACCTCTACAGTATTGCTTTTCGAAAGAGTTATGAAATGATTTACAGGCAATAACACATGAATAAATAACAGCTAATATAATTAACACAAAAAAATGCCAGAAATGAATGAAAAACAGAATTACTGGAAAATGGGGGGGGGTAAGCATGAGAGAAGTTTCCAAAACAGAAAGGCCAAGAGATTCTTACTAATAAAATGAAGGGACTCTGTTCATTCAGCGTATGCAACAGCTGCTGAAGTCCAGCTGTTCTTGGGTTGATTTCAACCTTGGTCTTCAAGTCAGAGAGATGTTAGGCTTCCCCAGAGCAGTTCTTAAGAATTTGCAGTGTTTTTGGTGTTGTCCCTAGACATGGTGAAATGAAACGACAAGAGACACTATTCCTCTATAAACAAGCAGAGCAAAAACTGAAGTCTAACAGCAACACAGTTAAATAGAAAACATGTGACTATTTCAGCCTTCAAGAGGAGAGGAAAAAGAAGGGGGCCCAGATATAAACATCCAAGGAACATGAGCCCGTACTGTTACAGGTGTGTTAGCAATTATGAACACCTTTAAACTTTTACGACTCTGGGAAAAGGGCCAACAACTGGAGAATGTTTTTACTGTCACTAATTTTCTAAACCAGAGTTTAGCTGTCAGGGTGGTTTCAGTGGTGTTGCACTGCAAAATAAAACAATGTCAATGGGGAAAGCCACCCACAACAACACACAAAAAACACTTTATTCCTGTCATATGGACTTGCTCAACATTTGTCTGTGAACATGATTGAGGCTTTTTTTTTTTTTAAAGCTTGGAATGTGACAGATACATTGAAAGCAGTTTTACTTGCTCATTTATGCTGCAGTTTGATCTGAAAGGGCTAAGAAGCGTAAGAAAAAATTTGAAATAAATTTGGATGAGGTTGGCGGATGGATAAATGAGCACACCAAGGACTGTAAACTCTTCAGACAGACGTGTACAACAGAGATCTTTATCAGACAGTCAGTATGATTTTTATATCCCGAATGCCAACATCAACTGGTCCAGAGTTGGTCTAACTCGTGCCAGTTGGTTGAGATGCCCAAATCAGAAATGGTCAGTGCATGTGCACATTACAAACAAAATGGGGACCCACTTCTTGAAAAATTGTTTGTAGTGCTACTGGTGGTCTGTAATTCCACAGGCTACCTTTAAGGCATTAGCATGTTTTAAACAGTCTGACAGTCACAGCCACTTTACATAATGATTGCCCAGGTGTGCAAAGGTATGAAAGTAGGCGGAGTTTGAACCTCTCTCCCAAACTCTTCTTTTTAAGTCTTCACACAGCTACATTTGTCACTCTTCATGTGAACAACTGAGTGCAACACCAATAATGTTCTCAAGGAGAGACCATTTGAATGTGTGGGCGATTATCCACAACTGTATTATTATTGTGTCTCACCTATCTCAATTAGCCGTTCAGAAAAGGAATGAACACTTTTGCCTTTATATGTAGTCCAATGCCACAACGTAAACTAGTTTGTTTGAAGCATTTTACCACCTTTACAGTTGGAATCCTTAAGATTTTCTGTCCAAGTTGATTTGGCAACACCTGTGGTTACTACAGCAAACACTCCTTGAGCTGCCACCTAGTCAGAAATACTACAGTAGAGAAACTGGTGTATCTGTTTACAGTGCTACCAAACATACTCACATTATTTTAACAGAGAAAAGATGCCAGGAATAATTTTAACTAAAATCTGATTTAACGCTGCGGATGGTGCGAGTAGTTTTCCACACAACAGCAGGGCACAGTAACAGGATTTGGTAGGGGATCTGATAACAGTATTTTGTTGGCTGAGGAGTTGGCAGATTGCAGGCACTTCTTCATCCAACAGCTCAATTTGGCTGGTCCTTCTTGTTCCTTTATTTTTTGAAATATGTAAAACTGATCCGCTGTCAAAAATGACCTCATCTTGTTTTGTAGATGCATTTTTTATGAACGATCCAAGTGAGTTCTAACCTCCATGACGAATACATTGCTTCACAATAAATGCCACATGAATGATTTTAATGTGAAGTAGCAGTATAATGAAATGTGATAATGTAATTACAGGATGTAAATACATTGGGTCCAAGGTTTGATAAGGATTATAACTTTAATGTGTCCCAACAGCAAAATCAGTCAAGGACACGGGAAGTCCAACCCACTCAAATTCCCAGGTTTTACTGTAAAAAGCAGTGCGCATCATCTGTCACAATGCTGATGGTGCTGACGGCAGGTGATGTCACCCCCACTTTCAATGCATCCTTTGAACAGGATAGTCACCTGATTGCACAGGGTGATGGCAAGGAGAATTGGTGTTTGTTACCAGATTCATTTGTGATATAATTTTTCAAGGACGGTAGGGGAAGTGAGGTGTGTTTTCTCCAGTCTAGCAAACATAATCCATCCTCTTTTATGGCAATCAGAATTCCAGCTACTTGGGCTTTACTGTAAAGTACTAAACTTTTTTGTATGACTTGAGATAACAATAAGTTGAGAATTTGCCTAGAGCTTTGATCCGTGACTTCTAGCAAGCTTGTTTGCCGAGCATCGAGATAAGGCTGGAGAATGTATCAAATTAATCAAATTACTGACAACATGAATGTCTTGCTGTTTTAAATTTACTTGCAAGACAGTTTTCAATAAATCAACTGTCTGAGTATTGTGTAATTTAACGACTAGCTTCATATAACTTGATATAACATCTAACAGGAAGTTCAACTAACCACTCAGCCCACAGTTTGATCCAGAAGTCCAGAATTTTTAACTCGTCATACTGTACCTTACCTCTTTTTGATCCCTTTGTTATATCTGTGCATTTTTCCAGTAGAACGAAAGAAATGAAATAATCATATTCTCAGTGCTGAAAGAGTAGATGAAACTGCAGATTGGGTGAAACATCTAAATACTGTATCACACAGTGTTTCTTGTATCCTATTATTGTTTCTGTTCCATTTGGACACTTTTCTACTTTCTAGTCAAGTCAGTTTTATTTATCCAGCTTAAAATCACAAAAAGACATTCCATAAAAATGCTTCTTTCTGCTGTCAGAGTAGGTTTCAGTCATAAAATGCTATTATTCAGCAAACTGGTAAAACCGGTCAACCTGTTACAGAGTATTTTTGTAATGCTTGAGGTTGCCTGCTCCAAAAACACCACTATTGTATCATGTAAACACAATCATCGTAATGGTAAACTTTTTTCTGGCCTTTTTCCTCTGACAACTGTGATCAACGTGATGGCGAGCCTGGTTTTAGGGTGACAGGTGTAAGCGGGCGATACGTAACGGCAGACTGAATCCAGCCTAGACAAAACAACACACGTCATTGAATCCACTCCAAACACAGATGCCCATTTGACTGCAGAGTAGCTTTCGACACAGCGGACCACCTGGTTAGGAATTAAACAGCCTTAGTCTGCATGGGTCTGGTTGAAAACTGACATGATGTATTAACCCACCACTGAGAGCTCTGTGTTTTGGTCGTGACATAGCCACCCGTCAGCTCTGGGCTGCCGCCAGCAACTGCAGAGCTGACAGTGAGGTTTTTTATTTTAGCTCAGAGACTAGTTATGCAATGAGTGTTACATGTTTTTCAAATTAAACGACTGGCAAAAACTACTACCTTCTATTCCCTTAATAGGCTGTATGTGAAACTAAACAGAGAAGAATCAGACCTGCGGATAATGATCATCCAGCTTTGGACCTCTGTGGAGCTTTTTAGCCACTTATAGCTTACACTTTTTGTTTTGTGCAACATTTACTGAAGGGTTCAGTCTCTGCTCTCTCATGAACCATTTCCAGTAACAGCAGGCAGCTTTTTTTTTTTAGCAAACATGCTCTGATAAACCCACGGTATGCTACCTGCCCAGCACCAAACGACAGACAGACAAAGCTAGAGAATAGCTGGTGAAGAAAATGGATGGGCAAACCAGATCTAAAAGGAGAGTAAATATTTCAGCATGTCTAGTAAAAATTATGCTCATGTACTGCTAAATTTCAACAGCAAAACCACTTTGAAGGAAACTTTATTGCCCCTTGATTACATTTTTTATCAATATAATGATGCATTATGAAAGATTTTAGTGTTCTGTGTAAGCAAATCTAAGCACTTGGCTACAGTTAATGAAAGATCATATATTTGGTTTATTATTAAACAAGCATGAAGCACAACACAGCAGACATGTCTATTTTTTCAATATTTAAAATAATGAATTTTCCTTGACCTTAACCAAAATATTTTAGTTGCCTAAACCTAACCACATGAGCAGGTTGGGAACACTGGTCTCAGCTGTCAAAGACCACTTTTTATATCCAACATCCATTGTGCCCACCTACCTTTTACCACTTCCTGGACTAGAAAAGCTTCACCAATGAAGAAAAACCATTTTAGGGGACAGATTTGCTGTCATCAGGTGGACACAAACAAAACTCCAGTGGGATCATAATGCTGCGGTGTTAGCCTGAAAAAACTTTATTAGGAGATTTTCTGACCCCAGTGGCAAAAATTCAATTATCGCAGCTTTAAAGGGAAGTTTAAAGGAGCAAGACATCCAGACTAAAAGACACGCAAAATGACTACAAGTGCGTTTGTAGTGTTGTGTGTGTCCAGTAGGTCCTTTCAGTAATCTGTCTCATGTCATAAATTATCACAGTATATCGTAATTGATGTCAAACAGCATCATTTGCACCATAATTCATTTCAAGAATAAAACATGAAATGCTATTTTTATTAAAAAAGCAAAAATTTGGAATGGAGGCAATGATACACTGGATAAATGAGACCTCCCACCTGTTTGTGGCTCTCTTCTTACCAGCGTTGGGCACTAAAATACCACACAGACAGGCAAAGCGAATTTCAAGGTCAGGAAAATCAACAACTCGCTTGTACCTACCCCTTTTATGCAACCCATAGGAGTGTTTCCTCAAATGGTGCCCCTATGGGGGCAGGCGCACATGACCTTTGCCGTCATGGTTACAATAATAAACTGTGACCGTTAACATTGTGTAACGGTCACAGTTTGTATACGTTTAGGCACACAAAACTACCTGGTTAGGTGCAGGCACAAAAAAGTCTTGGTATAGTTTAGGAGATCATTTTCTGGGTTACAATAGCTACTTTGTTAATGGCAGAGGACCTTTGTTGTCGTGATTCCAATAATAAACACGTGGTTAAGGTAGTGTCAGTGTCCAACAGGAAACGAACAGCTGTCACCCATGTCAAAGTCTTATGTTTTGTTGAACCATCCATCCCCGCCAACCTCCTCCAAATGCAGACTTTGATGCTCTAATTACTACTTCTAATTTTCTGGGATATTGCTGAAAATGCTGTTTCAAATTTACAATCCTTTTAAAGTACATGGCTCCGAGCTTGACTCATCTTTTATCTTTAGTTTTCATAGTGACATAGTTAGTCTTTTTAAAATACCAGTCATAAGAGCCATTCCCTCTCCAAAAGTTGTTCCTGCAGCTGAGTTGCCTTTTTTACAATGTTAAATGAAATTAGTACTCAGGTCTGTGTTTCTGTAGGTATATTTGTTTTCCTGTAATCTTTTCGAAATAAACCCATGTGCAGGAGAAGTATTTCTTTCTTCCTGTTTACTGTAGGTTTGAGTCTTTTCCTTATGCTGTGCCTTGGTTCAAATTCACTCAGCCTTGGAATTCAGTCCCAGAGGATCTGCGGATGACCTGATGGTTAAAACAGAACAACTGCAGCCTCCACTCAGAGATAACCGCTTTGGTTTTAGAAACAATAGGTTAGTTTTAATTTCTGCAACATTTTTTATTTCTTTTGTCCAGAGTTTGCTGTAAAAGAGGAATGTTGTATTGTTTTTGTTGACATTTGAATGGACTCTTCCATGTCATATCTTTATTACACTGAATTTTTGGTCAGGAGAAGGGACTGTCTTTTTTGTTTTTTGTATTTTTGACATTATCATCCCTCATTAAAAATGAAATATTGGATTTCACTTACTCTGTCACTTACTCTGCTTTATTCGGTATAACTAAAGGCCCATTCCCACCAAAAATCATAAACATAACCATTTTATAGTAATTTTATAAGCAGGAGAATATAAATGCAGTTTTTTTTGTTCCACTCCAAAAAAGGAACAGGCAATTTATATAGCTCATTGCTTTGACAGCCTGTTTGGTTGATGTGTATTGTATCACTTTGATGCTGTATTGAGGAGTAATGGAGACCTTCTGCTAGAAAAACTGCAGTGTCTATGCATGGTTCCTGTTGTGAAAGTGAAATGCAGAGCAGATGTTGGGGATACATAGGGCGGAAGACCAGGATTTAAAGTATGCTGTTGCACATATGACTCTGTCATGCTACACAAGTTGTTCTGTGTAAGATGGCTGATAAATTGCGGTTAGATTGAAACTAGTATAGGTGAAGGAATTGATGTTAGGCCTGGACTGAAGCATGGTTTCAGTTACCTCCTAATAAGTTTGATATGACAGTTATACCATGCCAGAATGTTGTCCTTGTTTGAATTTTCAAGAAAATCCACATGCTGAGTTGAATGTGTACTCTCTCCTGTTTTGTTTTTATTACATGCTCAGTCCAAGATTTTCATTTTCCTTCAGAAATATTAGACTCTCTCTCTTTTTTTTATTTTTTACTCTTTTTTTTTTTTTTTTTACTCGATCCAGTCCAGGCCAAAGGGAGGCCCTGCAGTCTCAGGGTAGAGACAGGGAGTTCTGTTCTTCTCTTGCTTCTTCTTGGTTTATTTGCCTCAGACTTCATCAAGAGCCATTGAATTCAGGTGTGGTGAATTATACAGGATCTTTGGTTCATGTCATGTTGTGGACATCTCAGGGTCTGCAGTCTTTGTGTAACTGCTGACTGTTTACTCTAATGAGCCTTTCATAATTCCCTAAGCCTGGAAGTTCTTATCCCAGCATGAGGTTCACTGTCACCTTTTTACTCAAACAAAACACCTCAGCACACAGGGAGGAGGTTCTTCCACTAAGTTCCACTGGCGATGGGTGGAAGGGTGTAATACTGAAATCCAAATTCCATCTGAAAATAACCTTTGGAAAATGGCACTCTTTTCCTTTGTGATGTAAATGAAGCCAGGATAACTGCAGAAACAGAATAAACTCTCACTGGTTGTCAGCATCTATTAAACTTCATGGATGGATTGTAGGGTAAATGCACATAAACACCATTTATCCAACCTCTAAGAAACTGGACAGTGTTTATGAGGATCCCCTGGGGTGTTTATGTTGAGTTTAGATGGCTAAACAGACTCTCACACTTCTCTTGTACATTTTATGATTGCTAAAATTGTCCTTCACTGGCATCATGGTATGTTGCATGTGAGCACAGAACAGTCATTAACCGACATCACTCATTTCTGCTGGGAAATAATAACAGTCAACCCTTCCTTTGCAACGAAGGCAGCAAAAACATTGGCGGGGCCCATTTCAGGCAGACACTGGATATCTGGTCTTTGGAGATCTGGACCCATATTTATCCAGCATCTCATAGTAAGCAAATCCGTCCTAACTGGCCAAAAATTCTCAGGATGAGGCATATTTTGTAAGTTTTTTGACCAGTAATTTTCTTAACCAGTGAAATGACTGCTATCTGTTGATATTAAAGGGAAATCCAGAGGTGTCTTAACTTGTTCGCAGCTGAGATTGGTGTGCCACAGTCCACAGAAGACTGTAACATCATTGACGCGAGTGCAATACTGAGCAATATATGCATGATACAGCACTGTTATAGTATACTGTAGGACTGTCTGTCTGTGGACAGATTTTGTCACCACTATAGCGTCACAATTGTGCAAGATACAGCCACAAAACCTTTCAGGTGTGTAGCTGTGATCAAAATGAAGGCTGAGTTCGAAGATGGGTGTGGTCTGACCCATAAATACTGAGTACTCATGTAATAATGTAGTAATGACTGCTGCTCGCTCATGTTATACTGTATACTGTATTACTGACTATTGAGTACACATGTCATAATGTAGTAATGTCTACTGAGTTATCATGGATCGGAAAATAAACATGTTGACGGATGTCGCGTCTGGGGTGATCCCATCGCAAGATGGTCTCTAGTTGATAGTCATAATTATGAGATTAAAGTTAAGAATTAATTTTTGCATCATATGTTTTGTAATCTAAATAAACTATTTCCCTTTCTGCATTTCAAGTTTAACCACTGTCTACTATTTCAAACAGCAATGGTCAGAAAACTACAATACAACATCATACTTTCCATTTTGTTTCTGAGAGTGTGTTGAATTACCGAGTTCTCACTCTCTTCCAGGAGAAATTATTCGCCTGGTAAGTCAGTGTATGACGCTTCATCAATAACTCTCAGACCTACTCTGAAGTAAGACTGGTTTTAGTCCTAATTTAACTTTCAGCATGATCCCTACAGGGAGTTCAAAGATACTTTATAAAAACAGGGGCAAGTGTCTGTAGTTCCAAGTATTCATACAACTTGGTCTACTTATAGAGTAGAGTTATAAGTGAAGACTTATGCATCCCTAAACTGAAATGTCAGAAAACAATCACACAGATCTACCAATATTTAGATTTATCAACTCCTAGATGGAACTGTTGAGTAACAGATTGATAACCAAGTAAAGAAACTAGCTTGCTGAAAGCACAAATCATCCAGGAATGGAGAGTGTGGCTCACCCTGCTTAACCCCATGAATGCTATGAAAAGAGTCGGATACAGTTGCACCCATCCTAACATGCACATTCTAATAGGAAAACCAATATACAACAATTCTGCGAATATATGTAGTTATTTCTTTAAGGCTCATTTTGTTAAAAAGTTATTTGATTTGATTGATAAACAGCCTGGGAAGCATCTAAGAAAAACATGGACTTGGTGGAGTTGCAGCTAGCAAACACAGGCACAAGTTAAGAACTGAAACAACTGATTTTTACAGCCTCTATGTTGAGTTCCTGGTAAATTAAACAAGTGCTTTCGTTCCCTCTGATCAAATCTCTTTTGTCTTGGATCTGTGTTGTGTCTGCAGTGTTAGTGTCTGAGATGATGGTCTCTGTTGGTACTGGACAAGAGACCAGCTCTGATTAAACTTTCAACTGAGACATGACGGTTTGGACTAAACCAGTATGAGACATATGGAGAATATTATTGGTTGACTGGGTTCCAGTTTGGGGTGGTATTGGATAGTTTTTTTTTTCTTTGTTCTCTGATGACTACTGGGTTTGTTATCCCAGCATTCCTGGCATATTCCTTCTCCCGGACACAAACTGATGGACAGTTTAGTGTTGACTCAAAAGTGATTCACGCTGACTTGGAATCGGTTCACATGCTAAATATCATTAGTTCCCAATTAAGCCCTTGATTATTCTAGTGACCCCCTGGTGTTTTAAGTTTTCAGACAGTGCTTCATTTGTCTCCAGGTCGTATGTCCCAGCTGAGCATTGACCATCTTTATCAGTTAAAAGATAAAGGCTTACTTACAGCTAGAAGGCACTTTGTGTGACCTCGATCCTGCTCAGAGATAAAAACAAAGGGAGCTCAGGGTCAACATGTGTTTCCAGGAACCGTACGTCATTCTTGGACCTGAAGCTGCTGAAAATTAATCTGCGTTAGTGGAATGATTCAAAATTAAAGGGATTATGTTCATAAGATCTCAGTAAAGACTAATGATTTTGCATTTTTGTTTTTCTGACCTCTAAACTTAATATTCACCCATGTGAAATTTTTTTTTTAAACATTATTTGAGAGAATATCAATCAACTATTAATTGGTATTGAATTTTTACGCTACAGTTATTTCCCCCACATTCAAAATGTTTCTTATCCCAATATACAGTACATAGCAAATACTGTATACAGCGCGTGCCATCTTTTTTCATTTTATGCAATATGTGTTTAGTTAATATCAGTGAGTTCTTCACCACCTGAAATGCTGCTGAATGAAGGCTGTCTTGTTTCTTCAGTTACTCACAATGAAGAGTTTGTTAATATTGTCAGTGCTCCTCATTAAAACTGATGAGTCCCACTATTGGCTTACTGACAGGCTTCAGTGACAAATGAAATATGATGGGACTAATTGAAAATCTGTGATCTACACAAGCGTGTGGACCAAGGCATAATGGGACATATGGAGAGTGTTATTGGTTGACTGGGTTCCATTTGGGTGGTATTGGATAGTTTTTTTTTTCTTTGTTCTCTGATGACTACTGGGTTTGTTATCCCAGCATTCCTGGCATATTCCTTCTCCCGGACACAAACTGATGGACAGTTTAGTGTTGACTCAAAAGTGATTCACGCTGACTTGGAATCGGTTCACATGCTAAATATCATTAGTTCCCAATTAAGCCCTTGATTATTCTAGTGACCCCCTGGTGTTTTAAGTTTTCAGACAGTGCTTCATTTGTCTCCAGGTCGTATGTCCCAGCTGAGCATTGACCATCTTTATCAGTTAAAAGATAAAGGCTTACTTACAGCTAGAAGGCACTTTGTGTGACCTCGATCCTGCTCAGAGATAAAAACAAAGGGAGCTCAGGGTCAACATGTGTTTCCAGGAACCGTACGTCATTCTTGGACCTGAAGCTGCTGAAAATTAATCTGCGTTAGTGGAATGATTCAAAATTAAAGGGATTATGTTCATAAGATCTCAGTAAAGACTAATGATTTTGCATTTTTGTTTTTCTGACCTCTAAACTTAATATTCACCCATGTGAAATTTTTTTTTTAAACATTATTTGAGAGAATATCAATCAACTATTAATTGGTATTGAATTTTTACGCTACAGTTATTTCCCCCACATTCAAAATGTTTCTTATCCCAATATACAGTACATAGCAAATACTGTATACAGCGCGTGCCATCTTTTTTCATTTTATGCAATATGTGTTTAGTTAATATCAGTGAGTTCTTCACCACCTGAAATGCTGCTGAATGAAGGCTGTCTTGTTTCTTCAGTTACTCACAATGAAGAGTTTGTTAATATTGTCAGTGCTCCTCATTAAAACTGATGAGTCCCACTATTGGCTTACTGACAGGCTTCAGTAACAAATGAAATATGATGGGACTAATTGAAAATCTGTGATCTACACAAGCGTGTGGACCAAGGCATAATGGGACGTATGGAGAGTGTTATTCGTTGACTGGGTGCCATTTGGGTGGTATTGGATAGTGGTTCTCTGTTCTCTAATGACTACTGAATCTATTATCCAGACAGATGGAAGAGGCTTTTGTATTTGAAAAAACGGCGTTGTTTTGATTCTAACTTCTGGCAATTACAGGGTCACTCACTATCACCTCACTGTAAAAACATTGACTCAAGTGGGGCTGCATAATTCAGGTCAAAATGAGAATCATGATTTTTTTTTTCTTTTTTTTTTTTTTTCCCCCCACTCAAAACTGAGATTCAATATTTTCTGGCAGTCCATACAGTCTTTGTGGAAACAGTACAAGTAATATAACAATTAGCTACTGGACACACTGTTTTTTTTTTTTTTGCTTTTTTTTTTTTTTTTTTTTAAACAAATAGCTCATATGCATGAAACGATAGTTCAAAAAAAATTCAGTTAAATCTAATGTGTACAAAATATTTCCCAGTGTGTGTTTTTAAAAAAAAAAGATTTTTAAAACATTGCAGCTAATACACAGCTCACCTTTAGCCTGATGTAGAGTGTGCCCCAAAACACAGAGGCCTTGTCCAGTTAGTAAGACTGCTTTCGCAATGCTAGATCCATTGTCAGAAAAGCACCTTTTCCACCTCCAAACTCCAGCTGGTAAGAGCCTGCTTCAGTCCTGTTAGGATCATTAAGGATCCTAACAGTCTGTAGACACAGACTGTTCATGATAAAGTCATTACTGATAAAAACATACTGTATGTTATTGTTTTTAGGTGTTGACCGGAGCGATATGTTTGGCTTACTTAGACAAAAAGTCTTTTGAATGCTTTGTTGGATGTTTGAGTGGTTTGGCGAAAGGGATGTATACTTTTTTTTTTTGACTTGTCTTCCTAACCATCATTGGGGTTCGATGACACTAGCCATGAAACCAGACACTGTCATTTCATTACTGATTAACATGCAGATTATTATTATTTTTTAATTAATTGAATCATCATTTGGTCTATAAAAAGTCAGAGAAAATTCTGAAAAATGAAAAATCACAATTTGCTGAAGCCCAAGGTAACATCTTAAAATGTCTTGTTTTGTCCGACCAACAATCCAAAACCCAAAGATATCCAATTTACCATCACATAAGACAAAGAAAACCAATGACTCTTCCTAACTGGGAAGCTAGAAAGAATGTTTGGCGTTTTTGGTTGAAAATTTACATCAACTATCAATTATCAATTATCAAAATAGTTGCCAATTGATTTTCTATCTACTAGTTGATTAATTGACTACTTGCTTCAGGTTTATTGTACATACTGTAGCTCTTTGCAAAACTAAAGGAGCTTGAAATTCTTCAGCGGAAAACATAAGTCTCTCTGATCAATTTTAATTTTGCTTCAGCTTTAGGGTCTTGAGGCAGACTTACTGCAGTACAGTACTGGCCTTTAAAAATTGTGCGTCGTCCTTTTTTCAGTGGATGAATCATACTTGTACAGTGGTACAGTAGCCTACTATGTCTTCTCACAGCTACAGTTACAGTTCATCTATATTATTGTTTGTGGTTAAAGTCAATGCGTTTTTCATGTGTTTGTTGAGACAGGGGAATTCCGGAAAGTTCCCATGTTAATGTAATTATGTCTGTTTAATAGGACATTGTGGTCTTGAATGTTTCCCTCTGTGCTAATTGTGATGAGGAGAACACGGCTGTCTACTCCACACTATACTCCATCTGGATAAAATCTCTTTTTATTGGACTTCTCTTCAAAAGCTCTGGCTTTAAGATCGCTACTGGCTAAAATAACAGTGTCTGTGATTCTGGCTAAGACCGCCTGTCTGTCTTTGTATTTCTGTCTGTCTCTCTCTTATTCTGCTCTCCTGTCTGTCTTTTTGTATTTATTAATGTTACAGCATACCCTTATCACAGGTGTTAAGGCAGTATAGTGCATAGATATAACATCAGAAAACCTCAAATTATTTATTTATAAGGACCAGCAAAAGTTTGAATAGTTAGTTTCAATATTAGACTATATTTCTTTGCTTTTGTGCTTTAATGATTTTACATTCATGCACCTTGATTTAAGTTATAATTAAATCAGTGCAGGCAAAAAAATTTAAGCTCATTCACTGAATTCCAACCTGAAACAGCAAGAGAAAAACTCTTGCAGATTTAAATTCAGACTGTGTAATTCTTAACTGGGATGAAAGCAGGAGGCAAGAGACCTCTGTCCATCCCAAACTGACAGGATTATCAGGAATGATAATGGAAACTGAAACCATGTGCTCTTGATTTCGATGTGTGCTAGACTGAAATACTCTGACTTTTCTCAAGTGCAAGAACATCAGTCACATTGCAGAAGGAAATAATACATATTTTGCTAATTAATTCATTCATTAATTAATAATATACAAGTCTTATCCATAGCACTATCTACTAAAAAATACATTCAGTAAAATGGAAGAAATGTAGACCTTCCTGAGCAGGTGTAAGTCATGCCTCATTAGTTGTTGGTCATGGTGGAACAGTTAGAGAGATGAGGGAGACTAATGACAGACCCAGAGGAAAAGGTTTTTTTTTAATACTCAGACCTGGAATACATGACAGACTACATCCTTTTACATTTTGATGACACTGACGCATAACCTCAATTTTGCTGCATTACAGTTACTCTTATTTGGAATGGACCGAGGCAGAAGTACGATTTTATACTTAATTTACTTTAAGATGGTAATTATCGCTGGCACCACTTGGCTACTTGTGGCAGAGACTTGTAACTGTTCAGGTGTTTAATTCCACAGATTCTTTCAAATCAAGATGGAAGCTATACGGTTAATGTTGTTGAGGTTGTTGTTATTGATTGGTGACACAAATCAATAGATGATTTTTGCTCTATGTAATAGCTAGTGATTTTAGACGGACAAACATGTGTTAGTTAGTTTGCATGTTACGTTTTCTGTCTGTTGTGAGTTTGTTAATTTCTTTCACTGATCTGTAGTTTCTTTGTCTTCATGTGGAATTCTGTACCGTGAGGAATGTCACCCCCTGTGGCAATATTTTGTAATACAGTCGACTTCATTTGTAGTGCACAGATGTTACAACTGAATGAAGTACTGTGTTTAGTGTGAAACTAATTAGTTACAACCAGGTTATAACCAGGTCAGTTGGTGCAACAAATGTCTGGAGTTTCTCTCCATAAAACGTGTACTGCTTTACACTTTTCATAGTTGGCACATCATATCTCTAAATGATTGAGCAATAATGATCGTTAACTGGTTTAAAGTGTTTGTAAGACACAAATGATTCAGCTGGCTTCAACATAGAAACTCGAGTTTGCAGTGAACTCATGAAACAACTGATTTCTGATTTGTTAAGAGATACGGTTTTACCACTTTACCACTTTTACTTACTATACTTTTATATGACTTTTTTGATGCTCTCAGATCTGCACTTTCTTTTTCTCTCTTACTCACAGTCACTCGCGCACAGACAAACACACACACACACACACACACACACACACACACACACACACACACAAACAAACACACACGTACACCCTGCACACCCTGCACACACCCTGCACACATTCATCATAGGCCAGGTTTCTCCACTCCAGAGCCAGACAGCAATTGGCTATTAGTCCTCTTTGCTCATTTTTCATGTCAGTCTTTTCTCTGCAGAATGCATCACTGCTGGGATTCTCTCACATGAACAAACAGGCCTTTCAGTCCTTGCTTCTAAACATTTCAATTTTATTGGCCTCGTTTAGTCTTGGCTCTGCTCTGGATGAGTTGGTTGTGTGTGTGTGTGTGTGTGTGTGTGTGTGTGGACAGTAAATGTGTGTTGAGTGAGCGCTGACAGACTGTGTCCAATAACTTTCTCCAACTTTTGAAAGTTTTTTGCTTTGATTTTGGCATCTTGAAGTGTTTGATTCCTCTCTCAGAGCATCCACAGCAGTCAGGGGAGACTTTGTGCCTCATTAGATATTTGGGTTTGTTGGCAGTAACTGTGCAGGATTTGCTATGCATTAAAAAAAAACGTGATGATGTTCTGGTTGAGAATGGCTCTGATTGGACAAGCTTCTGCAGTAAAAGTAATGGCAATCTGTGATAATTATGTTTTGATTCTTGGACTTGTAACTTTTACTTTTGCAGAAAATGTACAAGGCTAAAAACATGGGATTTACTGTCCTGAACACAACCCAATGTTTTTTTCTTATGCATTTATAAAAATAACCCTGAACTGGATCCTGAAAGCAGAAATGCATTAAGACTATGTCCACGCTTTAGGAAACACTGTTCACGCATGAAGACACGAAGGCATCCACACATGTTTTCAGGTCGATTTCGTAAAGATCTCCATTCACACTGAAACACCTAACCAACAGGACAACCAAATCTCTTTTTCTTCATCCTTGTGAAGGCCTTTGTAATTGTGGTAAAAATCAAAACATTTTTACACAAACTGTCCTTTGTAAACATCCATCGCATTATACAGACCCAATTCCTGCTTCGATTTTGACCTAACTTGCTTACTACACATTGATGGATCGAGAGATCATTATTAAGATATTTGCTGTCAAATGACCCTCATTTTGTACATTGCATCCATTCTTGGGAGAATCTCCTGAAAAAATGCTGCTGTATGGGCTTTACTTATTTCTCCTCTGCAGAGGAAGGACTCATCTGTAGCTTTTTGAGGGGAAGCTTCAGATGATAGCAGGAAGAAGCAGAGTTAGCTGACTTTTCAACTATTTGATAGGGTAATCTTTTAAATGTTGGAACATCAGCTTTGAAAGGGAAACGCTGACATTCCGCTTACTGGAATGTTAATGAGAATTAGAAGGTAGCAGGATATTTCAGTAGCCTTGAATTCATCAGTGAGTTTTAAAGTGATGAGATTTGGGGTGTTCAATCAGAGGAGCAGCTGAAAACAGTTGCCCTCTCCTTCTTAATGACTACCATTTCCAACTTTGTCCTCAGTTTATACTCTAGAAACCTCAGCTCCATCTGTGCCTCCTCTGCCTCTTTTGTTGGCCTTTAACCAGCTTCTTCCAAGCTCACAGCATAAGCAAGGGTATTCCCTGCATCCTCTGAAGACAAATATGTCAAAAATAATATTAAAAATAGCAAACCGTAACATCCCAATCATACTCCCCTCTGGGCATCAAACACCTACTTACCCTCAAGCTCGAGTTCAGCAGGACTGAGTCTCATTTTGCTCCAACCACCTCAAAAATGCAGCCAAGTTTGAAAATTAAACCTCCTCAACTGTCAAGTGTAAAGTCAATTCTTTATGACAAGTCAGATTTGATTGTGAACTTTACGAACAGCAGATTTGACACGAATCAAGGTATAAAGAGCACTGAACTGGTAAGATTAAATTTAACACTGCTGTATTTAGACTACTTTAAAATCTGCCATGTAAGGAAATTATAAAAGCTATAAAATTATAAAGTTGGTCCTCTTTGGTGCAGTTGCTGGAGCTTTCACCCCATGTACAGTTAATCGTCTGAGGCTGTGACATATACATATGGCGTGCCCTGTTTTATGCCTTTTACATGAAGGGGTCCTCAATGAGAAAACATTGTTTAAAGTTGTTTGATGGGTAGGCGAGGCTGAAGGGGAGGAAAGAGGGGGGGATGATAGAAACTTAGGACAAGTGGTCTGAATTTGTTTTTGGACTTGGAATATTTGAAATGCAGAGAGGGACGGTTGATTTATCACCTCAGGCAGTTAAACAGCCTTTTAAGTAGACATGTTCCTGAGGATGCACAATAAATCATGTACACTTCATGGATTTACAGTTTTTACCAAAAAAAAAAAAAAAAGAAGAAAGTGTCCAACAGCTTTTCACCTTAAAGAACTTATTGACTGAGGGGGAAGTGACTAATAGAGGGAAAAAGGTAAAGTTGAGACTGATGATATTTTAGTTATCTTTGCGGGAATATTGCATCATCGTAGAATTAGATTAAGAAATATATAACATAATCTGATGAACAGTAGCTCAATGGCAACATGAAGAGATAATAAGAAAAGGGGTGAAGAATGAAGGATGGAGATGACTCTCTCATGGGCACAAGTGTCACAGATATGATAAATATCCTGTTTTTTCAAAGTGTATCGGACATGATGATTTAGTGCCGAAATTATTGGTGAATTAGTTTATTCACAGTAAATGAATACATCACAACTGAGCAGAATCAAATTATGGATTGTCATAATTAGTTGTTTGGGTTTGTATCAAGTGAAAATACCATTTCACAACCGATCAGCACGAATTTAAAACTAACTTCAACGCTAAAACATTGTGTTCAGGTGATAATCAAACTAACTTCAGGCTGGTGTCTGACCTGAAGTGCAGTGATGAGTCTTTCCTCACACATCTGCACATGACTGAGTCTTGCCTTTTTCCGAACTCTTAAAAGGTTTTCAATATTTTGATGTGCTAGTCTGATTAATTTCTGCAAATAATTTAATAATAATAATAATAATAATAATAATAATGACAATAATGATAAAAAATAATGATAATAACGACAATGTGATATAATCAGAAGATCCTGATACATCTCATTTTAAATTTAGTTACGAGATGACGGTTTAAACTAATTGGCCTCACTCATTTAATACACGGATTTGCTGTGTGAATTAGCGCCACTGCTTGCTTTCCCTTATTCTTAATACGCTTAAAATATATTTTAAAAATGCATATGTGGAAATGTTTAATGTATTGTGATGTTAGTGAAAGTACCCTTTATTTCAGGTGAGGCAGGGAGCCTTCATTATAGAACACTGGATAACCCTGTTAATTATGTGTCAAGTGACAAGTTTACAGCTGTGAACTGACAAGGACTGAATTGAATAGTGACTGGCACTCAATGGATTGTTGGATACTGATTGTTGCTATTAGGAGACACAAACTGTGTCATGCAAATTCAGAAAAAGAAGGCTGTATTTCTCAGCTGCCTTTTTTAAAGTGTTTGGAATGGAACAGCCCTTGTTAAGCCTTTATAAGCCAGTTTGTTCACACTTAAAAGGAGGCGGCGACTGAATTGGGACATAACTAACATGTAAGGCATCCTCATATTGTTCAACAGTCTATTCTTCTGACTAACTTCACTAGCTAAAAGGCTTGTCTTTGCAGTGTGCAGCTTTGTGTGTGTGTGCGTGTGCGTGCACGTGTGCGTCTGGTTGTGTGTGTGTGTGTGTGTGTGTGTGTGTGTGTGTGTGTGTGTGTGTGTGTGTGTGTGTGTGTGTGTGTGTGTGTCTGTGAGACGTGGCAGAACGAGGCCTGGCCAACCAGCAGATCTGTTCCATATGTTTCCTGGGGAAAGGGAGAGAGAGAGAGAGGCAGCTTCCCTCCACCCCACCCACAGCACAATGAGCCTTCATTTAAAAAGACAAACCAGTCAAGCAGTTAACCATCCACAGCACTGCGTTTCAGTACTGTACTGCAGCTCGATCTCATTTTCTGTAGACTGTAGATATCAATTTCTGCTAAAGATGGATATGATGAAGGCAGCTGGCAGGTGTTGGGTTTCTGGGAGTCTGCAGGGAGCTGGCTGCTGTTTGACAGGGGCCTCCCAAAGAGACTGAGAGGGCAAAGAAAACACACAGAGCCTGTCACGTTTTCACACTGGTTTCATTAAATTCATCATTCCTGTGCGTGAGTTTCCCTGTTTGAATTGTTTTTGTCAGCGAGGCGACAATGAGTAACCTTTTGTGTTCACAATCAACGATCAGCAACTCCCAAATATATATTCTCAAGCAACTTCCATAAATAACCAATACAATGGTCACTTGAATTTGCTGGACAATGGTTAAATTACAATGCCTCTCTCTCCATAACTAACAGCCCATTGTCTTACACAAGATTGATCTGTCACCGATTTATGCCACACATGAACACCTGTTTCAACAGCAACATCGCATTACATGACAATAAGGAGGCAGCTATACCTTGTGTAGCTACTTGTAGAAGAATTATCACCAGCTCTGTAGCTATGAATGTATAATCAGTGGATGTGTAAACAAGCAACTGTTTGTTTAGAAAATATTAAGCAACACACTTGCCATATCAACCTTAAAAGGTGATAATACATGAGTGTCATGTTGACAACTTGTTGCCCTGCCCCCAAATGGCCACAGAATCAATTGGTGCAGGTTTGAACAATTAACATAGGGTTCTGTAATAGCACAACCCAAGCAAATTAGGTATTTGAATCATAATATAAATAAACACATTTCAATCATAAATTAAATAAAACAAAATAATACTGTCTGTTTATAAAAATGCTCCTTTTGTCATACTTTTCCTTTTTTCAACAAGTGGACAAAAAATAATGAAGATTTAACATAGCTCTGTGCAACTTACAGGCTTTTGTACATCACTTAATTTATGTGTCTAAACAGGGCGATTCAAATCTAAACCTATTCACGTATCATGAAAAATTTCTGCAGCGTACAAATGCTAATCATCAAGTGGCAAAATAAAACATGACGCCCCAAACTGCTGACAAGACTGAAGTTTTACTGTATTTTATGTAAGTATCTGAACAGATCTCCAACATGTGGTCAAGGTTGAGTTGTGTGCGCTGTCAGTTCACTAAAAATTGGTCTACATGGACACTTTATGGCAGTTTTGTGTCGGTAGATCAATTTGAAAGGTTGGGGGAAGGAACAGTTTAAAAAGAAGAGAGCTGGTTTGATGAGAGGCTGGACGTGAGAGGTGATTTCTGCAGTTCTAGTAAATTCAATTTCCAACATGTTATCAAGATAGACAACACCTTCTACTGTGAATGGAAAAACATGATCGTCAACCATGATTGTTTATGATCATGGTTTCTCGTAAGTTAAAAATTTTGACAATGATTAACCAATCATCAGTTAGCAGCACCCCTACTTTCAACCTATCCTTGATCCAGGTTAAAAGTAACAAAAAAAATATGATTGAGCAATTGAGCAAACTCTATCCACTGATGAAGACAGAGTGATATGATTGAAAGCTCTGGAAAAGGCTAGTAAACGGACCTTGATTTGGGTGTTTTTTGTAAAAAACAATTTACTCAACAGAGGAAGTTCAGTTCCTCTAAGGGAATAGTTTGACATTTTGAGAAAAACATCTTGCTATCTTGCTGCCTACCAGCACCTCTAAAGCCCATGAATCAACGTGTTATATCTTGTTTGTTCAATCCATACAAAAGCTGAAGAGTATAAATGTAGTGAGGTGGCTTTTGTTATCTTTGGACAGAGTCAGGCTAGATGTTTCTCTCTGTTTCCAGTCTTTATGCCAAGCTAAGCTAACAGCTGCTGGACATAGCTTCATATTTACTGTACAGAGGAGAGATATCTTCTTGTCTAACTCAGCAAGAAGGTGAATAAGCGTATTTCCCGAAATGTCAAACTTTTAAAATGGCAGTTTCAAATTTTGGCAATCCAGGACTGTAATAAATAGCATTGATCCAGAACTGTTGTACTGTCTCCAACTCTGCCAGACACTTTAATGGCTCCATCTTTACAAATGCCCCCTTTTTTTTGTTCAGACCTGCATAATGTATTGTAAATTTGAACGAAGATCTCAAAATTTTCTGAGATACCAAATCTTTCAGGCTGAATTTGGTGGAAATGTGAATAAAATGATCTACAAGACAACATCTAAAATATTTCCTTGAGATGAAAGTGTGTTGCTATTAAAAAAAAAAAAAAAGAAAGAAAGAAATCTAGGGCATGATTAGTCACTGTTAGTAGTGTATCGTACAGTATTAATAAAATGTTGTAGCAAAAAAGCTAAAAAAAAAAAAATGTAAGTTATGCTATCATACAATGGAAAAAGTTTACAATTAAAGGTTAAGTTAAAGGATTATTTGAAAATTTACAAGACCTATCATCCTTTCTCTGTTTTCTAAATAAGTCTGGCTACTAGAGAGTTCCATATTTTAGAAGTAGAAGCAAGAGATCACTTGTATTGTCCTGATTGCTGCAGAATAGAGGGCCAGTCTACCAGAAAGCCATAGTTTCTCGACACTATTGAATTGAAATCTGAACCAGTCATTCTCTGATTATCTTCATTCTCTTGGACACAGTCTCCAGACCTCCACTGACACCAAGAGAAATGCCTGTGACACTTAAGTGTGCAGTGACATCTGATGGTGGGTAAAGGAATAGCTCAACTCCTCTTTACCAGCCTCCCACCAGGGAAACCAACACTGGAGTGAGACCAGAGAACTCACTTTTGTCTGGGTCTAAACTGATCTCTCATTTTCTACTTATAAGGGAAAGATAATGGCAGAACCTACAATATTTCCTACGAAACAAACTCATCCTAAGGACAATATCACATCTTTACCCCCTACAGTAGGTTCAAAGTAATTATCAAGAAGAAATGTTACTAAGATTTAGAGCTGAAGTGTAATTTCATTAACTGATTAGTCAATCAAAAATAATTGATCACCAATAACTTTGATAATCCATTACTTGTTTGAGTTATCTTTCAAGTGAAAATGCCAAACATTTGATTTTCCTTTGTCAGGATTTGCTTTTTTTTTTTTCTTTTATATATTTTTTATATTTTGTATTATTGTAAACTGAATACCTATGGGTTTTGGACTGTTGGTTGGATGTAAGTTCTGTCTCTGAGAACCTCTGAAGAACATTTATCACTAGTTTGACATTTTATTGACTAAATGACATTCATATCAATCAATTCACCAAAAAAAAAAAAAAAAACCTGTTTGTTTCAGCCCATCTAAAATGCAATCCACATATGACTCTGTTTGGTTTGAGATTTAAATTTATTTGAACACAATTTTGCCATTTTAAAATCAATTCATGTTTTTGGAAACAGCAGTTTCTTATCTTTGGTAGTCTACCTCCTTAGTTGATCACTCAGTATGTTAAAGCAAGTCAAATATATGCTAAAATCAAAAATTCATCCTAGGAGACACGAGGATGACAATAATACCTGCAATAATAAAATCAAATTTGATCTTTCCAACTCGAACTTTCATTTTGATAAAAAGTCAAGACATAAATGGGGAGGTGTCCCAGGTTTATTTAAAGACAAACTAAATAAATATAGCACCATTTTGGAGGAGAGAACATTGGAGGAAACAGTAACATGTTTGTAAGGAAGATGCTCTCAGACATTCTGGGTTGGGAATTACATTACCTGCTGCTGATTTCAATATCAACTGTGGTTCACTTTGGTTGCTGTAAATTATTAAAACAAACGGACTTTTCGGGTAAATTTTTGGTTAGTTACAGATAATCCCCAGCCCTGCAGAGGACACGTTTACATCAAGGACAAAGTATAATCCAGTTTGACATATAGTTTACAGCTTCTAAATAAAGACAATACAGACATGCAGTGAGATAAAAAAAAAAAACAACCACATTAAGACTGACGTGGGGTTTTAAAGTTACTTTGCACTAAATAACGCCAGCATTATTCACTGACTGTTCAGGGTTCTGCTGGAAGGAAAAGGTGTTTTGGTTTAAGTAAAAGGTGTTTTTAGGCTAAATCTCTGATAATTTCAATGTCTCAACTTAAAAAAGGCATCAATATAATTATACAAGGAAATGAGAAAAACTTAACAAAAAAAAAAACCTTAAACTTCTCTACTAAACTTTCTCATTAAAAGTTGTCTTATTTTAAAACTAGAAAGGAAAGAACTAAAAAGAATTTATTTCGTTAAAAAAGAATGTAATATAATTCAAGTGAAATCATTGGGTGGTTTTTCTAAAAAAGTGACCATGGGGAGGCGTTGTATTCCTTCTAATCAGGGACAAAAGGATAGGATCACCTTACAGAGTGTACCTCACAAAGGTAGGCAGGGCTCTTGTGTGAATTTCATTATAATATACAGCTGTTCATGTTATTACATCCACCCCCTGTATACTGACTGTAGCTGATTAATTTTTTATTGGTTTTAGCTTATGATTTAATATTCATTATCAGTACCAACATTCCGACTAGAGTTTTGTTTTGTTTTTGTTTTTCTCCCCCTGGCTGAGAACGTGTGTAAATTGTACAAGTATTCAACAATATGTACTACAGGTTTTAGTATACAAATTATAATCAATTTTTCTCCCATTTATTGAACAGCTAACACTTTAGAATTACAGTTTCATCTTTTTTTTTAATCTATCACTTATTTCCAGCTCATTCCTTATACTGTAAAAAGGATAATGGCAGTTTTTCATTTCTGAGCTATCTATGCCTCATTTTTACTCCCTACTTCTTTCTGAAGTTTCCAAGCTGAACGCCCCTCCGTCCAGTCACACAGCGGAAGGTGGCCGGCTGGATGTCCCAGTATTTAACAGGGTTGGCAAACAGACTGATGCCTGTATACAGGTTCTTCTTGACGCTGGACCTGATGGGACAGAAGTCATTGACTCCCACACTGTTGATTTTGTTGCCATGGAGGAAAATCACCTGAACAGACAGACAGAATTTGTTTTTTAATCACTTTTTTTTCCCTTCTTTGTTAGTAAACAAACCATGATTGGGAGTTCTGTTCTAATGCTGCATTACAGCAACCTTGGAAACTCAAAATCAAAACCTTTAGACCAGGAAAGAAAGACTTGGATGGTCTGAGTTACAAGTTGGAAAGTTGGGCATCATTTTATAGCTCCAGGTTGCTGAGTTGAAGGAAGCTGATGTATCTGAGATGGTTGAAATGTATTCTAACAGCCAACAACTTTCTTCAAAATCTACGTAAGTTAAACTATGAGATTTGGGGGAAATCCTCATTTGCTGTTTTACCCAACTGTCCCGGTGAGTTGCTGCCCCAAGTGAAAACATCTAAGTATCTTATGAGCGTTAGATGGAATAACAGATCATCAGGTGGACTGGTGCAGCATCAGCAGCAGTGAAACAGGTACTGTATCAAACTTTTGTGGTAAGAGGGGAGTTGAGCCTGAAGAAAAACAATTCGATTTTGCAGTCACTTTATTTTCCAGTGCTCATCTATGATGATAAACTTTGGGTACAGTAAATAATGAGATAATGGATACAAGGAGCCAAAGCAAATTTTCTTTGCAGGGTGTTTCGGCTCAGATTTAGAAACAGGGAGAGGAGCTCATCTGGAAGGAGTTTGGAATAGAACAGCTGCTC
The DNA here is from genome assembly GCF_016859285.1 of Xiphias gladius. Lineage (NCBI taxonomy): Eukaryota > Metazoa > Chordata > Actinopteri > Istiophoriformes > Xiphiidae > Xiphias > Xiphias gladius. The sequence continues at coordinate 6,379,432 of NC_053420.1, read as the reverse complement.
CTTTGCAGTGAGAGAAACATTGATTAAGATGACCCACTTCAGGTAGATAGGTCATGTTATCTAGAAGCCTCCCGCTGGAGGTTTTTTGGGTACCTACAGCAAGGAAAAGACTGCAAGCAAACCCAGAACACACTTGAGGGATTACACATCCCATCTGGCATGGGAACACCTCATCCTCTAGGGGGAGCTGGAGGACGTGTCCAGGAAGAAGGTGGTCTGGGCTACTTACCTTTCTTAACCTGCCGCCACTGAAACTGTTGAAATATTAATCTGTGCATTATGTACAGAAATAGGTCCAGGACATGTTTAGTCTAGCTTAGCACAAAGACTGGGACAGGGTAAACTGCTAGCCTAGCTCAATCCAAAGAGAAAAAACATCTACCTTCAAATCTGTTTGATTTGTAGAAATAGAAATGTAAAAAGGAGACTTGGGCTACTTGTCAGCCAACAACCAGTGGATGCAGTGACTACATGCAGTATCTCAGAAGCCTGTGCCTTATATTATGTTTAACTCTGCTATCAACTAAAGCCAGCTGACTTTTTAAATAGGTTGATCAGTTTTTTGACATGCACTTTAGTCTACTGAGACTGACCAGTGCCAGATTTGTTACAGTGTCTGTATCTCACCTGGAGGTAGCGCAGGGAGCTGAGGCCTGGTGGGATCTTTTTCAGGCGGTTGTTGTCCATGTGGATCTCACGGATGTTTGGGATGCTGACCAAGCTGCCATTTTCTACAAACTTGATCTGGTTAAAACTTAGTCCTAGCCTGCAAAAATGGCGAAAGATTGTTGACAGTTGTCATTACTTGTGAATAAGAATTGTCAACTCCGGAGAAATTAAGAAATGATAACAGATTTATACATCTGATTGAAAAACATACCTATATTTAGACTTTCCAATCTAACTTAAACATACAGAAATCAAAGCCACTGCATGGTAATAGAGAAAAGAAGTGAACTTCTTACATACTGACTTCTGCTTAAAACTACCAGGTAGCTTAAAGGACATACGTTATGTCATGAAATCTTTACGTTAAGAAATTGTATTAACATAGATCTACAACAATCTAGAGGTGGTGTGGTAAATTTTGGTGTAAGTGTAACCTGAATGTTAACAATGAATGTTTTTCATGAAAGGTCTTTATGCTTAAATATGAAATTAATTTGCCAAAGTTTGCAAATTAATTATTATTTAAAACTGAATTTTTTTTACAGAACATGTTTACCAGCAAACCTTCAATGTACAGTAAGAACAACATTCAGAATGGAATTTTGAAGAGGAGTTAGATTAATTTGAGCAACGGCCTGGACAAAAACTTTGGCTTTTTGAATAATGTCTTTTAAAAATGTCAGTTTATAGGGCAAAATGTGGCTTGTTTTCACCTCTGCAGGTTTTTATATCTGATGAAGTCTTCTACCTCCACCTTAGAGATCTTGTTGTAGTCCAGACTCAGCTCTGTGATGGATGACGGGAGGTCTAGGAGACACAATAAAATAACCAATGTAAAGAGTATATTAAGCATACTTTAGTTAGTTACTTTCTTTTTAATAATGATTTGAAAACAAACCTGTTAAATCAAACTATCATATTAACAGACATTAGTAATGTTTATGCCTTATTTAGTTGGCATAAACATTCAGTGTGGTAAGAGTATTACTTGGGTGACTGGAGGATAAAAAATAAGTTTACCATTCATTTGTTTAAATCGGGATAACATGAGGGAAGTTGTATTATACCTTTTGGTACAGCGTTTAGTTTGGCCTCCGCTATTCCGATATACAGAGTCGACAAGCCATTAAAAGCTCCCAGCTCAATTCCACTGTTGGCCAGAGGGTTGGCGCCCAGCTCTGTTTGGACAAGCACAAAACATTTGATCTGAGTATTGATGATCCATTATACTTCCTGATTACAGCAGAGAGCATACATCATGTAAATTACCGTAGATCTGTTGTGAAGACATTTTTATCACTTACTCTTGGTGATCTGGTTGACTTTGTTCCCATATTATTCTTTTATAAAACAATTAATGAAGAAACCATCTTGAAAAAGCCTTGGCAGAAATCATCTGGATGATTGATTGATAACAAGTAAAAGCTTGACTCGATTAAAATAAGAACTTATGTTCAGTGATTTATTATCAGTAATATTCTGACAACACAATCTGTAGTGCAAGTACTGCGGTGTCTTTGTTTTCCAAGACACAGCACTTGGTGTCTGTCTCTTTTTGAATGTGATTCAACATTCTTTTGTTAATGAGAGGAACTCCCAACGCTGTTGCATGTTATAAAGACAATATTTCAAAACTGTTATTTTAATCTCCTAAATTAATTACTTACCACATTAAGGCCATATAGCCAATTATTAATTAGACTAAAGTCTAGTATAAACCTGTCAGGTCCCTTATATACTTCAAATCAGATGTGGATGTGGACTGCAGGACGGACATGTATGCAGTTCTGTACATACTGTATATACTGCACATGCTGCATATACAGACATGTTCCCATACATGTATAGTTGGCACAGTTGTTGGTTTGTTCCTTATGCAGGCAATTGCAGACACTACTAGATGAAGTTTCTGTCATGCAGACCCTTGCAGATATATGGCTTCAGATAGCATAATTTGAACCTCTCGTGGTTGTGAAAATAATGACTGATGTTTCATAGACATAAGTGGTCTGAGTTTGTCATATCATTGCCAAACCTTATTAGTAAAGAGGTCGGGGTTGATGATTGGGTGTACAAATTGTCTGACTTTGACACCTCATGATTACCATTCCTTGAACCATGACCACAATCTTTTCTTTACCTTAACCAAATAGTTTTAGTTGCCTAAATTTAACTACATTTTAAAAGTAAAAAGTGTCTAAAAACAGTCATACCACTAAATCTAATAGTATGGTTGCCTAAACGTAACCAAAGCTCAGCCATAGAGGTGGCAGATCAGAAAATACTCATGTGAATAAATGGTCATATGTGTCTTTTTGGAAGGCAATGACAAACAACCTTTTTTGTGGTGTGGGTTTGAAGAATTGTGGCCGAAGACAAGTCTGCAGTTTTTCAAACCAAATACTAAACTGAACCGTTCATTCAATAATTCTCTGTGGGTAAAGCACTGTTAAATTAGTAAAGCTAACCCCTGCAGATTTATCCTTGGCAAAGGACTGGAAACACCTGGCCTTCGAGAACAATAATTATTCCCAATCATGTACAGGGTGCTGAAACCAGGTCTTACCCAGCACATGGAGTTTCATTAGGCCTTTAAATGCATCTTTCTGGATTCTGTTGATCTTGTTTTCATGGAAACGAAGCTCGATGACATTGGGGGGTAGGTTTGCAGGGATCTCAGTCAGCAGGTTGTAGGAGATGTACAGCAGTCTGAGATGGTCCATGTTTCTGAAGGCCTTTGGGTGAATCTTAGAGATCTTGTTGTTGATCAGAAACAGGCCCTGTTTTGGGAGACAGGAATAAAAGTAAAAATGTATTGATTCAAAGAGATTTGCTGCATTTCCTACAGCAGATGATGATGATGTTATGATGTCTAACTGAAGTAGAATGAGCATCAGAGTTAAGATTTTGTTGAGTTAAGATGATTTCTTGTCAAACTACTGTAAAATTTGATGAATTTTAAACAAAACTGAACCCTATGCAAGTTTAGCTCAGCTTCACCATTTAACACTTGATGAAAAACCACATTATTAGTACAAAGCTGTGGCTACAGATTCTTATGGTTTGCTGATGCTGTAAAGAGTTTTAGGCCTTGATTTGGTTTATTCCCAGCTGGGAAAAGAGCAACTAGATCAAAGACAGACCCACCCCTACTCCTCAGCTTGGAGCTTCATACAGAGGAACTGTCATCTCATAAGACTGCAGGTTGCACTTGGTCTATATTAGTGAGCAGTTTCTTCTTGTCCAGGAAACTTGAAGGTCCTTAAGAGCTACAAGATAGTACTGTCATTCACTTGCATTTTGAATCTGAATGGATTGGACTCTTAATGTTCGGAACCAAATTAGGACATCTTGTTGCTATGATAGGAAGTCACTGGTTGAACACTGGATATGATTTCTTGCTGTGAAAGTATTAAAACTAGTGCAGCAGAACAAATGGTGGGTGTACATTTGTTTCTGAATTGTCCAGTGTTGTTTTTTAAGTCACATTAGGGGCATAGCTATAAAGATGCCAGTGTTTTTATGTGTTGATTCACATAAAAACTGTGTATCTTATCTTCTACAATTCTGAATAGATTCATAGATCTGAAAAATCGTTGTTTTGTATGTTGTTGAAAATTATGTGTTTGCAGGAAGTTGGAGGCAGAAATTGTGACCACAAGGGCAGAGTGCAGCCCAAAGATGGTGTACAGAGCCCACATTAGAATTATCTTGAGGTCAGTCTTCAGAGAAGGCAAGCGTTTGGGTATATTTTGGATTTAATAACTGAATAATTAACTTTTTCAAGATTAAGGTGAAATATTTTGTTAGTCCTTCATATGTCATCCCCCTTAGATTAAAGTTACCAAATTCCAGCATTGCAAAAATGAGCCAACCAATGCACACTGCACCACTTTACAAAACTTCAGCAAATTCTGGTCAGGTGAAGAAAATAACTTCCAAAGACTGTTTAATTTCAAAAGACCAGCACCCATACCGAATAATGGATATTGATGGGCTTCACTTGTATTAGTGTTGAGCAGAGAGCCTGTTCTCCACTGCTGGAGAGGCAACTGTTAACAAAAACACAAGGGGGAGTACTTTGCTGTTTTTTTTTTTTGTTTGTTTTTTTTTTTTGTTTGTTTGGTTTTTTTTTTTTTGGTTTTTTTTTGTTTGTTTTTTTTGTTTTCCACAATTTTCATTGTTCATATAACAACAGAAGACTCATAACATGCTTTCAAATTATTGTAGTTAACTTTTTCAGTAAAAAAGCTGCTTACTCTCAAACTTTACTCTGTTTCCTTTGCCTCCTTATGTTTGTCAGATGGTAACGTTCATCAAGACAATTTAGCTTAAAGGGCAGTTATGTTTCATACTGCAATTCAAGACACAAGTGAATCATTTGGTCCACAGTGCCTGAGAGAGCCTGAAACTCGTGCCAATTGAATCGAGAATCATTTCTGAATCAGATTGAATCAAGACATCAAGAATCGGAATTGAATTGTGAGATTCCCAAACTGGAATATGGTGAAAACTATTAAATTTGTTGCCATGAAATTTTGTATATATATTCGTGGTCCCCAGAGGATGTACCCCTCTGACATTTGTGGTCCCCTGACTTCTTCCTCTAGCATTTTCATGAGGTTTACATTTATGGATTTTTCCACAATTATTTGATGGACTGCCAACAAATTTGATACAGATATTCCATTTTTTCCACAGGATGAATTGTAATAATTTATGTGGTGCTTTGACATTTCATCTAATATCATCAGGTCAAAATTTTAATTTATCCAGTGAAACATCTCAACATTTACTTAATTGATTGGCATAAAATTTGGCACAGACATTCATGGTTCCCAGATGGTGTATCCTAATGACTTCTCTGACTTTATATCCAGTTCCAACAGAAGGCTGATATTTTTGCTTTCGAGTAGAATACTCTGATTAAATTTGGTAAAAAATGTTTGTGTTCTTCATGATAATAATTGTAATAACTTGATCCTGTGTCTTTTCATCTAGCGGCATCATCAGGTCAAAATATCAGTTTGCCCAATACTTAAGTTTATGAAAAAATAAATAATAAAAACAACTTTTGATTTCCTTCATAAAACCATGTGGCACTTATGTCAGGCGGAGTTTGAAACCGGCAATTATTCTTTTATCCTTGATCTACTGTGCCTTAGATTATACCTCATTTGTTCATTACTTTGGACAAAAAAATTTACCAAATCAGTAAACGTAATTGTAAATGTTAAGACCAAACATGCAAAACTAATGACAGTACCATCAGCTTCAGCCATACTTTGTGTGTAGTGCTAATAAGCAAATGTTAAGATGATAGTACGCTAAACTAAGATGGGGAAAATGCTACTTACTATGCTTACTTCTCTAACTTCACAGATGCGTAATGTTTAGGTCTGTTTGATGTAACAAGAATGGGTTGTGGTGTTCATTACTATGTGCAAGGTAAACCAGTTCTGAAGATTTATGGAAGGTCTCTTACATAAAGCTTGTGGAGGCCCTTAAAGTCATCCTCCTTGATCTCAGTGATATCATTGTTTTGAAGGTCTATCATCACAGTGTCTTCAGGAATCTTCCCAGGAATGGAGATCAGACCTGTTGGCAGAAACACAAATGCCTGATTAGAGACCAGAGTTGAACCAAAATGATGAAAATCAGAGCTGATGCAACAATGTGTTATGTATAAAATGCTGAGATATACAGATGAAGAAGTAATTGTGGTCTGTCTAATTCAAACTCTGCCATCCCAGGTCTCAAATGATATTGTATCAGTGGTTCTCTGATTCAGGGGGAACATACACAGTCATATATGATGATTCAGAAATAAGGCCATGAGCCACTGTTGTCTGTGCACCACTCTGTAGCCTAAAACAGTCTGGTTAAAAGAATTTGGAAGAGATTCAACTGACATATTCATTCTACAACTGTGGCAATGAATCCCAGGCCTGTTTTCAGCCTCAGCTGGTAATGTTGCTGTAAAGACAATTTAATGAGATTAAATATTGAGAGACCTTGCTTTACTGTAAGTGCAACAAACAGTGGCTGTGTAACAAAGCGTTGTCATTCAACAGAGGAAATAGTCAAAGTCCAGAAGCCAGGATGTGCCAGTTTAGGGAGTGATGATATTGCTGCTCTTTTTCTGGGAAATAAGACGAAATAGGAAATAGACTGTGTCACCTGATACAAAGACAGACCATTTTGTTTTTCCTGTTTAAACTATTTTCACAACAAAAAACAAAATGTTTGCGTGAGGCAGTGCATCTAAGCAAGAAATTCTACAAAACAGCTAACTAGCATATTGCAAAATAAAACCAGTGTTTTTCATCCCCGTCCAACAAATTTTTACCCCTGCCTCAGTAGGATCAGAGAATAGGATTAATTCAGAGGTTCTCCATTCTTGTCAGTGAAATTGTTGCCACCGTAACTTCTGCTTCGCATCAACAACAGAATATCATGGGAAAGGAATTGTGGAGGTCTTTGTATTTGAGTTCAAAGTTGAGTTTAGTTTAACTTTGGCTGCAAAAATTGGCAGAAAATTAGAGTATGATATAGTAGAGTTAATCACTCTGCTTTGCACAATGTTGTACTCTGGTGAGAAGTTTGGTGTGAAAACCCTGTCAGGCTAGATTGCCCCACAATCCAAAAAAATAATTTTCTTTCATTCACGATGCTAAAACGGTTTCATTCATCAATGTATGAAAGGAATAAGCCAATCTGCAATTCTGGCAGTTTCAATTTGTAACATCCATATTGTCGGTTTCTGTCATGAAACAGTTTAGTAATCAAGTAGTTGAGAATGAGATCATTTGCATGGTTATGAGCAGTCTTGATCACTTTTTGCAAAGTGATGTTTATCAGGATTTGTAATTTATAGCAATATTCTATATTTTTATGCTTATCAAGAAATGCTAGAAATAATGTGCAGACCCAAAAAACAATGAATTAATCAAGTACTGTCTGCGTATCCAAAGTCTGATATATCTTATTCCTCTGTGCCATAGAGCTCCACTGTTTTTCCAAAAACAATTTAAAAAATACACAAGTAAGACATACCATTGCACTGGTTTACATGTTCCTTGATTACCATGAGCACACACAGTGTAGTTTATTTAAAATCAATCCCACATACACCATCCTGCTGCTGGAAGTACTTGTACTTGAAGTAGTAGAGCACCAAATGTGGATTAATTCGCCGCTGAAAATAGTAATAATAGTCCCAACTAACGCACTATTTCTTCCTGTTTCGGAAACATTTTCTAAAATTATAGTGTCCATCTGTTTTGTTTGTTTAAAAAAATGAGACTATGTATTTATGAGCCATTTTTACATCTTCCATAGGAACCAATAGGCTTAAGGCTGTGTGACAAAGACAGGGTTGGGAGGTCTGAGTAAGTATTGAGAGTCGGAATAACACATTGGTTTTTTTTACATAGAAACAAATAGTCAACTATTTGTTTCTATCTATCTAGTTTTCAACACACTGTGTGTTTAAAGTAACATGTGGATCCAGATGTGTTCACACTGAGTGTGTTCTAACCCTGGTCGGAGCACTGCACCACTCTAGGTGAGCAATGGCAACTAGCTGGACAGTTCTCATCTTCATCATCAAAGTCATTGTCGTCGTCATTGTCATCGGCATCGATGTCATCGTTGTCGTCATCATCATCACTCGCATCAGCCATCATGATGTCATAGTTTTTCAAGAAGTCCATGACATTGATTGGTTGGTAGGGTTTGGCGTTGCCTAACGCCAGCAGGCAAAGCAGGAGGAAGACCCTCATGGTTTTATTAGAAGACTGGTCGGTTAAAAAGCAACCAGGGAGAGCTGTAGGAAAAGACAGAGGTTAAGTTAGCTCTCATACCAAAAGACAGGACTAGACTCTGATTTCATGGCACTGAAAAGCAGTGGAATGTTGTTTTTCCTACAGTTTCATTCCAACATCAACATAACAGAACAGGAATGCAGAACCCTGGGGTTTACCTGAGCTCACACTGTCCACAAGAATGACCCACTATAATGGTATTTACAACTGACATTTTTTGTTCCAATGTCACTGGCTGTAACGTACAATGGTACTTTTTAGAGATGGTGAAGGCCTTTGCAAGTCTGTCACCTTAGCCGTGTAATCTCTCTGTCTTTATCAACATAGCTTTGAAATATATAAATGACTCCTAAACAATGTTTCAAAAGAGAACAAAGAGGAGTTTCACAGATGGACAAGAAGAAAAAACATAGTATAAACTTTATATATTTATATATGCACACATTAAGAAATATTTGTGTGTCAGAGTTGGTAGTATTCTTGCAGTATACACTAGGTGGAAAATATCTATATGCTAACCTCACCGTAGCTATGTGGTCATTCAGCCTAAAATTCTTAGCGTTATGTTTTGTAACTTGAGGAATGTAATTTAAAATTTTCTCGGGTCAGATGTGTCGACCATACTCAATATTTTATTCTTCAGTCTAAATGGGTCACATATAAACCAGCTTTCATTACTTTAATCAGTTGGTTTAGTTAGCAATATGACAGTTCCAGTTGACAGTTACTCGGTGTAAAAAAATTACCAACAACTAATCTCTACACAAGAATCAGTGTGAGTGATGTGACCTCTTTTAATTGGGTGATGCATAAATGCTCTCTAAGTAAACACCTACTTAATAATTAAGTCTGGGGAGCTAGTGCAACCAGCCTCAGATCCCACATCTGTGCATACGACAGGGATGGATTTACACACAGTGATTTCCATGATCACATGATACAATCATTCTGACAGTGGTGTTTACGCCTGTTGCTGGTTTTCCTAGAGTGCTGTTCAAATTAATACCAACCACCAGTTTAGAGTGTTGGAGTCATATAAAACTATAGTAACCATTATGCACAACAGTGCTTGAGTACATTTTCAATTTTGTGTTCCTGGAACAATCAGTTTCAGTAAGTGCTGCTCTTTTTTCTATCAGTGTTTCCATGAATCTCTGAAAACCTCTATTGGAAATGAGTTCTTGCAGCCAACATAAATGTTTCAACACCTCTCACCTATTCACCATCTGTGGTGATTCACAAAGTTATTTATATATCTTCCTGAAGTGCATATTCACACAGCCAGCAGAGAGAGGCTGAGATTGTCTGGTTGTGTGCTTCTGGTAATCTTGATGGATTCTGAGCCCTTCAGTTGAGCGTTCAGTCCACCCACAAGTATGTGGTGGTGGTCGAGCCTGCTGCTGCGACAGCAAATACCGCTCAGCGCAGACCCTTCCTCTGCACCCAGACAATCTTTTATTCCACGTGCACATTTAGCACAAAAGAGGCTGTTTTCTTGATATGTGTTTTGCAACTTAGCAGCAGGTGTGAGATAATTCTCCTATTGTTGTATTTTCCTGTAACTGAATCAAACAAGCCTTGAAAACCATTCAGGTTTCATTTCACTCCAATTACATTGGTTCAGGTTAATTATACTCAGTTCTCCAGAGGACTGGCTTTTCATAAAAAAAATCTAAATCAGAGGCACGTTATCCCTTTCTGAGCCCTGCTTACTCCATAAGGACTCACATGCAGTATATCTCACTACCACTTATGACTGCATAAGTAATTATTTTCAATATCAAATAATCTCTCACTTATTGTTACGATTATTGGGTTCGTCTAGTAATCATTTAGTCTATATGACAAGTCTATAATAGTGTAAAATTTCCAGTTTCCAGTTAATCAGAGCCCAGGATAACTTGTTCAGATGTCTTTCTGTGTCTGACCCACAGTCCAAAACCCAAAGATATTCAGTTTACAGTAAAGAAAAACAGCGAATCCTCACTCAGGAGAAGCTGGAGAACAAGAGAAGATTTGTCATGTTGATAAAACTGTTGCTTTAGAAATAGTCATTAAATGGACAATAGACAATTAATTTTGTTAATCAACAATTAATTATCAAATTTATTGGTAGATCATTTTCTCTTGATCTACCTATCAATTAATAGTGTCAGTTAGCAGTGAAAGATCTATCTGCTTTGTACTTGAAATAATTTTGGAAATTTGAGGTGATTCAGGTAGTTTCCCTCATGTGTTTGTATCTAAGACTTGTAATGACTGTACTCTATGGAAAATTACTTAGCATTTTTATCAAATAAGATCAACTTAAATCAAGACTCCAGGCTAGTAACACATAGATGACCACAGAATTCAATTTAATACCCAACCATTAAGAAACATCATTCATGATTCCCTTCAGCTTTTGCCCATTATGTACTTCACTTAAAACATGATCTATGGGCTTATGAGCATTCTTGTAGATTGATCTTGTTGTGCTCTAAAATTTGCATACAAATCAGACTATCACAAACACATCAGTTTGTCTGCCAATACAGACCTAGATCAGCTCGTGAAATAAAGATTTTCAGACTACAATTTGTAGCCTAATCCTGGGAAAACACCTTCACCACCCTTAAGGCACCCAGCAGACGTCTTGTAAACTGACCTTAGCACCTCAGAGATGCTGCATTCTTTGAAAAGAAAACATGCCAGATTGACCAGGTCAAAACGTCAGAAAGGTTAGGTTGTTGTTTTCTTAATAAATCCAGGGTGTGTCCTACCTCAGCCGTCAGGTGTGTTTGTGTCCTGGTTTAAACCCCACACAGTAAGCAGAGCAGCAGCAGGGTCCAGCTGGAAGGCTGAGAGTTGGATCCTCAGTCAATACATTCCCAGTCAACAGAGAACAGCATCACCCTCTCTCCACAAAAAAAGGAAGAAAAAAAAAATACAGCCCCCAGAACACCCCCACCAACGGAAAACCTCTGCTGTTAGGGTGAGAGGTTCAGTTTCAGTAAAGAGCTCTTGACTCTCTCTGTGATCACACCCTCTGTACGTCTCAAGGGCTAGATGTGAAAAGGCATTGTTGGGACTTTAGTCATGTGCTTTTCATCAGGGGCTTTGAAGTGATGCCAGGATAGTTAGCTTCACTCTCCTGAAAGCTCAAGTCTTTATATAAAACATACCGGTAGGTCTATAATCTCCCCTCCCTTCATGGCTAGTTGCCATATTAAATATTTTAAATCAACGTGAATGGATCCTACACTGAGGCCTGTTGGCACTGGGTTAAACACGGAGAGTAGGATGGTACAGCTGCTGTAGCCATTTTGGTTTTCTCAGTGAAGCATCACCAGTCAGGATGGAGGTGGGCTGGCATGATCAGGGATCTTAGGATGATGCCATGTGTCGTTTTGTTTGAGGAATTCCTTATCTGGCTGCTTGTTAGAAACTGACTTCCCTAAACAAAGAGACAAGGCTGCCATGTTGACCTACAGTATGTTTAGATAAACATCAGCGAAAGGAGGATGTTTGAGATGTAGAGATGCTTGTCATCAGGTAGTAGAAGATCTTCATGATTAACAAGACAGTATGAGGAACTGGTAATTATTGAACCCCTTTTACAATATTCCCTTAAAAAAAGATTATCCAGAAATATACTCTGAGTTGAAATGACAAGATACAAAGACACTGCAAACACTTCATTGGGGGAGTGGGAATAGAAATATGGGCTTTCAAGACTTTTTCTACAGTCTTTTGATTGATGTTTGTCACCATTTTCAGATATTTATCTATAGACTAAACAATTTGTTGAGGTTTTTTTGGGTTTTTTTTTTTAATTGACAAATTAATTGGAGGTTTTTCTCATGTCAGATCAGTCTATTTTTTCCCTATGCAGTGCATCTGGGTCAAAAGAAATCAATCCATCCACCCATTTGCTATATCGTTTATCCTTTGAGGGTCAACGGAGAGCTGGAGCCAATCCCAGCTGACATTGGATAATTGGGCGAGAAGTAGGGTACACCCTGGACAAGTCAGCAGTCTATCACAATTTATCAATTTAAAGTCTTATTATTCTATGGTTTTAATATAATATTACATTAGGTTTTTTAATATAATATAATAATTAATATCAGCCGTTAGAAAATAAGGAGCAGAATTCACTGCTGAGAAAATATCAGTGAATTCCCTCTGAGAAAAGGAAGCGAGCATCACTTATGCTCATGGCAATTATTGTTTAAGGCTCCGACAGGAAAATACATTTTAAAACCCATCACTGATGTAGCTGTGAAAGAACTGAGAATCTTGTTCTTCTTTGGTATCATTGCTCTCCAATTCTCATTCTTAATTAATAATTTTCCACTTTTTCACTGTTCTTCAACAGTGAAAAACCTCCCTTTGTAGAGTAGGTGCCAAATACAGTATTCTTAAGCACTGTGGATCTTTCTAAAATGCTCTTGTCATGTCTAAATAAAGCTATAAGAAACAGTTACCCAACACATACCTATGTCTGAATGACTAAAAGAAGTTACTTTAACAGATAGATGAAACCAACTAAGGCTTATTCTGTCTTTTAAAAGATACTGATGCTCATTTTTAGAAAATTCTTAAAACTGAACTGGGAACAACTGACATTATTTTGCCCACAGGAAAAGTTGTTGAATGACATGTTATAACAGATGAGACTTCAGCAGTTAGGCCATACTGACTTAAGGTGGTGCAAAGTTGCTATCAGAGCTAGTTATAACTAGTAGCTTTCTCTTTGTGTTTGTTATAGATTTCCTCCTTAATTGGAAAGCTGAGACAGATGAAACAGTCAAGAGACAGAGGAGAAGATTTGCAACATCAAATCAACGTTATTTATTTTGTGTTGCGTGGTATGTGTCTTAACAAGACACAACAGGAAAGCCTTAAGCTTTACTTTTGAGGCAGAAATGCCTCCCAAGAATGGAAAAGCTAACAGGAGCTCGCTCCCTCAGGGGTTCATGTGTTATACTATTCCTTTTTCCATTCAGTGCTGGTATTTTCTGCTGAGCTGAGCTGGAACAGCACTCTGAGGCAACTTATGGCAGGGCTAGACCATCCAACTATGCCCTGGTTTGGCAGTCAAGCGAACCAAAATGGGAGCGGGTCTGTGTTCTGGTTTCAGTGCATCTCCTCAGTCGGGAAATCATATTTTCCAAACCATCATCTGGTTAAAGGATCATCTCATCAACAAAGAGCCTGTTGAGCCCTCTCATGTTTAACATACTCTTTGAAGGAAATTCCTAAACACCTTATTTGTGAAAATTAATCATCAGAAATGTGTAAATAGGGGTATCCTTGTGCCTAGGGGTTTAACATGATAACCATGTAATCAAACGGTCAGTGGTTTGAGTCTGGCTGGGGACCTTTCTTCTATTTAGTTTCTCCTGTCCTCTTATTTCCTTGCACCTCTATAATATCTGCGGTGGAATATACAGTAGACAAAAATGCCTACTTAAAAGACAAAGGCCATCAACAATTCATCATTAAAACATAAGAACTTGTATTACCTCGTTGGTAGAGAGGGAGCTGTCTGATCACCATTAAGGAATTTTCTGTATAGATGTTGTTTGTTGTCGTTGTTGTTTACCTGGAGAGTCAAACACCCTACCAATCGCAGCTAAAGCACTTGAATGTTGGTGAATTTCAACACTGAGATTAGCTGAAGATGATTGTTAGTACATCTACCTCGCAGTTCAAAGTTTTATGGAGCCAAGTCAACTGTAAGCTATTCCTATTTGATATGTAAGCAAGTCCACATGTATGAATCCCCTGTTAAAACCTCGGCCCGAGTTTCCACTTCCTCATAATCACAGCTCCATAACTGTGTGCTGAAACAATACCCTGTTATGAGCCAGATTTTAAGATTAAAGGATACCATTTTCTCAAACATTGCGGGGATCTGATTAGACCACTGATGTAAACCTTTCTGGGAGCTCTGTGCTTTCTTTGCACTGTGAGAGGACACAGGCTTTGTTCTGCACTGTTAGCACCACTAATCTAACAGTTTATCCTAATGTTTGCGTGGCTATCAGCAGAGCCTGAAGATCCTTTGTCCCTCTGTCTGTCCCAAAAGTACGAAAGAAACCTTTGAAATGTTGAACTTTTGTTTTGAGCAAGACATCTGTTGTGCCGTCATCTTTTGTTGAGGGGGATCTTGTGCATGAAAACCTCATACTTCTCAGCTGACTGGTCTGCCGCAGAAAGATTTAATTCAGTAGCTTTAATAGCCCATAGAGGGGAATTGGTTTGTGGTAGTAAAAAAAAAATCTATGGCGTAATTGTTGGAATTCCAGTATTCAAACTACAAATTAAATGTTAGAGATTATTTCCTGATGGGAGATGGTCTGCGTTCCTGATGGGAGGCGTTCAGGATGTCTCTTCTCTCTCTGGATCTCATACTTTCCATCCCATCAGACATCAGTGATGTCCCTGGACTGGCTGGAGCTTGTTGTGTTCTTGTATTAAGTCGAATTCCCCTCATCTGAGCTTTTAAATCACCGGGGCAACTTGCAGGGCAATGGTGCCAAGGAGTTGCATCAGCACTGTTGTTGCTTTAGTGCCACAGGAACGTTTTGTTGCCAGGAAACATTTTAACAGAGCTGTGACCCTGCAACCTCAGTGTGTTACCTGCTGCTGGGAGTGTTACCCAGCCAGGCTGCACAGCAGACCAGTGTTAAACATCCTTAGATTTCATCATGAGTCCGCCTGATGCAGAAATTTTAAAGGGTGATACCAATATTGATATTGGAGCATTGGGGAAAAAAAAAGAAAAAAGAAAAAAAAGATAATTATGAATATTGGTCATAGGCTCCAGAACTTGGACACACACAGTAAAATCTTAAAGTGACCTCACATTATTGGTAATATAATAATGCTATATAAGTGAAATAAATAGAAGATTGGACAGTGTGTCATGGTAGCGAGTCTTAACTATGAACTAAACCGGTGTGCATTTACATATTTAACCTTCTTGGTGTCATTCGACAATATTTCGTCAAATCAGTGTTTTTTTTCCAGAGTAAAGTGCCTCATTTAAACTGCCTCTGGAAATGTACTTTAACGAGCACGCAATAACTTTTAAACTGAGGTCATTGCAATGTGAGTTAACCAACATAAGAGGACACAGCAGAGGCTAAAAAGACGTGCTCTAAAGAGTCTTGGCACTAGCAACGCCAGTCACTCGTTGTGAATAGCCTGAGCCTATAAAGACATTTGTGGTGTTGTTTATTAAATATAAGATTACAGCGTCAATTGGTAGGTTTTAGATTAATAAATTATAATGAATTATTTTCGCAGCCCAGAAAGTCTTTTAGTCAGTGCACAGCAGGTCAGCTGAACATGCAAAAATATAAAATTTTTCCAAACATGGAAAAAAATATATGAAGACTAAAAATACTTTTTATTTAGGTTATAATGTTTTTTTAAGTAAACTTGCTTTAAAAAATGTACATCTGTAGGTTAACTAAAGAGTAATTTTTCAGTTTTATTTGAATAACCTTTAGACGACTGCAAATTTAGAAATATCCAGTATTTACGTGAAGAAAAAAGTTCAGATCAGATGAATGTCTGAAAAAATAAATGTTTTTTGCTTTTTATATCATGTAAATCATCTCCTCAACAAAAACTAGAAAAATAAATAAGATTTAATATAACGGAATTCATTCTTAAGGAAGAATTCATGCTTTTATGGAGCTGGATGGAGGTCCAACCTCATGGTGATTATTTGTACCTGATAAATCGTCTGCTAAAGACATAAAGCTAAACTTTCAGCTTCATCCTGAGGAACACAGACAAGATCATGGTACTAATGAGTATTAGATTGTTCCTTCACATGTCTGATTTTTGAGGCTGATGAACACAGCAGCTGTTGGCAGAAGAGATGATTTCTCTCTTTTCTACCGGAAAACCTTTGATCTCAGAGCTTCGGCTCATTGGAAGAAACTTTTCCAGCTGAAGCATGATGAGATGGTGACTGCCAGCATCTTGAAACTGACCAGACATCACAGATTGCTATTTTTATTGCTTTTCTACGTTTAGATTTATTTTTGTCTGCATATAATTATTTAATATTTCCAATTTGTCTGACCAAAGAAGAACTTGCATTTTTTTTGTCCTCTTCACAGTTTAGCTTTTCTGTTCCAATCGTCCTCTAGATCTGTCAGCTACTGAAGTAAATGATCCTAAACTTCAGGGTTTCAGAGGAAAATATTATGATAAAGTTGGCTTTTCCTGCTCTGATAATTACAGCTCTCACTAAATGTGTATTGCATGAAGGTAGAAGACGTGATGCGAAGATGACGGCATTTTATCATGACTAATTCTTTTAACAGTCGTCACGGTTCCACCTCCATCCAGAGGCCTGAGGTGTTAGAATGATAACATGAAAGTAAATGAATGTGCTGGATGTGCTGACAGTGAAAGGGATCAGGGAATCCAATGGAATATAATCTAACTTCTTGTTTGGATATGTGACTCGTTCATCTCACAGGTTGAATATTTGAATTGTCTAATCCTAAAAAAACTCAAGGTGTTCTACAGTGTTCCAGATGGGAACCTGAGGGTTATGTAGCCTGGTTCCAGACCTGAATCACCATTCGAACTTTTTTCAGCAATTCAAATAGGTCTAGTGTTGTGTTCTTTGACAACAGTTCCCAGATTATGAGCCTTTGGTTTATAAGATTCAATAAATTTAGGATTTTCAGTTTGTTGTAAATTTTTGTGCTGAGTACTAGTGTTGTTATTTTCATAATTATCCTTTAATCTTATCTTATCTTTAATCTAATCTTAGTGACCAGAACATGTGATTGTTAATTCCGAAGTATTTTTAATCACAAGATGTAGGTGGGACTTCATCAGTCAAGCAGTGATGTGAACATAGTGAAGTTTATTGTGCATCGTATAAATACTGTAGTATATCATCGTAGGTTGTTGTTTAGACATGTTGGCCAGCCAAGAGCAAAATGAAGGGCATATTATTCAAACAATTTCGGTATTTGTAATAAAACAGCATTTCTTCCCCTAAATTTCAAATTGTTGGGCATTCTATACATCCAGTCAATGCTCTTATCATAAGCAAAGTTACAGTCTATAAGTACTGTAAGAGCATTTTATCCACATCTTCACCATTCAAACATACAGGATTTACTCTCCCAAGTTGCAGAAGCCTTCTTTTATTCACCGTCAAAGCTGTTGTTTACTCATTAATGCATTGCAGTTCAGTTACACTGGTTGATAGTTGAAGCATAAACATAGACCTATAGTATGATTAAATTATCCAGCAGACTGTAGTGTTTCTGTGCTGAGGAACACTAAAGAAAACTTTGAAGTGGAATTTTACAGTGGGGGAAAAGACCTCTGGAACCAGTGGTTCCAGAGTTCTTTTGAGATGTGGGTGGAACCACTGGTTCCACCCACATCTCAACTCTTTTCTGAGTTCTTGGAGAGGACTAAAGGTCAATGGCATTTGTTTGAGTGTTTTCCCAATTACTGTGTTTGCTCAGACCACATAGTCGACATGGATATGCTCATCCCCATGAAATTCTAAAGCAAACATTCTGCTAACTGCAATCCCTGCTCAACAGTGAATGAAACCACGTAAACACAACAATTGCATGGAATAGTCTCCTATTCAGTAAAAAGACAAGTCCAGCAGTATGTTCGTCTCCCACCGTTACTCTATGTAACAAACTGAAGTGAAAAAGTTACTGTGGGGAATGTAATTAAAGCACAATATGGCCTGATTACGGACAATACATGCATCTAATATTGTAGATGTACCATCAACATATAAAATCTCATGCTGTACTTTAAAACAAAACTGCATATGGCAAGACTCCCATTAACTTCTTGTGTCAGCCTAAATGTAAAGGTGGCAGGAAATAAGCGGACATGTCATTATATCTTCCATCTCTTTATCCATCAGAGGCTTTAGCTCTCCAGCAGCACTCACTTTAACTTAATCCTTTGACCTGCTCTTAATGTTTAACACAAAGAGCTTGAAGGATGTATCACGCATTTGATCTCACTACTCACACTCCTTTCCATGTCAGAGTTTTTATGAAAGAAGTAACTGGAAGAAACCGAGCTGAGAAATGGAACATGAAGGTGCTGAGGTTGTTAAAAATAATGTTGGGCTTGTGGTCTCACTTCACAGAATTCTTTCCATTTCTTTATTAGCATTTTCATTTTAATGTGCATGGCATAGGGATTCTTTCCATTTTAGAGAGTTTAACACTTTTCTAAAGGAGACAGATGTCTTTGATTTTGAAGTCTGAACGTGTTCTGTCACCTTCATTCTTTTAGGGTTGGCCAGGTGACAGTGTATGACCTTAAACCAGACCTTAAACAGTGTATGAGGGCCAGAGGAAAAGAAAATCTTACTTTAAGCAGCTTGTAATGGTTCACTCAAAGGATATGAAAGGACAATACAAAAGGCAAATTACATCAGCAGTAACTGTGTTTAGACTGTTTAAATGTATATTTTCCATGTTCAGCCTGTATGTCAGACTATAATGTGAGAGCCTTTGTGAGAGTAATTTCTCAATATTTTGAGTGTTATTTCAGTGACATACAGCATTAGGGGAAGCAAGTTGGGGGAAGTCTATCTTAGGCATTAATTTCTCTTGGCACATTAAAAAACAAAATCTTAACCCCTGTGTTTCTGGGGGTACAAGCAAGTGTCTTTTAGTTTTTGGTTTCGTGTGTACTCTGGTCACTTGGTTTTCTGGGGCTTTAAGACCACACTTGAGGAGGAGCGTACACAGGAGAAGGCTGTCGGTGACATCTTCTGGGGGTCAATGTAGTTGTTTTCCAGCCTCAGTGCCACCAAAGTGGAGTCTCCATTGTGGTTCGGGTCACAAATGCCTTCATCAGGTATACTCCTGGAAGACAAAGCATCAGGAGATATATCTCTAACTGACAATTATTTTTATTATAAATTAATCTGATAATTATTTTCTCAAATAATTGATCAATCATTTGGCCTTTAAAATGCCAGAAAATGGTTTAAAGTGGCCATCAAAATTTCCTGAAGCACAAGGTGAGCTCTTTGTTTGTTTTGTCCAGCCATCAGTCCAAAACCTAAAAATGTTTTTTACGAACACATGAAGCAAAGAAAAAGCAGCAAATCTTAACTAAGAAGCTAGATTGAGTTAATACTTGGCTTTTTGCTTGAAAAATTACTAAAGCAATTAACTGAATATCCAGATAGTTGCTTAGCAGTGCTTGACTCAGGAAGAACATTTTATCAGCATAGCCAACACTTATGCTAATTATAGAGTTCCCAAAGAAAGCATTCTGGGCCCTGTTCCATTTTCTTTATAAATGTAACCTCTGGAAAACATTATCAGCCATCATAATGTCAAAGACCACTGTTATTGCAGTGCAGATACACAATTGTGTATCTTAATTTTGCTCTACGACCACAGTTATTACTGCCTTTCTCACTTATATTCATATTTGGGTGTGTAACAATTCTTTAAACTAAATGAGCAACAAAAAGACATTGTATTTATGAAAGTAGAGTTTGGCTGTTTCTTCACACAGATAGAGACACAAGTTGCAGATGTAGGCGGGCTTTTAGGCTCTGACTTTGATTTTATCAAGGTCACAAAAACATCACTTTTCATCTTAGGTGGATTGTCAAAGTGAGACCATATCTAATTTAGAATGACACTGAAATGCTGTTACATGCTTTTATTAAAAGTTGCTTTTTTTACCGGGCTGCTTACGAAAAACACAATTACAGTTAATTCAGAATGCTGCAGCAAGGATTTTAACTTATACAATAAAAGAGTTTGCATTACCCCACAGCTCACAACACCGCAATGGGTAGCTGTATCTTTTTTGAACTGATTTTAAAGCCATTGTGTCTGTTTATGTAGCATTACATAACCTAATATCTTCCTGTAAGTGTGATTACTTTCAAATTTCTGTTCCAACTAGATCTCTGAGATCTTCCACTGTTAGAAAATTGATTGGTATTTTTAAAAATGAAATTAAAGACCAATCTTTGTAATTTGGAGGAACTGTTTTTTTTTTTTTTTTTTCCCAGCTTTCAAGTTTTAATTATTTGATATTTATTTTCCCATTTAGGTTATTGTTTTTTTATTGTACTGCACCACATATGTTAAAATGATCATCAGTGTTTGCTGGAGGCTAATTACAGTTTCCCACCTGGGGTGCAAGTCAGGTTGGCAGTGGAGATGGAGCATGGTACAGGGTTTAAATTGATGATTCAGGGTGACAGGGTGGAAACGTGTGAAGCAACTTGTTTTGTTTCTTGTCGTCAAGACGACTCTCCGTCCAGTGAACCTTCAGCTTTAATCTTTTCTGGTGGGCTGTGATGAATGACTCAGTCATCTGGTCAGGCTGTGGTCTGTTGTGGGACTCTTAATTGTTGGTCTTAAAGGATTGCATTGACTTTAGATTATTTTTCTTGAGCTCTGTCTTTAGTCACCTGGTTTTATTGTTTTTTGCTACTTTAATTGACAGTAAAGTCCATGTCCTATGTTGTTATGGGTCGTATGTATTTTGAGAAAAAAAAAATCTATTTTTTCATTATGCTGTAAATTCATAAAACATACCGATAACTGCCCCTGCTAGTGAGAAGTCATGTTAAATGATAATTCGTTCTTATTAGAACTTTGGTCTTATTTCCATAATTTTGTCCATCATTTCTTTCAGTTATGATAACATTTGCTCATCAAGTTAATAGCCTGGATTTGGGAACACGATATGTTCCCAAATCTCAAGAATTTACTTGGTCAAGTTAAGTCATCATTTATATAGCCCAGAATCAAAAATTGGAAAGTTGCCTCAATGGTTTTTATAATCTATACAGCATATAACATCCTCTATCCTTAGATACTTGTCAAGTACAATGCTATAATAATTGACAGAAATGATGGAAAATACTATGAAAATAAGCTCTAAGCTTTGAAAAAAAGGATTCTTGAGTTACTCATACCCTGTGATGGGCTGATGAGCTTCACAATGACTAGAGTACCTGTATACTGGGATGGAGTTCAATCCCTGTGACCCTGAACAGGATATGCAGGTTGGAAAATGGATGGATGTATGAAAAATGCCTGTAACTGAGATCTGGTATTTCCAGAGAATTCTCATCAATAAGGAAAAATACCTGCACGAACCTGGAATTCTTAGCATGTGTTTACCTGTGTGTTCACATAATGAGAAATGTATTGAAACAAAGATGCCTCATTAAAACTCCCACTCAACTGTTGTAGCTATAGTTTAATCATGAAATGGCAGTAACTGTTCAGCTGTGGCTGTAGCTGTTTCTTCCAGTTACTTGTCATGCTCAAATCTCAGCTTATAGTTCTGTGGAAAATTATTGTTTGATTAAAACATTGATTAAATGTGTACAAAATGAAGCAAACAAATTTGTCAATAAGGACTGTGCAGGTGGTCCAACAGAGTGTCTTAATCAGATCTAAACATAATTTTGAAATTAAAATTAAAACCTAATTTATGGTGAGAAAAATCCCTGGAATCCTGAGAAAAGAGTGATGTGATCCCAGGAAGATATCATGTTAAAATCATAGGAAATCCTTCAACCCTAATAGATTGATATTTATGGATGGTGGCTTCATACCTGATCCTGTTATTGTTGAGTCTGAGGAAGTGTAGGTTGGTCATCTCGTTGATGCCAGACGGCACAGTGACCAGCTGGTTGTGATCCAGACACAGTTCCACCATGGAGTGATACGAGCCGAAGAACGACTCAGGTTCGATTCCCTCCCCATCCAGTTTGTTGTAGGAGAGGTAGAGGTACTCTAAACCAGGGTCCATGTGGGCAAAGGCGTAACCTGTGAAGATGGAGATGAAGGAAACATTGTAACCGTGGGAGACCATGACCGTGTTTTTGTACAGTCTGCAACTATGTCGTTTTAATGGTATTTTTGATAGGCAAATGAAGTGATTGTAAGACAGACAACAAGGATAAACCAGGTCTCTGCTGAGGTTGGCACAAGCCAGTCGGTTGCTCAAAACGGCATTCAGGCGCATATATGCACTTGGTAGAGTTTGGTTTGCTCCGCTTTAGCCATTGTTATCTATTGGTTTCTAACTGCTGACTCCAGCTCCCCTCTTAACGGCCTCTCTACAAATACTAATGAGGTACAGGACATGTCGTTTTGTCCAACTAACATTCTTTATTGTTCTTTTTCTTTAAAGTACTGGTTGTCCTTATTTGTACAGCTGCAGTAGTAAAAGTGTGGTTGCTTTTGTGTTTGTAGTAGTTATCCGTCTTATGATGTGATATCATATTAGCTCAACCAGTAACGATCGACAGCACTGCAGCCTTCCTCTGAAAGTACCTGTATCGTGGATTTAGGATCATTTAATTTGGTTCCAGGAGATAGTCTCCAAAGCAGGCAGCGAACAGTGGAATCAAAAGCAAAACCTGTGACAATTTATACAAGGTATATTTATTTTCATTAAGCTCCTGCAGTGGAAAACGGTAAAAGTATCCTGTCCATAAACTATTACTTGATGTAAAGATGCAGTCATAGCAGATCTTCCCACCTCCAATTAAATAGCCTTTTTTACAAAAATACAAAAATACAAAAAAAATCTATCTCCTACATAATCAATTTTGAGCTCTTTTTATGCCCCTAAAAATGTAGTAGTGTGCCATTCTTAATTTTCTGGGGGCCTAAAAGTTGTTGAGGAAATCCACCAGGTATCATGCCCAAGAGCTCTCCCATCTGTATCATATTTGTCAGCCAGGTTTTCATCAACACTTTCCACATACCAGGTATCCTCTCTATGTTGTTTCCCACCAGCACTAGATGGACCAGAGATCTGGGCAGGTAGGACGGAACTAGGTAAAGGTCATTATGTGAAAGGTCGATGGACTCCAGATTTCTGCAGAGGAGGAGGAAGATGAGGGGAAGATTTATAAGTGGAAATGAAAATGAGAGAGAACATAATTGCCTTAGATGACAGCTGATTAAAAAAACTGATATCTTCAACTGTCAAAACAAATTTACTTTTTGAAACGCCCATCAGGATAGGTACTAATTAAACAGTGGTAAACTGCACTGCTGGAAACAGCACAAGGTGGTATTGTAATGAAATAAAAAATATCTGTATTGTTAAAGGCCAAAATTTACGCTAGTAAATTCCTGTGACCCTGGAGGATCATGCATGATAGAGACTTGTCTCTTTTACTCAGACCTGTGGTTGAACCAAGCCATCGGGGCGATCCTGGTCTCATCCAGCCTGTTGTGTCTCAGACAAACCACATTCAGATTTGTGGTCTGATTGAAAACTGTTTCTGAGATTTCCTCAATAAGGTTGTTCTCCAAGTACAACTCCTGAACGACAGACAGACAGAAAAAAGAAAAAAAGAATGTTTGTCATCTCCCGGGTCAGAAAGGAAAATATTTTGTTAGGTGGAAACTCATTACTGGAATTTAGTGTCAGATTTACGGTAGGATTCCACAATAGCATCCATTTTTTTTTATTTTTTAATAAATACAATATGAAAACATCAGTGGGGATGTTACAAGTTTGTTATTAAACAGTTGTGTTTACTGAGTGGTTTTTATTCAGAGATCTTGGCAGACAGTCTGTAGTTTTTTTGGGACTGTTTCAGGTTATAAATGCATAATCCACCCAAAAACTGAATTCATCTACAATTCTTGTTGGTTTCTACCCTCATATTATGTATATTATAAAGTGCTTGATGAATCCTGGGATCCCAGAGCTAATTAGCAAAGAACAAATGTAAGGTAGACTGCGATCTTCCAAACTAATGACAAGAAAAGGTGTGTGGTTGTGGATTTGCAGTGAGCTTGTGGAAACTCTGCAAAGTCATAACATGAAGTTTGATTTAAGATGGATATGAAGCAGCAGCATGTTGGTGGTGGTCTGCAGTTTTTGTGGCTAACCAGAGGCCATAATTATAAGATGGTTGGACTGGTATCCCGCAGGTAGAAGCAGAGTTTACTCAGTGGAGTAGTCTTAAACATCAGAGCCAAAAAGAAAATTGTGATGCATCAGCAAACCTATTTTCAGAATGCTGCCAGTCCCTCAGAAAGCCTCTGATAATGTGACTGAATGCCTGATGAGATTTGATTTCAATCAGCATGTTGCTGGTGGGTTTATAGATTAATTTGCTGAGCGTTATACCTACTTCCGCCAACTGTTGTCCAAAAAGCCCATTTAGCTCCTGAGATCTTCCAGATTTCTAAGGCTGTCCACAATATAATTCGCAAGTGGCTAGAGACCATAAAATTATATGGGGGCTTAGGTTTTTATCAGCCCACTAGGAAACAAGTGTCTTCTGACAGAATCAGAGCAGCAACAAGATTTGCCCTTCTGGAATTGAGAGTCTGAATATTTCTTAGGGGTTTTTGGGGGGTTCACAGTGAGTCCTTAAAACTTATTTGACCTTTGAGGGTCGAGCCACTATGACTAGTTTCACCCCGGTCGGTTTTTCTGGTGGCACCATCACACCAAAGCAGCACCCTGTGGTTGGCCATAGCATTTTAACCCAATAGAGAGCATTATGACTTGGACTTTTACAGAGATATTCAAAAGGAATGAGATAGTTATGTAAACAGATATTACTTCATACCAGTAGTGAAATTGGAAGGCCCTGTGGTATGGTGCGGAAGTGGTTTCTGCCCAGTCTGAGGTAGGAGAGCTGGGTGAGAGGAGCAAAGGCCAGAGGATCTACAATCCCCTCACTCAGCAGATTGCCTTCCAGCTCCAGAATCACCAGGCTGCTCAGATCTTAAAGATAAAGATGTATAAAAGTTACTTTCCATAAACTGGAAATTTGTCCCAAATTCAATATGGCATAGAAACATCTGTCAGTTTGTAGTAGTCAAACAGTTACTCGACAAAACAGGAAAACAAATCCTAATTTCCTTGTGTACTGTATAATGTACATTTATAACATTACTGTGAAAAATTAAAGTTTGTAAAATAGTAATGCACAACACACAATCAGTTGTATGACCTGTGTAGATCACAGGACGGGGGTAGAGGCAAAGTGTAGCATAAATTTAATTTATCAACGAGCGCTGGGAAATTTGATCAACAAAACAAAGTACCTACAGTAAAAAAAAAAAATACCACTTGTGAATTAAGTAACACAAAGTATGATTATTCTTCATTGGAGAAAAAGACAGGTAAACGTCTGGCAATCAAGGAGGGTTTGGGCACCATCCATCATGTTACATAACAGAAGGCTGTCAAAGTTGAACTTGAAGGTTCATTTTTTTAACTTAAAAACAGCGGCTTGATTTTTTTTTTTTTTTTTTTTTTTTTTTAAGGAAAAAAAAATTAACTCACTTTGTTTCTCTCAGAGCCTTCAACCAAATGTCAAGATTTTAAATTGAGCTTTGAGGTGTTTCTCCCCAGAGAAAAACAACAGCTCACACCAATGCAAAGCAATTTTTGCTGCTTATCATGTGTAGAGGACCTAACTTTTTATATACTGAAATAGCATTTTGAAAAGGAGAATTTTCAAATCCCAGGAAGCATGATTATATAGCCTATAGGTTACATTAATGACATCAAGCTGTAAGAAGTGAAGATATGAGTCAAAAACAGTGATTATACTTCATGAAAGGACAACTGTTATTACCACCTTTAGTCAACTGTACCTAATTGACATTATCTCAGTGACTTGGCTAGATAATGTCTCTGCATGTTGGTGTCTAAACTGCACTTGGCCAAAGAAGGTTTCCTGGAGAAAGACACCACTCTGTCAGTTTGCCTGAGTGAACAGTTCTTTCATGGTTCAGGCAGACCAGCACTGTTGATGTCTATAAACAATCTGGGTGGTTGCATAGTGTCATTTTCAGACAAGTAGTTGGCAGGTTGGTGGGTAGTTGTTGAGTGTAAATGACTGATAGCTGGTAGAGTACATTGTTACATTAAAGCTGATGGTGGGTTTATAGATTAGATAGTACATTGTTACATTAAAGCTGATGTCAGTATGGAGGTGCACAATGGAATGCTGTATCACTACCTTGGAAGCTGTTTTTGTTGATCCTTCTCAGTTTGTTCTCACTGATCTTTAGCTCCTGCAGGGTTGGGGGGAGGTCAGAGGGCACGGCTTCTAGGAGGTTCCCATCCAAGTACAGACGTCTCAGCATCTTCAGACCCTGACAAATACACGTACTGTAGGTGCTGGTGATACTGGGAGGTATTTGATGGTGATGTTTGCAGAATTTGACTGCCCTCTTTCATACCGCAAATGTTCAAATGTTAATACCCCTCCATCTTTATTTTCTCCCCGTTTATAGTTTTACAGCTTTAAGATGGTGCCCATTTTAAAAATAAAGTTCAAAAAAATAAAGTAAAGTAAAAATAAAATAAAGTAAAAAAAGTTCATAAAACAATTATTTTCTTGTGCAGATTTTGTTGTTTGTCTTGTTGGTTCTATTTGACACCTATAGGTCTTTGAGGACATTTGCACCATGATATCACAGAAATTGGCACACATTTCTTTTCTTTCTGGTTGACTGCATTGATTTATATATTCAATATGTCTGTTTTACATGTATGTCTTCATACTTATTGGAGGCAACTGTCACTAAACCATCATCATCATCATTTCTTGAAGTCTCTAAAGAAACACTAGAATCGAGTGACTGACAGGTGGTTGGAAAAAATGTTGGCTATTATTCTGAAGGGTAGCATTGGTTTAGTGTGTCAGTATGTCTTACTTTGAAGGCTTTAGCATCAATGCTGGCAGAGGTGAGTTTGTTTTTCTTCAGGTTGAGCCATTCCAGGTTGGGGATGCCATTGAAGGCTTCTGCTGGGATGCTGCTGATGTTGTTGCCTGCAGGTCAGAACATTTTCAGTTAGTTAACACTGAGAGCATCAAACATAGCAGGATTTTTGTAATCGCAGTGTGTTTCTTATGCCTTGTATGTGTTTTCAAATTGGTGACTGTGTTTCTCGGTTTGCTTGAGTTTTATTTATTTGCATCATTTGTTCCCAAACACAAAGGATACGTTTCCAGTAGCAGGTGCCATTTTGTAATTCTGGTTCCAGTTTGATAAAATGCTAGATTTGCTAGGCTGCAAGTCTAACAAATCAAAACAAACAGAAAATACTAATTATTTCGTCTGCCCTCACTCTTTTTTTTTTTTTTTCTTTTTTCTTTTTTGCAATCTACAAAATAAACCTGGTAGCAGCTTCTCATTTTTAGTCGGTGATAACCGTCAGATTTGTCATTTTGAATTACATCAACGGCAGGTTGTGTCACTTTTAGACAATTAATGTTAATGCTGCAGGGTTAAAACTGGCCGTTGTCTGCTTAATGTGCTCCCTGGTATGGCTTAACTCAGCCAAAGATCATTTGTGAGGTAAGAGGAGCACGCCTCTGTAAGGTCACTCTATAATCATAGGTGGACTGTGTGTTTTTGTTGTCCAACAGACCAACAGTGTGCCGGGTGTTCTCTGGTGAATTGAGTAGCTGATTCCATCAGATTAGTTTATGGAGTCAGAATCTCCCACTTAAACTTTCAGTCATTTCAGATCCATAATTTAAAATATAAGTCTGCAAAGTATAAAATTCAATACTGGATTTAAATTCAGTAAAATACTATGGAGTTGTGTTAAAGTTGTAAAGATTCTTCTTCAAGCTGCAGTGTGTTTCAGCTCCTTGTCTTGTTGTGTTGTTGACTTACCCTCCAGACTGAGAGATTTGAGCTCAGGGATAGCCAGAGGAGGGAAGTGGATGAGATTGGCGTTCTCACATGTCACAGTGACATCAGAGATGTCGCAGCCTGGAGGGAGGCCTCCTCTGTTCACTACCAACACCATCTCCCTCTCCTCCCCTTCCTCCTCTTCCTCCTCCAACTCCTCTACTTCCTCCACCTCTGCCTTCACTTCTTTCAGTCCGTCCTCTGTCGCAGCAGGGGGTCTTGGGATTGGCGCAGGGAGGACATCTGGTTCCTCAGGTTCTTCAGGTTCTTTTGGGAGCATCTGAAACACATCTCCTCTCAGCCGCACCTCCTCCTCCTCCTCTTCCTCCTCCTCCTCCAGAGCCAGTAGTTCTTCCCTCAGAATCTCCTCCTGTCTCCTTCTTTCCTCCTCTAGCTTCCTTTCCCTCTCCCTTGCTTCTCTCTCTGCTGCCTCCTTCCGCCTCCTGTCTTCCTCCTCCTGTCTCCTCATCTCCTCTTCTTGCCTCCTCCTCTCCTCCAACTGCCTGCTCCACTCCTCCTCTCTCTCCACCTGCAGCTTCAGGGCTTCCTCCTCCTCTCTCCTCCTCTCCTCCACTATCTTTCTCTGTCTCTCTGCCTGCTCCTTCCTCTGCTTCCTCCTCTTCTTCCTCGCCTCATCCTTCTTCCTCATGCGCTCCTCCTCCTCATGGATCTCCTCTTCCTCTCGCCAGAGGATTCGCTGGATCTCTTCCTGGGTCAGTGGGGTCACAGACTCCCCGGGGTCACTGGGAACTGGGGAGTCACCAGAAAGGTCAAGGCTGAGGTCAGGGTCTAGGGTGTGTTTAGGGTGGTGCGAGGCAGCCAATCAGATGGCAGGAGTTGGAAGTAGGCAGGAGTTGGTTGAGAGGTAAAAAAAAAAAGGTGACAGTATAGAAAGAAGGAAGGAAGAAATGGGATAGAAATAGGAGAGCAGAGACAGACAGAAGGGGAAGCAAGGAGAAGAGGAGGAAAAAACTAAAAGAGAATGATATAGGATGGAGATGGAAGTTGGTGAGGACAGATCGACAGAAGGATAGTTGGACAGACAAACAAACAGACAGGAGGTGGACAGACAGAGACGGCTGTGTGTTAGTTCTGTAGACAGACAGACAGACACCCACATTTGTGCAGACACAGGTACAAGACCAGCTTGTTGAAGCTACAGAGCAGACTGCTGCTGTAGACCAGTCTGGACCAAATCCCAATAAGCTGCACCTATATGACCACAGTCAGGTGAAGTTGGTCTTTTAGCATTGGCTGATGTTACTAGCTGCTACTGAACCTAAATTTGATTAACCTAAGTCTGTTTTTTTATGATGAAAATTCGAGGTTGATATTCAGGCTTAAAAGCTAAATTTAATTTGATGGAATTAAATTTTTATAGAAGCGCATTGCACTTTCCAAAGAAACAACATTTGTAATGATTTCCAACAATAATGATCAGAGTCTTACCAATTAATAGGCTCTAACAAAATGTTGGCCTGTTTTAGTTTACAAGATTGGGCAATATAGACAAAATCTTTCATCACAGTGTGAGCTAGAACGACATACTGTCTTCTAATTATTGCAGATATGATAATTGTACTTGTAATATTGTATTGACCTGCATGTTGGCCAAAGTAACAAGAAATATCAGTTTATTATTCAACTGTAAAATGTTTCCCTCAGTATATTTTCTGGTCACAATTCTTTAATAACCTAAGTTATAGGATCTCAGTCAGTCTCAAAAGTTTGGTTAAGTTACGTGTTTATGTTTTAAAAAACTCATAAAATAGTGAAATAACAGAAAGCCCAAGTTATTTCTTCATATTAATGCTAAAACCAAAATTGCCATTAAAAAAAAAAAAAAAACACTGCACTGATGTGCAGCACTGTCCGTGTTGGCCTAATACAACCAGACATATCAGCTACTACTTTGTAAAGGATGGCAGAATCTTTGACGGCTCACAAATCTGTATCATCCCACGATAAATTCTTTCATCAAACCCTATTAGCTTATTGGAGCCACGTCAGTATCAGCATATGTCAATGGTGAGTAACAGGAAATGTCATCACAAAAATGTCACACATGTTTAAAGTAATTTAGAAACAATGACATGATATATTTTTACACTATAAACTGTTCACTTCAGTACTTAACCTGGTCACACCTGTTTGATAACCAAATAACATGGATCTTATCATAAATGTTTGTTTATGGTTATATGTTTGCTATTGGCCAACATCTTTGTATCAGACTTTTAAAATTCTCGAATATTGGTATCACCCTCAAAAAATCAATTGGGCTATAATTATGACCTCCCATTTCATAATTACCCGAAAAGACCTCACAACTATAATATTTGTGTCTCAAGACAAGATGAAGGATCTCCAGTTTATGCAGCGCTAACTCATTAATACAATACTTTGGAGTGCGTTTCTGTAATTTCAACAAAATTCTGGTTTATTACATTTCTGTTTAGATTGTGTTTGCACAAGGCATTTTCACTGACATTTCTCTGTTTGTTTGTTCAGACATGGGGGCTATCACTGATCAAGCTAACTGTCCAGTTCATCCTCTGTGGACCAAGTCATTTCTTTCAGGAAAGGAGGCGGCACTGGACAGGTTTCATTAACTATGTAGTTCGAATTACTGTTAACTCACAGAAAACAGCTATGTAGTGCAGCCAAACGATCATCTATTAAAGTGTAAATTATTTAGACCAACCTTAGCACACTTGTCCAACACTTAATGCTGTTTCATAGTCATAAAACTATGTGCCAACAGGAACATCCAACAAATACGACAGGAAAGAGACAAAAATACATGTCTGACAGAGTCTTGTGGCTGTGATATTTTTAAGTTCGTAGGCTTACATCATTGTTTGTGGACAATTTGCATTTGTTTGCTGGACTTTTTTCTCACGGATTTGGGATTCTTAATCTCGCCTTCAAAGTTCTGATTGGCTTGGCTGTTTTCCCAATCCATGAAATCTGAAACACCTGAACTATTTAGTTCACTGAACAAATCGGGGATGTGAGCAGTGATTCAGAGGTCTAAAACCAGACTAATTATAATTAGTAGGCAGCATTTCACAAGTTATTTTGGAGATGACATGGGGAAACTATGTCAGTTGTTGGACTAATACTTTTCCTCTGAGTATAAAACAGCTTTTAATCTGCTTACTGTGTGTTTTCCTTCACAGTAAACCCCCATACAGACAGCAGACAGACATACTGTAGTTTAGACAGTGTATGTATACAGATACATACATGTTTCTATGGTTATTGCTATCAGGTTAATATTGTATTCTACATACAGTGATAAGTCATAGATAAAATGACTTTGAAAGGCTTTAGGTTTTCTCCTGCTTCAGCTCCATACATGGACATAGTGACTGTGATCAGGGAGTTAGTTACTGTCAATACAACCACTTCAGTTTTTTTTTTTGTTTTTTTTTTTTGCTCCAAAATTTCACTGATGTTTTGTAGACATGTTTCCAATTTACAGTAAAAGATGCATGTTCAGCAGGGAGGTCGAAAATTCATTGCCACACTGTCATGATCATCCACTGTATATGTGGTCACTTTCATACTTTATGAATGAAGCATCACACAAACATCTTTGTTCGTTGTAGATTCAGTTGTACATCCAGTCTTCACTTGATGAGCTTGAACTGACAGTAAGGTGAAACCAACCCTGGACATGTTGGAAACAACATGTGGTATCTCCCAACATACAGACATGTTAAAACTTTCACAACATGTGTGTTGACTGACCCAAAATGTGCTGACCGCATTTTTGAAGCCATGATGGAAACAGAGAGCAACATGCTGAGGCCGCAGAGATGGAAACTCTTTAATTTAATTTTTTCTGGGAAACAAGTGACAAGTAAAAAAGATTAGACGATGAAGAGTTTCATTCCAAAAATTAGACATCTACTGTTTAAATGATTAAATTAACTCTGACTCCTAACACCTAACACAGAAAGATCCTTTGTCCCTCTGCCGAAACGCTCTGAATTCCAACACCTGCTAGTCACAGGAACACACGATGTTTCAGTCTTTTTTGTCACATTGGCACATATATACAGTGATGGAACTGGATGTTTTACTCCAGATATAAAATAATCAATCCTACAGTTCATCCAATATGTTAAACTGAAGGCTGTTATTCACTGTAACGTACACTAATTTAAACCATTTAAACATTACGAGAGTTATGATGTGCAAAATTGGACTTTTACCGTAAAAGTTAAGGTTAAGTTTTCATGATGTTAAGCGCTGAATGAATGAAACCCTTCAAACATTGGTCCTGATTGTCAGAAATGTTGCCCATCTCTGTTGCCCCTGGATGTTGCACCATGGCGTTGCCACATGTTGTGTTTCTACCTTGCTCCATGCAGATGGGGCAGCATTCCCCAGCGGGGGTGAAGGGGAAGTGGCAGTGCATTTTGGGACAGGTGATCTCGTCACAAACCACCCGCCCTCCGGTACACAGACAAGTCACACAGGGCTTTGGAGACCAGAAGGCCTGGTCGAACATGGTCAGACCCTGGTACACACACTGGCCCTGTTTACCTGAAACAATACAAACACATTACAGTCAGTTTAGTAGTTCATTATAGTTCTAAGTCAGATCGTAACTGGAGGGAGTAAATGTCATTTGTCAACTGGTTATTATGACACTTTTCAAGATAAATCTTCTATTTCAGAGTCTATAAACCTGAAATGCAAAAGCATTTAACGTGAGTAATATGGCAGTGGAGGCCAGCATGATGTGGATAAAATCTGAAACACTAAATAATATAACACACTTTTAAGACCTTCATATACTCCCAAACGGACACGGACATTGTTATTTATAATACATAGGGTGTCTGGGTTCACAGATGCCGTTGTCAGCGTGGTCATGAAATTTGGGCTTCAAGTTTGCTCTCCACAGGAACCTCACCAACATGGCCGCATAGCGAAATTTTAGATTCTCCACAGTACGATGCAACTGTGCAGGTGCTGAAAGTATAATTTTAGGTAAAGTAAACAAAAGAACGAAGCCTGCCACCAGTCACGTGACACAGCTCTCTGTGACAGTGTATTTTATGGCAGTGAATGAGGCAAAGAGCGAAATGTGGTGCGTATTTTCATCGTCTTTTTCAACATTTTTGCATGTGAGCCTTGTGTCTTCATAATAAAAGCAGACACTTTATAGGTTCTTGGAGTGCCAATTTTGAATGAGTTTATTTTATTTTTATAGATAAAGGTCTTCGGTAAGCCTAAAGCCTAGCCCTGCTGTAATTTGACTTTACAAGCCATTGTTTACAGTCCTGTTTATTCTGCACATCTAGCTGAATATGGACAGCTGGCTAACCTGGATTTTTCCCTTATTACTAGAAAAAAAGATTAATTTTCCGACAAATTACTTGCAACTGGCTAAACAAAGAGCTAATCATTTCTGGCTTCCCTAGAGAAAAAGGTGAATCACTGTAAACCAGAGTAAATAATTTTGGTATCAGCAGAAAAGAAGAGTCTGAGGTTTATGATGCCTGATAATCGGACTGAAGTGCCATTAGATTTTCACTTTATTATTCACTCTGACATGGTGTTTATGTTAGGGATATCGGGGGGAATTTTGCCCTCACCAATCAGAAGCAAGTGACATATCCACCCTGCCAACAAGTTTGTTTGTTTGTTTCTTTTTTCAGAGGTGCCAAATGAAGCAGGATCCATTAATTGACTTAATGTTTTTTGTATCAAAATTTCTTTTTGCTCTATGTTGACTTACAAAAACCCATACAGCCATTCTGGCAGAAGACGATGTCTCCATTCTAATTTCCTCCTGTACAACAAGGATTTGCTTGACTCCGTTGGTTTTCCAACCAAGGAAACAGCTGTTGATGAGTAAAACACCAGGCCTGTTTGAATCACTGAACAAATCGCAGATGTGGACGGTGATTCAGATTTTCAGAACAAGGCAAATTCAAACCAGCAACCTATAGGTCACAACTTTAAATTAACACGCCAACCCTTGTCAACCTCCTTAGCAGCAGCAGACTCTACTGCAGTAATTGCTGTGTACATCTGGTCAAATCTAAATCTTGTACTTTACCATCAGAACCAGGCAAAGCAGTGATTTGCAGCGTTTCCACTCCTCCCTCTGCATTATCTTCACCTTTCAACATCAGACCTGGGAGAGAACGAAGCTGTAACTGGCAGTGAGTCAGTAAGAAAGACGGGGAGAGGCGGGAAGAGACCCTTTGTGTCTATTTTAAGTCAGTCCTGTCTGTCATCTATCCTTTCTAATGGTATGCTCTTTGTCAAGTCTATAGGAACACAGGTAGTTAAGAGGCTCAGGTTATTTCTCTTAAATACTGTCTTTCTATTATGTCTGTCCTCTTCACTGTGAGCAGTGAGACTGTCACCCTGTCATCTCTCCTGGAGCACACATACTTTAGAGCTTTCTTTTCTCTTTAAAATAGTGTCTTGCTGTCACAGCTCTTGCTCTTCATTGTCTAGTAAATTACAGGGTTTTGTTTAAATAATACAGAAAACATCAGAGTGCTGTGGCACCACCATCCTAAGGTGTTCAGTACATATTTAAATGTATTTTTACGAGCTGTGAAACAGTTTGACTTGCTGATTGACATGATTTTGATTCTAAATGAATAATTTTTCAAGTAAAAACTGGAATTAGTCTCAGCTTCCAGCTTCTCTAATGTAAGGATTAGCTGCATTGCTCTGTTTTATATCACCTTGAGATTGTTTTTTGGTCTGTGTGTGCACAACTTTAGATAATGTTACCTAAAAGTTACATTATCCCCACAAAATAGCTAAGGTACAAAGGTCAGCATCTAGATAAAGAAAAGATGCAGTAAAGGATGATGAAAATAGATATTTCTAGTAAATGTTGATGTAAGTGGGGAACATGACTGGATCAGAGTTACAGCAGAGTTAGAGTCACTTTTTTTTTTAAATTATATCATTTTAGGACGCTCTTCAAAATATTAGGATAACCCTAGATAATGGAAACAAGGACTGACTTGCATTCTAATTTAGTAATGTTGTGGGAATTCACTCAAAATTTGTGCAACACTTGAATGTGAATGTACCTTGTAACTTGACAAAATTATCCTGTTGTTACGAGACAGAAGTTCCACACTTCATGTAATGACACTTAAATGAACCATCTCTTTGACATTTGAGCAAACTCCATCCGCAGATGAAGACCAAGATAAGGTTGAAAGCTTTTGAAAAAAAGTTGGTAGGGTTGACCTAGAGATAAGATTATTTTGTCAAGCTAGTGTTGTTGTCAGGGTCAAGAATGAACTTTCATACTGAAGTACCTTCAACTGTAAGAACTACAAAGTTCCTTGGTGACTGGACAGGCATTTCACTTTACACAAAACAAAGAAAATAAAACATTGCTTGCTCAATCAGACTTCTCAGGAAAAGTCTTCTTGGTCCGACATCTGTAACTCTCTGTTTTTGTAAACTGCAGTTTGATCTGTTTATGTCTGCTACTCTGAACACAAAGCAGACATGTTCTCATGTTTCAAACAACAGCGAAAACAGAAACAAATAGTTAAAATAAAAAAATAAAAATCCTCTACAGCTCCCAACAACAGACTGCCACCGCTAATTACATAATGCTGGCTTTAATGTTTTAAACTGAAAGGTTTCTCATGGCCTTGAAGATCTTGTTTGGAGTTTCTGTCCTCATCGCTGTGTGGGATTTTTCAGGACTTATTTTCTGCCAAGCTCTTTTCCCACAGATAGCTTTCCCTTCTGTTCATGTTGGAAAGTGATGATTTGTCATTAAACTACTGAGCTGTAATAACAAGCAGTTTCGTTATGAGAACAGGACAAAGCCTGACAGCTGAGCTGAACTGTTCTCTGTTTGAGCTCATACATCAAGTCTGATTAAAAATTTATTCAGTTTTTATTTTACTGTAGTAAGAATTTATTGTGTAGAAAACTGTTTTATAATGTACCATTTAAAAGTTCTAAATGCAAAGATACTTGAACTGTTTCCTGTTGATTCACGCACTGACATACAAACACTGAGACAGACTAACTAGTTTATAGGTTTTTGAAAACTGGTGAAATTTGCGGCACATTTACGGTGCCTTTAAATCTACACTAAAGTTTAAATCTACATGTTTTTATTTTCTAAATTAAAACAGGCTTTTTCAAGATTATTATTGGATGTTTCAGATATTTCGTATGTGCACAAAGTAAAAGCTGGAACATGCTTTTCCATTTGCACAACTGGAGCAGAGCTGAAACAACTGATGATTAGTCAGTCAGCTTTGATAAACAATTATGTTTGCTGGTTACAACTTCTCCGATGTGAGGACTTGCTGCTTTTCTCCATTTTATATAACTTAAAATTGAATATTTGGGTTTTGACTGTTGGTTGGACAAAACAAGACTGGAAAAGAACAAAATTTTGGAGCTTGTGATAGATATTTCCCCTATTTTATGGACTCAAAAATTATTGGAAAATTATATATAATGACAATAACAGATTGTTGTGTCACACAGTTAGCCGTAACACCTTTCTACATGAAGATCTGTAAAAAAGTTAACATGTATCATTGCAGGAGTATAATTCCCACATAAACCAACATGTCAATCAGATTATGAGCAGAGGTTTCGTGCCACACAGCTTCTCATCCAGTAATGCACCCACAAAAACCAACAGAACATAATGGGACTTGCTAACGTCATGAGGATAGATAGATTAATGACAAAGGAAACTGTGATCCTCTCCAGTTTTTCAGATTTAGCAGGTGTATAAATCATCATATGATTCAAACTACTCTGGGATCATTCACAGAGAAGGGAGGACAGTATGATACAATTTAACAGAATATAACAAGATCTGATGAGGTGCCTTTTGATATTAGTAGTTAACATTATGGTTAACGCGATGTCAAGGAGCTATGTTGGAGCTTTCTATAAAAATGTTCGGGAAACGATGAGGTGGACTGTATCTGATCAAGTGATTCTAATTACTTTACTTTGCAAATGGTGTCAACACTAAAAAGCCTTATCAGAGCCTCTGTAGTACTTACTCGTCTCACTTGTCTGAGTTCCTGGTCTCACCGACCTGGGTTACAGCTGTGTAACTAGTCTTCACTAACCTGGGATGATGTTGTAGCTGGAGTGCTGTTCTTGAAGGTTCTTATAGGACTCCAGGAACAGAGTTTTTCCTTGGTTTTCTCTGGGCTCTACTGGAACACTGGGACCAGGGACAAGTCTGATCTTCAGAGGTCTGGAGCTCCCCGCTCTGGCCTGCCCATGACCTGTGACACATGGTCGTATCAATATTCATCTACATCTACCTAGAAACTTCTAAAGACAGACAGACATCAGTTTCCAGTTCCACTTGGTTTTAGGGACAGCCTGATTATCAATTTACAGATACGGTATGTTTTTGGCCGATTTGCCACAGTTTTGTTTGTACTAGGCTCTGAACCAAAAATAAATAAATTCTGATTAAGCCAAATGAATAGAGAACTTGTTGTCTATGAGCCAATTCTTGATTTTACTTTAATGTATCCCCATTCTTGTGCAACGTTTAAAATGACTTAATAATTACCATATAATAATGCATTTTGAGCGCAAACAGCTTCCAAGCATTCTCATATGATTAAAAAAAAGTCGGGGGCCTGTTATGCTCCCCTATGAGACATATGTAATAGGTTGATCTGGTGTTTTTTCTGGTGTCATTAGAGGTTTTTACATCAGACAACAAGAATATACTTTGAATTAACGTCACCAGTGAAACATAAGACGTTAGGACAAAGCTCAGGCTTGGCAACCCAACTATGAGTTCAGGGCCTTTGTGATGCTGTGTGCAGTCACTGTGCCCACCGGTTGTTGGTCAACAAATCACTTCAACGTTAACTGCTACAACTACAAAGTCTCCTTTTTTACATTTCTGTTTCATTCTATTTCTACTCCTGCTAATTAAACAAGAAGCAACATACAAATCAGTTAACTTAAAATTACTGAAGTTTTTCACTTTTGATGGAGCTAGGCTTGTATCTTCCCCATGCTTCCATCCTTTGTGCTAAGCTAGGCTAAACACGTTTTGGACCTGTCCGTACTGGATGCACAGAGGTGAAACTGATAGCAGTCTGCTCATCTAACTGTACAATGGCTAACAAAAGGATTTGCCAGATGTCAGAGTGGGGCTTTTTTTTTTTTGTTTGTTTTTTTTTTTTTTGTTGATGAAGCAGAATCTTACCCTGTCCGTCCCTCTTCCTCTTTTCCCGGCGGGTCTCACCGACCTGGTTGCGAGGTCTGTTCCTGGCATGGGCGTCTGGGATTGTCAGGAACACCAGCGTCCACAAACTGGCCACCAAAAGCCACCACCTCATCCCTGCAAAGCAGCACAGACCAGATTCAGGTTGGCTCACTGGAACCTCTAACAACACTGGGGACTTCACAATGGCTGCCTATTGATAGAAATTGTTGGTGATACAGTACCTCTCTAGGAACTGATACCAATCCTCTACTTTTTTCAATGCCTTTTTTTGTTTGTTTTCTTTGGGGGTTTTTTGTTTTTTGGTTGTTGCCCCTGCCCCCCCCAAAACATTTTGTTTTGTCATTTGACAAAAGAAGCTTCTCAGAGTTCTTAAATGTTAAATGCAGTCTAAACGTAAATTCAAGCAGTCATGCAGCTTTTGATACTCAGTGCTACAAACACATTTCAGTCTGTACCCAAGAAGAAATGGGTTCGATACCCAAACCTAGATTTCACTGGTTCCGCAGCAGGACTTAAGCAGGTTAATTGGATGCATCCAAGACAAAAGGAAAATATAAAACAGTTAATTCTCCCAGTAGCCATGGCTGGAAATCAAAAGTTCAGAAACGTTGGGCGCCCCATAGCTTTGGAGTTTAAGGCACTGACAGTGAACCACAATATCCAGGGTTTGACTCCAACCGGTGACCTTTGTTTCATGTCATTCACGATCTGTCTCCCCAGACCTTAAAATTATTGTAGAAACCGGCAGATAAAACAACTGGAACCAAACAGACAGATCCATGTTCCTTCTCCACCCGCAGAAAAATAAACAGCAGAAACAGAGAGGTTTTTACCTGCAGCAGCTTCTCTAACAAAAAGAGCTGTCAGTGCTGCTGCTGGTCCTCATATAGCTCTTTACTGGGGTCCTAATGGCCAGTTCCCTACACGTGTGTGTGCGCGTGTAATGACTAGTCTATACACTGCAGTCCTGTCATTATTAAAGCAGAGATCTGACACTAACACACACCTTCGCACACCTGATAGTTTGTCTTCTGTCTGATTCCCCCCTGAATGGAGTAGATTGAACCAGTTCTCTGTATCAACCTCAATAACAATAGTAAATGTGCTGTAGCTCTGCCCCAGTGCATGATGGGAGTTGTTGATGGTCTCTCTATCAGACCAGCCTGATAGAGAAATTTAGTTTTTGATAGTCTGAAGGAGTGTAGGCTGCTGTCGACATTTATTAACTGCACTCGTAGATCTGAACCAATATAATGAGCTTTTAGCCTGCTGCAGCTTTTAGCAGTGAATATAGTGGAACAACAAGCATCTAGAGCCAGATATTTTTCTCAGGAGTTGGTGTAGACCAAACCAGAACTAGAAGGAGAGGCAACATTGGACTTCCATTTATCGGGTGGAGACAAAAATGACTCCAGTGGGATGATCATGTTGTCTGTAACCACTGGATGTGGAAACAGTCAGCTGCATGTTAGCCCCATCTGTTTTATATGGTGAAATTTAGAAAGGATGTGTTTGCAACTTCTTCCCATACCCTCAAGTAATAAAAACAAAAAATCAGTTAACAGAGCTTTAATATTTGTCATGTTGATCGAATAAGTATGTCTGTAAGAGCTGTTATTTCATATAACTGCGGTAAACATCTTATCGAGAGTTGTTGCCATTTTTTTGAAGTCTTTTGTATGTGTGTTTTTTTTTTTTTTTTTTTAAATCTCTGCACATTTCTGGTTTGAAAAACTTCTTTATTGTAATGTTTTATAATGTTGCTGTATTGTTTTCATAATGGTTACCATTATGTTTTAGGACAGTTAAGATGGATAAAACATTGTTTTATTTTTGTTACATTTCTTATTAACCTTATTATTTCAACATATTATATGCAGTCACTGTCTCCACAGGTAGCCCCTCTATTACAGTCAGAGTAAGAAATATCCAAACAGAAAGACTGAACCTTAGTTTACCATCTTCACTCGCACATTTCAGCCTAATCGTTCGTGGAGCTGATATCAGTAACTAACTGTAGTAACTGTAATCCAACTCTAGTTCCAGTCCTAGCATTCAGTTTTTGCTGTGACCAGCCTTTTCCTTTAAAACAGCAACAGTTCTCCTCGGTGCACTTGCACACAGATTTTCAAGGTGCCAGACTGACTCCATAATGTTAAGATCAGGGCTCTATGGGGGCCAGACCATGTGTTGCAGGACTCCTTGTTCTTCTAGTCTCTGAAGATAGTTCTTTACGACTCTGGCTGGATGTTTGAACTCCTTGTCCTGCTGCAGAATGAGTTTTAGACCGATCAGAAGCCGCCCAGATGGTACTGCTTGATGGAGAAGAATCTAAACATCTAAAGTGCCTAAAACCTTTGCACAGTACAGTATGTGTCTCTTATACTAAGTATAAAAGAGACAATTAGTGCTTTAGTATATAGCGAGAAGTAAAATGAAATTTCAGACACTCCTCAATCATTGTGAGTTTGTGTCATAACTAACAGGTGTAGAGTCGCACAAAGGTGCTTTTCACATTTATAAAATGTGACTCATTCAATTGTGGGAATCTTTCATGACACTATATATATATATTTCATAATATATAATATATAATTTACTCTCAGACTTCAGACACCCAAATAAAGTGGGGCAATAAGGGTGAATGTAGTGCCCTGTATTTTAAGCAAGGAGTGATTTTGTACACAGTCTAAGCGCAAACTTAAGTGTTTTATACCTGAATTTTATCCAGATATGATGAAATGGCATAAATGGGGCTTAAAATAAATTAATATCTGCTACAGCATTTGATATTAGAATCTTAAGCCTTTGTGATTTTAACAATAATTAATTTATCATTTAAAAAAAAAAAAAACTACAGCTCCCGTGAAGTTTTTCCAGAGCGCAGTGTACATATTACACGTCATGGTAAGTGGGTCTCCCTTAAGGTATCCACCCACACTCTCTCATTTAATAAATCACTTTTTTTCTTTTTTTTCTTTTTTAAAGTATGCAGCTGGAGGTTTGAACACTGTCAGCTCTGAGACCCTCCCTCCTCAACTCAGCAACAACCAATTGCAAACCAGATTTCAGTGCTGACCAGACGACAGAGAGAGTGAGAGAGAAAGAGATCTATGTGTGCTGAGACAGAGGGAAGAAAACAGTAGGGAGGGGAGAGAAATGGAAAATATTCAGCAATTCAGTTTCTGGATGAGCAGGTTCAGATGGAGAGACTTCCAGCAGTAAGAGCAGAGGATAAAAATAACCCTGAGGCCTGTGTATGTGTGTGCGTAGTTTAATGAAAACCAGAAAGTAAGTTTTGCTCCGCTGCTGTTTCTGCTGGTCTGTTTGATCACTTCAGTATTTCACTTATTAACTGGACATGGGGAAATAGTAAAAATGACTTCAGAATGACTTTTTATTTCTAACACCATTGTGTGCAGACCAGTTAGCATGTTGTCTTCTATTGTGACTTTTTTCAGGCAACATGCATTTGTTTTACTTTTCAGTAACAAAAGCTCCAAAATTTCACTTTAGGCAAATCGATTACATTTTCTTCACACTAAAACTAAGACTAAAGTTTGACTCAGTGCAGCTCTGTACTTGGTCTATAATTGCTTTAAAAATGCCTGATAATCTTTCTCCTACCACAAACTCCACTAGCCTCACCTTCAGTTTTAGCTTAGCTCATTCCAAATGAACCAGTCTAAGGCTGCAACTACAATATTCAGCATATTGTTCTTCTTTTTTACTGTGAAACTAGTGAGAAATGCTCACCCCAGTTTCTCAGTGTCTAATGTGACGTCCTCAAATGTTTTTTGTATGACCATCAGTCATGCAGCTGTTCTTGGTTACAGACGACCATGTCCGGTTTAGCTTCTGTTTCTCTAGCATCTGTAAAGCCATTTATCTTCTCACACAGTTTCTGTCGTGAGTCCTCTAAAAACTGAAAGGAGATACTGAGCTTTTATGTCCCTATTGTTAATCAGCTTAGTATCTACATTGATAATCACTGTCCAGCACATCAAACCACTTTGTAGTTTTTCAGTTTGCTCCACTTCAGCATTGTGAGGGTTATTTTTCTATGATCTTGTTTCATGTTTGTAATTTTCCTTGCCCTGTATCGCTGTGAATTGTAGCTATGATAAATCTTCTGGTACACCTTTTGGTTTCTAGCCATTGACTCCAGCTCCCTCTGAGTGTCCTCCTCTCAACAAATACTAGAGACAGCCTGGACATGTTTATATATCCAACAAGCGCTCGTCACTATTCTTCTTTTTTAAAGGATTGGATGTCTTGCTCCATACAGATGCCGTAGTAGGAAAATGGTAGTTACTGCTGTTTTTGTTGTAGTCATCTTTGTTGTAATGCGAATTCACATCAGTTGTGAGTCGGTGTTATGGTGTGTTGGAATTTGAGTTTATGTTGCTTGTTAACGTGGTGTGTGATTGGATCCCAGGAAGAAGAGCCTCTGTTCTGATAAAGCTAATGGGGATGCTAATAAATGAAATGAAATCTGCTCAACCAATCGCAATCGCTACTGCCAACCCCTGAAGGTACCTGGAACTTACATTTATATTAACAATCGGCCGAACCGCCTCCGGAGGTGGTCAGGGACGCATTGTGTCCACACTGCTGAGCGGAAGTACTTAATCGTGCGTGACTGTGAGGTAGTAGCTAGGCAGCTAGCAGGCATTAGCGTGTGTAAACACACACAGCAGTCCTCCCCTCAGTCCTCGTCTATTGATGTTATTGAAGACACTCGTGGATGGAGTGACAACAAGACCATGCGTCTACTTTCGATTTGGTCCGACAAAAGTATATAAGCGAGTAAAGCACACAAACACAGTAAAGCAGCTTCACAGATGGCTCCTATCTTTCTGTTTATTGGCCCCGCGCAAACGAGAGGAGGATGTGACGTGAGCTGGACAGAGCAATCGGATCTCGATTGGATCTCAGTGTGGACACTGGAGACACATATTAATACCATGTGTAAATGTAATCAGGTTAAAATCATATCTAGATAAAATCTGGATACAAGACGCATTTTAATGCCAAGTGTAAACGGAGTCAAAGGCTCACGTCACAATTTCTGTTTTCCGTTGCACTTCTAACAAACTGGAACGACTACAGCCATCAACCAGCCGCCATGAAGTGTACGCTCTGCACCTCTGAGGGAAAGAACTAGTCAGTAGGCTGTTTTCCTGATCCAAAAACCAAACCAACTAAACAAACTACTCTGCCATTTTCACGGCACTGTGGAGTTCTTACCCAATCTGCGCAATTTCGTAAAGCGCCAGGTCTTTGGTCTTTGGTCAGCTTCCTGTTTCAAATTTGGCATTAGCAGGCAGTTTAAGTCAGGTCAAGTCTTCAAGACACAGTCGTGGGTCTCAGTTGTCAGCTTGTGTGGAACCGAGCGCCACTGTGCATCTGATTCAAAAGTCTTATCATAATCTTTGTACACACTGATGGAAAAAAAAATGCAGCTTAATCAGTAAAGTTTTGCATTGCTTTGCTAAATGTACATGCTGTCAACGCCTTGTGGAAGTAGTATTGTTGAATGAGCTCATTATTTCTCTGTTTTAAGTTTGTTTGGTGTTTTTTAAATCCAGAGAATTCTCAGTATGTATTTTGATTAAAAACCAACAAATGACTGGATACCAGTGAAACCAAGACAGAAACAAATTACAAGGTTAGTGAAAACACTCTAAAAAACATGGCAAAACCTGAATAAAGATGGTCTCTCTGATTTAGTTACGGCACTTATCTCCAAATGTCCTCTCAGCTCGCAGTTAATGCCCTGAAACACAACAGAACTTCATCAGTGAGCTGAAGGGGAGTGCTGCATCAAAACCAGGAAGTGTACAGGCGTCTACATGTATCCTCCAAGTTTATAAACTTGGTTTCTCTAGGTCCATTCTGGTTCAGGTCTGGGCTGCATTTAAGCGGACGAGTCCTTGTTAGGCTTTGTCAAGATCCTGTAAGTTGCGGGTACAAGCTTTTTGGGTTTGGTTTTTCTCTTTTGGACCTGTGAAGGAGATTATCTACAGCCATAACCCTCAGCAGCAACTCAAACAGCTGTTTACAAA
Source organism: Xiphias gladius (assembly GCF_016859285.1). NCBI lineage: Eukaryota > Metazoa > Chordata > Actinopteri > Istiophoriformes > Xiphiidae > Xiphias > Xiphias gladius. Next base: position 6,334,920 of record NC_053420.1, on the reverse strand, counting down.
TCACGAAAGACAGAGAGACAGAGAGACAGAGAGGGGAGGAGCTGAGGACAGACAGACAATAACTCTACATTACCAGCAGTTTGAAGGCAGCTGCAGGACTTGGGGCCAAATTCTTCCACCCTCTTTTCTCCCCCTCTGGTTCTGCAGGAGCTCCAGGAGAGGTATATGTGTTTTTGTGTGTGTGTGTGTGTGTGTGTGTGTGTGTGTGTGTGTGTGTGTGTGTGTCTGTGTGAGAGTGTGAGTGTGATTGTGATTGTGAGTGAGTCTGATTCTCGGCGTGTCTCCGAGCCTGGAGCAGTTGCGTAGAACAGAGCAGGCTAATAGAGCTGTGTAGGATAGCCAGGATTTCCACTGCAGCTCAGACAAAATGAGAGAGGGAGAGAGAGAGAGAGACAGATCTGACTTGTCTTCCTGTCTGAGGGAGGACACTACCAACATGCTGCAGACCAACAGAAGTTAAATATCCACATGTTGCACAGTCAAGAGGACGAAAACATGTTTGTTTGTTTGTTTGTTTGTTTTAAAGGCAGGAGATTTAATAAGACAAGCTGAGTTGCGAAGGCTGGTTCAGTTCTGTGGTGAGTAAGTCTCAGAACGAGGTGAAGTGTTTACAGGGAGTGAGGTCAGAGGTCACGCATGACTAAACATCCCACTTCGGTGTCAACTGGAAAAACTTCGTGTGAAAAACTGTTTTCCGCTCACCAACATGTTTAACTGAAAACCCCAGAACGCAGATCAAGGAGAGAGCCCTAAAGGCAGCAGACCCCCGAAAAAACAATTTCATTATTTTCGCTTGAAAAATGACTGCTAATCGCTTCACCTCTGGATACACCACTGTCCCGTTTCCCAGCTTTAGCACACATGAAATCTCACCGAAAGGAGCGGGTTTACGACATTTGCTCCCCCGACCGGCACATCGCGGCTACTTCATCTCTGTACGAGGTGGTTGCTGAGGCCCTACGAGCGTTGTATTTAAATGTGCCAAACTTCGATTAACTCTTTGCTATTGAAGAAGTAATTTTGCAACAGTTTGATCCAGACTGAAACATCTCAACAACTATTAGATGGATAGGAACGAATTACCTTTCATCTACCACCACCGGCACGATAACTTTAGCACGTTAGCAAACTAGTTTTTAGCTCGTGGGATGCGAATTAACACCCAAGGCTGACGAAGTCCATCTTAGACTGATGAAAGTTGATCAGTGTCTGACTTCAGCATAAATCCCAGATTAATGACAACGTCTGGGTTTTGCGATAAGCGGCGCTGACATTTAAAATGAGAAACAGGCGACTGGGAGTTTTCCTCCCAACTTTACAGCCACTCAGCCCCCACCAAGCTTAATTTATTTTCCTCAAGAGAAGGTGAGATGGTTAGTGATTTTTTTAAAATCAAGACTCTGTACTTGTTATTAGTTTAAAATGGTCTATAATTGCTTTAAAAATGCCTGATAATCTTTCTCCTGCCACAAACTCCACTAGCCTCACCTTCAGTTTTAGCTTAGCTCATTCCAAATGAACCAGTCTAAGGCTGCAACTACTATATTCAGCATATTGTTCTTCTTTTTTTACTGTGAAACTAGTGAGAAATGCTCACCCCAGTTTCTCAGTGTCTAATGTGACGTCCTCAAATGTTTTTTGTATGACCATCAGTCATGCAGCTGTTCTTGGATACAGACGACCATGTCCTCTTTGCATTTGCAACTGTGTGTCTTCGAGTTTTTACACACAGAGCTGCATTTCCTGTTCTGTTTGACAACTATAAAAGTAGTAGAAAAAGGATTTTGTTAACCTGATTTCAGCTCTTTAACACCAACATTCAGTCAACCCATATGATAAAGAAAAAAAAAAAAAAAAACACAAGACCCTGCAGGTTCATCACATTGACTAATGCAGGTGATTCTGTACAGGCTTGTCTGCATTTGTACAGCCAAACTAATTTTATGTTTAGTGAGCTGCATGTATTAACACTGTTACCTCACAGACCAGTCACCTTCTCACTGGGAAAGCAGAACGGGCTTTCAGAAAGAAAAATCGGGGAAGTTGTTGTGTGTCTGTGTAAATCATTAAATTGCAGGTTAATAATACCAATATTCAGCCTTGAAAAGCCCTGAATCAGGTTTCACACAGGAGGCTGTTCGATCCTTCTTTTTTTTTTTTTTTTTAGGGTTTTTTGTAGCAAACACTGTTTCTGTTTCTGCTGCTGCTGCGGTCGATAGGGAGCTCATCGACTCATAATGAGCCGGTGCCGATTTTGGCGAAAACTAAAAGGAATTCATCCTTCTTAACTGGTTTAATCCATCCATCAATTTTATGCTGCTTATCGAGGTCCAGGTTGTCTTAATTGAAACAATTATATCATTAGGAATTATTGTTATATACTGCTGCAAAGTACTGGAAAATATTATCATAATAATTGATTCAAGGCCATATTGTCCCTACTGGTCTTCTATCTTACTCGAATACTTCAACCCTGTATAAATTTGCTCATATGACTTTTCTGTTGGTTATTAAATTTCTAGTAACAGAACTGAGCAAAAAAAACCACACAAGACCAACACTTACAACATTTACTGTGACAAATCTGCTCAGTAAAAACACAGTAGAGGAAAGTAAAGATCAGGTTCTGGGAGTAGAAACTTACAGGAACCTGGTTCTTATTACAGACACACACACACACACACACACACACACACACACACACACACACACACAAAACAGCTGCAAATGCCTCTCAGTTGAGTCACCTGGACACCCCTCACCTGTTGGACACACCCCTCATAAGTGAAGAGTACTGGAAAACACCGCCTGGGTGTGTGTGTGGGGGGGTGTATCTTCCCTGAGTGGAGGCAGTAAAATAAATCTGATTTATAGTTCATGTCAGACTGATCAGATCAGATTTCACTCCCTAATCAACAGTTTGTGGACCCAATAAAATCAACGTCCCTGAAGACAAATGAATCATCTCCATGCAGTCGTTGTTGTGAGTCATAAATTTCACAAATGTTCCCTGTTATTTCACGATTTAAAAAAAAAAAAAAAAAAGGAGACTTTTAACAGGACCTAAAGGGGCCTTTTCATTTACCAACATTTCAGCTGTAAAGTTGATGAAGCAACAACACGACCTTCCACTCAGAACATTCGCTCCTCTGGTTTTCCTCCTTTCTCGTTTATTACAGTTTATTGTTGTGTCTGAACAAAGCTCTCTATGCACAAGCTCGTGTGTTTTGTGTGATGAATGAGGCCCAGAGCTCAGGTTATTAAACAGATGTTGTAGCGCCGCCCACAGGCCAAATGAGGCAGCTTTGAAAATGATGGAAAACAGCTGTGAGGGGGATCATATTACCAAGTTTCCTTCAGCAACCCTTAAACTACAGGCCAGGAAATAACCCACACTTACCTGGTAATTTGGCCAGAAGTAAAATGAAATTACTGTTTAAAAAGTTCATTTGTAAACTACAGAAAAATTTTTGACTATAACCTGTAAAGATATAGAAAATAACTGGACTGAAAGTTGCCGCACACTTTCGTTGAAAAGTAACCGCCAACTCGTATGTTTAAAGAATCAGTGGTGACACAGTAATTCACTCAAAATGTTATGAAGTTTTGTCTTGTTCTTTTAAATAATATTAGAATTAATTCTTTATCCCCAATGTTTTGGTCTAAATGAGCTTTTAGTGTTAAACTACTTGAAGACAACGATTGTCACTATTAGAGAAACACAACTAAACGATGGCAGCTGCTTGTTTTAACAGAAGTTTCACAGCCTGGAAAACAGACCAATCAGCGAGCTCATGTTTACAGTGTAGCAGTTGCATATTCATGCTCTAAATGAAGTGACGTTCGGTTGGTGGGAACATGTAGTAACCAAAGAGAAAACTTAAGGGTAATCAAAGCTGATCACACTGAGATCGTGAGTTTTGAGGGACAAGCGGAGACAAGCGATCAAAATCTGAAACGCTTAACTTCCACCAGAAATTTTACCAAATCTGCATCAGATATTTAGAAAACCTCGAATAATTTTATAAAATATTTTGTAGATTTCATCCAAAGTCAGTCGGTATTATTTGTGTGATATTTGATGAAGACAAAATAAAGCCTGTGATACAGTAGGACCTGTGTTTATCAAACTGGTAGAAGTAACAGTTGGGACATGGGTTCGGTTGGATCACGGCTTTTAAGTTTGTTACACCACCACAATGGATTTGAAACGAAGCGATCAAGATGTGATTGAAATGTAAACGTTCGGCTTTAATTCAAGGGGGTTTAACGAAAATATGGCATCAACGGTTTAGGAATTACAGCCGTTTTTATACATGGCCCCTACATCTCTGCAGCTGGGTGAGAAGTTAAACCGCTGGGGGTCAGCGAAGACAAGATTTTCAGGGCGTGTTATGTTTCTCTTAAAAGTAAAATTCCTTCGCCCTCACCCTAAAATTTAGATAAAGTTATTCATCAAATTCCTTTTGACTTAAAAATGCTCTCAATTTTTTTCCCCTAAACAATCCCATTGACTCCATGTCCCAGACTCACACCGAGCGTGTCCCAACTTTCTAAACCTATGATGATGTGATTAAAGCTCCTTCTCTCTCTGTCCCCTGCAGGAGAAGTATCCGTCCGTCGTCTCTCTACCTGGAGGCTGCAGGTCAGAGACCATGACCCTGAATCACCCCGAGCTTCCTGGGTAAATAACCATCTGTATATACACAGTGTAAATGATTTATATATTCATATATTTTACATATATTCAGTGAACAGTTAACTCCAGGTAATATTTTCAGAGCTACTGCAGGCAACAAAGAGTTGGAGTCCTGTCTTTAAGCTCTTTTCTCAGTTTTATTCTACTTTATATTTTTATTCTTTATTTAGTTATTGAATATAAATTGTTAAATTATATCACCAATCTTTTTTTTTAATGCGATTTATTTGAAGTAACTGCTGTAACACTGTAGTATCCCTTTGAGACTATTGAAGTAGTCTCTGTCTAAATACACTTGTGCTGTTGGAGCGTTTTCTAAGAGGGTTTTTCCGTATCTGAATCGAGGGTCTAAGGACAAACGCTGTCGGGTTTTCTGTACAGGCTGTATAAATAAGATGATCTTGACTTGACGTAGTCGTCTCCGCTGACCTTCCGCCGTCTGTGTCTTTTGTTTATAGCTGCGTCCTGTTCGTTCATTGGTCGGTTGAAGTTTCCAGAGAGGGCGGAGTCACTCCAAAAATCAACCTGCTGACAAAGATCCCAGAGAGAGGTGAGACGTGAGACGCGCCTCCGTCAGAGTTTACCTGAGCTCCACAGACAGGAAGCTGAATAGAGACACTGACCGCACGGTAACGCTGCAGGCTGGTACTGACCAACACACACGGGCCGTCTGCTGGGATACAGGTTTGGTTTTAGAAGCGGGACTCGCAGAGAAGTCGGAAGGAAATCTAGCAAAAACACATTATCATGAAATAGGTTGTTTCACTTAAAAATAATTGTCCAACAATAATTATAATGTAATTTCCTCACTTCCCTCCTAACTAAACTGAAGATACATGCAATTTGGTTGTAATTATTATTTATTATGAAATTTGGTTTTAATAACAACAATTTCCATTAAAAAGCAGCTCAGTTTATCCCCAAGTGAACATTTATCAGAACTTTATCTTCTGTATTTGTTGAATTTTGTTTGCCTGCAGACAAATTTTACACATTTATATTCAGTTGATCTGCGGAGCAATTAGGGATGCACCCCATGATTATTTTATGAAAGGTCGGAAAATAAGTGAAAAATGCCTGTTTTCTGTTTATCTGTTGTATTTCATCAGTCCAACAACCAAAGACTTTGAGTTTCCTCTTACACATGACAAGGGAAAAAAAAACATCAAATCCTCACATTTGAGAAACTGAAACCGGCACACATTCTGAAAGACAATTAATGGATAATCATAATAGTTGCCAGTTCATTTTCTGTTAATAGATTAGTCTCTGATTAGTGTCAAATGACTTAATCATCGGTTCTTTCCAGGAAACTTCTTGGAAAATTAGAAAATTACAGTAGTTTTACCAAAATATTAATTTAATGTTTGGAAAAAAAAAAAAAATCTAGTTTTTATGACATCAAGGGTGAAACTATGAAAACAGCCAGAGAGTTTGAACTGTTCAGCAGAATAATGATGCAGGTGAGATGATGATGATCAGATTTTTTTTTTTTTTTTGTTCCTCTCTGTGTCGCCGCAGCGTTGCAGTTGTTTCCCTCTCAGGCTGTAGGCGGCGCTGCCGAGGCCTTTCACAGCCTGCTGAGGATACTGGGACCTGAAGCCGCCCTGGAGTCTGTCATCAGGGCGGTCGGCCTCTCACAGGACACATAACTCGCATCAGACCTACCAGTTAAAATGTGAAACACGACTTTTCTTTTTCTATTTCAGATATTTTCAAATAATGAAACACAGCGTTTTGTTTAGTCTCTTAGAAATCTTTATTCAATAGAAAGAGCACAACTGTGATGGCTGTAACAGCAGAGCTCATTGGTCAAAATCTACAAAAATAAATAATTTAAATACAAAATGCCAGACAGCAGTGTCGCCTTTGTATTCTCAAATAGTTTTCTTCTCTCAGCTATTTACACACACGCAGTTATTAGAAGATTGTAGGTATCACAGTGCTGTGATGTTTCTGCAGGCCGATGCTCAGGCAGCAGGTGGAGGCAGAGGCAACCGACCAATCAGGCTCCAGCTCACCTGTCAGGGATTCGTCTCTCTGCGAGGACAGAGGTCTGGACGCTGGACTTTTCCCAACTTGCAACACGTCCTTGTGTAATTTGTACGTGAACAAAAAATTATAAACTCTCAACTCAAGGTTCACTTACTGTGTTATTTCATAAAGCACCAGAGCAACACAGTCTTCGGTGTCAGGCTGAGTTTACTCAGTTGTCATGGAAAACGTAGGTGTTCAATCTTTATTCTGAGCAGCTCCAGGACAAAACGGTCTCCGCCCAACGCGCACTGTTTGAGGCTTTTTACCGTCTGTCAAGATCGTCAGCGCTTTCAGTTTGATACACGTTTAGTTCAAATTTTAAGTCAACGTGGATGAAAAGTCTTAGAGGCGCTCAGAGTATTTACATTTCAGCAGCTGAAAGTTTCAAGAGTAAGTTGAGAGTTTGTCGAATGCAGTTTCCAAGATCCAGAACGAAACATCAAGCTCAACAACATTGGAAAAATGTAACTGGGTATAGTTGTTTAGATTAGTGTTATTTTCATTCCAAAAAAAACATGTTTTTCTGGATTAGGAAGCAGGTTAAAAATCTTTTCTTTAGCACGCGCTTGACAGAATATTTTTCATCCAGATTGTTGGAAGAGTCTTCGGAAACGTTAGAAAATACTTTCAGAACTGTTGTTGAAGAACCTTTCTGGGTTTTTTTTCAAAGACTGTCAGTGATTTCATCTTTAAGAAAAACAGATGCGTCCACATGTTTGTCATGTGGGAGTTACTGAAATAGACAAAAACATACCTACACGGTGCCATCTTGTAGAGCTGCAACAATTAATTGGCAACTATTTTGATGATCAATTAATCATTTTTTGACAATTTTCAAGCAAAAAAAAAAAAAAAAAAATGCCAAAAAGTCTTGGGTTCCAGCTTCTCACACGTCTGGATTTGATGCTTGTCTTTCACATATGAGAGAAAACTGAATGTTTTGGGGTTTTAGGCTGTTGGTCAAATAACACAAGGAATCATTGACTTTTTTTCAGACGATACAGACAAAGCGCTTTATCGGTAATGAAAATAATTGTTAGTTGCAGCCCTACTATCTTGTTTTTGGTCACGTGATGGACATGACAACATTGAAACCTGAGGAAAGGAACGTTTGTGGTTGAAACGTTGTCATGTTCATGTAGAATACAAGTAAAACTGGGAATGTGCGGATTATTGATCCTCATCACCTGCAGAGTTTACCAGGTTGCAAACCTAGAAACTTCGGTATACTCAAATAATACAGTAGTACCTAAAAAATGTTTTTTAAAAAAGGAAATAATTACAAAGGCCTCGCGTTAAATATAAATAAATGCTACCTTAACGGTTATGGTGTTATACTGTTAATGCACACTATTTTTTTTTATTTATTTTTAACCCTCACGCGACCAACTCTGCAGTGAATCCTCTCAAATCGTAAACGTAGGAATCTGTCCATTTCCTCCATCCCACATGACAAACGTGGCTTTAGCTCTATTACTTGAATGTGATGAGAATAAATGCGACACAACCTGCAGCTGTTTTCTCATGATCACACTGATGATTGGAAAAAAATACCAAAATAAAAATCTGAATCTAGCTACTTTTACAGCTAAAACAGAAAGACAATTTAATGAGTAACTTTTCCATTCTGACGTAGATGCAACATGTTTGATCCAATACTTTGGTTTGGTTTGAAACCTGTGTCCAGACCTCGACTGTCTCGCTCAGAGATGACGCTACAACTGGAGACAGACGCCCCGCCACCCTCCCTCTAACTCCCACGAGCCTCCGCTGCCTCGTCATGGTGCCTGTCGCATCTTCATTTCAACAGTTAGAACAATCGGTGGTTGGTTCAGTTCACCGCTGTTCACTCTCCAGCCTTTCACTCCTCCATCCCCCAGACAAAGAGGCATTGAAAGTGGCCAGCTGGGCGTCAGGTTAAAGGTCAAACTGTCCAGAGTAACATGCGTTAGATGGAGTTTGTCTTCCGAATGGCGCGCTGAAATCTCTTGATTTAACCCTTTGGATCTAACAGACTTACTGACAACGTCACCCGGCTGATGTTACAGTGACGTTGACCTGCTGCAGATGAACGAGGCGGCGGTCGCTGGTCATCAGCTGACAAGTTTCCTGAAAACATGCCTGACGCTGGGAGCGAAATGGAGGGCGGAGGGGTTTTCTGTCGTCTGAGGTTTCGGTCTTGTAGTGTGATTTGTTTTCAGTGGTCTGATGGAGGTCGTGGAGGCTGGAGAGTGGACAATGTAAACAGAGGAACTGAAATCAAGTGTTACCAGTTTACCTGAAGCCTCCGTGAGCGCTGCTGGTTTAAGAGGACGATGAGATCACAGTTTGCAAAGTTTGTATCTGACGGCAAGAGGGTGTGACAATCTGGACCTGAAGAGACTCAAGTCCACAAAAGGCCGTCAATAGTCGTCTGATAATGACAAAGTACGACCGTGGTCACTAAACTGGGTACAAGTCCCGAGTCCTGGTGACGTCCCCGTCCTCAGAAACCCCCCAGCGCCCCTGAACACATCGTTGGGCTTCAGTTTGGATCCTCAGGAGGTCGAGGTACTGAGAGTTCATGGCTGCGTCCACAGCAGCTTGAAACAGATCTGATGTCAGTCTGAACAGAGACGAACCAGAGCGGATTTTGTCGCAGATCTCCGCTGTGAACGCAGCCTGTAACAAAGTGAGTTTTGTCAAACACACACACACACACACACACACACACACACACACACACACCTCAATCACCCTCGTCCTCTAGTCCTACCAGAACATTTAGGCACATGGACAAGCACAACGAACACACAACAAGCCACTTATGGCACAAAAACCAGCAGAGCAGCAGCATGAAGCTTGGCCTGTGTGAAGAGGACTGCTCTCTGTTACCCAGCCCTTGCTCTGGTGGGTCAGACAGATCTACAACAGACTGGACACGCTGACCTCTGGTTAGGAGACAGAAGCTGTCCCTGTTCTGTTTGTCATTTCATCTCTGTCATATTTTGATTTCCCCCGCTTCACTGTAAAATCCTCTGCTCTGCAAGCGCACGGTCGCATTGGTCTTCTGTTCAAAAACATCGCCCTGAAATCAGCCTCAGAAAAAGGGACGTGTTGTCGCTGTTACTGTGTGGATTATGATAAAGCACTGAGCAGAGTCTAAAGACTCACAGACTCTAAATGAAGGTGATGCTGCAGTTTGTGGTCCGTTGCCGTGATAACTTCCATTTCCAAACACAGTGCATCCCAGTTTTTCTATTGTTTGTGAATTCACAGATCAAAAGGTGAAATCTGACCTGTAAATCCAGTTTTTGCAAACTCTCACTCGAATTTGTGGTTTGGGCTTCAACTACAGGGGACACCGAGCAAATCCTCTCCAGGTCAAAGTGTAATGTAACCGTACCTTTACAAAGCTACGTATCACCAGGTTAGTCAACGAGGGATTGTCCGACAACCACGGCTGTGTTTCAGCCTCCAACAGAGAGGGATGAATCTTGTTCTGACATCAATAAGAGTGGAAATAAATCCCACTTTTGCGCTGAAGGAAATACATTATGTCAGAAAGGCAAAAAATGCAGCAGGACAAAAATGCTTTGCTCGAAGAACTCTACGAAGCTGCTCAGTCGGGGGTCCCAGCTTAAAGGGTCAGTTTACTCAAGTCTGTTTTCTCTCTCCCGTCTGGCGGCGTCTTTCTGCCTCCAGCCCAATACAGTGGAGGTGAATGGAATTCAGGTTACCGTGGCACTGAAAATAATATTTTTAAAAAGTTCAACGGCAGCTTCTCTTTTCAGAAACCGTGTTCATTGGAACTATTTTCTACCCAAGAAAAAGCTCCTATCAAAGCTGTTCCCAGTGTGTTTTATCTAAACTAACAGGGACACTGTTTCTTAGAAGCTATGTTGCTGCTGAATAGCACAAAACTATATGACTAGAGATTTCACTAGATGGAGGGGAGAAACTTGTATTTGGTTAAACTGACCCTTTAATGACAAAATTTTCCCCCATCGACCTTCAACGCGCCCGAAGAGAAAACGTGTGGAAACCCAAAAAGCATTGCTTGCTGTCATTTTGCGTCTCACAGTTCATGGAGGTTTTCAGTACAACAAAACACTGCATCACCTCGGCTCATTTAGGGCTGCAACTAACGATTATTTTCATTATCAATAAATAACTTTCTTGTATGAAATGTTAAAAAAAAAATACTGAAAAATGCCGTTTAGTTTCTCTAACCCCACAATGTTCGAGTTTCTTGTTGTCTTTGAACAACTGTCCAACAGCAAAGCAAATACTCGCGTTTGAGAAGCTGAAACCAATTAATTTCTGCTAGAAAAATGACGGAAACAATTATTTGATTACCAAAATAGTTGCCGATTAATTTTCTGTCGATTGACTAATCGTTACAGCCTCAGTCTCGTTAATGCAATAGTTTTGAGTTGATCGGTGGGATTGGTTGGACTGAAAACCTCTGACCACTGACCTCGAATGGGAGCAAAGAAACATCTTAACTGCTCCATCCAGCTGCTGAGACTGTTTTGCTAAGATCCACCGTGCTAGCTTAACCCTTCCCCTGCAGCTGTAGATATGGTAACTAGTGTTTCCGTTACCACGGTGATGCTTCGCAGTAGCATTGCCAATAAGAGTCAGAGACTGCTGCCACGACAACCGCATCAGTGATCATCAGGAGGTTGAAGGACAGGTTCACAATTTTGAAGTCTGTCTTGAAACAATACTCAGGTGTCCATGTGAACATTGAAATGCTTTTCTTGCCGTAATCATCCGCCCTTTTCATACAGTCCGTTAAGAGTTCTGGTCTTGATGTGGGACAAAATCCACAGTCCTTATTCTGTGTTAAAATACATTCCAAAGTTCATGCTAAAGAGCAGCTTCTGCAGACTGTTTCCTGACAAATCCAGTAGATATTTTCAAAAGTTTCCCTCTTAATTACAAAACTCCCTCTTTGTTTTACTGTCCCTCCAACGTGTGGAAAGACTGAATTTTGTACCAAAAAGGTGGTAACTTCAGAAGATAAAGTGCTGAAGCCTCATATTAACTTCAAATGAACTGTGGAATGTATTTTCCATAGAAAGGACTGTGGATTTTGTCCCCCATCACTTACATTTAAAGTTTATTAGGAAGAGATCTCTTAATGGCCAGAATGACCAGGTGAAATGATTACAACAAGAAAAAACCTGTGGTTCCTACGAGCGCCTGACTATTGTTTTAAGACAGACCTGATTGTGAACCTATACTTTAATCTCCAAAGGAGAGAACAAAGCTCCCTGCAAGTTAAGTTTTCTACTAAAGATGAATCGTGACGGAACTGAGCGGTGATGTTGAGATTCACCTCTGGACAAGAGCGAGAAGTCGGGGCGCCACGACAACACGTAAGCTCTAGAATCAGGAACAAAAATAACCTGGAAGTCATTTGAGTGTCTGGGGATTTAGTGGTGACTTCCTGGAGATTTTATTTTTGCTGAAAAGCAGCAGCAGCAGGAACCAGAGGGTGATACCTGTCAACGTGAGCTGAGTGAGGAGGAGGAGAAAGCGCTGCAGTGAATTAACAGCTCTGGTCTGAAGTGATTCTAAACCTCTGGGATCAAAATGGCGTCTCTCCTCTCGGTTTGAGGCAGCAGCGTGGCGTCAAGTTTGTCCTCGTCCTCGTCCTCGGGGAGGGGGGGGGGGGTCGCCCGGCTCTGCTTGGGCTTTCACACGGGATGGAAGAGCAGTGTGCATTCCTCTCTCTCTGCAGCCGTGAAGATGCCCGGGAGCACCGGCAGAGAGCCCTTTGGCAAGGCACCACCAGTCCTCAAGTAGCAGGACACAATCCTCTGGTCTAGGCGCAGCTGGCGGGGGATGCTGTCGAACGGCTTCGGGTCCAGATCCAAGATGGAGACCGAGTAGGAGAAAGCAGGAGGTCTGGAGGAGAGGAAGTCTCTGAGCCGCCTCTGACTGGAGGAGGAGGAGGAGGAGGAAGGTTAATGAACAGGAAGAAGAGCGTGTCTGAGTTTAAACATGCTGATCTGATGTCTGGCTCCGCCTGGTGGACTTCATCAGGTACTAAAGGCTGAACCATAAACCCCAGTACATGCTGTCGGGCCTTGAGTAGACACAGTGACACTAAAACACAGGGTGTGTAAGTCAAAGGTGAGTCTCTGGCAAGTAATGACACTCTTCCTTCTGAGCGATCAACATCAAAAACTAAACAGTTACCCTTCATCGTCGTCCTCTTCCTCAGTGCTAGGCACCAGGGCCACCATGATGGAGCAGTCCTTGGCTGTCATGGCGACGCGGTACTGATGAACCTAAAAGTTGAAGCATACAGCAGTTAGATGTGCTACCATCTTCGGGCAGAGACAGTGTAGGCATCACATGCAGGTTGGCACTGTATGAGACACGTGTTCAGAGGCCTCAGTACATAACAACACTAAATAGTCACGTCACTGTGGATCTCAATAGTGGTGTTATGTGGCCACCGGTTTCATTTTCCTTCTTGGTAAATCAGTATTTTCCCCTCAGCGTGTCACGTGGAATGGCTCTAAATACTACAGTTCCCATGAGCCTAGCGGCACCACAGCTACTGACTTGATCCAAGGTCCCAGCAGCGCTCTCTGGGACACATACTTCCAGCTCTCGCATAAAGTTGTTCCGGACACCATGTTCTATTTTCAGTGACTCACATTCTTTTTTCGGCTTAGTAAGTTGGTTTCCAGCAATAAAAAGAAAAAGAAAAAAAATCAGCAAGAGAAAATGTTAATCACTGCACTTTTCCACCCACTATCATTATGCAAACATTAGGAATTGATTTCTTGAGAAACGGCTGGTGGCGCTAATTTTCCGTCAAAATACACCGTCCCACCTGTGGGGCCCTTTGGCCTGGGTAGAGCTACTTTAAGTGTGTGTTGGTCTCTACCGGACTCACTTTTCATACAACCTTGACAAATTCAACATTGCTTGAAAGCTCTAAGTCTCCTGATTCTGCCTGTGTAAAGGATTTTAGGGTCCCCACATCACTGTAACGGCTGTTGACACAGAACTGGTTCAGACTCGTTGCTGTGGCTCCAGGGTTTTCCACTAAACAGGTCCTACTTCAGGCCTTGGATTCACATTCTGACCCACTGCCGCCTGAATCAGATTCAAGTCACTGTTGCTTGCCTGCAGAGGGACCTCTGGGATTGTCACCTATCTACGTGAACTCAATCATACGGGCCTATGGCTCCTCCTCTGCCACTGCGTTCCTCCGAGGAACGTCGTCCGGCATTGTTCCACCCTCATGGTGGGGCAAGTTACCAAATGTTATCAGAGCAGGGGCCTCTCTCTCTCTAGCTTCAAGAGTCTCTTAAACACTCATCTCTTCTGAGAGTAGCTCCTCTCCAAAAACTTCTAACTCCCTAACGTTCCTAACTCACACTGACTGTGAACTTCTTTACGTGATCTCTTTGTCTTATTGAACAGATTCAGTACTTAATGAGTAAATGTGGTTGTAAAACTTAAGAGTTACCTTTCAAAGGAGACCAGGGTTATGACTGTAATCAAAAGGGGTTTGAAGTAACCTTTTTATTTTTGGGTGCATTATTTTCAGGCTTTAAGCACAAAAAATGGGTTGGGACGGGTCAGTTGAGGGGTTAAACCACTGCAGAAGAAGCGAATTCAACAAGCTGACTACATTAAAAGAGCGCCAGTGAAAAACGATGTAGAAAACATGATGGAAATATAATTTGTTTGTGACGCTCCTCACATTAATACATGAAAGAGTCTCTTCGTCACGCCACACAGATCTGTTTTTGTCTGTTATTTCTCATCTCTTCGGTCACATGCTTCATGTGCGTCGTGATTTATTCACAAAAACCGTTTCCGTTGGATTTTGTCCCATTCTGCATTTATCAGTACATCAAATCTTCCACCTCAGCCACATGAAGAAAGACTTTCCTCTCCAGTTATTTTATGCTCACATGGAAAATGTACATAAAAACGGAGTGGAAACCTACCCAGTGTTTGTACTGATGATTTTAAGTCATGCTAAAATGCTCCAACACAGTCTCTGCTGACACCGTGGGAGAAATGTTAGAGCAAGAGAGACAGTTTCCAGCTCTCAGTGTGACTCAGTCCGACTTGTATGATTGGTAAATGTTAAACCCGCCTAACCTTGGCCACGGCGTACTCCACGGAGCCGTCGTCATCCGTTGGACATTTCTGCAGTTTCTCCAGGAAGGCCTCGTTGTACGGCCCATCTATCTGAAGACGAGTTCTGAGACAGACACAGACGAGACGTGACGTCAGATGATCAATGAGATCAATCTGCACAGTTTTCCTATGGTGGTTGTTAACTGAGTGCTACCTCTCCTTGGGGAAGTCCTGCAGGTGTTGCTCCACCTGGCGGTACAAAGGATGAAGTCCTTCGATGTCCAATGTGTCCAACATCTGAGTCTGAAGGATCCTGAACAAAACACTGTCGCTGGGTAAACCCTGAGAGCCTGCATAAACGCAAAGACAGATATTTTCTGTTCTCAAAGCGTTTCAAGTCAGAGCTCTGGAATATATAGCGTTTAAATCATTTAATGTCTCACTCGGCATCAAAAACAACCACAAACGTTTAATTCAGGTTTTCAGTTTCGCACATTAACATAACAAGATTCAGATGTCATGAGAAAAATGTTTGTGCTGAAAAGAGACAAATGCTTCTTTCAAACCACAGACATTTTGGAAGGGGGCTGCTGCACAAGAAAAACCTTTGTAGGAGAGGAAAGAGACAAACAGGCTGCCTCCAATCTGTTAGACTGGTCTATAAGAGGTAGTTAAAAGTCACACCAGAAATGTGCTGGTTTATGTGCACGTCTGTGTGGATGTGTGAGGGTGAAGACAGAGAAAAGGAAGCAGGAGCAATACATGAATTAAGTATAAAATAAATAAGAAAAAAATCTGTCAAAAGGGGGAAAAAATTCTGTTCAGAATCTGAATACTGATGCTGGATGGCAACTGGTAACACTCCAAGTCCTCAAGTGTCCTTTTGTTCGACCAACAGCCCAAAATTCAAAAATATTCAGTTTACAGACCAAGAAAACCAGAAAATGGGGGTGGTTTCCTTGTCCAGTGGGAGGGTCTAGTGTTGTATACTGTACAGACTGTAAAGCCCCCTCAAGCTGAGTTGTGATTTGTGATATTGGGCGCTATAAATAAAACGTACTTGACTTGTAAACTGAACATCTTTTACCCCTTTTCCACCAAGGCAGTTCGAGGGCCGGTTCAGAGCTGGTGCCTAGTCTTGCATTGTTTCAACAGCAAGAGAACAGACTCTGGGCCAGGATAGACTCTGGTTCGAGAGTGGCACCAACACTTCGCTGGTGTAGAACCAAGAACCACTTAAATCAGGGGCTCGGGGTGAGATTATCGTGACCAACAAGACCAACTAAAACTTTGTGACCGCCATTTTTAAAAATTTTTGAAATGTTCAAGATCAACACCAAAATGTTTAGATTCCAATGTAGGCTCGCAAAGCCAGGACCAACACTGTAGATGATGTAGTCCACCATTGTTGTTGTTGTGCTTGGCGCTAGTGTTGCTGGGAAAGCGGATATATATACTAACGCATGCAGTAACGTAATGATGTGGCTCTATGATGGCTCTCTAGACCGAGGAAAGGCAAACCAGTTCTTAGAAGGTCCTCAAGTTGAACCGGCACTAGCACCTTGGCTCGCGTTGGTAGAAAGGGGCTCTCATTGAGTTTCCAGGTCCTTTCAGCGGCAGCTAAGCAGAGATTAAAACACTATTAAATGACCAGGTCAGTGGACTCACTGAAACCTGGCTGGACACACGGAAAGGAAACAGAGTGGAAGACGAGGCAGGTTCTGACCGTGGCGAATCCTCTCCTTGTTGAAAAGACTGGCTTCACAGAAGCTCCGCCCTTCTCCTCGTCTGTCCGTCACCACCCCTCCATCTCCTCCCCCACCACTCAGCAGGGCATTCACCAGGACCTACAGGCAGAGAGAGGTTTCCCTATGAGTCTGGATCACAGCGAGTGTCTGATACATTCAGTGAAACCTGGTTAACGTGCTCTCTGAAGCTGGTGTCTGTACTCAGCCAAAGACGGTTTGTTAGACAAGGAGGGTCCACTCTAAACATATCACAGCACATCATGTTCAGGAGTCAGAATCGCCCAGTTCAACTTTCATTTTTACCACATCAGTTATTGAAGCTGAGCAGGACCCTCCAGTATTTGGATCAAAGCTGTAGTTAATTATATTTACTTAACTTTCAAAACATACATTTGAGTGAATCCAACAGGAAATCTGGAGGTTTAAGATTCAGTAAAAGCCTGTCAAACCAGCTGGTAAACATCTCACTTCAAATCAACTTCAATTCAGTGTTTTTAAAACAAGTCCAGCTGATAAATATCCAGCTTCAAACTAACGCTGTGCCGTCTGCAGTGAGCTTCTCGTCATACATCAACAAGTGACTGAGCAGTTTACTCTGACATTTCCTATCTGGAAAAAAAACAAAAAAAACAACATGAGCAGACTTTGATCCTTTGGTGACTCCTGATGTTGGTATAGGTCCCTTTTCAGTTTATTGCCCAGCTCCACAACACCATTACACAAATACATATTTATTTTTAATCAGAAGGACACTTATATTTGTGCGTTGCGTGGACTAACCTGGATGAAGTCGTTCAGGACAGCTTTGCCGGTCATGTGACTGTTGATTCTGTTGTTTCCGTACATGAAGTACGGTCTGAGGTGGTGCAGCAGAGAGTTCAGGTCCAACGAGTCGTCACTGCCCTCTTTACTGCTGTAAATACACTGACCACCCTAAAAAAAAAACAAAAAAACCCCACACATATTCAGGTCTTACGAAACCTGCTCAGTGTCAAAATCACGACTGATAAGTGAAATATTCATCCCCAACTGACAAGGATCTAATGTTGTTGAATTCCTGTTATCTTTGTTTTTAAACCGCTTGGTTCTGGATTTCCATTGATTTGAGACATTTGAAGATGATTTTTCAGAATATTTGCCACAGCTTTGGTTTCAAAGTGAAACGGCTGAACCAGGTTACATCTGCAGCGACTTGAGGGATCTCGAGCAGAGGTGGGGTGTGGAGAAGTCTGGCTTAGGTCAAACTCTCCATCTGTAGCTCTGCGTTTTGAGCCCAGGCAGTCATATCAATCTTCTTCATACCTTTTCCTTGTGTCATAAAAACTGCATAATTTTAACGTGAGCAGAGTGGAGCGCCTTGCATTTACGCTTCCTGCTCATATAATTCTGTTAATTTCTCCACTCCAGGCTGCTCCAGGTTTTTTTTTAATCGTTTTTGATTTAAACGATTCATCTATCGTTCTGAGAAAACTGAAATATTTCAAACAGCCACTCTGAGCAAAAATCACCATTTACCACAGTGATTATTATGGTCATAAAAAACTGTTCAACTTGCAGTGGAGGTCTTAGCTGTTTGGGTGCCTAAGGCAAAACCTTTCACTCAGAGCCTTCACTTGGAACAGTGTTTGCTTGCTGTAATCATTCCTCCCGTCTATACCGACTACTTAGAGATCTTCTCCTAATGTGCTTTCAACGTAAGTGACGGGGGACAAAATCCGCAGTCCTCGTTCTGCGCAGAAACGTGTTCTTGAGTTCCTCTGAAGCAAGAATGACACTTCAGCAGTCTGAATAAGACAAATAAAGTTGGTATATTTTAAAGTTACAGGCTTTCCACAACAGTGTTTCCACACTGAGCTGCAGCAGAGGAACAGTTTAAAAAAAAAAAAAAAACAAACAAAAAAACCGTACATTTTTACTTTGGTTCAATATCTTTTTTCCACTTATTCTGACTTTTGAATAGAAAAGTAACCTTTTTATTTTGGGTACATTATATTTGGGCTTGTGCACAAAAATGGGGTTGTCTGCTAACAGGTTAATGCCCAGTGTGAACAGGCTGAATGATTAACACAAGCAAAAATACTGTTTCGGTGGTCAGATGGTCACCTGTTTATTATTTTAAGACGGACTTGAAGATTTGTGAACCAAGCCTCTAAACCAGTAGTTGTATTGATCGACTGTGTTGCTAATGGAGCTGCATCTTGTGATACAACCACACAAACACAGAGGTTTCTAAAGGTGTTGGACCGAGACAGACCGGTGTGGCTGTGGTTGTGTCTCACCTTGAAGATTTTGAAGTTGTTCTGAGGTTCTTCTATTAGGTGTCTGATGGCAAAGTGCATTCTCTGCCTGTTCCTGAACATAACAAGAGAAACCAGGGAACATCATATTCAGCAGCAGCACAGTAAAGCAGATTAGCTTTATTATCAATAGCTGAATCTGCACTTTGGTGTTAGGAGCAGCAGAGGAGAAGAACATTTCAAGGCTGTATTGTCAATATATTGGACTGCATCATACTGAGAGGTGTTTCTTATGTTTTCTCTGCTCCTATAGTGTCTCAAACAACTGCAAGATGTGCTGGTTTACACCACCAGCAGCGCTAAAACCACAACTAACAAACATGAGAGGGACAGAATATTAGAAACGCCTCCTGAAACATTTTAAATGTCACAAGAAGGATTTGTTTCTACTTTCACATTTTTCAATTTCCATTTTCCTCGCTTTGTTTTAATGTTTAGGGGGAAACGGTAGCAACAGTGGCTGCAGTGATCTCACCCTGAGAACAGGTCTAGAGGACAGTACAGACTGCGTCTCTTCCACTTCCCGTTGGCCACCTGGAGAGAGAGGGACAGAATAGTACGTATGAAAGAGACAATGTCAAAGATAGATAGGAGTAATAAAGTAATACAAACCACAAAAAGAAAGGTTTTTTGTTCTGTAGTTTTGTGTTGTATTGTATTGTAGTTGTGACCTCAGGTGGTTTTACTGCAGTTCTTTAGTACTTTGGTTATTATGCGGCTCTGTACTTTCATACTGTGTTCGCACTGTGCAGGGGTCGTAGTTACCTTGTAGTGTTGGTGCATGCAGAAGCGACACACTTTGGTCTTGATGTCTTTGCTGACATGTCTGGAGGACGGCAGGAAGCCACATTTAGGCTGAAAACACACCACACACACAAAACAGCGGCTTAGTAACACACTGTCACCCTCATGTGATTCCTTATTTTAGCTCAGTATTTCTGGGTGACAGTGATGACATTCACGTGCAAAGATTTCTGACACTGAAATAAATACAAGATGTGGAGATTTATCACTGAGCTGAAACCGAAATGAAAATCACGTTCAAAACTAATTACGATGTTTTTAAAATTGACTCAAATTAAATTAACTGTTATTTTATTAAGGAATCAGTGTTTTCGCCCTCTTTCCCAAAACAGTACCAGTGCCACTACTACATTTAAAACCAAGGCGAAAACACATTTTAAGCCTCTTTTAAAAAGACCGTGTTGACTCTGTGCGCGCGCGCGCTTGCGTACCTTGATCTCGATGCAGAGTGGAGGAGTGTGTGCTGACTGGTGGAGGGCTGGGGATGTCAGGTTGGGCAGACAGAGAGCACAGCCGCTGTAGATGTCCATTACCTTATCACACCGCCACGCTGACACACACACAGACAGACAGACAGACAGACAAACATGTTCAGTTTACATGTTATGTTTGCTGAATAAATACACTGGAATGCTTTTATATTTACAAAGGTTGCTCAGTTTACCTTCTGTATTGATCGATTAACACAGTTTAGGGACTTTTTATACTTCTGTACTTTTTGGTTGGATATTTGTTGACCAGCTGCAGACTGGTGACTGCCGTTAATCCTCATTTATTTCAACTGTTTTCTTAAATCACCATATTTTGTATTTTTGGATTGTTTTTGTGTTTGAATTAATTATTGGTGTGTATGTGTTCTAAAACTTGTTCACCTTAAATTACCCCATGAGGGACAAATAAAGCAACTATTTTTCTTTCTAGTCTATAAATACCAATCATAATACGGTACTAAGTTGTTTTGTCTGACTGCCAAAGAAAAACTAAAATATTGAAATTACTATAGTGCAAGAGCAGGAAAAACAGCAAATTCTCTCATTTGAGAACCTGTAACCATCAAGTTTTGGCATTTTTGCTTGAAAACTGACAAATGATCAATCGATTATCAAAAAAAATCGCAGCCGATTAATTTTCCGTCAATCGACTAAATGATTAATCGACTAATTGTTGCAGGTCTAAACGACATTACTGCTGACTGTAGCTTCATATTTACCATACAGACATGAGAGTGGTATGGATCCTCTTATCTAAGTCTTGGCTAGAAAGCCAAATTTCCCAAAAAATGTCAAACTGATCATTTAACAGATTTATATAGCAAACACCTCCCACAGGAATGATTAAAAAAAACATTCTCACCTGGTCTTTGATGTTGAACTTTGATTGAAAGCTGTCGTACAAACTCTAGCGGCAGTTTGACCACTTCCTGTGGAGAAAATGAAGTCAGTCAGTCTGTGAAGAGAACGTGTCTGGTCATCTGCCTGCGTTTCTGTTATCTACTGTATGTAAAGCACTGTGATCTGCTGGTAGTGTGCCATCGCCGGCTGATTATGCGAGATATACTGCGCCGAGCCGACTGCCAATACTGAGCCAACAGCTTCAGTAAAAACCCTGAAACAATACGATCCGGCTTACTGCACAGATACCAACAATCACATTCAACATTAAGCACCAAATACCGATTTAAAATAATTTAATAACTGTCACGTGTCTACATCCTTCAGACCATGTGTTAGGAACCTGGGTGTTTTTTTTTGTTTTTTTTTTGGTGGTGTTCAGCTGTTAATTCCAACTTCCATTTTAGAATTAAATCTAAAATTAGGTATCATCTGAATCATCATGTGATAAAACCCTCCAGGCTTCAACACTGTAACTCACTGTTTTTTGGGAAATTTGTGACGCTAGAAAACTGGACTGTCCCCCAGCTCTGAATGGATTATACATATTCCAACTGGATCACACTTTCCCTAAAAACTTATAACTTATGCACTGCTTTGAAAAGTGCCACCAGAATTGTAAAAACAATTCCCCTGGAATTTGGACTGGGGGGGGGGTGAAATTAGTCCACCAAAAATCTCTTAAACGTCTTACGCTGGTTTCGTCCAAGGCCTCAGTTACTACTCAACTCGCTATGAATGGGACTCTCAAATCCATAACACTGACATCAGTCCTGAACTCACACAGTGTTTATCAATGACTGAACAAAGCTCTTGTACTTGTGATCTTTTTCTGCTTCTGTCTTCAAGACATGGTTATCTGAAATGGTTTCTACTATTCAAATGGAAAGGACTCGTTCCTGGAGTAGAAACTAAGTGCAACACACCTCCCGTCTCAGAGGGCTGTGCCAGAGTCTGAATTTTCGACTTCAGGTCATCAGTTAAGGCCAAATACTGTTTTCCTAATGGCGATGGTGGGGGCTGCACCAGACTTCTGTTTTTTTTTTTTTTTTACCTCCGCCAAGCAGGTTATGTTCTCACCCATCTGTCTGTTTGTTTTATTATTTGTTCGCAGGATTATGCAAAAATTGCTGAGCCGCTTTGCATCGAACTTGGTGGAGGGATGAGGCCTGGGCCAGGTGAGAACTCTAATCATTTACTATACCTATAATTTTTTCTCGGAATGCCCCTCTAGTTTTGTCATGTGCTTGTGGTTTCCTGCTTTTCCTCATCTGTAGATAATGTTTTGTTTTTTAGATAATGTTCTGAACCCTTTCTTCAATGCACCTTACCTACAATTATTACAAATTATTCGCTTCTCCGCCCAGTCACAGCACAATTGGGCCGCCCCACACTCACCTCCTGTAACGAGCCCACATGCGAAGTGTTGTTTTACCGGCGAGACTCGTGTTTTAATGCCCTTGTTCGCCACATATGTCGGAGCAGCGAACAGAAACAAGTTGTGTTGTACTGCTTCTTTCTGCGTTTCCATTACAGTTAGTTTCGTGGTTAGGTTGCTTCAAGAAGATGCCTGGTTTTTAAAAGTTTACAGTTATCCTGCGTTTCTCTACGTACAGTAAGACCTACAAGGTACGGTAGCCGGCTTACCAGACCCGTGATAACACCCCAAAATCTCCGACTGAACTGTCTGCTATCAAGTTGCATTGTGGATAATGTAAGCGTTTAGTTATGACAAGAAAGAAGAATGTAAAGAATACATTTGTTTTGAAAAGCCACAACATCTCCTGTTGTGCTGCACCGATTTTGATCCTTTTTTAAAAATTCTTCATCTTGAGTGTGACAACATTATAGGAGTACAATTCTAGATCAGTGGAGTGCTGTCAATGATTTTTAACGTAAAATTGAGATAAAGACAAAGGGGATAAAAGATGTAAAATAAATAAAACAACAGTCTCTGACAGCATCAGTGTCTTACCCCGCTGTGGATGAACTTCTCTCCCAACAGGCTGCTCATCACGTTGGAGCTAAAGTCAACAATGTTCTGGATCTGCCTGAAGGCCTGCTCTGCTGTCTGGATGACAGAAGGACAGAAACACAGCCAGACAGGTAAACACACAGATAAACAGCGGGTTACGACCTGTTCTGAGACTTGATATCGAGTATTGACAGCAGTGGAGTTATTTTTCCACCCTGAGATCACAAAGGCACAAAGAACATCGCCAAGTCATGTCAGTGTCTGTCCTCACTAAAACCAAAACCAACGTGTGATTCTGAACAACACGCCTCACGGAGCTGATCACCATCTGACTCTCTGCGCTCTTAGTACTGTTCCAGACCTCTACCCTCAAGTTCAATCTCTGATTTTCTTCAGTGACAAACAGCTCTGCTGTTGTACTCGCTGATCAATGTTTCACACTCAGAGCTACGTAGACAGGATTAAGAATTTTACAAGTCATCTTCTGATATAATGAGCTAACTGAAGCGCTACACATGAAAAATAGAACAGGAAAATGACCATAACACAACAACTGTGCATGACATAACAAGCTTTATTTATAGAGCACTTTTCCACATTACAGTGCTTCACAGATGGACGCAGCTGTTCAGGTTATATGTACAGGTCGTGAACATTAAATAAGCTGCAGCTAAAGACTGTAGTGTTTACAACTTTGAGTTATTTTAGCCTTTAGTTACGTGCAAACGTTGAAAGGGAAATTCAATAGGGGATTCGATGAGATTCAGAATCGAGAAGTGGATTCGATACTGGATTTGAATTAGATACAATGCTATCAAACCCCATCCCTACTGGTACACTCTTGTTTTCTCAATCAGCCCCTGAGCTCATGCACATGAAAGAGGGGATGACGACCTAATTGTGTGTTTTTTAACTTAACTCTGGGTCCTGAAGTGGAAAAAAAATGCACTTGCTACCAGTATCCACAGGTGTGGGCCCGATTTAACCAGGAACTGAAATCTTAAAGATTACAGCGTTAATGCCAACCCGTATATTTTTGACTACAGCGGGCTTCTGTAGAAACAGTGACTCAATTTTTCCCCACAGCTGACTGATGAGGAGGGGGTTCTTTCCCTCGTTTTGAAGAAAAACTGCTCCTTTTGGATTAGGTATGTGCCAACAGTTACCACAGCAACGTCCTGTTGCCAGTTTATTAGGTACACCTTGCTAATGCAATCTAACACAGCAGTCCTGCATTAAATTCTCCCTTCATGAAGGTTATAAAATTCATTTTTTGTTGAAACTGTTTTAGAGAAGGGTTGATTCTACTTTATGGTCTACCTTTATTGATATAAATGAAGTATGAAGCAAAAATAGAAATAGAAACACCTGTCAGTATAACACAGTTCATAGTTCAACAGCAACACAAACTTCAGCCTCCAAAATGATCACACAGTTGAACTAACGGCTCTCTAAGACCGTTATAACAAAAACTGAACATTATAACCTTACTGAAGCTAGGATTTATTGCAGGACTGTTGTATTAGACTGCGTTAGCAAAGTGTACCTAATAAACAAGTACTTGAGTGCCAGGGTTACACCCACAGTTAGGGGATTAATACTGCTTTGTGAAATGGGTCCTCAATTTCTCTTAAAAGCTCAAAACGAGAGAAAACCTTCACTTTCAACTTTTGTTAGACCGTAAACATTTAAACTAAACTCCCATACAGACCACAACAGACCCTCAATGGCAGAAGAAAACATCAATAACTCAGATTTAGCTGTTGTCTACTTTTACTCCTGGTCTTAAAAGTCCTGTCAGTCGAATTCCGAGTGATATCAGCTGATGAGCAGCTAGTAAATTTGAATTTTTAGAGATGGATGAGGCTACATTTGGATTGGTGACTTTGCCTTCAAGTTTATAATCTGACCAGGATGTAAGATCAACTGCTGCTTCAAATAATAAATTGAGCTCTTAGTAAATGAAACCTTTTAGTGTCTTACTCAGCCATTACGCTAAATGTTTCTACTGCAGCCATGCTAACAGGTATGAACCAGAGCTTGTAGATGAGGTTCTCTGTTTTCTCCTCTCAGTCATGGATCATCGGCCTGGCAGACATCATTAGGGTGACTGACAGCTCTTGATTTGACTCAGACATCGACACTAACTCTGGCATCAAACGGGGCCGTTGACAGATGGGTTACCGACTACCAAACCAGTTACACACCACCAGCTGTGTGTGGCTACAGGTGCAGCATAGAAACACCCCGTGAAGCACCCTGCGACTGTTTTAATTCAAAATGTTTTATTTGATTCAGTAACATGTTGTTATTTTATTAAATAAAAAGTTGGAGACTTCATAAAGAAATATCTGTGCCAAAACAAAGACTTTTATGATCACACTGTACGGTTTGATTAAGAGTCATGACCTGGGATATCACACTGAACTTAAACACTGAACCCAAATCAATTTTGTCCACTGACAATTCAGATGAAGTTTGGTTTAAACAAGATCGCTACATCCCCAAAAATGTTGAGCAAAAAAGAAAGAACGAAAGGAGAGGCAGCTTTACCTTGTAAAATTCTACTTACTTTATATAGAGAGCAATAAAAAAAAGAGCTGCAGAAGTTTGGAAGATGAAGACTTGTGGTTAAGTTTATGTGGTGGAAGTTCAGTTGACTCAACTTAGCCACAATATGTAAAATACCATGTTGAACAACTTTTAAAAATTTCACTTCCATTTGTAACAGATCTTTTGACAGCAGCCATGTGGGAAATCAGACTGCTGAACTGCTCAAAATGCAGAACAAAAATTTTGACCCGTCAGACTATCAGCAGATTGGGGCGCCCCGGTGGCCAAATGGTTAAGGCACATACCACAAAACCACACCGTCCACAGTTTGACTCCCAGCTGGGGGACCTGTCATACCCCTCTTTATCCCCTAATTTCCTGTCTATATCTCTACTACAACTATGAAACAAAGGAAAAATGCCCAAAAATGAATAAGAATAAACTATAATTAAAAAAAAAAAAATCCAACAGATTGTTTGACAGTCTGATGTGGTTGATTGATCAACTGCCCTAAAATCGAATGTCAAACGACAAATAGAGACAGCCGATCTGGTGGAAAATGGTCCCAATTCTAAAATTAGTGGGGTTAATCTGTACAGTGTCTGCCCAGCATAAACCTGTTTTTTTAAATAAAGAATGCACATCTCAAAAAATTAAATCTTGATCAACAAGCACACATTAACTCAAAAGACAGACTCACAGAGAGACTCATATTTACCTGTGGTGGGTTTTCAGAGTCCTCTGCTGGATACTTAAGCAGACGTAGAACTCTGGAAAGCTGCAAGAACAGAGGAGAACCTCAGTTAAGATCGCTGAAGCGTCATTAAAAACACAGGGCAGACCTGGACTCGCACCTTAACAGCTGAGCAGGGTCTATCCAAGGATATTGTCAGCAGAGCCTTCAGGTAAATTGAAAATACTGATAAAGTTTTCCCACTGTGCATCGGGAACAGTAAATCCATTCTGCAAAGTCTGGGTTGAGTCACGGAAAACCTGACCGAAAACATTGTTGGCCTGCTAACATTTGTGCGAGAGTCTGTGGGGTAGGACAAGAGTCTTCTCTTTGTCTAAAGAACATTCAAACACAATGTATTGTATAAATAGATACAATAGACAACAATACACAACAATGACTACATCTGTCGGCACTAGGGTGGGATTAAGAAGAGAACATCCATATACCTGAGAATATGTTGTTGACAGAACAAATACCAGGAGATTTTAGCAGTGAGTATCTATGTGCCAACGTGAAACCAGATAGCTCAGATAAAAATCAGGTTATGTAGGAAAAATCTAAATCTATATGCAACAGGTCTGTAATCAGATCTCTCAAATTGGTTTTGAACCCTGTCTTCATTATTTAAGTGTGCTGATGACACTTTTTTTTGAGACAGAAGCTGCCGTGGTGTCTTAAAGACGCTTGTTTTTGTCAAAAACTATAAGAGCTACAGTCATGTGTGATGAAGAAAAAGCAACAAATTGTCTCATTTGAGAAGCTGGAACTAGAAGATATTTGGCATTTTTGAAAAATGACTGAAAGGATTGATCAGTTACGGAAATAGCTGCAGATTAATTTACTTTCAATGGACTAATCGACTAATTGTTGCAGCTCTAAACAATACACCTGCACCGTGGCCCAGCCCTAGAAACAAAATGTTTTCCTTACATCTCAAACAATCAAAATACTGAGAAAGCCCAGGGTTCCCGAGCTTCTACACCCTCTCCCCACGTACTTCCACTCTGCTTTCGCGTTCATGCACAGGGTCCGCCACATTAAGTGCCATCCCAAACCAATTAGTGGGAAGTGGGTTAT